>NC_030683.2:109200209-109844137 GCF_000004195.4 Xenopus tropicalis | reverse complement strand
GGAGATCCAAATTACGGAAAGACCCCTTATCCGGAATACCCTTGGTCCCGAGCATTCTGGATAATGGGTCAGTTAGAGTCCTGCAGTGGTCAGGTTCCTGCATGTGGGTAGTTATTGCAGAAGCTTGTATGGCTGAAGGTTGGTAACAGATCTTAAGGTTTATAGTGGCCAGCAGGTAGCAGATTGGACAAAAAAGCTGCAGATAGAATTGGGTAGCAGGATGTGGGTTGCAGGTTCCAATGCTGGTTGTAGATTGGTTGGGGGTCTACTCAAATAGATCCAGTCATGATGTTAAGCTATGTTTGAATCTGCCAATAAATATGATATAGGTTACAATATATTCAACTCATATTCAACCCCAGAAATTCGTTACCATACCAGTAGCTGTTCCTGTGAGCAGCCCAGACTCTCTCAGGTATGTAATTAACCAACCAGCACACCATTAATATATGTGATAAATGGTTAAGGATGCAAGAGAGAGAAAGGGACATGTGGCCTCCAAAATACCACTGTGGCTAAAACTACAGACATGGGTGCCCTGTGCCAACGTCGACCAATGTCCTGCTGCTTCATCTTAATTCCAAAACAAAGGGTCCATAGCATAGCTACCCAGTTATGTATAGCAACCAATCAGCAAATAGCTTACTGCACTAGTAAGCTATAAGTATATATTATCTTATCTTAGTAGGTTAGATTGTATTAAACAGCTTGATATTAAATATTGTATGAAATGATTTAGAAAGGAGCTGCAGTAGAAATCATCTGGGAGTAGCCTGCAATGATCCGTTGGGATAACACTGGCTACATTCAGTTCAATTATTTTTCAGCACTCAAGAAATCTGAAAAATGGCCTTCAGTTAACCCTGCAGACTGCTATATCAATATAGGCTTATGGATCAGGCCCTGGCCAACACAGACACACACCAAGTGCCGACACAAAATGGAAATGACTTTCTCACAACGCATTTCACATACCTTTCATTGGACAAGCAGTTGTTCAATTACCACTTCATTTGACAATGCAGAAACATGCTAAAAAAAAAAGAGGGTCAATCCCTGTTTGCATCAAGGGAATAGGCAGTGATGGAATCAGATAAGCAATTTAGTCACTTGTCAGAACCGCTTCACCTCTTCTGTTGTATAACAAAAGGTACAAAGGGAGCTGCCCTGATTAACTGGCCGTGTAATTACCTATCACATTACATCATATATAGCCCTGTAAAGTAAATGTTTAAGTTGAACATCAGTCACTTTCAAGTACCTGAATATCAGTACAATGAGGTGTAGGTCATGTGAGGGGGGGAACCTCATGGTGGGAACATGCTGTACATTGTTTTTAATACATTTCTGTCAATGCATTAGGTACACATGTGGCACGTGACATGAATAGGAACAAGTACATGGCACCAGTATATTTCTCTGGCTGACACAAGTGCTGCATTATTTATTGGGTTTTATGCAGAGAGTTGTATGTTCCAGCCAATAGAATGTGAATGTGTTACCTCTGCTAGCTTTCTCACGTACTGTGTCCCACCAGGGCTTCCCTTTATAAAGGCAATTTATTATCTCTACAGTAATGATCATATCCCTGCTTCTGCAACAATCCTCACTTGTTTGTGGTCTTCTGCAACAATCTAAAGACCCAGAGCAAGAACACAGTATAAGGGCAGAGCTTGGGGTAATTACATCTAGAACATTTCATGGTTTCCTTGTTTTCTGAGATGTTGGTTGTTGAACTGAGACCACTCCCTAAGCGGCCCATTTATCAACATTCTCATGTTGCTCTCAGTGGCCTCAAAGTAGGTGTTTATTGTTAAATTTCTTTATTAAAGGTACATTTTGGAAGCACAGAGACACAGTTTTACTCCAATCAGAGTCTCCTGTAGGCCAGCAGTCCACATGGGGCTACCAAATAGCCAATCACAGCCATTATTTTGCACCCTCATGGAACCTTTTTCATGCCTGTGTGGCTCACCAACACTTTTTCCATCTAAGTGTGGCTCACAAGCAAAAACGGTTGGAATCCCTACATAAAGGAATATATCTATGTATTGAATTTACAGGGAGATTGCGAGTTAAGGACCACATACAAAATTAGACAATACATACTGTATGTCTACTTCCCAGACAGGCAAGATGACTGGTACATGAAGAATGATAATTACAAACGTACATCAGTCACTTAATATATTTGCACATTTTGCACCAAATTAGAACGCTAAAAATCTTTTAGCGTTTTAGTCACAAAGAAAGTTTTGTACGTATTGCACTAGCTTTGCTTTTGTTTTTCTCTAATTCCATGCGCTTCCATCAACACGATTACACACATCTGAGACCCATCTAAAAAGGGAGGGTTGTTCTTATGAGGAGGCAGCACACAATCACACAGTTTCTAGTATACTGAAGATTTGGTTTCAAAGAACTCCACCAAGAAGCGCTGAGTATTTGGGGGACCACCCTATTAACTGTTACATTCGATATTTAGATTCGCCGGCTGTGTTGCTTAGGGAGAATTTTTGGCTACTGCTCCACTGCCCGGTTGTACACAAACTGCTTATGTTTGGCTTTGCAACAGGCAGCAGGTTTTATACTTGCAGGCAGTGGAACAGTCAATAATTCCTTCTAAGCATCACAGAGGGCAGCCGTTAGAACATCATTACGTCCTGCTGTCAAGTTATAGGGGGCAACTTTAGCCTTTATTGCTTAAATGGTTCAACATTTTGTAGGCAAGTAAATTGAAGATATTTTTTTTTGTGGAGAACCCAAAAATCATGTTGTTTTTAGATTTAGAACCCCCTTTAAGGAAGAATATGATAACTATGTATAAATATACAATATACTATATAATTAACTCTGATGCTTTATTTACTACAACGTAGTAGGTTGGGCATCCATTCAGATTAGAGGAGAGGAAGTTGAATCTTAAAGGAGAAGGAAAGTAATTTTGGCATTTTATTAGCAAAAGATTTGTCACATTAGTGCAAGCTAGAACGCTATATTTATTCTGCATAAAGCTTTACTATACCTGAGTAAACAGCCCTAGAAGCTCCCTTCATTCGTTTAAGATTGCAGCTGCCATTTTTGCTTGGTCTCCATAGCTTCCCTGTTGCAGCTCTAGGGGCTAGTAGCTCAGATCACCCATTCTGATGGGAGGGGGAGTCTGGCTCTGGAAATTAAGGATTTTTCTGAGAGAGGAAGCCTGATACCAAAGTACATGTGTACAAAAAGGAAGACAAGAAATCCTGTGTTTCTTTTGATAGAGGCCTTTGTCAGATATAATAGATAGCTTCAAGAAAGGGTTGGATGCCTTTTTAGAAAGTGAGAATGTACAGTCACTGAAACAGAACTTTTTTTTCCATGTTTTCTGAATTATTACACTATTATACACTGTTGCAAGTATGTGGACAAGTTGTGATATCAGCAAAAGGGTTCAAGACAGGTAGCAGTGTCTGGTCTTGGAGACTGTATTGCTTATATCTTAGCTCTGTGAGATGTGTTTCTTATACTTGCTAGATATAAAAAGAGAGCACTACCTGGGATACCACGCCTCCTCTGATGAAGTGTTCAATGAGATGAAACCCACTGGCAGGGTGGAGCATAGGGACCATGGAGCACTGAGGAACCAGTATTATTTTGGTATGGTTAATTTTTTAAAAAAAATTTGGATAAATCTATGATTGTTTTGTGCACCAAATTACTGTTTCATGTGTGAGACTGCCTACTTCTTGTATTACAGGTATGGGACCTATTATCCAGAATGCTCGGGACCTAGGACTTTCTGGATAAGGGATCTTTCCATAATTTGGATCTCCATACCTTAGGTCTAATAAAATCATTTAAACATAATTGAAACCCAATGTGATTTTTTGCCTCCAATAAGGAGTAATTATATGAGTAATTATATCTTAGTTAGTACCAAGTACAAGGTACAGTTTTATTGTTACACAGTAAAAGGAAATCATTTATAAAATTAAATGACTGAATAAAATGGAGTCTATGGGTGATGGCCTTCCATAATTTGGAGCTTTCTGGATAACGGAATAATGGATCCCATACCTGCACTAAAAATACTGAACTTGATGTATGTGTTTTCTTTCAGCCTCATCGTTTAAGTTACTGTGTTACTATGTAGATGAAGTTTTCCAGACCGGTACCACATTACACAGTGTTTAGTTTTGCCCAAAGCATCCCATCCTCAAACGAATTAATGTGAAATTGCTTTGCTGTTCATTTTGACCAACTGGACAGTCAGTGAAGAATTCAGTTAGCAGGAAATGTTGCTTCTGATGACTCTTTTGATGATTTTGTTTATTTACTTATTTTCTGAGCAGAGTGATGTCACTAGACTTTCCATTTTTATCCAACTTAAAGGCAAACGCCACTCAAACACAACTTTTGAAAAGTAAACATAATTTTGAACAGGGTCGGACTGGGGGGTGCAGGGGCTTCCGCTTTAGGGGCCCTGCACTCCCCAATGGCCCCTGCCACAGCCTTCACACACCTCCCCACAGGGCCCCCCCACCCATCCAACTCCCTCCCCCGAGAGCACATAAATTAAGCTTGCCTGCAGCGCGTCAGGGGAGGATCGGTGGAGCACCCCGTGGAGTTTGGGTTTGGGCGGCCCAGTCCAACCCTGATTTTGAGCAACTTTGCAATATACATCATTTAAAAAACATGCAGCCTTTTCATGATATTTAATATAATAATATGGTTTGGAACAGTTCCCTAAGCCCCGCCCCCTGTTCTCTGTACTGATCTGGCTGATTACTTTGACACTCAAAAAATGTAACAGTAGTCGCCTGTCCTCAGCCTGCATTCAGCCTGCATCCTCCCAATCCCACAATTCCCTGCACACGTGATGTCAATAAGGAAAGGAACATCTCAGTGCAATGCATTGTGGGTTAGGTAGTTCCTGCATGCTGTCTGTAAGCTGTGGAGAAGTTGTTGTTATTTTAGTCCCTCCTCCCCTGCCAGGATTTCAAATGATGCAGAAAGAGAAGTAATGTTTTGCAGCTGGATTTCAGCTTTTCACTTTTGGAAGGTAGAGATTACAGTGAATTAGGGGCATATTTACGCCATTAAACTTACGCCATTAATTCCGCCGTTCTTCAACCACGTCTTTTCCCGCCGTTATTCGCCATCGCGGAAAATAGCACGCCGATATTATCCATTTACACGAGTACGCCGTAATTGTCACAGTCCATTCATTTCAATGGGCGTAATTATCGCGTTTTATATAATTTAAATTAATAACGCCGTTTTTAACCAACCAATGAAAACAACTTGAGGAAACGTTAATAAATTAATATAACACCGAAGTAATAGAACGCAAATCCGCTAAATTACATTCACGCCGTATACACAGCAGTTTTACGCAATGCAGAAATAGCCGCCAGTACGTAAGTACGCTAAATTTTACGCCGCGAAACACCGCGAACGGCGGCGTAATTTTCTGTATTATAACACCGTTTTTACCGCACTTAAATAAATATGCCCCTTAGTGTATTAGGACTTTCTGTGTTGTGTGGGGCTCTTTAACAATATTTGGTTTGGAAGTCGGACTTCCCCTTTAATTTACTACTGCCTGTGTCCATTTAGCCAAATTGAACAGCAGGCGGCACTGTTGTTTTTAAAACTCATTCTATTAGCTGTATGAAAACTGCCAAAATCTGGAAAACTAGAAAAAAATGTCAAATGCAAGAGTGCTCAGAAGAGCAATTTTACATTCATTTGTTTCAAGGATTTACATTTCCTTTAATAGCATAGCTGTAAATTTGCCGGTGTGTTTTGTCTCTTAAAAGCCATTTATTCTTCACACCAACAAAATGATTGCTCAGCACTGCTGGGAAGATTCCATGCATGTATTAGACTTAAAGCCAAGCGCTTAAATCTGTGAAATGCTGTCATTTTGTTCAAATGCAATTCCTGAAATAAGTCCTTATTATAACTTTATAACTTTATAACTTTACATTCACATCCTTCCACGTTAATTGAATTCTTTTCATTGTGAAAAAAAAAATATTGTCACAGGGCCGACCCCTATATATAATAAATGACCCATAGCAACCAAGAAAATGTTTGCTTTTAAAAAGGTGACCAGTAAATGCTACCTGCTGATTGGTTGCTATGGGTTACTGCACAATTTAGAGAATTTTATTACATTACCCCATTATTTTATTACATAG
Organism: Xenopus tropicalis; assembly: GCF_000004195.4. Lineage (NCBI taxonomy): Eukaryota > Metazoa > Chordata > Amphibia > Anura > Pipidae > Xenopus > Xenopus tropicalis. The sequence goes on along the minus strand of NC_030683.2, from coordinate 109,837,952 downwards.
AGTAATGTTGCCTGTTTGCTTGCAGTCTCACACAGCTGTGACTTTAACTAAGTGATAAAGTGCCTGTAAAGTGTAATATTTCTTAACAAGTGAATAAAAGCTTTGTGGCCTTGTCTCGGGATTATCTACAAAGTTGTGATTTATCTCCATTTTAGCTAGACTTTTACCTAGACTTTGAGCTGCCAACAATGATGGTTCTGGTAGCAATAACAAATAAACAATAATAAACATGGGACTGGAGCATTTTTCCATCCATGTATACAAAGGGACCCAGCTATATGTATCCTTATGTGGCAAATGCTGAATTCAATGCACAGCGATGCCTTTAGCTTGGCAAACAAAGACTTATTATCAGCTGGAGAATACCGTGAAATGTTATGTTAATATTTATCCCCGCTCTGAATTCTATGTTTATCAGAATGAAATGTGGGATTACTCAAATGCAGACGAACAAAGTCAGCACAAGGTTAAGTGCTACAGATGTAATTACCAGTGAAGTCCAAGGCACTTAGCAATCAAGATAAGTTGAAAGTTTAACTCTTTAGGCAAGGAGAAAGCAAGACCTTCAGACAATCTTGGAACATACAAGGTGACAAGCCGTACAGTGTATAAATACCGGTTCTCTTATCCCTCTCTTATGGTTCTTTTGTCACTCTTATTATTATTATTATTATTAACATTTATTTATAAAGCGCCAACATATTCCGCAGCGCTGTACAATAAGTGGGTTTCATACATTGGACATACAGAGTAACATATAAAGCAATCAATAACCGACACAAGAGGTGAAGAGAGCCCTGCCCAAAAGAGCTTACAATCTACAAGGAGAGAGGGTTGAGACACAAGGTGTGGGAATGGGCATGACAGAGTTGGGAGAGGTGTGGCACAGGGTATTGCTTTTAGCCGCACACTGTGGTTATTTTAAACAAGATTAGGGTAAGCTTCTCTAAATAAATGCGTTTTTAGAGATCTCTTGAAGGCAGAGAGATTGGGAGAAAGTCTGACAGTTTGTGGGAGCGAATTACAGAGAAGGGGGGCAGCCCTTGCAAAGTCTTGAATACGAGCGTGTGAGGAGGGAATGAGAGAGGAGCTGAGGAGCAGGTCAGTAGAGGAGCATAACAAGCGGGTTGGATGGTACCTAGAGATAAGTTCAGAGATGTAGGGTGGGGCAGAGTTATGAACTGCTTTGTATGTGAGAGTCATTAGTTTGAATTTTATCCTGGATGGTAGGGGAAGCCAGTGCAGGGATTGGCAGAGCGGCATGGCAGAGGAGGAGCGGTTGGAGAGGTGTATGAGCCTGGCAGCAGTATTCATTATGGACTGGAGTGGAGGCGAGATATTATAAGAGAGTAAATAAGAATTTTGGCAGCATCTTGGGTGATAAACAGTTATAGATACCTCAGGAACAAAGTGGGCATTGGATGGGGGAAACCAGTTCAGTCTTAGAGAGGTTTAATTTAAGGTAACGTTGGGACATCCAAGTGGAGATAGCGGACAGGCAGGAAGAGACGCGAGTTAGAAGCTCTGGGTTGAGATCAGGAGAGGAAACATAGATCTGAGTATCGTCAGCATAGAGGTGGTACTGAAAGCCAAAAGAATTGATTAATTTGCCGAGTGAGGAGGTATATAGAAAAAAAAGGGTCCCAGGACAGAGCCTTGAGGAACCCCGACAGAAAGAGGCAAGGGAGAAGATGATTACCCATTGTAAGAGACACTGAAGGATCGATCTGAGAGATAAGATGAAAACCAGGATAAGGCAGTGTCACGAAGGCCAAGAGAGCGGAGAGACTGGAGGAGAAGAGAGTGATCAACAGTGTCAAAAGCAGCAGAGAGATCGAGAAGTATTAGTAGCGAGTAGTGTTTTTTGCCTTTAGCCGATAGGAGGTCATTTGTTAGTCGGGTTAGAGCAGTTAACACATATATAACTTAACACATATATAAAGAACTGAGCAGCTCCCTCTGCATCCAATTATAATATTTTCCCTACAATAAATAACCAATATTTATCCACTACCCTCCAGTAGATAGGCTAGTAGTAGGAGTTACCAGCATTCTAGAAACTGTATGAAGCAAGAAGGGGTGGGAACTTTATTATCACGGGGGGGTACGTTGGTTGATGAAAACGGGGAAAAAGCTGAAATTTTGAACTCTTATTTTTCATCTGTCTATACATCTGAGGAGCCAGATAATGAAGGCTTCCCTTGTAATATGCCCAGTTCTAGTAATTTAGCTACTGGCGCGTGGGTCACTCGGGAGGAAATTCAAAAGAGACTTGAACATGTAAAGGTAAACAAAGGTCCAGGGCCGGATGGGATTCATCCCAGGGTATTAAATGAGCTGAGCGCTGTGATTGCCAAACCTCTTCACTTAATTTTTCAGGATTCATTGAGGTCTGGCATGGTGCCGAGAGACTGGCGGATTGCTAATGTGGTGCCGTTATTTAAAAAGGGATCCCGTTCTCAGCCTGAAAACTATAGGCCTGTTAGTCTGACATCAGTAGTAGGAAAACTTTTGGAAGGGGTAATAAGGGATAGGGTACTTGAATACATTGCAGTTCACAATACTATTAGTTTGTGCCAGCATGGTTTTATGCGTAACAGATCTTGCCAGACTAATTTAGTTGCCTTTTATGAGGAGGTGAGTAGGAACCTTGATGCTGGAATGGCAGTTGATGTCATCTACTTGGACTTTGCTAAAGCGTTTGATACAGTACCTCACAGAAGGTTAATGATCAAATTAAGGAATATTGGCCTAGAACATAATATTTGTAATTGGATAGAGAACTGGCTGAAGGATAGAGTACAAAGAGTGGTTGTAAATGGAACATTTTCTAATTGGACCAGTGTGGTTAGTGGAGTACCGCAGGGGTCAGTCCTTGGGCCTTTGCTGTTTAACTTGTTTATTAATGACCTGGAGGTGGGCATAGACAGTACTGTTTCTATTTTTGCTGATGACACTAAATTGTGCAAAACTATAAGTTCCATGCAGGATGCTGCCGCTTTGCAGAGCGATTTGACAAAATTAGATAACTGGGCAGCAAACTGGAAAATGAGGTTCAATGTTGATAAGTGCAAAGTTATGCACTTTGGTAGAAATAATATAAACGCAAACTATCTACTGAATGGTAGTGTGTTGGGGGTATCCTTAATGGAGAAGGATCTAGGGGTTTTTGTTGATAACAAGTTGTCTAATTCCAGGCAGTGTCATTCTGTGGCTACTAAAGCAAATAAAGTGCTGTCTTGTATAAAAAAGGGCATTGACTCAAGGGATGAGAACATAATTTTGCCCCTTTATAGGTCCCTGGTAAGGCCTCACCTTGAGTATGCAGTGCAGTTTTGGGCTCCAGTCCTTAAGAAGGATATTAATGAGCTGGAGAGAGTGCAGAGACGTGCAACTAAACTGGTTAAGGGGATGGAAGATTTAAACTATGAGGTTAGACTGTCGAGGTTGGGGTTGTTTTCTCTGGAAAAGAGGCGCTTGCGAGGGGACATGATTACTCTGTACAAGTACATTAGAGGGGATTATAGGCAGTTGGGGGATGTTCTTTTTTCCCATAAAAACAATCAACGCACCAGAGGTCACCCCTTTAGATTAGAGGAAAGGAGTTTCCATTTGAAGCAGCGTAGGTGGTTTTTCACGGTGAGGGCAGTGAGGTTATGGAATGCCCTTCCTAGTGATGTGGTAATGGCAGATTCTGTTAATGCCTTTAAGAGGGGCCTGGATGAGTTCTTGATCAATCAGAATATCCAAGGCTATTGTGATACTAATATCTACAGTTAGTACTAGTGGTTGTATTTATAGTTTATGTATGTGAGTGTATAGATTGGTAGGTGTGGGTTAGGTGTGCTGGGTTTACTTGGATGGGTTGAACTTGATGGACACAGGTCTTTTTTCAACCCTATGTAACTATGTAACTATGTATTCTGGAAAACAGAGGGCACAGCAAAGAACTAGAGCCCAAAGCAACCAAGAAGATCCAATTCATTTCAAGGATTCCTAAACTGCTGGGTTGGCCTTCCAGTAGAGGCAAGTTTGGAGCAATGTCTGGGGGTGGTGGTGCTTAGTCTGAAGGCCTTTTAGGGTAGGAATAGAGGAGAAAGGCAATTTAGTCTCTTAGATACATCTGAAAACCAAGCTTGAAGGTCCAATAGGGTAAGTTTTGGGGTGAATATGCATTTGCTGTCCTAGATATTCTTGGAACTATGACTGGCTATCAATAACTGATATTTTACTCAAATGTCAGTTGTACTCAAACCAGGACTATGGATTTTTTTTTATTTACAAAGACTCAAAGTGGAAGAAGAGCAAGAGAAGGATTTTTTACCTATTACATATAAGGCCCCTAAGTCATGACCCTACGGCCATGAAATTCTAATGGTGGCAATCAATATGTTGCATCTGCCATCACCCAAAATGGAAACAACTTTTGTTTAACTGTTTTTTGTCACTTTGACCTATTTAAAAAGCACATTGCCCCCAGCTTTGACCAAAATAGCATGGATATCATTTTGCGAGGTTAGCAATCCCATTCGTTGCTACAGTCACTCATAGTTTATTATTCACAGTAATCTGCTTATATCCCTTTATATAACAGGCTCTTATTGTCCTATTATAATATTGCCATTTCTTCTTTGTTGCCCGCCAACATTTTGAAGGTTTACAAGCAGGCAAGAACTACATACAGTAGGTACTGTAGAAATTGGTCTGTAAAGCATCACTCATCACTACCGTATTTTAGCACATTATAAAGATGCTCCTTTATGCTAGTTGAGCAGAAGGTGAAAATAGGAGCAAGTTAATGAACTGCATTCGAAAAACCTATACCCAGAGGGTAAATTACCAACCCCATATGCACATAAATGATCATATTGGCACAATATCGCCTCCCAAGGTGGGCATACGGGGGGCAAGAATCTTATCATGTATGGCCACATTTACATGGAGATCAAGTGTTGCATAGAATCCACAAGTGCTTCACATTATCATAGCATAATATCAGATGCATAAATCATGCAGAGGTCAAAGCAGGCAGCACAGTATCAGAAGCAGAAGTTAGGCAGAGGTCGAGGCAGGCAGTACAGTATCAGAAGCAAAAGTTAGGCAGAGGTTTAAAGCAGGGAGAACAGTATCAGAAGCAGAAGTTAGGCAGAGGTTTAAAGCAGGGAGAACAGTATCAGAAGCAGAAGTTAGGCAGAGGTTGAGACAGGCAGCACAGTATCAGAAGCAGAAGTTAGGCAGAGGTTTAAAGCAGGCAGCACAGTATCAGAAGCAGAAGTTAGGCAGAGGTTGAGACAGGCAGCACAGTATCAGAAGCAGAAGTTAGGCAGAGGTTTAAAGCAGGGAGAACAGTATCAGAAGCAGAAGTTAGGAAGAGGTTTAAAGCAGAGAGAACAGTATCAGAAGCAGATGCTAGGCAGGGGTTGAGGCAGGCAGCACAGTATCAGAAGCAGAAGTTAGGCAGAGGTTTAAAGCAGGCAGCACAGTATCAGAAGCAGATGCTAGGCAGGGGTTGAGGCAGGCAGCACAGTATCAGAAGCAGAAGCTAGACAGGGGTTGAGGCAGGCAGCACAGTATCAGAAGCAGATGCTAGGCAGGGGTTGAGGCAGGCAGCACAGTATCAGAAGCAGAAGCTAGGCAGAGGTTGAGGCAGGCAGCACAGTATCAGAAGCAGAAGTTAGGCAGAGGTCAAAGCAGGCAACACAGTATCAGAGGAGGGAGCCAGGCAACGGTCTGGACTGACAGTACATCACAATGATAGTTCACAGACACTGGGTTCACTGCATAATACCTAGCCACAATTCTCATGCACAATGGGTTTTTTAGTTTAGGATTACTGGGAAGGCCACAAAGGCCTCATCACTTAGCCACATCTGCATTTAAATTTAAATTTCCATGTGCCAAGTCCCTAGTGCTCTGGGAACTAATGAGCTAGTGCACATGCATGACCTGGGAAGGAGAAGGGTTTGGAGAAGGATTTGCCTTGGAATGCCCACAGTACAAATCTGGGCCTTGGGATTGGTGGTGCAAGGTGCAGTGTTGATACCTGAGATACCTCAGGGCACTAGACGCATGCTATGTATTCATAAAGAAGTAAAAAATGGTTGGTTCTTAGACCCTTTTTTACCATCACAAATTAACATTACAAGGTAAAAACCTGTTGTAATAGAGAAAGTGCGATTCCAAATAAGATCATAAGGCCAGTGACTAAATGTAAATTTTGCAGCAGATGATAAATGGGTGGTTCGAGTGCCCTATCATATATTTTATTATATTCTGTTCCTCTCTTAAAAAAGAAAAAAAATAAATCTGCGCACTCAGCATCTCCTCCGATCGTGCCAGACACTGACACAGCTAAACTGTTAAACTTAAAAAGCTGAAAAAAATTAAGAGATGAGTATTGGTATCGGGAGAGCTTTTACAGTCACATTGATGGGCATTTTTTATTCACTTGAGAAACTGGCTAACCTAAAAAAAGAACATCTAATAGCAGGCACATCTAATCCCTAGTCTACAATCTAAGGTCTTCTTATATAAGGCTAGCATATTATGGCTTTGTCTGATATTAGCTGTCTCTCTTAGATGGGCTCTGCAAAGGTGGCTGCTTTGGGCTTTAAATAAAGCAAATAAACAAATAAAATAATGGATATTAAAGGATCTACACACAGTCTGTGCAAATGCTGACCTCCTCCTTAAACATAATATGGACAGGTTGACATATTGCAGTATATTTCTACTGCCCTGCACCATCACTTTCTAGACAGATCTTCTCCCACCCTGGTCAGTAGACCAGCCCCTGACCCTAATGCATCATATTTTCTACACAAACCTACTCATTTCCTATTAGCTCCAACTCTAAGCAGTAGACAGTGCAACCACAGACCCCCCCTGGCCCTTTACTCTCTTGACAAACCTATTTATTTTCAATAAGCTGCTACTCTAGTCAGGTGACAGTGCAAGTGCCAACGCTTCTGCACCATTACTCTCTACACAAACCTTCTCATTTCCCATTAGCTCCCACTCTGGTCAGTAGACAGTGTAGCCATGGACCCTCCTGCATCATGGTTCTCTAGACAAATCTACTCAATGCCTCATTAGCCCGATTCTGGTCAGTAGACAGTGTAGCTGCTAACCCACCTGCACCATTGCTCTTTAAACAAACATTATCATTTTCCAGTAGCTGCCACTCTGCTCAGTACAAAGTGCAACCTCCGAGCCTCCTGCATTATCAGTCTCTACAAAAAGCTACTCATTTACCCCTTTATCTCCCCCTCTAGTCATTAGACAGTGTAGTCAACAGCTCTCTGCACCCTAGTTATCTAGACAAAGCTACCCAGTCTCCCATTAGCCTGACTCTGGGCAGTAGACAGTATATCTGCTGATCCTCCTTGTTCTTTAGACAAACCTGTTCCTATTAGCTGCCATGCTGGTCAGAGCCTCTGAGCCTCCTACACCATCAGTCTCTACACCAGCGGTTCTCAACCTGTGGGTTGGGACCCCTTTGGGAGTCCAACGACCCATTCACAGGGGTCCCCTAAGACCATCAGAAAACACATATTTCCAATGGTTTTAGGAATAATTTTATGGTTGGGGGTCACCACAACATGAGGAACTGTATTAAAGGGTCATGGCATTTGGAAGGTCGAGAACCACTGCTCTACACAAACCTACTCATTTACAAGAATAATTTACAAGAGTATTATCTCCCACCCTAGTCAGTAGACAGTATAGTCAACATCCTTCCTGCACCCTAAAGGTGGCCATACACGGGCAGATCCGCTCGCTTGGCGATGTCGCCAAGCGAGTGGATCTTCACCCGATATCCCCACCTACGGGTGGCGATATCGGGGAGGCATGTTTGGCCCCAGGGCCAAACGATCGAATTCTGCAAGCGGCAATGGGGCAGTTGGTTCGGGGACCGCATCAACGAGCCGATGCGGTCCCTGATCCAACGGGATTTTCTAACCTGGCCGACCGATATCTGGCCAATTTCAGGCCAGATATCGGTCGGCCAGTCCGATCGTTTCTGCCCCTACACGGGCCGATAAGCTGCCGACTCGGTCCAAGGGACCGATATCGGCAGCTTCTATTGGCCCGTGTATGGGGACCTTAATTCTCTAGACAAACCTACTCAGTCTCCCATTATCTCGAGACAGTGTAGCTTTAGGCAGTAGACAGTGTAGCTGCTCAAACTCCTACACTATTGTTTTTAAGAAAACCTACTCATTTCCCATTAGCTGGCACTCTGGTTAATTACTCTTGTAAATTACTCAATACAGCAGCAAGAACCAGATATATTACCAAAACAACAGAAAAAAATAATGAACATATCTAAGAAAGTGGCTTTTTTTTATGGATATTAACCTTCTGAAGAAACGTTATCCATATGGTTGCAAGGAACTGAAATTGACTCCATAACATTTCATATATATTTTAAATTCTGATGAACAGGAACACTGCCAACGTAAAAACCCATTTTTGCCAAACTACTGCACAAGTTCTAGTGCACTAAGCAGTGCAAAATCCTTAGGTATAAAACACATACAGCAGGAGCTTTATGCCCAGCCTGCTCCTTGCACCTTAAGCTGAAACCAACACAGGGTGCAAGGGGCAGTGCTGTGGGCACAACACAGCCCTGTACTTATGAACAGGGCACCATTGCACAAAGCCCCCATGGTGCTTCCCACCTTGATCATCATAAGCAATGCTTTATTTTTCAGGAAGTCCACTAGTGAGTCAATATGCAGGGTATAAAGTATGAAAAACATGCTCCCAACTCAACCAGTTGTAATGAACCCCTTACATCTCCAGCTTCCCTATTGATCTATACTACTCTGTGTGTTTACTGGCAACAATACTACATGGAAAAATGAAAAAAACATGGCATTTGTTGAAGAATTCTCAGTTGGATCCAATTATCAGCCTTCTGGCTAGTTGAGGCTGATTGCCAGTGATGTTGAGGGATAAGTAAAAGTGATCAGTCACTGCAGAGTTAAACAGGGTTAACTTCCAACTTAGGCCTCCATGATAGTGCTCAAAGCTCATAGTAACTGAAGACCTATAGTTATAAAATATAACAGAATGAACAAAACATGTGTGCTTTAATTCTCCGCATCTTTCATTATCGCATACATTTGTCCGTGTGAAGCCTATCTTCTGTTTGAAAGCATGTTGGGAATGTATAAAGGGTAAGTAAACACTGCCTGTAACAATCATATTATTAAACCAGGAAATATCAGGTCCTGAATTCTAGTGTGGTCCTGGCCAACAGCAGTTAGGTGGCCAATGAATTTATCAAGCTTAGCCTTGGCTGTACTACAGTAGGTAGACCTATCCTGTGTAAAAGCAAGACAAAAGGCATAACCTCTGCATCTTTCAGCAAAACAAAGGAAGGTGCTGTCAGAGGAACTTTGGTGATCACACCTGGAGCTTCTGTAAGTATCACTATACTTCTACTGCCTTGATCTTCATTATACAATCAAGTATGATGGACGCTCAGTGATTTCCCTGCTGATTGTACACAATCAAATTGTATGCCTAGCTATCTATAGTATGGGAAAAAAACAAGATGGAATCTCACCAAGAGATTTCTGCAGCTCGCAGAATTATTACATGTTGGGGTGCCCAGACATTTGACAATCATATTATGTAACTGATTATAGGATGCTTTTCATTTACAGTAAAGGCCTTTAATAAATGAATATACCTTTACCATTTTAGTCGCATCAACACCTGTGTTTCTTTATGGCAACACATAGTGACCTATTGGATGGGACGGCCAACTTTCAAGTGACTAAATTTAAATTTAGTATTTTTAAAGAGGCACTATAGGTATTTTGGGGTGAAATTAAACATTAGTGGTGCAGTTTATTTAATAATCTTTCTTAATATACCATTTTTTTGCTATCACACCTCTCCCCTTTGCCTACTGGAATCTTTCTTAGGCGTATTGACTAGTAGGGGCATTTGTGAAGAATCAAAGCGACTCATTATTTCTATGCACGGGGCTTTTGGTCTGGAACAGTGGGACATTTCTGGCTTAAATCCAGGTAAGCTACAGTATATCTATTGGCTCACATTGATACATTGCCTTATTTACTCAATCAAAACCCCAATTCACTTGATTTCTGTACAAATGAAATGTAGTCTTGTTTCCTACTGGGCTTCTCATCTTGTGGTTGGCAGTGAGAGTTGATTGCTGGAAGCCCTTTTTGTTACCTGTCTATGGAATGCTTGGCCATCCAGGCACGTAGTGTAAGGGTACACAAGAGAGTGGAGACAGGGTTTAAGCTACAAATAAGGTCATTAAATCCAGAATTTTAAAAGTAGAATACAAATATGTTTATTTTAATATTGCCCATAATATAATTACTGGAGGCTTTTAACATTCAGATTGAGCATTTCATTTACAGTATGTTCTTTAATGAACGTTTCTCATTGCAACTGAACGGCAAGGTACTACCTGCCCGTCCCACATTGCTGCATGTAGCCAGGTTAGTATTGCTTTAAGCTGCAAGTTCAACTTCTGAACAGCAACCATGTCCAAGTGTCCAAGCTCAAGGCTGCCATTTGGATGCACTGTTTTGGGGAATGGGAATGGGTGTAGTTCTGTAAGCCACAGGATTGTGCAGGGATAAGGAGACTGAGCACACATGGGCTGTGACATTAACCAATATAATTCGCTTCCCCTGTCCTTTAAACGGTCTGTAGTTGGGAATCTGATCAGCTATTATCCTGGCTTCTGCTTTAAACCCAGTGGGTAAGCTTTAGCCTATAGGATAAACCCATGTAAATGGGACAAGCCCATGTAAATGGGACTTTTAGAGGAGCCTTAAGGAATTTCTTCCCAGAATCCTGTTATGACTTATTAAACATACAGTCAAACCCCGATTTTAAAATCCATAAAAAACATAAAATTAAGGTACATAAAATTGGGGGGTTTATGTTAAAACTGTGCACAAAGAGTATACAAAATTTGGGAATAGTCACATTTACAGGGAAAATCAGGTGTTTCTAAGGAAAATGGGGCAAAATTTTCCCCCAAATCCCCAAAATTATCCCCAAAATGGGGCAAAATTATCCCCAACTCCCCAACATGTGTCGGGGGTGACTTCCAGCTTCTTTGAACTTTTCTAGGCTGCACCTTTTGCAGAACACATACAGGTATGGGACCTATTATCCAGAATGCTCGGGACCTGGGGTTTTACAGATAAGGGATCTTTCTGCAATTAAAATCACCATACATTAAGTCTTCTGAAAATTAATTTAAACATCAAATAAACCCAATAGTATGGTTTTTGCCTCCAATAAGCATTAAGTTTATCTTAATCTATCAAGTACAAGGTACAGGTACAGGTATAGGACCCGTCCAGAATGCTCGGGACCAAGGGTATTCCGGATACGGGGTCTTTCCGTAAATGGATCTTCATACCATGAGTCTACTAAGAAATCAATAAAACATTAATTAAACCCAATAGGATTGTTTTGCCTCCAATAAGGGGTAATTATATCATAATTGGGATCAAATTCAAAGCACTGTTTTATTTTTACAGAGAAAAAAGGGAATCAATTTTAAAAATCTGAATCTGGAGCATTCTGGATATCGGGTTTCCAGATAACGAATTCCATACCTGTACTGTTTTATTATTACAGAGAAAAAGGAAATCATTGAAAAATATATGAATGTTTTGATTAAAATGGAGTCTATGGGAGACAGGCTTTCCGTAATTCGGAGCTTTCTGGATATCGGGTTTCCAGATAACGGATCCCATACCTGTACTGTTTTATTATTACAGAGAAAAAGGAAAGCATTTAAAAATATATGAATGTTTTGATTAAAATGTAGTCTATGGGAGATGGCTTTCCTGTAATTTAGAGCTTTCTGGATAACAGGTTTAGGGATAATAGATGCCATACCTAGCTTTTATGTGAAATTCCTTATGTGCAGTAATACACATATACACCCCACAACTATATTCTCTTTCTTATGCCTTTCCTTTCACTGTCATTTATCAACACTGGGCAAATTTGCCCCATGGGCAGTGACCCATGGCAACCAATCAAACTGTTGCATTCATTGTTCCACCTGCATATGGCTGAAAAAAGGCAATCACTGACTGGTTGCTATGAGTTACTGCCCATGGGCAAATTTACCCAGTGTTGATAAATGAGCCCCATTTTATCCCACAATACTTCAGACAGTAATGTAATAGACTGTAATAGAAAATAGTCGTTATATGAATTTATAAATAACCTATCATAATCTATTTACTAATTATGAGCAAATGCTAATCTATTAATATTATTACCCATTGATTTAATGTGCATTGTCTTTGTGCTCCCATCCTCCACACAGTTCAGCTGTCTCTTAAGCACTTCATGGGTTTTTTTTTTTTGCCTGGGAATGGTTTTTATCATTTTCAGAGCAAGACACTAATGTGAATACGATATCAATGGGTTTTGCAAAAGGCAGTTAAAATAACACGGGAGACTTGACAGCCTTTTGCTACTTCCACATGACAAGTCTGGAGAGCCGGATGCTTAAGGCTGAAGGATCACTTATTGATTTTTTAGCAATGGAGAAACATGCAATGCATTATCCCAGCTACACATTAGCTCAGAGTGTTCAAAGGGAACAAAGCGGCACACTGAGCAATAGGAATTGGGCATTAAATGGGCACCTATACTGCACCCTAATGTGCGGGTAGGGAGGTCTAACTGGGCCGGCTGGTGAGGATCTATAACCATGACAAATACAGGGCAAGGCTTAGGCCGCTTACTACAATGTAGTGAAACGCGCCGGGGAGGCATGGGTGCAGCAATGCCACTATGACGTTTGTTTGGATACCTGAGAACCTCTATTAAAAGTAATACTCTCGCAGGCACCTTAAACACAAACCTGCTCACTGTATCATGTTCCCTGCTATGGAACTCATGAATAATCATTGTATCTAAATGGCAAAATACACAACAGATGCCTGCTCTTAATATCCCTCTATTTGCCATTCATTTGTATTCATTTATTTTGCAGTTTATCTTTGTCCTTGTTCAGACATTCAAAATTAGCTTTATTCATGACAACTTGGTGGCTTCCTAGGCCATTGCAAGGCTTGCTAAGCATTCTGGGAGATGCAGTCCAGAAAAGGCAGAGACAGTGGAAGACAATGCTGTGCAGTAAGCCTAGGGCCACCCCGCATTGCCCTGCCTGTACTGCTATAATCACCCTGTTATTGTTTATAAAGTTCTGCTGCTGAATTTCGTTAAACTGAAAGTATCACTGGGAGAGAAGTGGGGCCCCGGACATTTAGCAGCTACACTGTGGGGACAGTGTCTGCATAGCAACCAACTTGGCTGAGGGGCGCGCTGGGAGTTGCGGGGTAACAGCAGCCAGAGGGTTGTCTTGTGTTTTCCACAAATGTATATAGTGCTTTGTAAAACACAAACAGAGGTACAGATGTGATAAATGAAACGGAGTAAACATGTAAGTGCTATGGGTTTTAATACACAGATGGTTCAACGTCCCTGTCCTGAAGAGCTTACAATCAGTCTCAAACAGTCTCACGTAGTCACACACACACACACACACAATGCAACTCACACTCTCACACACACACAATGGCAGTCACACTGTCACACACACACACACAATGGCAGTCACATTGTCACACACACAGACAATGGCGCTCACACTGTCACACACACACACAATGGCACTCACACTGTCACACACACACACAATGGCACTCACACTGTCACACACACACACAATGGCACTCACACTGTCACACACACACACAATGGCACTCACACTGTCACACACACACACACACACACACACACAATGGCACTCACACTGTCACACACACACACACAATGGCACTCACACTGTCACACACACACACAATGGCACTCACACTGTCACACACACACAGTGGCACTCACACTGTCACATACAATGGCAGTCACATTGTCACACACACAGACAATGGTGCTCACACTGTCACACACACACAATGGCACTCACACTGTCACACACAGAAAATGGTGCTCACACTGTCACACACACAGACAATGGCACTCACACTGTCGCACACAGAAAATGGCGCTCACACTGTCACACACAATGGCACTCACACTGTCACACACACAATTGCACTCACACTGTCACACACAGAAAATGGCGCTCACACTGTCACACACACAGACAATGACGCTCACACTGTCGCACACAGAAAATGTCACTCACACTGTCACACACACACAATGGCACTCACACTGTCACACACAGAAAATGGCACTCACACTGTCACACACACACAATGGCACTCACACTGTCGCACACAGAAAATGGCACTCACACTGTCACACACACACAATGGCACTCACACTGTCGCACACAGAAAATGGCGCTCACACTGTCACACACAGAAAATGGCGCTCACACTGTCACACACATACAATGGCACTCACACTGTCACACACACACACACAATGGCACTCACACTGTCACACACAGAAAATGGCGCTCACACTGTCACACACACAGACAATGACGCTCACACTGTCGCACACAGAAAATGGCGCTCACACTGTCACACACAATGGCACTCACACTGTCACACACACACAATGGCACTCACACTGTCACACACACTGTCACACACACACACAATGGAAGTCACATTGTCACACACAGACAATGGCACTCACACTGTCACACTCACACACAATGGCAGTCACACTGTCACACACACACACAGTGGCACTCACACTGTCACATACAATGGCAGTCACATTGTCACACACACAGAAAATGGCACTCACACACAGACAATGGCACTCACACTGTCACACACAGAATGGCACTCACACTGTCACACACACACACAAAATGGCACTCACACTGTCACACACAGAATGGCACTCACACTGTCTCATACACAACAACACACAGAGATACAATGGGAGAAAAATAAAAAATTAAATTTGACTTTTCTGCTGTCAAAGTGACATCTCTGCGCAATGCTTTCCATTCCGTGTAAGTGCCCTGTGTCTGTTGATGAGGCTGCTGTGGGAACCCTGCATCTTTGAGGGTTCCAGGCAGGCCCTGACTGACAATGTGTAGATTCAGGCAAATGCCAGAGGGGCTGCTGTAAGATCCCATAGACAGTCACTATTTATTGGGCTGGTGGGGGGGGGGGTGGTGCTGTTTGGGCCCCTGTGTACTTGCAATGCCAGGGCCTATTTTGAATCCCAGTCCATGGCAGTAGGTACATTCGCACAATATTTTTGAAATGAACAAACAGACACTCAGTGCAACTACAGAGTTGTGCAAGGAGAGGCTTTGGACACAAGAACCTATTAATGAACCCCATTTTCACAAAAGCTGTGGCCTCTATATGAGGGAGGCAATGAGCTTTTCTCTTTAATATATGAGCCCCTACAGTGTTCCACTGTTCTCCCTGTCCTGTCTGTGTGACTCTGCCCATAGTATGGGCTTATTGCAATGAGAGATTCACACCCAGCTGTTTCCCTTTGGTTATCTGAGGACACCACTTCATGTGGCATATGGCACACTGCCAAAGGGCACCTCAGGAATAGGTGTTTGAGGAGCACATGTTGCATAGTAAGAGTAGGAATATATTTTGCTTTAATCATTTATGGGTGGGGGGCAAGATAACAACAGAAAACATTGGGGAACAATATACCTAGCATGTTCAACATATTTATTAATGAGAGTTTATATATGAACATGGCCAGTGCCACACACACTGTTGGAAATGCCAGTTTCGTACCAACACTGTTTCCTTAGACTGATCATACCCCAAGTGCTGGGAATCACTTTCTTTTATGTTCAATAACAAACTATGGATGGACCCTAGTGACAATCAGTGGCCAGATCCAGTTGTCAAGTTGTGCTTGCACCACATTGCAAACTCCCCAATGTTTAAGTCCGATGGACATGATTTCCAATGTTCAGCATGAGTGACTTGTGCACCCTATTCTTTAGGTGCAAGTACATTGTCCGCATTGATTAGGTGGTAGCACCAGGGTTCCTCTGCGTCAATAAGTGAAACTTTGCTCAATTCAGAGGCAGGGAAGGCTGTGAAGCACTGAGGTCAACCGTACAGAAGTGCAAGGAGCACATTTTGGCACAAGTACCTCTAATGATTGGGGTTTGTGGGACCACAACTGTGCATGTGGTCATAAATGCCCTCTTATTAGGGCCCCCTTAGCCCATAATAAGGTTACAGATATCAGAATAAATTGTGTAGAAGCCATTTATCAATAGTTTCAACAATATACACAGGGCAGCAAATAAGATTTCACCCCAAATCTTACCATAACTGGCCTTCAAGCTGGACTCCTGATGCCAATAAGCATTCTTCTAAATTTTACCCTAACTGGCCTTTAGGCTGAACCCCCATCTCTCTTCCAGGCCCAGAAGTTGTCACCTATCAAAATCCATCTGCCAATCATCATGCATTGCCCAGAATATGCCAACCTGTGTTGAGGGGGAAATGGCTATAGGCCATGCATTATTGCCCAGACACAGGGACAAAAATAGGCCCTTCAGTTCTCATGTGCCCATGGGAATGGGTGGGCTCCGTGCTTGCACCGGATGAATAATCTGCAGGGTGCAGAGAGCAGGGCACAGGGAAGCCTTGGACTTATCCCCTGCCATAGGTGCACCCTAGCCTATGTGGCTAGATAGTGTGCAAGCCAGGCAGGGTTTCCGGGGCGCTCTCACCTGCTGCCCTGCCCTCTCTTACTCTAAGGCTGCCAAGTTGCAGGTCAATGTGCAAAGTGCACAATAAACTAGGGTGCTTTGTGCGTTTTTTTTGCACTATGCATGTTGCCCCAAGATGTATTAAAGGTTTGTAGCATACAGTAAGGTAAGATCATAACACTGTTCAACTTACAGCCACTATATGTTGTTGAGCAACAATTCCCAGCATCCAAAGGCTATCATGGTATTCTGGGAGTTGTAGTCTAGTAATAGAAGGGCCTTCACATGCACCAAATCTAATGATAGCTCAGGTCCTACCCCTAGAATTGCACCCTGCCCTTAATACTGTGGGGTTGCCTGATCCTGTTAGCAGGGTAGGCTGGGGTACAGGCCAGGGTACAGGCCGGGGTACAGGCTGGGTACAAGCCGGGGTACAGGCTGGGGTACAGGCTGGGTACAAGCTGGGGTACAGGGCGAGGTAGAGGCTGGGGTACAAGCTGGGGTACAGGCTGGGGTACAGGTTGGGGTACAGGCTGGGGTACATGCAGGGGTACAGGCTGGGGTACATGCAGGGGTACAGGCTGGGGTACAGGCTGGGTACAAGCTGGGGTACAGGGCGAGGTAGAGGCTGGGGGACAGGCTGGGTACAAGCTGGGGTACAGGGCGAGGTAGAGGCCGGGGTACAGGCTAGGTACAAGGCGAGGTAGAGGCCGGGGTACAGGTTGGGGTACAGGCCGAGGTACAGGCTGGGGTACATGCAGGGGTACAGGCCGAGGTACAGGTTGGGGTACAGGCTGGGGTACATGCAGGGGTACAGGCAGAGGTACAGGTTGGGGTACAGGCTGGGGTACATGCAGGGGTACATGCAGAGGTACAGGTTGGGGTACAGGCTGGGGTACATGCAGGGTTACAGGCAGAGGTACAGGTTGGGGTACAGGCTGAGGTACATGCAGGGGTACAGGCAGAGGTACAGGTTGGGGTACAGGCTGGGGTATGGGTACTGTACAATATGATGCCCAGTAGGTGCCATTTCTGGGGGGACTATCAGGCACAAGGCACCTGGGCTCTGTTAGGAGGTTG
Source organism: Xenopus tropicalis (assembly GCF_000004195.4). NCBI lineage: Eukaryota > Metazoa > Chordata > Amphibia > Anura > Pipidae > Xenopus > Xenopus tropicalis. The sequence goes on along the minus strand of NC_030683.2, from coordinate 109,820,146 downwards.
CTGGCTGCCATCTATCTGCCTGAGAGCAGAAGGGAGAGAAAGTGGATTCCAGGACAGGCTCCAGTTATTCTCAGGCTGCAGTGGAGATGAGAGAGAGAGGGAGAGGGGGAGAGAGAGAGAGAGAGAAAGCAGAGGAGAGATTCCCAGGGGCAGTGCAGAGCCAATACAGGAGGAAGGGAGAGCTCTCACTCACACACACACTGAGCAATGGGATCCTGCGTGGGGATTGTTGTGACCCAGAAATTGCTCCACATCTGCAAGTAAAGGGCTGAGAGCGGGCGGCGGGGCGGAGGGACGGGCGGCCGGAGCAGCAGTGACTCGGCGAATTGCAGCGCACGGATAACAGGAAGGGGATGAATAATGATTTGATTTCTCCGCCGAGCTCCGGTCTGACTGCCGCCCGGCTGGGAGGATGCAAAGAGCGGACAGGTAGGAGCCCACTGCAGCCCCGACTCCCCATCTTCTGCCCACATTGTGGCTCCCCGTACAGGGGTGGGGCAGACACCTCCCAGTGCCAGCGGGGCTGGAGCATGTGGGGCTATAGAGGGGCAGCATTGCCCACTGCCTGGCGAGCCTGGAGAAGACATAAGTAAGGGCTTTATTTCATTCTCTTTATTTGTGCAGTCATTTGCTAACAATGGGGCAGCGGCTGTTGTGCCAACACCGGGCTCATTCAGTTAGGGTGGAAATGAACAGACCCCACAGATAATACATGTGCATCCCCGCTATCTGCATACTGTCTGGGGCACCCACTCCGGCCAGCAGCAGGGGGGCTCTGGCTACTGTACCTGCAGGGGGGCTCTGGCTACTGTACCTGCAGGGGGGCTCTGGGTACTGTACCTGCAGGGGGGCTCTGGCTACTGTACCTGCAGGGGGGCTCTGGGTACTGTACCTGCAGGGGGGCTCTGGCTACTGTACCTGCAGGGGGGCTCTGGCTACTGTACCTGCAGGGGGGCTCTGGCTACTGTACCTGCAGGGGGGCTCTGGCTACTGTACCTGCAGGGGGGCTCTGGCTACTGTACCTGCAGGGGGGCTCTGGCTACTGTACCTGCAGGAGGGACTGCCTCTGGGCTATTGGACCTGCAGGAGGGACTGCCTCTGGGCTATTGTACCTGCAGGAGGGACTGCCTCTGGGCTATTGTACCTGCAGGAGGGACTGCCTCTGGGCTATTGTACCTGCAGGAGGGACTGCCTCTGGGCAGGGGGGACAGGCACCTACACTCACACAGCTTGTACCAGGTAGGAGAGGCAATAGGGACTGCAATGGGACCATAGGGCACTGGCACAATGGGACACTGTTCGCAACCAGCTATAAAATGGAGCACAGAATGGGACTAGGTAGGGCAGGGGACCCAATGGAACACTGACTATAGGGCAGGGGAGAGGATGGAGCACAGAATGTGACTAGGTAGGGCAGGGGAACCAATGGAACACTGACTATAGGGCAGGGGAGAGGATGGAGCACAGAATGTGACTAGGTAGGGCAGGGGAACCAATGGAACACTGGCTATAGGGCAGGGGAGAGGATGGAGCACAGAATGGAACTAGGTAGGGCAAGGGAACCAATGGAACACTGGCTATAGGGCAGGGGAGAGGATGGAGCACAGAATAAGACTAGGTAGGGCAGGGGACCCAATGAAACACTGACTATAGGGCAGAGGATAGAGTAAAGAATGAGATTAGTTAGGGTAGGGAACCCAATGGAACACTGACTATAGGGCAGGGGAGAGGATAGAGCACAGAATGAGACTAGGTTGGGCAGGGGACCCAATGGAACACTGACTATAGGGCAGGGGAGAGGATAGAGCACAGGATTAGATTAGTTAGGGCAGGGGACCCAATGGAACACTGACTATAGGGCAGGGGAGAGGATAGAGCACAGGATTAGATTAGTTAGGGCAGGGGACCCAATGGAACACTGACTATAGGGCAGGGGAGAGGATAGAGCACAGGATTAGATTAGTTAGGGCAGGGGACCCAATGGAACACTGGCTATAGGGCAGGGGAGAGGATGGAGCACAGGATGAGATTAGTTAGGGCAGGGGACCAAATGGAACACTGGCTATAGGGCAGGGGAGAGGATAGAGTACAGAATGAGACTAGGTATGGCAGGGGACCCAAAGGAACAAGAACCCAAAAGAACACTGACTATGGGGAAAGAGACAGAATGGAACACTGAATGGGACTTGGCAGGGCAAGGGACCCAGAGGAGCACTGACTTTAGGGCAGATGATAGAATATCATGTTTATATGTATAAAATAACACAATGAATAGCATTAGGTAGAATGGTGACATAAAGAACCCTTACTGCATGGTAGGATATAAGATGGAAAACTAAGGAATAAGCGGGTAAGGGGACAGAAAGGAACTACAAATACATGGTGAATGGGACTATGTAGGACAAGGAATAGAAAGGAACATTGATAATGCAGGACAGGAAATAGACTTCAGTATTGAATGGAACTATGCAGAGCAGGGAATGCAGTGGAACGCTGGGCAGGAACAGATTTGAATGTTGAGTGGAGTTTGGTGGGACAGACGATATGAAACCATCAGAAAACAGAAAACGTAAGAAAATTGCATGTTTGGAGCAATCAGTTGAACTCGGCAGGGGATACTGAATGGTTAAAGGGTGTTGGTAGGAAAGAAAATAGAATTAGGCAGGACAGGGATCATAGCGGAACAGTGAGTGGAACTAGGCAGGACAGGGCAATTATTGCAGCACCAAATTGGACTAGATAGGGCAGGAGACAGAATGGAACAGTGAACAGGACTAATCAGTACAGGGAACATAGTGGAACACTTAATGGGTTTAGTTAGAACATAAGAACAAACAGAGTACAGAGTCACTATAAGCATTGCAGGTTATAATGGTATGCTGAATAGTGGCAGGCATTACATAGGGTAAAATGGCTCATGAGGAGACAGGAATTGGATGCTGAAGGGGACGCAGCAGGATAGACAGGATAAAACATTATATGGGACTAAAGTACAACTGTTTAATACATGGGAAAGGAACAGTGATTTTTTTCAGCAGGAATAAAATAGAAAGAGATACCAAACTGCAAAAGGTGTGAAGGAAATGGATAGGGGAGAGACCACTGCATGGAATTAATTAGGCCAAGGAATACAATGGGACACTGAATGGCAAATTAGGGAATAGAATGGAAGGCTGAGCCAGGCTAGGTAGGATGAATAGATTGGAACAGAACAGAAGCAAACTGGGCCACTGGCAGCACAAAAGCCAGAACATTATCATTATGGACCAGATTGTTCTACCTGTAATAGAATAACAATCCATATTGCCATCCAATACAGGGATGTGACAGAGTCCATATTATGAGCTGAAAAAACTGCTTACGATTAATGTATTGTTTAACGTGTTTGCAGGTATTTGGCAAATTGATATTTTAAAGATTTCAGTTTTTATACAACCCAACCCTGCGTGACCTAAATTTGTGCTGCTTGTCAGACTGGAATGGACAGTTGGTAGACAATCAGGACAGTATGCAAGGCTGAATCTGAGCAAATGTGGGTAGGGGCACAACGGGTACCCCTGGAACAGCTGCTCCTATAATGGGGGATCAGGGACATGGATATTTGATCATGTGCTGTGTTCTTTTAAATATGTATAGGCAGAATCAAAGGATACATCTTTAGAGACTGAGAAGTGTCTTTTACTTGCTCCCTGTTTGGTGTATATGTGGGTGGGAGGATACTTTGCCCATTAATGCATGGAAATAAACAATGGGGCATCATCCATGCAACAGAGACTGGCATAAGTCTCATAATGTCCTAATATATGAGCAGCCCCCTGATGTGATTACATAAACTCCCTGCATCATGTACACCCCGTCAGCTCTTTCCTGTGCTTCTATGCAGAAATACTGCTTTGTTTGTACACACACTGATCTCCATACTCCAGGCTATCACTACAAAACAATCTTAGCCGCCTGTTGCTTGTACAGTGCACCCCCAGTGGGCTAACTTTCTATTGTGCTGATCTGATCTTGGCAACAGAAATACCCTACCTGACCCTCTCCAGTTACTTAACTCCCCCCCATGTTGGCGGATGTTGAGAGTAGGAGTTTAGCAGTTTAGTACCTAGATATGAATTCTATTCTGCCACCTGTGTCTCTTGTAAAATGTTTCATTCTGTGCTTTCGGATACCTGTTGCTATTTCTTTTGTGATTATGTCTTAACCCACTGACATACACACGTACACAGTGCATCATATCATCCCTCATTTACTAATCTAATAGTGGTAATACATTACAGTGGTTTAGTTTGTTGATCATGGAGAACATCCAGAAATCAAAATGTACAGCTATTTACATAGAGCCTAAATGATAACAAGGGTTACAGAATAAAAATAGAAACTTGAGAACCTACTCGCATAAGCTTACAATCTAAAGTGTCTGAGATGTGGTTCTTTTGTAGCCTAGTTTGACTATCATGGAGTAGGCATTTTGTTGTTTTAGGGGAGTTCTAGTACCCCAGTAGAGAGAGGGTAGATCATTGTTAGAAACGTGTTTAGGTGGTGGTACCATAGTAAGTTTATAGTTAGAGGTTTGGCATGTATAGGGAGTATAATGTACCTGATGCTATAGTTATATTATTGTATGTCGCTAACCACCAATAAGATTTACACAGGCACACATAGATAGACACACACAAATAGACATACACAATCACACCCCTGGTTTGCCAAGACATTCCCTTATATATATATGGTATATTGCAGGTCACATGACCTATAAGATGCTATCTGTCACTTCTTTACCATTAATAAATGACGGGACGGTTTCATTCACAGACCCAGTTTAGCTTGCTAATATTTTATTTTCTAGGGAAAGGGGTTATTCTCAGTCTGGTTCTACTGAATTGATTTTGCAGTCTGTGAAAACATTTCCTAAAAGCTATATTATTAGTACCATGTATCAAAAAAGAAGAGAGAAAAGGAGGTTTCCCTTTGCCTCTGAGATATTGAGTGAATACAATGAAACGTTCCTTTTGGAATATTTTGACACATGCTTTTTATCCAATCGTTACAATATGTTATTTTGTTCTCCATTGACTTGGCTGTGTCTGGTGTATTCTCCTTCATTGATGGCTGCGTTTTCTTGCTAAATATGATTTCTGTTTTTTTTTTTTTAATTCTTCTCTATGCCGTACTATGGGCTGCTGTGCCTAGCATTCCTAACCCAATAGCCCTATCTAAATAGCTGTATGGCAGCTTGGAATTAAACCAAAGCCAGATTACTAGGGGTTTGGTGCTTAAGACATTATAGGAGGTATGAAAGAAAACAGACCTTCAGCTTGGATTTATAGTAATGTAAAGGCAAAGCTAGGCTAAATTGGATTTGTTTTAGATTATTTACAAGGATTAATAGTGCGCATCAAAATAACCAGACATAATCAGATCACAATCCAGATCTAAAGCAAGCAGTATTGAGTGCTGCTGATTGCAGATGCAGGTATGGGACCTTTTATCCAGAATGCTCAGGACTTGGGATTTTTGGGATAAGGGGTCTTCCTTAATTCGGATCTCCATACCTTAAGTTTACTAAAAAAAATAATTTAAACATTAAACCCAATAGGATTGTTTTGCCTCCATTGAGGATTAACTGTATCCTAGTTGGGATAAAGTACAAGGTACTGTTTTATTGTTGTAGGAAATGATTTTTAAAAAGTAGAATTGATTGCTTATAATGGGGTCTATGGGAGACGGCTTTCCCGAAATTTGGAACATTCTCAATAATGCGTGGAAACAGATCCTTTACATGAACTGCAACCCAATGCAGACTCCGCAGTCATTCTGGGCAGTTAGATATTGTTACCTCTACAGATCCAAGCCAGGGAACCTTGGTGCCGAAGGCAAGAATAGTACCTCACTATCAACAGTCTCACTATGCCATTACCTCTGTAGGAGTTTGCATTGGAAACAGAGTAGCTGACACAGTCAGGGTGAGTTGAAACAAGGAGCTAATGATGAGCAGCTCATATAATGTGCTTTGGTGCATATCATGCTGCTATAAATGTATTTTCTGGGATCTTATCTTGTACCCACCCCACCCAAAACCTTCTGAGTTGAAATATCACAATCATGCCATGACCAACAATATGCCCATTAGTAACCAGTAGGTTGGAAAAGTAAACTGTGTAGATGCTTTACTTTGAGAGCAGGTGGAGAAGGTACCACTAACAATTAACTATAAAACAAGGCAGACAGAATAGCACTCGTAAGAAAATGTTTTATTTACAAGGTTATCTTGTCTCAGGCCTATCGTATTTTTATTAATTAATGGGAAACTCCAGCTTCCACACAACACAGAAACTCCTAATATACCCATCACTGTAATCTGTTCCTTCCATTTACCATTTTTATATGCCAAAATCCAGCTGCAGAACAGTTCTTTTCTTTCTGCATTATTTGAAATCCTGGCAGGGGAGGAGGGACTAAAACATTAATGTGACAAATTATAATAACCAGATCAGCAGCGGAACAGGGGGCTTAGGGAACTGTTCCAAACTATATTATTACATTAAAAATCATGAAAAGACTGTATATTTTTTAATTTATATATATTGAAAAGTTGCTTGAAATAATCTTTACTATTCAAAAAAGTAAAGATAATTTTGTATTTGGGTGGAGTTCCCTTTTAATAAAAAGTGGAAGCATTTTCTATAAACTTGTGGGCTTAAACACATTGGTTTTAAACACGAGTGGTCTGTAAAATCAATTAATAAGAGAAATGATGGACCAACCTACTTTCCTTTACCAATTTTGAGATATTTCCTCCGAATGTTAAAAGTGGGCTATAGAGTACACGCTGTCAGTGGCCGGTAGTAATTTTACAGTGCTATTTAATTAAATAACATCCATTCTTCTGGTCATTTTGTGAATGCCGAGTGGAGTGATCTAATGGAGCTCAGTGATAGAATTCAGTGATTTCCAAACTGTGGGGCTGCTCTTTTGGGGGGCCTGAAGCAGAGACACTGGGGGCTCAGCAATGTAAGGTGCAATTTGGGAAGTTTTTCTAGTTGTTTTCCAAGATACATCTAAAAGCCTAGCTCAAAGGTCAATAAGGGTATGATTTGTGGTGAAAACTTACTTGATCTCCTAGACATTCTTGGAACTATGACTGATACACCAATGGTGTTATGTATCTGTGACCTTGTTATGAGCTAATGGGGCCACATTCCATCTCTCTCTACAACCTCCTTACTGGAAACAACAGCATTGTGTGTACATGTGTTATCTCTTTCTAAAGGAGAAAGAAAAGTTCCATCACTGGAGTGGCCAAATGTTAGGCACCACCCCCCCCAGTGATTGTAATCACATATCTGATACCCCTGGGCAGTGCTCCAGTAGTTTTATTTTCAGTGCCTGTTCTGCTAAGTCCTGTTCTCGTCCTCTTGTACAACAGAGTTACACCCTGCGCTTAGGGATTAGAGCTTCCATGTTAAATAAACTTACATAAAATTGTTGATAATGCGCTGCCTGTTTCTGGAGCCTCAATATAATCTGCAGAAGCTTAAAAGCTGAACACTTTCTTCATGCTGGGTGCACGTTTGCAGTACAGCGAAAAGCTGAATTTTAACAAAAAAGCTGTTTTTTTTTTTATTGGGATTTCGAAGAAGAAGAAAGGGAAGAAGAGCAACGCTGGGTCACATGTACCCTGGTGCAGTTTTCTGCTAATAGGAACACCAGCCCAGGGTGTCAGGTAAGTGAATACAATCACTGGGGGGTGCCTAACATTTGTCATTCCCCAATGCAGTGATCCCCAACCAGTGGCTCAGGGGCTCCCCAACCCCTTGGATGTTGCTCCCAGTGGCCTCAAAGCAGGTGCTTATTAATTAATTCCTGCCTGGAGGCAAGTTTTGGTTGCATAAAAATCAGTTGGACTGCCAAACAGAACCTTCTGTAGGCTGCCAGTCCACATAGGAGCTACCAAATAGCCAATCACAGCCCTTATTTAGCACCCTCATGAACTTTTTAATGCTTGTGTTGCTCCCCAACTCTTTTTACATTTGAGTGTGGCTCACAGGTTTAAAAGGTTGAGGATCTCTGCCCCAATGATTGTACCTTTCCCTCTCCTGTAAGGTGGGCTTAAGCGGAAAATATCTGACAACTAGTGATTGATTGTTTACCAGTTTAAAGTATATAAATCATGATCACTGGTCAAGAACTTCCATGAGTTCTTATGTCGACAGTGGGACCCATTCCATTCCTAGATACTTTGCTTGTGAGACTTTCGGGCACAAGAAGGCTCCCCTTCTGCATATACTACAATGAAGATTGGGCACGCTGACACATTTGACACATTCCCTCAGCATTACATATGCTGCTATTACTCTTTTTGTTGTACACGCAGTACAGTCTTTTGAAAGTCATAACTGAATTATAACCACAATCAGTCATGGCTGTTTGAGATGGGGAATGAATGATCTATTCTGACACTTTGTGCTGTATGGCAATGTCATCTCTTGAGGAAGTAGCTGACATTTAATGGGAATGCGGATAAGTAAATGTGGGTGCTGGAATTATATAGAAAGTCTGGACTGCTCCAACTAAATGGCTTCAAGCACACAGGAATGCCTTCTATCCGTTGAATTTTATGTTCGGTTCCATTCTATCTGATGAATTTCCGCAATCTGAGGGTTAATTAATTGTATGTTGCAGTATTGAACAGCCAGCTTTATTCTCCATGAGAAGAGCAGGTCTGACAGTTCCCCCTGTTATCTCCCATTGTTGTCAGTTGGAGTTAGAGGTGAAAGCGGATTAATCCGCTCTCTTCATACAGAATGAGGCCCTGAGTGCGATGGGCGTGTAACTAAGCAACTGAGGCTACGCGGGGAGTAGAAGGAGTTCTAATCTCAGCTATTTGAGAGAGTTTTGTCATATAAAATCATTTTCCATGCCTTAGACAGGAAGACAATGCAAGGCTTGCCATGTTGTTCGGAACACTGACTTTGCTGGCGATTAGTGACGTGGAGATAGGGAATCCCTGCATGGAGGGACTAAAGTGGCGGAATCACACGGCTCAAATCTCAGGGAGAATTCTTTGATTATAGAAAATAATCGGTATGTTTTTATATTGGAAGGGAGGCTGCTAAAAAAACAATACATTTTTGTTAGTGGTTGGCCCCCACAGTATTTAGTTACTGAATTCAGTTACAATAGTCTCAGTTAAAGTAAAACTATACCCCGAAATAATGTAGGTCACTATACAAATACAACAGCTCATATGTAAAACCCTGCTTCATCTAAATAAACCTTTTTCATAAAAATATACTTGTTTAGTACAGGTGTGGGACCTGTTATCCAGAATGCTCAGTATTCCGGTATTCTGGATAAGGGGTCTTTCCGTAATTTAGATCTTCATACCTTAAGTCTACTAAGAAATCAATAAAACATTAATTAAACCCAATAGGATTATTTTACATCCAGTAAGGATTAATTATATCTTAGTTGGGATCAAGTACAAAGCACTATTTTATTTTTACAGAGAAAAAGGAAATCAATTTGAAAAATCTGAATTATTTGATTAAAATGAGGTCTATGGAAGACAGGCTTTCCGTAATTCGGAGCTTTCTGATATTGGGTTTCCGGATAAGGGGTCCCATACCTGTAGTATGTGCCGTTGGGTACTTCTAAATAGAAAATTCCCATTTTAAAAATTAAGGGCAGCCCGCTGGGATCATACAATTCATGGCGCACACAAGGTTTCATTCTGGGGGTATAGTTTTTCTTTAACAAAAGTCTGCCTAGGTGCAATAAACCAACAGCAACCAATAATATATTTTGTTTAAAACAGGTGACCTGTAAATGCTGCCTGCTGATTGGCTGCTATAAGAGACTTGACCAGTTGCAGACTTTGCACTTTTTATTACATAACCCCCCATACCTGTTTAATGTTTTTATCTACTTTGCCCTGAAGATGTTGTTGACATCTTTTGGGTACCACTTGGTTGATGACTAAAGTCAACCGCCCAGTTGACCGCCCAGTAGTTACCATGGGAGAGGACAGGAGACATTCTCAGGCAGGCACAGTTCACTCTATATAACTTTCTTCCCAAACACAAAGGGGCCCATTCATCAATGTACAAATCCGAATTCCAAAATACGATCATTTCTGATGATCGAAAATGTCACAAAAATTCTTTTTGTTTCAATGCAATAATTTTGGAACTTTCATATTGTAAATACGAAATTTTCATATTGAAACGATCGTAAATTTATTAGCAAGCCCAAAAGTCACAAAATTTTCGTATCCCAGTGATCATAAACGGTGTGGAACCCTTTCTGACTTGCAATGCAAGCTTTGTGAAGCTTTCCATAGGACTCAATGGCACTCTGCATCTCAAACCTGGCCAACAGAAAGTCACAATACCGAAGCTTGACCGAATCAGAAACTTTCGTACTTGTTGCGACAAATGCGATTTTTTGTTGCACAAATTGACACAAAGTACGAAAAAGTTGCGGAAATTAACAAAAAAAATCTCAGAAAATACGCACATACGATTTTTTCTAATTGTAACCAATCGTACATTGGTAAATGTGCTCCATAGTGTAGTTGTGTATGAGACTTCCCTGCACATCTCAGTAGCACTTTAAGGCCAGATTGTCCTTTGTACAATTTAGCAATAATATACAGCTGGCGTATAGAGCGCAACATCTGTACTGCTTGCACTGCAGGACACGGCCTTCCTCTGAGCTCTCGGGTTCTCGCTAGACATGTGCACTTATATGATTGTTAATGGTATCTGTTTCTTTCAGTGCAACTTGTGTTTTCTCTATAGATTTCCATAGAAAGTAACCATTGGCAGCGGCAGTTCTGTGTTAACCTGTTAATCACAGGTTCCTGTAACATAGTCTATAGCATCTCCCTGGGGGGATTTTCATCAGGGTCATCAAGGGCTGCTGGCCCAGAAACAGCTCATTAGGCCAGTGACTTACAGGTATCTATAGCTAATTTAATCTTAAGTGACCTGCTCATATTTATATTACAGAATACATCCCAGATACAGCTTTATTGTCATAAGAAACAATAGGGATATGATTCACCAGTTCACCCTATATCCTGGAAATACAAACTAGACTAACTTTAAAGGGTAACTAAAGATTGATTTTGTTATTTATATTTACTTACTGCTTTTTCTCAGGTCATAGGGCTGTTTCCTTGTTTAGTTGTACAGCAGCCTTGTGTATTTTTGGTGCCCTGTGTCAGGGACAGACAACCTAAGGCCATAAAGCTCTAAAATTCCCAAAGGTGTTCAGATGTTGTTGAGGTATTAGCAGTAGTGAAGGGTCTGAAAGGTCATGGCTTGCCCATGTTTGCTCTAATATTGACACATTTCTTCTAATTTACTACATCAAATAAACTGCATGGCTGCACTCCACACATGTACATGAGACATCACAATCAAGGGTTGGGCAGACATGCAGAAGCTCAGGGAGTATATGAGATCTGCATGTTGTGTGGTTGCTGTATATCTGTATATATGGAGAATCCCTAGTCCCTTTCCCAATTGGGAAAACGCGTGTGGTTCCTATGTGGGTTGTATCATCATTTAACATGATTACCTTTATTTTATGCCTCTAATATATTATGAATATTGGGTGGAGTGGACTTCTCATTTCAACATCCCTAAATAAGAGACTAATTACAGTATTAGCTTTCTGTAATGTAACCGTCAGTTACCATAGTTTAGTTACCACGTTTGCTGTAAAGCATGTTGCCCCTTGGGTTGCAGCGTGAGGTGATAATGAATAAAAACAGACAGTGGCCTTTCTACGGATCCACAAACCATCAAAAAAGGAGTAAAATCTTCATTTAAACCATAATTTCTCCAGCCTTATGTGTTACTGATATGCTAAACCTGAGGTGCACCACTTTGCACTCCTGGAATGGAACCCAAAAATTGGCCTTTATGGTGTGGGCGACAAGTGGGCATCCCCTGGGTCTAGGGTTACCACCTGTCTGGGTTTTACCGGGAAGCCAGGTACAGCAAGGTGCAGCATAGGCCTCTACTTCTTTAAAGTAAGGCAGTGATCCCCAACCAGTGGCTCAGGGGCAACATGTTGCTCACCAACCCCTTGGATGTTGCTCCCAGTGGCCCCAAACCAGGTGCTTATTTTTGAATTCCTGACTTGGTGGCAAGTTTTAGTTGAATAAAAACAAGATTTCCTACCAAATAAAGCCCCTGTAAGCTGATAGGGTGCATAGAGGCCCCTAATAGCCAATCTTAGCCCTTATTTGGCACCTCCATGAACTTTTATGATGCTTGTGTTGCTCTCTTGTCTTTTTACATTTGACTGAGGCTCACGACTAAGACAGGTTGGGGACCCCTGAAGTAAGGACTCCAGTGTGACTCCCCTAGACACACCTAGGGCACTATCAGGCACAATTTTCTTCCCTACATTCATCTTGCACTTGTGCAGGGAGCAGTAATAACTGGGGATGAGACTTCCATACCCCTGTTTGTAGAGTTTGCATTGCTATTCTTGGCATTAAAGACAAGTTTATGAATTGGACAAACTTAAGGGATTCATTGTTTTATTAAAACAATTCAGTTCCTGGCTTTGGGCTACTGACTGTACAGCATCAGTAATATAATTACATACACCACTAATCACTGTGCCTGGAAGAGTCTGTAGGTGTAAATGACTATAATCCGCAGGAGAAGTTCTAAAGCACTAAGTGGTGTGAGAGTGCCTACGTGCCTCCCCCACCCGCCCCTCACGAACAAAGCGCTGTCAGATGTAGGCACTTCTGTTTTTGTTGGGGCAGCAGTTATTTAAATGGAGTGGAAGGCATGGTGCAAAGTGCAAAGTGCAAAAAAAAAACAACCCAGAAGGGATTTGTTCCTTTTTGTTTTGCATTTTGTACCCTGTCTGCTTTTTAAATGACCCCTTGCATCTTGTAATTGTATATATGAATAATGAATCTCTGTTAATCCATTCCCATTAATAATATATATTCTTTCATGCTAAAAGGGCTTCCAGTCCCTTCATCAATGTATCTACTGTCTCTGCCCTTACAGCCACCTCAGTGTCTCTGCCCTTACAGCCACTTCACAATAGAATAACACAAGTATTTTTTGCCATGTACAGTACTCGGGTTTATTAGTGTTATAGCCTTTAGAACAATAGCCTCTCAACTTCAGTTGAGCCTTTTTATTTCAAAATGTGCTTTGTACTAATTTAGCTGACTTTTCATATCTCTGCCACTTGGCCTTTCTAATCTATCTTCTGATATAAATGTCAACAATAATCTCTTACTTGAGTCTTGCAGCCTGTGCGGCTTATATTATAAACATAAATGTGGAATTTTGGTTGCATATCATAAGTACTACAGTATTTTGAATAAAAGTTAAAAAAAATACACGGGTACCAGGGAATACATTTGTCCGTGCACTGTTGCCGTTTCTTTTTCATGGCATTATGATTTTTTTTTTTTTGCAAAATCAGGATTTTTTTTTTCCAGTTGTTTTCTCTACTTGCTTGTCTTCTTCATTGCAGATCAGTCTGATCATGAGAGTCGTCTAGGTAACCCAGTCTCTATCTGCAGTACAGAAATTGTGTTGTTAAATGATTCTTACCAAACTGACTGTGGGGGTTCATTGCCACCATTAATACTGTCCATAGTTAGAGCAATTTACTGTATGTAGCATTTATATTACCTGCAGTATTCTTTCCTGCATGGTACATTTTTTCTAAACATCATATTCCTATGGAACCCTCCAATAATACTGCCATGTCCAAAACTCTAAACTTTCCACTTTTACAGAAAGAGGCTTAGGTGGCGACATAGATTTCTGCACAGTTGATAGGTCCCATCTTTAGAGGGGAATTTCAGTAGGAATGTTATGGGCTTGGCAAGATTATTGGGGTGCCCATTGAACAGATAGCAGATTTATTTAGTGTATTTCTTTCTACTAGAACAACCTCCCATGTAATAGCACCATTGTTAGAAAGTTTATAGTTTGGGAATCAAAGGTATATATTTGGGATGTGGATAATTAGTACATTTACAGTGCTTTGTAGCCATAGAAGCAGTTATACAGTCCAGCTACTGTTAATGACTGAATGTTCAGAGAATATTGTTGGCCAAGATATATGTACCTGCCACCCACAGAGGGAGATAACTAGCAGTTTTAAAGAGACAAACTACAGTAGGTGACACTTTTACCTTGCAGCACTGGGATTCTGAGTTTGGTTCTGGTGGTACAGATGAAGCCAACATTATCTGGATACAATGTCCCACCATGTCACTCAAACTACATATATCAATATCACACCTTTTTCAGTGATTTTATGGAATTGGTTTGGTGCACTGCGCCATGGGAGTCATGTATTTGACCGACATAGCCAGTAAAACTAGCTAGAGCCAAGCTGATATTACAAATTTACCGGCAATCTACTTGCTGATAAATTTATAATACACTATAAATCCCTAACACAAACATGGGTTAAATGGACGGGTGGGGAAATGGGTGGAGCTGGGGTGCTCCACCCATTTCCCCACCTGCCCATTTAACCCCCAATTTACTGTCCCACCAGCCCATTGCCCTACCCGATCAGCCCATTTTCCCCATGTTGTCTTCACCCCGGCCCCCAAGTGCTGTTATCTTTACCCCACCACCCGAAGGACAGTATAATGCAGAGCGATAGGTGGCAACCCTAGTTATGTTATATCACACCAAAGTTGACTCGATCTGTAGATACAGGCCTGGGAACTGTTTACTAGGAGTTTGTATGTTCTACATGCTATTTTCTTTCTACAATCCAAAAACACAGAGTCTGAGAGGTTTAATACTGGTCTTAATGTGTTTAATGGGGACCTAATATGGTAACCTCCACTGCTGCAGGGAATGATGTACTGTATATTCTCTGTAATGCTTTGTGTAATAATAAGGAAGGCTAATTTATAGGCACATTTGCCCTGATGTACTGAACCTGGGCAAAGTCTAGTGATTTTTTTACAAAGGAATGAAACTTTTCTAAATAAAATGTCACCGTTTCCTTTAGTGATACGAAGAAAGGTAAATCTCTAGATATTGTAACAGAGCACTTACCTTTTTTAATAGGAAACCTTAAGCAGTTTGCCATTATGAGGAAGGCAGGACCACGTGGCGTTCTGATTCGCCGTGGAAATAAAAGAGCCAAGTGTTACAATAGTAAATGTAACGGTGGGTGGTATTTTCTAACCTTTCCCAGTATTTGTGCATTCAGAAGCAGCCGCTGATTGTCTGCCTTTCAAGCTGAGCTTGTCATTTTACAACACAGTTGGCATCTGTTGGGTTCTCCCGGCACTGTATCAGAGTCAGTCCCTGCTGGAATTATGTTACAGATATTTAATGTGGGGATAGGAACATGATCTGAAAAATATCAGGATGGCCTTTATCCCAGCGCAAGTGCCTATACTTGTAATATAGGGGTTGAAAACATCAGACAAATGAAATAAAAAATCCATTATTGCGTTTGTAATTTAACCATTTTCTAAAGTGGGTTGGGGTAGACCACAAGACTTGTTATTGCCTCATATGTTTGTGCACCCTAGAAATTAAGGAGAGGGAGTGAATACAAATAAGTAATAAAAAAGTAACATTTTTTTTAACTGCTGCTGGGGTCAGTGACCCCTATTTGAAAGCTGAAAAGAGTCAGAAGAAGAAGGCAAGTAATTCAAAAACTATAAAAATGGAGGCCAGTTGAAAAGGTTCCATGAATTGTTGTTATGAAACATTGTTATGAATTGGCCATTCTAGAACATACTAGAAGGTAACTTAAGGGTGGTCTACCCCTTTAAGGAGATAACACACCACATCACTGGGACAGACTCCTGTGGGTTCTGTATTTAATCATGAAATTGCCAAAGGTAAAAGAAGATAATGTACATTTCAATATCTGCCTCATTTTAACTAAGCCTAAGTAATTTCAGCAAATCTTTGCTTATAGCTTACCTGAAATACTTGTAATATAGGGGTTGAAAACATCAGACAAATGAAACAAAAATCCATTATTGCGTTTGTAATTTAACCGTTTTCTAAAGTGGGTTGGGGTAGACCACAAGACTTGTTATTGCCTCATATGTTTGTGCACCCTAGAAATTAAGGGGTGAATGGAACAGGTAGGTTTCCCTGGTTTAGGGTTAGTGGGAGAACTAAAGGCAGCTCCACTGTTGCCGTACAGATGGAGCCAGCTTCATCTAGACATTTGCTACAGAAGGTTAACCATGTCTAAACGTGTCACTCAAATGAAATGGATCAATACCACACTTTGTTCTATTAAAATAAATTTGACTGTGCCATGGGAGTCATGTTATGTCAAAACATCTGTAGATAGCATGGGGGTTCTCAGAGTAGCCCTATACAATGTGACAGACAAGGTCAATGAATTCTCCAGGTAGTTGTCCCACACATGAGGTTGAAGACCCTGCGCAAGCCGGGATTAAGAGGGATGGAGCTGGCTTCTCCCAGCCCAGCACAGACAGCCCAATATCAGGACATGCTGGTCATCTGCCCCCTGATATTCTCAAAATATAAAGACAATTTATGTTTGTTTCCCTTGAAAAAGGTCACAAATTGTGATCAAAACATTGGGCTATGAATAAAAGATTTTTGTCACATTATTAAGACCTGTTGAGTGTTATGCTTACCTAGTACACATCAAATAATGCCGACATAACAAGGGCTTTAGCTGATTTGTTTTAGTGATAGTACTGAGTCAATGTGGATCTCTAACATGACACAGTTATGCAATAAGCTGGGCATATGTTGGTGGTTTTTACTCTCTTGGCTAACAGTCACACCAGGGATTATTTACAAATGGTGGGACAGGGTGCAAAGTTTTTCCACATTGCACTCATCAGCACCTCTGCCCGAAGGTCCATGGGCAAGAAAAGTGCTGCATGCATTGGGCACGTAGTGCTCTAACACTTGGGGTTATGGTAAATGACTACTTCTCTATGTGGGATCAATGAAAATTATATATTACTGCTTATGTGGATGGCCAAATCCTTATATTGCCCATGTGCAAAAACAGAGATATACTGTGGGTGGGCAGATTTATGTTAAGCTCAGCTCCACAGGGGGAAACAAGCCCAATTAGTCTTTGTCAAGGCTGATACATGAGCCCATGCATATGTCAGGCAGCATAATAATAAAGAATAATAATATGGCAGATATGCTCTGCTGCAGCAGAGGACAGGTCTCGAAGTAAGGACATAGCTAGGCAAGATGATTTGTGTTTCTCCCAAATGATAAGTCTGACTTATGCTTTGTACAGCGGCCGGTGCAATGAAAAACCATCCATTTCTAGGCCTTCTGCCTGCGTCATACTGGAAATGCTTATGGCTTCACTCCCAGTAAATGGGAAATTCAGAAATAGAAGGCCGAACTTTTAACTAATACTGCATTTACATGAGAAGGCAACCCAAAGCAAAACACAGGCTGGTTTTTGAATGATTTAGTCTCTTGTTAACCTCTCCAGTTTGGCATTTCAGCACCTATCTGGCTGCTAGAGACAGGAATATGAACAGGAGAGGGAGTGAATACAAATAAGTAATAAAAAAAATAACATTTTTTTTAGCTGATGGGGTCAGTGACCCCTATTTGAAAGCTGAAAAGAGTCAGAAGAAGAAGGCAAGTAATTCAAAAACTATAAAAATGGAGGCCAGTTGAAAAGTTTGCATGAATTGGTTGAAATGTTGTTATGAATTGGCCATTCTAGAACACACTAGAAGGTAACTTAAGGGTGGTCTACCCCTTTAAGGAGATAACACACTACATCACTGGGACAGACTCAGTGTGTTCTGTATTTTTTTTTTTTTCAAAGGTGTATTTTATTAACTTTTCATACAAACAAAAGACAAAATATCACATTTAACAATGCAATGAGGAAGACGCATTAGTCTTTCTTTTCCAGGTCTACCTTTAGGATTTGTTACCAATACAGAGTGGGTAGGTATAGCATTACAGAGTGTGTAACTGGTAGTAATTCCCACATCTTGGATCCATCCCCCTACTGAGCTTATGTACTCAGGGTATGGGAGAACAGGTTGGGAGGACGTTGGGGGGCTTATTATGTAACTGGGAACAGGATTGTTCAGTTACCCTCTAGATCACACCAAGGGCCCCAGACTTTGTCAAATTTGTCAGGTGCGCCCCTAATTTCGTACGTGAGTTTATACAGAGGGGCAACCACATTCACTAAATTCTTCCAGGCTGTAATGGTGGGCAGGGTAGGGCCCATCCAATGCATAGCGACTGTTTTTTTTGCATAGAACAGTAATATTCTGTAGCGTATCCGGGAGCTGTTTTGGGGAATTATGTTGTCTAGGACTCCTAGCAAGCAGGTTTCAGGTGCAGTCACATTGGGGAAGGCTAGGTTGTTTGATAGGTATTTAGTGACTGCTGACCAGAACTTAGCGATGTGGGGGCATGACCAGATCATATGAAAGAAGTTAGCAGGGCTAGCTGCACATCTCGGGCACTGATCTGTTGGGGTAC
This sequence comes from Xenopus tropicalis, assembly GCF_000004195.4. Classification (NCBI taxonomy): domain Eukaryota; kingdom Metazoa; phylum Chordata; class Amphibia; order Anura; family Pipidae; genus Xenopus; species Xenopus tropicalis. The sequence continues at coordinate 109,801,628 of NC_030683.2, read as the reverse complement.
GGCCCATCTGGCACAGCCTTAATGGTGTGATATAGAGGTGATGAGTGTTCTGTATTTAATCATGAAATTGCCAAAGGTAAAAGAAGATAATGTACATTTCAATATCTGCCTCATTTTAACTAAGCCTAAGGAATTTCAGTAAATCTTTGCTTATAGCTTACCTGAAATACCGAAGACAGACATGCTGGTTAATATCTTTTACCTTTAGATCCTCTTTCTGTCTCTATACTTACACATTAGTAGGTATTATACTATATATATATACATACATATATAGTATATATAGCAAACAAGCCATCAGATGGTACTTGCACCCCCCATTATAATGGAATAAAATATATTCAGCTTCTTGTGCAGAATGAGAAAAATACTGCTCCCATGTTTGTCATTAAGCTACAGCTGTAATTAGCATTTTTATGTAGCTCTGCCAGACAGGCTTCATGAAAAGTCTTCTACATCATATAGGGATTTGGCTTTTATGGCATGCTGTAGATGGAGGGAACCTGCAGAATGATTAAACAAAGACTGGATAAATGAACAGGGAATTGCAGGAACATGCTCCACAATACAGCTGAAAATGAATCTGTAGCTTAAGTATATGTTGCTCCAGTGTGGAGAAGCGCTCTTCCATACATAAATATATGTTAAAATGCTATTATATCTATGCAGAAGGGCAGTTATCACCCTTTGCCTTTACATCATTACACTCCTGTATATTACAGCCTCCAGACAACTGAGGTTAAGCCCAATTACTGTGCTGGCACAGAAGCAAAGTGGCGGGGGGGGGGGGGGGGCAGAGCTTAGTATGAGAGCTACAGTAGTAACATAGGTAAATGTGCCCATAGCAACCAATCAGTTGTTTAATTTTAGTATTTTAGTTACCAGTAATAGCTAACTAGCAATTTCTTGCTATGGGTTACTAGACAGGGCCAAAGTTTGACCATGTTTATACATAAATCTTTAACGTTTGTCAGTGTTAATATATAACCATCACGTATTCAGCTACCCAAAGTGGCATGTTTAAACTATACAGTAGTAGCGTGGGTTTCAAAGATATCCTGGGCTACAATGCCATTTTAAAGGGATCTAAATCCAGCAAGGTAATTGCAAACTTGCTTAGTGTGCTACCCACATAGTCAGACGTCTCTAGGAATTTTAAAGGAGAAGGAAAGTAATTTTGGCATTTTACTGCCAATAGATTTGCCACATTAGTGCCACCTAGAACATTATATTTATTCTGTAGAAAGCATTACCATACCTGAGTAAAGCCTTGAAGCCTTCTCCATTTGTTTAAGATTGTAGCTGCCTTTTTAGCTTGGTCTTCATAGCTTCCTGTGGCAGCTCTAGCTCTTATAGCTCAGATTACACATTCCTAAAGGAGAGGGAGGGAGTTCTTAGCATTCTTTTTGGGGGGGGGGGGGGGGGCAGGAGAGAGGAGAGAACTGTGCAGACTCTTGCCCCAGCAATGAAGGATTTGACTGTGAGAGGAAGTCAGATACCAGAAAAAGCTGCACTGAAATCCTGCGTTTCTTTTGATAGAGGACTCTGTGAGTGCTTATGGCTGTATTTACATAGACTTTTCTGATAAAGCTTACTTAGTTTTTACCTTTCCTTCTCCTTTAAAGAATAAGTAAACCTTTTTATAAAATCTCTAAAATTACACGGTACATCCCCCAGAATAATATACCTTTCTCCCCGTGTCTGGATTTATTTTGTTTCTCTATTACAGCCAGTTCAACTCCAGCTTTTTTACTGACTTCCTTGTCTAGAGTGAACCCCCTTTTGGTTTTTGAGCACTCCTACTCTATCCAACTATGAAGACCTCAAAGGAGCCTAGTACATATACCTAATGAGTAAGCGTGCCCAAAAGACGCCTCTTTGAGGTCTTCATAATCGGAGACAGAAGGAGTGCCCAGAAAGCAAAAGGGGGTTGAGCTTCATGCTAGACAAGGAAGTCAGTAAAAGAGCTGCAGTTCAGCTGCTTGCAATAGAGAAACAATATAACTCTGCATGCAGGGATAAAAGCATCTTATTCTGGGGGCTTCTTAGAGTAATGTAAGTGGATTTTATATAAAAGGCTTACTTCTAAATCTCCTAAATCTTTATCAAACAATGGACTGACCTAATGTCTTAAAACCATATAAAACTGCACACTGCTCTTCACTATTAAATTATATATTTTTATTTATTTATATTTAAACTATATTTATTTTTTAAGCAACAGGTTAAAAAGTACTCCCCTCCTTAAAATTACTCGTAGGTAATAGGAGGGGCCCCTCTCTGTAGCTCAGAAATATACATTTTGGCTACAAGTCCCTTGAGCCACTGACACCACCGTACTGATAGAAAGCTGATTTGCCCAAAGCCCAGTATTAGAAGTTGAAAACTGCTACAGCTTTTATATCAAAAAAGTAATAGGTGCAAACTTGCTCAGAGGAGCATTTTTGAATGTAATCCCCTTTAAGCAAAGGTGCATTATGTACTGTAGGATATGGTATGCATGTGTTGCTACTTAAGGTTTAGTCGTTTATTTGTGACACTTCAGCTAACATTTGCTATCTATGCCATACTTTTAACGTAAATAGTGCACATTTACAGTCTTGTAATGAGCCTTGTTTGAGTATTGCTTGGATTTTATCTATTGTTTTTTAGCATATAATATGAGAGAAGACTCTTTGCAAGGGTGATGGCATTGATAGGGGTAGAGCAAACTACCAATGTGCCTGATTCTACTTTACTCTTCTGGGCTGGTTTACCCACAATGCAACATGTCCCCCCACTTTTCCAGCTACCTTACAGCTAAGCTTAACTTTGCATTCACTGCAGTATCACAAATATAAAAACATAGTCAACTGGAGTGGGGATTGTGTCACTTTTTGTTGCTTGGAGTTATGGTGTTTGTGTGAGATTCGCTCAAGTCTGCAACTTCTAAAAACAAAGCCCGCCAAGGGAACCCTGGAACTGCTGCCAGCTCTGCTGCAGGAAAGCTTTGGAGCACATGTTATGCTGAGCAGACAAGCTAAGTATGGACCAACAAGTCCGCCAATTATTGGCTTCCCTTACCAAGATTCCTTGGGTGCTTTGGAGTTGAAGAGTAAGCATAGGAATCAATGGGAAATGGACCTGCACATCCATTTTGATCTTGCTGACTAGAAGGCAGCGTTCCAAGGAGTTCAGAGCACTACCAGATGTTCTATCCATATAGAACAATATTATAAGGTGTTTCCAAAATGGTATTTGACACTGAAGAACCTGGCCTGTATTCATCATGATGTTTGACTGGTAGCCTTCCCAATTGTGTTGGCTCCCACTTTTTTTAGCCTATGATTATTTGCCCCTTGTGGCACGAAATGCCAATTTTTGTAAATTGTGAATGGATTTTTTTTTATGTAAACATAGCTGTTTGTGATATCTACCTTTTGGTGGTCCAGAGTGCCAGCCTGTTCTTTTGTGTGTAAATTTTGGTTGACTTCCACTATTGCCCTTCTACATGTATTTCCACCTGACCGAGTGCAAGGAAAACTGTTTATAATCTACCACTTGCTCTTTGCCCTAAAACCATAACTGCCAGAATGCGGAAATGGGTATCAGCCCTGCCCTCTCACAGTTACTTAACAGAAATCAGAAGATATTAGGTGTCAATGTTGCATGGAGGACTTGTAATACGGTACTTTCGGTAGCATAGAGGCAAGTGCAAATACTCAACCTCTGTCACCCTATGTTGTCTGCTGTAGGAGGACTTGGCCTGTCCTAGAACGAGGATGATCATATATAGATTGCCTTTTATATGCAGTGATAAACCTTAGCGCCAGTCTTTTTCTTGCCCCCCCCCCCAATTTTTGCCTCCAGGGCTTCCCGATACAAACACCCCTCAGCCGTCAATCCATCATCCTGACATTGGAACATATATATATATATATATATATATATATATATATGTTGATTCTCTGATTAATTGTATAATGTTCCCTTTCTTTGTATTCTTTTTTTTTTTAATCAAGTTATGGACTGGATGAAGTATATAAGTAAAGCATTCGTGTCAGGCCTAGTGAATAGAGAGAGGAAGGGGTAATATAAATGAAAATCGCATCCAAATAATGAAACAAAACAACGAATGTAATTACAAAAGTGCTTGTAATAGCAGAGCTAATTTATTGCTTAATTCCTGTTTAAACATCTCATTGCATACTCTATAATTCAGTGAATTCTCTCGGCATTGCCCTGAGCCCAAATAAACAGAGATTTATCAGCTATCCCAACAACCTTATATGGGGGGGGGGGGGGGGGGTGACATGCAAGGACAGCAATTAAATACCTGCTACATGCTTTCCCACACAGCACAAGTAGTGTTAAATATCTAAAGGCAAGGTAGGAGGGTGGGTGTTTGGGTTGCGAGGGCTTTTTTAATTCTACTGCATCAGGCAGTAGAATGACTTGGACCACTCTTATATTTATTTTTATTCTATTGTGTGCAGAATAATTCTCTGCAAATGGAGGGAAGTGTTTGTCTTCTAGGAATTTCCCCCCACAAGTATCAAGCCTTGTTTGTTGGAAGACGGAGAGCATGGTGTAGGAGGCTGTGCGGAGGAAGGGGGTTTTCTTTCAATCCCACCCTCTTGCAGTGAATCATAGAGTGGAGGAGTAAAAAGGCAGAGATGTCAAGAAGTTGAATATTGAAGAAGGGATAAAAGTATTGAGGAATACCTTGGCTGACTCATTCCTTTGTGTTTACTTGAGAAAGAGGCTTTGGCTTGGGTGGGAGTTTGTCTATTGGTATGAGAAGGCGAGCTATATAGCTAGAGAAATATAACAACTCCGTGGGTATCCAGCGCTCATTATATTTTCAGCTACTTTTCTAAGTGTAACATTTGTGTGCACGAAACATCAATATGAGGCTTTTTATTCCTTTCATGTCTCTTAACAGTGGGTGCGAGGGTTTGTTTCTCAGCTGTGGGTGCTGGAATCTTGTTTCATACTTAATGAGGAGACACAAGATTTCTGTCTTCAGCCCTCGTTGTTAGGAGAGAGCGCTGGATTAGATCAGTGTTAACACAGGGGAACCAAAGCAAGGGTTTCCTTTGGTATATGTAAATGCCAACTTAGCCTCATTTTTTCCTGTAGGATTGGGCTTATTACAGGGAGATATTTATTTTTTTAATTGATTTATTTTGGGGGATGCCAAAATGTTAGGTACATCCCTGTGAGCACAATTGCCTACCTGATACCCTGGGCCCCTGCTCCTGTTTGCTAAAAACAGTGTTTGCCTAACATTTGGCATCCCCCAGTGATTTCGATTTTCCTTCTTCTTTATACCTATTATTGTCCCAAAATGGGGTCCAAATTGATATGATCTAGGTTCCTTCATTTAACAGAATAATAATAGCATAAATACTAATTTCAGTTGCTTCATTCCATTGGACACTTCCAGTTGCCTCTGAACCTCTGCTTTGTGACATTAGGGGCCATTTACTAAGTGCAGGGCAGGGTGCAAAGTGCAAAAACAGAAGCAACTCTCCAGAATGGTACCAGGGACTTCCATGTGCCCTATGAATATAACAATGTCTGTGTTTGTCAGTGCAATATTTATGAGGCATTTATGAGGGGGAGGGTGGGGGTGAGGAACGTAGGTGTCCAATCCTCTGCCCTTACACAAACTTGCGCATCACTTGTGGCACTTTTGTAAATGTGGAGACTATAACGGCTGATTCTTTAAAGGAGAAGGAAAGGTAAAAAAATAAATACAGGAAGGTCTATGTAAATACAGCCATAAGCACTCACAGAAACGCTGAATTGAGTCCTCTATCAAAAGAAACAGGATTTCTTGTCTCCTTTTTTGTAAACATGTTCTTAGGGTATCTGACTTCCTCTCTCAGAAAAATCCTTCATTCCCGGGGCCAGAGTCTGCCCAGTTCTCTCCTCTCTCCCCTCTTCTGCTCCCCCCTCCCATAAGAATTCATAAGGATTCACTCCCCCTTTCCATCAGAATGTGTGATCTGAGCTACCAGCAGCTAGAGCTGCAGCAGGAAGCTATGAAGACCAAGCTAAAATGGCAGCTTCTAGGGCTCTTTACTCAGGTATGGTAATGTTTTCTGCAGAATAAATATAGTGTTCTAGGTGGCACTGATGTGGCGAATCTATTGATATTAAGATGCAGGGCACGCTTTCCAGGGGGAATAAGTATTTAATCACAATTAAGTGTTTCTATTACCCCTTAAAAATCCACCCCTTTATGGTTCAGTATCCGTCACTTTTTTACCCGCTTATTGCTGCCCCTGAATGAGCGGCTGGACAAGGACTGCACTGCAGTGAGCTGAGGTGAGGTTGGGCCGACAGCCACTGGTCTGGTAATGCAGGGATATGTAATGCTAGCTGGCATTCAGCAGCTTGGTGTCAGCTACAATGCATCTATCAGTGTGACAAGGGCCAGTGGATATAAATACTCATGGTCTTATTTCCCTGTCTTAGTCTGGTGTTCTGGCAAAACAAACAGAACCCCCCAATATTGGCTTTGTTTTCTGTGCCGCTGAGTCACAGTATTATCTCTTCCAGTCACATTAAATTAGAGGAAGGCCTCCAAAGGCAGCAGTGTAGTAAATATAAATGAGCCTTTTCAATAAAGGGTAATTGCTTCTCCTTTGTGTCTTGTGAGACAAATGCTCTGATCTGGGTGGATACAGAATCCCTGCCATAAAGCTAGACAAAGCAGTGGTAAGGGAACAGAGATACAGGTATGGGACCTGTTATTCAGAATACTTGCAACCTGGGAGTTTTCCGGATATGGGGTCTTTCTGTAATTTGTTCTGGTATGAGTGGATATAGTATCTAGATTACCTGCTATAAAGCCTGACAAGTCAGCTGGTAAGGGAATAGAAATACAGGTATGGGACCTGTTATTCAGAATTCTCACAACCTGGGTGTTTTCTGGATATGGGGTCCTTATGTAATTCGGATCTCCACACCTTAAGTGTAATTAAAAAAAATACATTTGTAATAATTTGATTAAAACTGAGTCTATGGGCGACGACCTTCCTGTAGTTCGGAGTTTTCTCGATGCAAGTTAATCAATGTTTTTCAGACATTTCCATATATATTTACCCTACAAAAACTTTTTTTCTCTTGAACAGTAAGCACTGTTTTAATTAGTAGGGGCTGATTGATAAAATATTGAAATATGGAATCCAAAAGGATTCCCAAAAGTTCATTATTTTATCTAATTATCAAACTTTTTAAGGATCATTCCTCAGCATTTCTACAGTGCATAATAATGTCACTTTTGGCTTACATTATATCTTTATCATATCATCTACTGTATATACCTATAACTGCCCACTACAAGACACATTGGCTATAATGGCCTGCTATACAAATCCCAACTGCCTGTGTTGCATCAGTCGAAGATATGGCAACTTTTATATACTGTACTCCATCTCCACTGTACATAATTGTGTTTGCTGTAGCTGAGATAATATCATACTGAATGCTGACCTTTACAGGCTTCAAAATTCATGTTTTTTTTTTGCACATAGCAGCTTTTCTTGGCACAGTTATCTTGTCAATGTGCAGCTTAGCATTCAGCATACGTCGCCTAGTGAGAATAAAATACAGAGAGGTATTTAGCAAATGAAAACCTGATTAGTGCTTTACATAATAAAAAGACCGATAATCGCTAGAGCTGAGAGCGAGTAACCCTTTCTAGGTTTGGATTTCTCCACATTTCCCCCCTTTTTTTTATAAGAGGGGCATGATGTTTTCAGCTGCTGTCTTCCATTCTTGGAGATTATAGAGGATGCTCTACAAAAGTCATATTCAGCGGCAGGCCCTTCAGTTTTAGAAGGAGTACAGCTGGGAGTTCAGCAACTGCTAATTGAAATATCAGGCACTAGTATAAATAATAAAGGAAAGAAGCATGATTCCTCCCCACATGTTAAAAATGATGGAACCTACAGGGCAAATAGGTATGATGGGCACACTGCTCCAGTTTGATTACTTGTTGGAGGGGGATTTGATGGGAAACAGTTGTTGTTTCATAGACTTCATAGTTGTTTTGTGGCATAGAAGTTGGATGAAGTGGCCTTTGTGACACAAACCTAAATGTATTAGCTATTATACGTATAGGTTTAGGGATGTAAGGCTTAATGTATATCATGGATGTAGTTTTAGTTAACTGGTTTGTTGGTGTCAGCCAGTGGTGGCATAAAACGCTAATGGGGTGATCCTCAATGTCGGACAAAGACAAACTGAGAAACGCTGTTAAAAAAAAAGTAGTAAAATTACCCACACAAAGCATGATGAAGTTGGCCAGTTTGGTTGCCTTGAATTGGCAATTCCATTAACTGGAAAATCTAAAGGTGGGCGTACAGTTTCAGTGCGATCTGACAAAACATCACATTATCGTAAGGTTAGTGTGCACCGAACAATCTAGCGATTTTTCATCCGACATTGGTCAGAAAATTGATTGGGCAGGTTTCAAATTTTCATTGTTAACAATGAAATTTGCCCATTGTCCAATTGTTTGCAAGACCAAGCAGGGTAGATTTCCCAGCTTCAACTAGACCAGGGGTCCCCAACCTTTTTTACCCCTGAGCAACATTTAAATTAAAAAAAAGTTGGGGAGCAAAGCAAGCACAAAAAAGTTCCTAGTAGGTGACCAGTAAGGGTTATCTGGTAGCTCATTGTGAACTGGCAGCCTACAGGAGGCTCTGTACAGTAAACATGGTTCTTATGCATCCAAAACTTGCTTCCAAGCCAGAAATTTAAAAATGGCACCTACTTTGAGGCCACTGGGAGCAACATCAAAGGGGTGGTGAGTAACTTTAGCTTTTAAAACTCTTTGTACACTGGAAGTTGTATCTCCTTGTAAATTTAGCACAGTGTATTTGCACAGTTTAAGAATGGACAATTTGCTTGTGTTTGGGGCTCCAGGCATGGCAGATCAAGTGGGGGCCAATATACATTTTAAGCTGATAGTTGATGGCTAAAAGCGGCTCTTTGGTCTTCCCTTTGTAGTCATTGGATAATGCCCTGAAGAGATTAAAAAAGCTTTGATCACCTCCATTGGTGGTAATCAATAAGGCATGCCTGCCATAACCCTTAGATGTAGGCACGCAAGTCCTTAAATAATTGACTGTATTACCAGATATATTGTACCAGTTAGTTAAAAATACACCAAAAATGGCATTGATTAATGTTGAATACATGGCCCCATGTTTTATTATAAATTCATTGGTAGCAACTCATAAAAACAGGAGGACATATTCCCAAGTTTATAGTTATAAAATTGTTTAACAAATGCTGCTAGCCCATTACAGTGAGACTGGATGGAAATCAATACCTGGGTTCTGTCTGTTGAGAAATAAACCTTTCCTATCAACAAGGTGCATGTCTCTTTTAATCAAGAATAGAATATTCCACTATCTTAGGTTTTTCAGGCAATCTCCCTTGAATACCTTCTGTTTCTGAGTTACCGGTATATGTTGCAAAGCTTGCAGATCACCAAAATGCTGAATAAATGATGTAAAAAGGGGGCAATGATGACTAATAAGTGACCATTTAAGTATGGAATAGGCTTTGAGTTGACTGCATACTTATCCTATGCTCTGCGCAATGGGGAATATAGAGTTTAGTTCTGTGATTTAATTAAATTTTTTTTTATCTCAGCACCAACTGTAACAGTAATTGAAAAGGTATACAAAACTCACATAAAAGCATTTAAGAACCGCTACCTTATTTTCACTATCTTTTGTTTGGTTTATGGAAATATTAAAGCAGAACTAAAGCCTGAAAAACAATAGAGCTAGAAATGCTGCATTTTATATGCTGAATTTACTGTACCAGCCATATAACAGGGATAATCCAGTTGTCTGCAGCAGCTCTCTCTATTCTGATCCTGTTAGAGTGTCAATGGCACTGCACATGCTCAGTTTGTTCCCAAGGGGTGGTTGGAAATCATTAGCAGAAACTGAGCTGTTGCTACAAGTCCAGTAGACCTTACGTGTGCCATTGGCCACTGACTGGAATAAACAGAGGCTGCATCTTTTTGATGTCACTTCTGACTCCAGAGAGACACCTGGAATCATGATGCTGCTCGTGGACCAGGATCAAAGAAGAAAGCCATATAAACAGACCACAATACAACCAAAAATGTGGTCTAAGCCTTCTTATAACAGAATAAATTGGTTAGTTCCAACTAGTGTTGCCACCTGTCCGGCAGGTTGGTGACATCATGGGATGAGTCTATGACGCAGTGATTGGTCAAAAAGAGTCCCGCCCAGTTTTCCTTATTTGGAAAACTGGGCAGACAGTTTTGACCCGGACAACCCTTCCGAAAATTGTGCAGAACTTGTGATCAATCAACGCATCATAGTCTTGCCCCATGATGTCAACCACCCACTCCTGTGATGTTACTGGCTGCCCAATCCTCACCTCCTTGTGACGTCACTGCCTGCCCCTTGCCCAGAAATAGAAGCAGAGGTGGCAACCCTAATTCCGACACTATTCGGTGTTATGCTTGGCTTCCAAGCACTCATGTAGTATAAACATTTAATTGGGGCAGCAATGACAGAATCTCTTTAGTAGAAGAGGCCACAGGCAGATGGAGCTCCATGGTTTATAACCAATTAGGGGCAATCAGTTCTCTTGTTCAAATACAAATAAATGTTAATAGGCTGCTGACATTATTAAGTCGTCCCATTAATAGTGTATTCAGTAGACAGCTCCAGGGGTCTCGCTTTGTTTTAGCATTTTCCTTCTCACTAGGGAAGGCCATCATTACAATATTTTCCATTTTGGTATAATTCTGTTTAGTTTTTGCACAGAGGTGTAATTAGTGTGCATAGCTTTCAATTCAATAATCACTTCATTTCCATTGAATGAAGGTGACCTGACAAGATCTGCTCTTCACAATTGCATATTTCTGAGCAGCATTAAACACCATACGGCCTTGTCCGATGCATTTACTTTTTATATATTTTACATTTTAAAAAAAATATATTTTAATAATATAATAGCCTGTCTCAAAGGGGTTATTATTGGGGAAAAAAAAAATTGGGGTGCTAAACCCTAAAAATATATTGCTGAATCATGCCCATTAACACTAGCTATTGTTGTAGCTGTTCTGGTACAGTAGGTCTGTTGGGGGCAGTAAATGATGGCATATTAAGAAGCTGTAGAATTATTTTAGGTTTCTCTTTGTTACTTTTCAGTCTTACGTTCACAGAGTGCTCTATGTCCATATGAAGGCATTAAACCACCCAAACACTGTCAACAGCAAAATTACTACTTCTTATCCAACTAGTATTTACTCATGACACTCGGTCAGATATTATGAACCCACCCTGTGAATGGCCAGCTTACCCTGGAGCGGGTTCTGGTCCTTGATCACTAGACAGAAACATGATTCTTAGTAATAGGGCTAATCTGTAACCAATAGTTACAAAGTTACAACAAGTTCCATCAAGTTCAACCCTTAACTGAATGGGTTTCTGAGGCAGTGTGGCATTTATGCAGTATTTAAAAAAGAGGATATGAATGGCAAAATCACACTCATCCAACAGATAAGTCTACTGGAGTGTGGCTCAACCAATGAAGGCAGTGGTTGGTCTAATGGGTTCATCTTTAATGCAGTTGTACCAGAGGTTGATTGGGGAAATTTGAAATTCTCAGGAGCCTCACATACAATGATGGCTTTACAGTCTAGAGCAGTGATCCCCAACCAGTGGCTCAGGGGTAACATGTTGCTCCCCAACCCCTTGGATGTTGCTCTCAGTGCCCCCAAACCAGGTAGTTATTTTTGAATTCCTGACTTGGGGGCAAGTTTTGGTTGAATAAAAACAAGATTTCCTACCAAATAAAGCCCCTGTAAGCTGATAGTGTGCATAGAGGCTGCCTAATAGCCAATCACAGCCCTTATTTGGCTCCTCCATGAACTTTTATGGTGCTTGTGTTGCTCTCCAAGTCTTTTTACATTTGATTGGGGCTTACGAGTAAGAAAGGTTGGGGATCCCTGGTCTTGAGAGATATTAACCTAACTGTATACTGGGAACTGTTTTAGACTGCTGATAATATTCTTGGAATATCATTGGAATGCTGCATGAGCGGCGTGAACCAAAGCTCTACTTACGTTTCTCTGGGCTGTTGTTTAACATGTGAGCGGTGTTTGTACCTTGCTTTAAAACAAGAAAGCCAATTAGCTTTCCCTTGATAGAAATAAGTTGCAGCGTAGCACTTATAATTGCAATAGCCATGACAAATAAATGAATATCTCAACCATAATAACCCCTCAGTGGATAAGTCTTGTGGTTGGTTTAGCGGTGGTGGTTGAACTGGTTTAACAGTAATGCCACAAAAAGGGTGTGCTTAATAAGAAGTGACCTCTGAATTTCATTTTAAGGAAATTGCTGCAGAAATTGCTGTCTCTGTCCCTTTAAACTATTCATATATTAAAGTAAACTTAGTATTGGTGATTAGTTTTCTGTTGGAATTCAATCTTCCCACTGCACTGCTTGTTCTGCAGCCATATGGAGTTTCCTCTTAGATTTATATGCAGCGTGATGGTGTTAAATATGTGTGGTTTTAGAGGACTGAAGTCCAACCCAGAAAGTGTTGTAAAAGCTTGGCACTTAGTTCTCATTCAAAAAACACTTGTGCCCAGGATCTGGCTGCTCTCTGTACCTAGCGTTGGTCTGTAAGTCTGACTTGTTGATTGGCAAGAACAGAGCTATGTTGCAGTCTGTACCTGCTGGGGTCCCATTAGGGGGCTGGAATGACACCTATGTCCCACCTCTTGCCTGACCTCCATGAATACAGAGCTGCTGAATCCAGGCAATGATGTTTTCATGAATCTCATGCAGTTTTTTCGCCCTCTAGAGATCTGTAGCAATTCCAAATAGTGCAGGGCGCGGAACTAATGTGCAAAAAATATAGCGATTTGCCCCCTACGGCTGTCACTCTTCAGTGAAAAGTGCACAGGAGGGCTCAATTACTAATGCAAGTTGCCACCTAGCCCGTAAAATACCAGCTAAGGCGGGGCTGGTATTACACATTTTCTAGCAATGTACTGGACAGCAAATTTGTATCTAGTCCTCAAACTCTGATTCGCCCAAATCTCCTCTAGATCCTCCCCAAATCCTATTTCTAAGCTCCCCCTCTACTACCCGCTCAGCTTTCGTATTCCACTCCCATAGCTATTCTGATGGCATGGCCTTGTACCATTTGTGTTATGACTAGTGATGAGCGAATTTGTCCCGTTTCACTTCGCGATAAAATTTGGGAATCAGCAAGAAAATTTGCGAAACGGGGAAAACCGCAATTTTTTTTTTTTTTCCCGCATCTATATTTTTTGTTGCTTGTGCTTTTTTGATGTGACCGCGCCCAATTTGACGCGACCACACCCAATTCGACACGCAACAAACAAAATTGCGAATCCATGTCTGGCGAAAAAATTCACTCATCACTAGTTATGGCCCCACCCCTTACATCATGGACCCACTCCCTTATGGACCCTGCCCCACCCAGGGCCAAAAGGTGGCAACACTAGTTGCATCTGATTTGCCAATTATATTGCAAAGTACAAAGTACAAGTTGATGGAGGTGTGTTTTTTTGTGCTGCACCACACACACCCGTTTCATACACACATTGATGCAATAAAAACCTGCATACAGGTTTGCTGGAACCCAGAATTTTTGGAAATAATTCATAATGGGTCCAAAAGAAGGAAACATTGCACCTTGTAACTAAGCCCTACAGGGTTTTGTAACCATAGAAAGTAGCTGGTAATACAGTGTTTGTATGTACTCTATAGTTCTGTCATATTATTGGCTGGATTAGATAAATATACTGTACATGAATGATAGTAAAATAATAAAATAGTATAAAGGCAAATAAGTCAAAATAAGGTATATTTACCCTTTAAATCACCAATACATTGTTTATATTTAACTTAAAGCCTATTTTACCAATTATACAGTAAAATTGGGTACAAGTGCTGCTTGTGTCTATATCTCTTGATGACACATTGAGAAATTAGCATACATAATTCAATATATCGTTTAATGGGCTCATATTCATTCGCATCAGTCTCCCGTGACAATTACAGATTAACAGCATTTATTTTGTTTCAAATAACAGGGGTCGTTAATACATGTACAGTTTTATGTCAGCATTTTTTTTTTTTAAATAAAGACTAATTGCGGAATAATTAAACGCCGGCACAAATGACTGCATTTATTTCGCATTAGGCCGTTATCCTGATAGACAGGAACCGCGTTTCTCGGCTCCTTCCAGCCGCTGCTATTATTGTAAATGTAGCAAACATGGCCTTCCCACACGTTGGGTTTCCTCCGATCCATCAGCACCATCACCTCCTGCAAGAGATGATTTACTCCCACCGAGTGCTGCAGGATCTCCGTCTTAAAGATACATTTGCGATTTCATCTCAAGTCATGAAAACACCTATTCCTGGAAATCATTAAGGCACGGCGAGAAGCCTGTAAGTCATGAAATAGTGCGCCTGGCACAGGGGAATGCCTTTGCTGACACCGTTTTATCTACAATCGTCGATTAAACGGATGGGGTTGTTCCTGCTGATTCTAAATGTGATAAATTTCCTCTTCAGCTAGTTCTGACTATCCATGCCCCCCAGTAAATCTGCTCAATGTTCCCTTGGTCACTGAGCCATTCAACCTGCTGCCTTCTTGTTAGAGGTGATCATAAGGCGAAAGGGAGGGTTATGGAAAGTAAAAAAGAAAAGCAGTAGATCTGTACCTGTTTAAAGGAGAAATAAATCTTAAAACTGAATAGTGCCAGTAATGCTGTATTAGATATCATGAACTTTGTGTACCAGGCCCAGAGGTTCAGCAGCTCTATAGCAGCAAAAACTCAGCCTTCAAAATGTCTAAAGGAGGTTACCATCTTGAATTATGCTCAATAAGCTAACCTCATACAACAAGAGATTGAATACAGGTAGCCTAACAGGGTGTCCTTATATGTCTATAAATACAGTCTTAATCTAAACGGGACTAAACCCCTGTATGGCTCAGTGTATGTTAGCAAGATCAAAAAGATCAAGTAAAAAGGAACATTTTATTAAAGGAAAACTTTACCCCCAGAATGAATACTTAACCAACAGATAGTGTATATTATCTTAAGTGACCTATTAAAGAATCTCACCAAACTGGAATATATATCAGTAAATATTGCCCTTTTACATCCTTTCCCTTGAGCCACCATTTTGTGATGGGCTATGTGCTCCCTCAGAGATCACCTGACAGGAAGTGATGCAGCTCTGACTGTAACAGGAAGTAGTGTGGAAGTAAAAGACAGAACTGTGTCCATTAATTGGCTGATGGGGCCTAGCATGTATGTGTGCCTTGGCTTGTTTGTGTGCACTGTGAATCCTATGATCCCAGGAGAGACCTACATTGTTTGGGGGTATAGTTTTCCTTTAAAACAAAAGCAAGGCAACCTATTAAAATCAAACTCTAACCCATAAAAACAATAGTCAGCAAGAAAGGAGCCCCTTCATATAGATACAATGTTAATAGAAATATTAAACTACCATATATTGGCAATGTCAAGCAAGTAAATACGTACTAGCCCCACAAATGCAGCTGAAAATATATTCACCGGCCCATTAAAAGCAACACATTATGACTAGTGATGGTTACAGCTGCATTTTCACTATCGACCAACCAGTGCAGTGCTGTCTGTTACAAATACAAAAGGCAGTCTTATTTGCATTGCATCTGATTTGCCAAAGTGTATAAAGGTAAAGGGCTGTGGTTGCCTTGGTCAAGGTGTACATGTAGAGTGGTATAATTATTATGAGCTATATATAATAATTATAAATAAAATCAGTAAATATATGCTTAAGTGTTAAGGTGTTCAATACACAGTTGGAATAAGGTCCCTGTCCCAAAGAGCTTTTTTTTATCCATAATGCAGCATTTCCCCCCAATTTTGTGCAACTGGTTGTGCACA
The DNA here is from genome assembly GCF_000004195.4 of Xenopus tropicalis. Taxonomy (NCBI): domain Eukaryota; kingdom Metazoa; phylum Chordata; class Amphibia; order Anura; family Pipidae; genus Xenopus; species Xenopus tropicalis. The sequence continues at coordinate 109,785,652 of NC_030683.2, read as the reverse complement.
GGCCCAGACTGGCAATCTGTAGGTACAGGCAAATGCCAGAGGGGCTGCTGTAAGATGCCATAGACAGTCGCTATTTATTTGGCTGGTGGGGGCTGTTTGGGCCTCTGTGTATTTTGAATGCCAGGGCGTATTTTGAATCCCAGTCAAAACCTGCTTGTGTGCGACCGTTAAGACAGACTAGGTAGGTGCAACTATGTGCAAGCAATGTATTTAGACACATAATACAAAATGCAACCAAATGTCGGTGGTTCACAACCACAACCAAATGTGGAGACCACCATTCCCAAGAACTTGTGTTCAAATTATTTTGTATACTTAGACTGAAACTGTTGAAAATTTCAAGTTTTGTGGCCCCATACATGCAGACCTGCCATTCCAAACAATAAGAATGCTAAATTCCCTATAAAATCACAAGCAGAATGATTATAAGGCAATGGGTCTCCGCCATATGCTGCGCTTGCACGTTCTGTACTGCTCTTTGGAGTGCCATTGTTCCCTCCATCCATCGCCGTAATATCTTGCTTTCATTTTCTGCTTGTTTTCACCTCTAATAGTGGAGCCCATTTGAATATATTACAGACGGTGATAGATTTCCCTTGATCCATTACACAGTGGGAGCGTACACATTTTGGCGAAAACCTCCTCAGAACCGTCAATGGATTATTGAAATGTCTTTTCAATAAAAGGAGAGAAATTGGTTTGCTGAGAAGGCGAGAAAACTATCTTTCTAATGGAAATTTCCTCTGCGTGCTTCTCATTGTGGTGATTTGTTTCACTCGCGTATTTACTTTTACTTATTCACTCCTGGGAGATGAGCTTTTACTTGCCGGGCTGCCGAGAGGAGATTACTGGATTTATGCTCTGAAAGAAATAGAAAGAACAGTTTAGTGCACTAATTGCAAAGAATCCGTTAATGGTGCGTTTTATGTTGCACTGTCTTTACATTGAGCTGAGACCATCAGCGCACAGATGGTGAACATTTCATCGGCACATTTGGCTCAGATGTCTATGTCCCACCATGTCACTGGGTTTAAATTGATTATTATCACACCTTTTTCCAAATAATGTGCCGTGGGGTGGTATAGTGTGCCACGGGAAGTCTGCTTTTTTATTCATTCTGCAGTACGGGAGCTTTTGGATTCAAACCGCATTCAAAATCTCAACTGATAACTTATACAAGAGATAAAGAGGACTCTGCCCCAAAGAGCTTACAATCTAAATCAGAGATCCCTAAACTTTTTTACTCATGAGCTACTCTCAGATGTAAAAAGTATTGGCAAGCCACACAGGCATGAAAAAAGTTCTCTGAGGATGCTAAATAAGAGCTGTGATTGGCTATTTGGTAGCCCTATGTGGACTGCTGCCCTGCAGGAGGCTCTGATTGGAGTAAAACTGTGTCTGTTTGCTTCAAAAACTTGTCTCCAAGCCAGAAATGTTAAAATGTGTTGCATTTAGCAACACAGAGATAGCTATGGTCGGCTAGATGAGGATAAGCTCCTCTAAAGAAATGTGATTTAATGTTAAGGTTTATACTAAGGTTGAAGAGAAAGTACATGAGGGGGGATCATAGGGAAGAATGAAGAAAGGGAAGGGGGTATTATAAAGAGGGAGGAGGAAAGGAAAGCAACAGAGGTTGAAGAGTACAGGGGGATCATGGTGAGGGAGGAAGAAAGCCAAGGATAATAGGATGGAGTGAAAGTACAGAAGGGTGAATCATGGGGAAGGATGAGAAAAGGGAAGGGAGAGAGAGGGAGAATTATTTGGAAGAAAGAGGAGAAAAGAGAAGAAATAAAGGTTGGATGGGGGAATCATGGGAAATAAGGAGTATAGCTAAGTACAGGAGGGAATTTTTGGGAGAAAGCAGGCAGAAATGGAAGAAAACTAAAAGATAAAAAGAAGACAGGTACACAACTAAAAGAAAGGTGTGTGCAGGCTCAAACAAAAGGAGAAGGGTCCTGCTCAGTTCTGTATATACCGTTCGGTGTCTAGGCATTACAGATCAGCGTAGGGCAGGCAGTTTAACAGTAATTGTGACATAATAATTCAAGATCAAGTGCTCTAAGAAGTCCATCAGCTCAGAAAACACAAACCCGTACAAAAAGTTCACCTTTGCTTTACTCTTTGAACCTTTCTTTTCACTGCTGCTGCTGCTAATATGTTCCCTAACATTCACTGTCTAATTGGCCTTGGGTGAGAATCATGACTAATGGTCTTTATTATAAGGAAACCTGGCTCTCAACTATTGAACACAAACGCTCTTCAGACTTGTGTCATGTGTCCTCTGGGTGTAATTCCTTGTTTTGAGTTTCTTTTTCAGCTAATCACATTAATCTGTAGTTAATGAATCTGTATGGTTTTGCTAGTTGCACACATAGGCTATAATGGAAAGGGTATCCAACCAGGCTATGAGCTATAATGCAATTCAGCCACACAAGTGAAAAGCAATAGTATATACACAAGAATATTTTTGGTCAAAATGCTGATATCACCTTTTGTCAGGGTCGGAGTGGCCTGGCAGGACACCTGGAGGCCCCTAGACTATCAGACCTGATGACTCCCTGGGACCTGCCACACGCTGGAGTGGTGTAGGATTTTGATCCAGGGTAGGGGCTCCATGACTGGGGTGGTGGGCCATTTGAGGGCACAGCAATGATGAGCCTAGATACCCTAGTCTAACTTTGCATGTAGCGAGATTCTATATATATCCTCAGTTGGCCAGGTTTCTTTAAGATGTACAGCATACACTTGCTTGCCTGTATTGAATCAGGTATTGTATATGTGTTAAATGGGTAAATGATGACTAATATGCCTGAATCTCAATATTTTAATGTGTAAATTAATGGTGGGCTCTCTAAAGAAGTTCCAGTTGCCCATGCCTGGCTTAAATCATTTAGAGCAGTGATCCCCAAACAGTGGCTCGGGAGCAGCATGTTGCTCCCCAACCCCTTGGATGTTCCTCCCAATAGCCTCAAAGTAGGAGCCCATTTTTAAATTTCTGGCATGGAGGCAAGTTTTAGAAGCCCAGAGAGACAGTTTTCCTCCAATCAGAGTCTCCTGCGGGCCAGCAGTCCACATGGGGCTACCAAATAGACAATCACAGTCCTTATTTGGCACCCCCAAACTCCCCAACTCTTTTTATATCTGAGTGTGGCTCATGACTAAGAAAGGTTGGGGATCCCTGATTTTGAGGCTGCATTTTCACATTGCATGTTAAGATATGGAGGCATGAAACCCCAACAATCCTACAGTTAAGAAAGAATTGAGACCCCTCTTGTTGTTCATATTGAACCCTACAATCCTGCATGTGGTCTTCTACTGCTTAAAATGAATTTATTTATATAAATATGTTTTGAAACTTTCAAACAGAGAGTGGGATAATTTGTAAAAAAAAAAAAAGTCAAATTATTTTAGTGTTAGTGACCATAACCCCCCACCAAATTAAACATTGTAAAAGAAAATCTTCATTATCTAAATGAAGATAACTGTGATGGCAGAAAATGGATGAGACTGTGCTGTCCCACTATCATTTTCATGAAGCTTCTAGAGGCTTTTTTTCGCCTAGCTATAATTAACTGTGCAAATGTGAATCCAGAAGGAACTCTTGCATTGAAAGGAGCCTCCAAGCATAATCAATGTGTAGACTATAAATACAAAACTGCCGTGTCAGCTTATTAACCTCCGCCTGGTGTCATAATGACTCACGGGCGCAACAATATTCTTCATTACTTCTGCATACTCTGTTGGGAATGGCCAGATGACCTGCTCTTGTTCTCCCTTCTCCCTGTCTATTTACTGCAGAGCTTCCAGATGCATGGTACCATAAACAGACATTTAGTGTTCAAAGGAAGGGTCATTTTGTAGCAGCTTCCGTGACTACAGAGTGACAATCCATTTTCTCCATTGTCTGAAAAGCTCTCTGTAGTGACTGCATGCTTTCTTTACTGGTGACCAATTTATTCCTAGTCGCAGCCACACTGTCTAATGACCTGCTGGGGGTAATTCTAAGTATTTTAGGGCAAATCAAGCGCAGCCCATCCCATACCCTAATGCTTTCATTTTCTTTTTGTACAATTTGTAAATGGAAATATTAGGAGCTGTACTATATTTATTGAAGTTGTATTTCAGGAATGGCAGGTTGGATACCAGAATTTTAGGAAAAAACAAGACAGTAGGAATGTCCCAGGCCGAAAGACTGTAATTATTAGTCAGTGGTGCCATATTTAGAACACCAAGCCCCACCTACTGCTTAAAGTAGGGTTACCCCCTCCTGGAATAGCAAGTAAAATTCATGCCAATGTCATTAACATGGAAGAAATATACAGGTATACAACAGTTATTTTTTCCTATTACATTTTCTAACAATTCAATTTTTTTTACCAACATTTCCCAATCAAGAGGCTCCAATGAAGCTGAGGGCATGATAGGGCTGCCCTCATTTTTTCTCTGGGGGGGGGGGGGGCATGGTATAATTAATTAAATAATTCAAATTTTGAAATATAGTTCGTCTGTAATGATAAAACAGTACCATTGTACTAAGATATAATTAAATCTTATTGGAGGCAAAAAAATTCTATTGGATTTCATTAATGTTTGAATTATTTTTTAGTAGACTTTGTGGTGATCCAAATTACAGAAAGACCCCTTATCCATAAAACCCTTGGTCCCAAGCATTCTGGATAACAGGTCCCATACCTGTAACTGAGGGGGTGTCGGATGCAGTAAGTTAACATTCCATCACTTCTTTTTTTTTCTTGCTACAGTGAATCTCACCAGATGACATGTGGCTCTATAGAATGCTGGAGCAATAATTTTATCCACACTTTTTATTCAACAGTGCCTCTCATAGAACAGAGCAAAGCACATAAAGGTGCAATGGGGGAGATGTATGCTGGGCCGTTGTGTCATGTTGCAGGTTCTGAGGCCTTTGTTTCATGAATACTAGGTATATTGTTTCCTGTAAAGCTGGGCCTGGTGCTGCTGTGTCATGAAATGTGGGGGCCACTGTGCCAGAAAGAGTATGAGCTGTTCTATGTTGGGGGTTACAATACTGCCCAGTGTTGGGGTTGCTAGGAGTTATCCTTTTAATGCAGAGGCATTCTGTGACCTTGATTATCATGTTTGGGATCAAACAGCAATTTCCTTACTCTATATAGTACACATTACTTTAGAAATGGGTGGCCTTAAAAGTGGGTGCAGCTAAAATTGCTGCATGGCTAAAAAAATGTGCATCATTCCCTTTATACACCATATAGCAAAGCTCCACTCTTTTTCAACCAATGTGGCCTCTGTTTGCAATGATGGGGCCCAGGCCAGAAAATATAGAAACTCTGGCAAATATCAGATGGGCTGCTGTAGGCTGCCATAGAGAGGTATTTATATTGGCCAGTGTGGACCCTTGAGTACTTAACAATGCCAGGGATTGGTTTGAATTTCATTCCCAATGTAATGGGGCCCACTACATTTGTAGTGGGCCCCTATAACATCTAATGGCTGCCCAAGCAAACGTCTTCTCAACCCTACCCCAAAACCTGCAGCACTAATGAACATCAAAAATCACATAACAATATGCTAAATTCATGTTTTTTTTTACATTATATTTGTCTGGTCTCTTGTCCTGCAGAGCTTAATCTAAAATTCACAGCATTTCCAATAAACAACAAGAGGGCTGTGCAGTTTGTCGCATTGTATTTTAGACTCTGTATATTGTAGTTGGTTTAAGAAGCAGCTCCTATTTGTGTCTTTATAGCCAATAAGATGGTACAGCATAAAAATATTTGCCTCTTTCAGCTTCACATGCACATCACAATTACCTTACCCACACTTGTGAATTTTACAATATGTAAGTATGTATGTGGCTTTATTAGTGCCTGTTCATTATTGACTGCATTGTCTTAAGACCTCTGTTTCTTAGCTCTACCTGGTGCAGTTTGCTTAAAAGAAAGAATTTTCACTCCCGCCTAGTGAAATTGGAATTCTGTGTGAACCTCTATTGATGGTATCCATTCCTCTGTTATTGTATTTCGCTTACTGCCATGTAGTGTTCGTGTTACAGAGTGTGCATAAATCTCAAGAAACATCTCTAAAGTGTGCAAGTTTAAAGAAACCGTGGATCGAAGCTAGTCAAAAATACCAGTAAGCGGCTCAGTAACTGCTAGAATAAATGCTCTGCAGAAAATTCAAACACCATCGCTCAAACAGTAACAACAGATCCCAGAAAATCTCAATCAGCTTCTTTAAATGCAGGAAAATGCAGCAGGTGCTGAAGGGCTTAATATTTGGGTAGAGTTTTGTCCTAGTGTTTCTAACTTTTGCCTTTGGCCAGGCCCGCCTTGAAGGTCCAACGTTAGGTCATTATGAAGTACAGATATTAAAAAAATGTTGGTGTATCAGTCTTCTAGACTTGGTCCCAAGAATATCTAAGACAAATACATATTTGCTCTAAATCTCAACTGAAAAGAACCTTCAAGCTGGACTGAATCTAGGAGAACAGAGGGAAATTCTCTCCAATGCTATCTCTAACTGTTCTTCAAGCTGTTTATATGGACTCAGATCAATATGGAACAACTTCTCCTCACACTACTCCACTACCAGTGAGGCTTTGCTAGACAGTTTCACCTATTAGGCTTTGGACCTTAGGCCAGTGATCCCCAACCAGTAGCTCGTGAACAACATGTTGCTCCCCACCCCCCTTGATGTTGCTCCCAGTGGCCTCAAAGTAGGTGCCCATTTCAGACTTGGAGACAAGTTTTGGAAACACAGAGACACAGATTTACTCCAAGCAGAGCCTCCTGCAGGCAGCAGTCCACATGGGGCTACAAACTTGCTAATCATAGTTATTTGGTATCCCGAAAGAACATTTTTCATGCTTGTGTGGCTCACCAATACTTTTTACATCTGAGTGTAACTCATTTGCTGCAGTTTCATGTCCATTCATTTAGACTTTTTATAGATGTTTTACCCATTGTATTGTGGGGGGGGGGCATTTTACAGGGCAGCTGTTGCCTTCAGTTTTGCCTAGTTCCCAGACACAGTGACAGACCCGAGTGCCACTTAATCAGTTCTGTTATTCGGTTGGTCTTTAATGCTCGCTGTGCTACCTTTGTTTTCCCACTGAGCAGCAAGGGCACATTCTGATTCAGTGTCATTTGTAAGTTTCCTGGTGTTGCTCTTCTGTTTCTGTGCTGTTCATTGTAGTGACAAGTTCTTTTATATTGTTTCTGTCCAGAGAGATATCACTTATGCAAAGTGCAATTTCAGACATTTGCCATTTTTCTTCTCCATAATGTAGCATTTCCCCCCCACCATTTCTGTTTCATTGCAGCTGAGATTGAGTTGCTCCTGATGCGTCAAAACAATAGGTACACTTGCACTTGATTTAACAGAGAGGGAGTGTCTTTAATGAATGGTGTCAATATATGCAACACCTTGCATTTATTTTAACACATCAACACTTGTGGTTTCAATTATAAATAGGCCCTCTGGAGTTTCTTTTTCTCCTAATGTCAACTTAAGGGTATTTAGACTATAATACAATAACAGAAAATGGGGACAATGGATGAGTAAAGCTGGCCATACCCGTAACAATACAATCTTACAGAAATCAAATCTTTTTCAATGCGTATACAGTATTCTGTCATGATCTCAAAGTAAAAAAGGAATTGCCATCTATTGCTTTACTGTTGGCAGTTGCATGGTGCACTAGAAGCTGAAGAAGTGAATGTGAGCCTCAGCTCATCTTTGCTTCCTGATGCTCCAGTCTTCAGGCTGTGATCCTGAATGAACAGAACATAGTCACGCCATGCCTTGCCACTTATGTGTTATCTGACTGTTGGATTTCGAAGAGTATCAGCCTATGCATGACCACTTTGACTGTACAACAATTACATATAAAGACAATAAGATTGTGCTAAATCAAAAATATGATTGGTTAATAGTTTTGGTACTGGTAACCCACCAGTCATGTGTGTGTTTGCAGCTGGACCATGAGTCCATGAGTCCACTCTTTCTTGACACCCTTCACCCTTTGGTTGAACGTGATGGACGTACGTCTTTTTTCAACCCAACTTACTATGTTACTATGTTACCCCCTGTGATTTAATCAGTTAAACATATAAGGTCTCTTTGTGCTTCACTCAACAATGTCAAGGCTTATTCTTCTGTTGGATTTTGCATTAGTTGCCAATTAAATTAATAGGGCAATTATAATCAACAAAATATGGCAAATGATCATCTTGAATCCAGTTGTGGCTTTAAATCAAGCCAGTTATTGACACAAAACTGGCCTACACATTGCACTACTTTTCTGCATGCCAACAAACCATTAACTACAGGGTTCTGCGTATACCTGGAGGCCACTTTTGAGTAGACTTATATATTAAGCCCATAAAACTTCTCTGCTTTGCTGCAATTTCTTATACTTTGAAACTAAACTGTTCCACAGAACACAAGATCCTCAGGTTTAGACAGTCTACCCCAAAATGTATCATGGTTCTACTACACGTATGTTACTATTAGCCAGAGAGCAGTAAATATACAACGTTATTGTAGACATATTAATTGGAAATTACTTTGATCATTAAAGTTCCTGTAACCTCCTAGTCATCAGTGGGCTTAGGAGGGGAGAGGTACACAGAGCTAAATGAATCAACTGCTTTATTTTAACTTGGGTAAAATAAAGATGGTGTTCCAGACACATAACCAAACAGTCACACCCTCATACCAGAATGACTGTATATTGCCTAAAGGTCAGAATGAATTTTAGCTTTGTGATAATGTAAGGGATGGGGGGCAGTAAACAAGTTAGGAAATCATGGTCAAAAAGTGTGATGCCCATTGCAGTAGAAGCTAAGTAGAACTGAAGTGAGTTTTTTCATAAATTACCCCCAAGTGTATAACTTTAATAAATTAATGTGTATGCAGGTTAAAAGCCCTGGCATCCAATTAATTTGTATATTCAATGTAATACCGCATTTAATGGCTTTATCGAGGGCATGCTGATGTGCTCAGAGCAAATCGGAAAATTGTGGTTTGTGTGCCAAGTTTGTGGTTTTATTTTTGAGGGCCTAATTACTAAACAGTAGAGATATCCTGACATTACAAGTTGCTAGGGCAACCCTACATGGTCTGATACAAGAGTTCCATCTGCTCTGAAAGCTCATTAAAATGAAAGTTCAATGGAACTTGTTCTTGTGGATTCCATTGGAGATGAGTATTTTTATTTTGCTTTCCCACAGGACTGCCGGATAAGGGAGAAGCCGTAAATGCAAATGTTGGCACCTGCAAGCAAAACTTTCCACACAAGACAGTTACAAAGTTGCTGGGCAAGTTTTTCAGTGGAAAGTAGCTGGAATGGCGGGAAGAAGAAAGCATGAGAATGGTGTGACCCAACTGGAAAGGTGAATAGAGGTTCATAAAAGATGTGGGAAAACTGTGTGTATATATAAATATATACTGGCTAGTACTGGGTAGCCACTAAAAATGAATTTAATAAGCATTGCATTAGGAATCATGAGCAATTATTGCCTTGTAACCTGAAAATGTTTCCTTTAATCATTCCATTTGCTTATATTTTGTCTTACCAGACAGGAGGGCGGATGGGTTAATAAATAGTCTTTATTTTTTGCATGTGGTTAAGAACATGGACAAAAAGTCAGAGAAGCACCCTTTATTCCCAAACCATGCCCTGTTATTCCTAACCCTGCCCATTCTCCAGCCCAGTACACACATCCAGAGACTGATGGCAAATCCCTGGTTGATGACTCAATGACCAAATGGATATTATAATCTCTACTTATCCTTAGGACAGTGGTCCCCAAACTGTGGGCCTAGCTCATTTCAGGGCCCTGAAGCATAGTCCCAGCCTAAAGGAAAGTCATGGCCATTTTTTTGCTTCTTTTTTTTCACGCAGAATGAATTAGTCAGTTGGTATTTTTCACTGCATTTCACTGCAAGACATTGGTGTCAATTGGCACCTTTTTGCTGCACCTTTTTCACACCAAATGCATTGCAGTCAGTGCCATCTTTTTGCTGTGTTTATTTCTTATTCACAATGAACATTTTTCATGCCTGCCAAAAAATTCACTCATCACTACAGTTTATGTTGAAAGCCCAGCATAAAGGTCACGGATTCTTTCTTGGAAATACACCTGGCTCTATGGCTAATTGGCTGCTACCTGTTAGGCTTAAGCCACATTGGGCAGATTTTGGACCTGCGTTTAGCCCCTGTGCTCCAATCAACTGTAGGATGTGCCTGCACCCCGAGTCACGGCATTGGCCAGGAACACAGAGTGGATTTCAGTGCCTGCACCTGGGCTGACGCAATGGCTAATGGTGCAGGTACTTGGATAGGCTGTTCGGAGCATAGGGGATGATTCTCACCCTGCTTTTGTCTGCAGTCTGAAAATCAAAATCAGCTCTGTGTGGCCATAGCCTAACTCCTGTTGTACAATGCCTCAGAATGTGTTGGCACTTTATAAATATGTGAATGATAGCCTCTGCCTAAGGAAACCTTAGGGGAATGAGGGAAGTAAAGTTCTCAAATAAAGCAATGATCCGGCAAAGCACCATGTCTATTTGTTAGAATGGGGCTGCCCAACTGATGACTGGCAGGCCAGAGATGGCTTCTGATGCACAGCTAGCTAATAGATACCCAGGTGGCAATGCAGCTCGATATTGAAGTCTAGCAACAGCTAGAAGGCTGCAGATTTAACTCTTATTATAAAGGTTATTTGTCAAGCAGTGGGATTTTTCCAGCAAGTACTAATCCAAATCTATTTGTAGCCTGGGCTTGGGAAAATATTTGCTCAGGAAAATCTGTATGATTTGAATATACCCAGGAGCTAGAGAGGCAATCAATTAATAAGTGAAAATAATTAAAAGTGTGGGGGAGGCAATCAGTTAATACTTGGGGATAATTAAAGTAGCGTTATTGTTGTAAAACGAGTTCCTCGAACGTATACGACTGTCAGCTTCTATTCTAAAGCTTGACCCTGAGAACTGAAAACTCTGGGCTACATTTTCATTTTGTGTGTGTATTATCCTTTTCTCTGCATGTAGTCCTTTTTCTTTTTCTCTCAGTACAGGTATGGGATCCATTATCTGGAAACCCATTATCCAGAATGCCCATCTCCCATGCACTCCATTTTAATCAAATAATTTAGAATTTAAAAATTGATTTCCTTTTTGTCTGTAGTATTAAAACATTACTTTGTAATTAATTCCAACTAAGATATAATTAATCCTTATTGGGTGCAAAACAATCCTATTGGGTTTAATTAATGTTTTATTGATTATTTAGTAGACTTAAGGTATGGAGATCCAAATAACAGAAAGACTCCTTATACAGAATACTCTTGGTCCCGAGCATTCTGGATAACAGGTCCCATACCTGTACTGTACGACAGAAGGGTATACACATGAAAACATACCGATACATACAAATACAGACTGACACAGGAGATAACGTCAACCTAGGGTTTTGCCATCCTCTTATATCACAAATAATTTGGACAGGCACTCCAAAAATTACAGTTCAAATGAAGTAAAGTAAATACATATATTTACTGAATATTACATGTCTAAAAAGATTTCTGACGCGTTTCTTGCTACAGGGCATAGGCTAAAATGCTACAGAAGGGTATACACATGAAAACATACATAATGTTAATAATAAATGTTAATACAGGTAAAGGACCAATTATCCAGAATGCTTGGGACCAAGGGTATTCCAGATAAGGGGTCTCTCTGTAATTTAGATCTCCATACCTTAAGTCTACTAAAAAATCAATAAAACATTAATTAAACCCATTAGGATTGGTTTGCATCCAATAAGGGGTAATTATATCTTAGTTGGGATCAAGTGCAGGTACTGTTTTATTATTACAGAGAAAAGGGAATCATTTAACCATTAAATAAACCCAATAGGGCTGTTCTGCCCCCAATAAGGGGTAATTATACCTTAGTTGGGATCAAGTACAGGTACTGTTTTATTATTACAGAGAAAAGGGAATCATTTAACCATTAAATAAACCCAATAGGACTGTTCTGCCCCCAATAAGGGGTAATTATATCTTAGTTGGGATCAAGTACAGGTACTGTTTTATTATTACAGAGAAAAGGGAATCATTTAACCATTAAATAAACTCAATAGGGCTGTTCTGCCCCCAATAAGGAGTAATTATATCTTAGTTGGGATCAAGTACAGGTACTGTTTTATTATTACAGAGAAAAGGGAATCATTTAACCATTAAATAAACCCAATAGGGCTGTTCTGCCCCCAATAAGGGGTAATTATATATCTTAGTTGGGATCAAGTACAAGGTACGGTTTTATTACTACAGAGAAAAAGGAAATCAGTTTTAAAATTCTGAATTATTTGATTGAAATAGAGTCTATGAGAGACGGGCTTTCCGTAATTCAGAGCTTTCTGGATAACGGGTTTCCATATAAGGGATCCCATACCTATAATAATACATACAAATACAGACTAGGGTTCGGCCATCTTCTTTCAAGTTTCTAGTTCAAGTTTCTAGGTGCCCCCTACGTTTGATGCCTTCCCTGTACCAGGCATCTCTTTTCAATAGTTGGACTCCTTACATCACATTTAATCGATTTCTTTTTTCCTTCGACCATTAAATATCAGGTTGAATGTAAGAAAATCAGAGCACGGATAGTGACAGAAGCGCATTATAAAGCAGAGGCCTGCGGGGTGCAAGATCTGATAAGATGATTAGAATCCGTGATACCTGATCAATAAAGTCCGCGAGGCTTGGCAAGACCTGTAACATTTCCAGTAGGAAATGTCGATTGGATGGTACCGAGTGCGTCTCTGATAAAGGTCATTATCTGACGTGCAAGAGACACGCAAGGAATTTCATAAAGAAGCCCAACGAGTGCAAACGGCCTGTGCGGATAATTAAGCAAATAGATGTGGTCACATGTTTTACAGAGAGGGACCCTGGTTCCTTGCAATCAGGATTAGTGGATCTTTTCATATCAGCAGCTGTAAGCTGGATAGCTAGGTATGTTACAGCTCTTTACTGGGAAATTATCACTACAGCACAGGCTGCTTCTATATAAAGCAGAATTTTACTGTAGTCACACAATATGTCAGGTATGTCAGCTATTGGGCAGACTATTGGCATATCTATCTAATGGCTTCAGTCATCTTTGTATGACATTAGATAACCTAGTTTAATTCATACATGGCATACATTACTGCTTTAAAGGTGTTATTCACTTTTAAATTAACTTTTACTATGATTTAGAGAATGCTATTCTGAGATCAGAAAGGTCTAGGTAAATACAGCAATAAGCACTCACAGAAACGCTGCACTGAGTTCTCTATCAAAAGAAACACAGGATTTCTTGTCTCCTTTTTTGTAAACATGTTCTTAGGATATCTGACTTCCTCTCTCAGAAAAATCCTTCATTCCCAGGGCCAGAGCCTGCACAGATCTCTCCCCTCTCCTGCTCCCCCTCCCACAAGAATTTATAAAACTCACTCCCCCCTCCCTTAGGAATGTGTGATTTGAGCTATAATAGCTAGAAACTATGAAGACCAAGCTAAAATGGCAGCTGCAATCTTAAGCAAACAGAGGGAGCTTCTAGGGCTCTTTACTCAGGTATGGCAATGCTTTCTGCAGAATAAATATAGCGTTCTAGGTGGAACTAATGTGGTGAATCTATTGGTAGTAAAATGCCAACATGACTTTCCTTCTCCTTTAAAGTGTATTTTCTTTTTAGGTACTGAAGAACCCCTCCCTGGCAATCGAGACACAGCCCAAACCACTGGAGAGGGACCTTCCCAGTACTGGAGTAGGAGGGTTGGCCAGTTTCAAGTGATCATTTGAATGGAGAGTGAAGACAGGTGCTTCCCCAGCTTTCTCTATAAAAGGTTCCATTCTTTTTTTGTTTCTTTTTTTTCTGGGGGAGAAAAAATCCCTGTAATACCTTTAATCTTTAAGTGGGTGCTACAATAAAACACATTTCTATTTAATTGTTTGTGCAACTTTATGTTGGATTCCCCTTTCGATGTAGCGAATCATTGATCTGAGAGAGACAGTCAGGGAAGGCGATACAGTCTCACAGATACTTGATGACACACAAATACTCGTCTACATCCAAACAGAAGGTACTAGAATGAAACATTAACCCCCAGCAGAGAAGTTGGGGCAGCAGGGGAAATTGCTGAGGATATGTACCCCCATGTACGCATTGACATACATTGTCATTTGAAAGAAATATAAGGCAACCAAAAAGTATTTTTTTACACTATGTCTATTCGAGGGTTTAGTTATTCCCAAAATAATCAGATTATTATGTATCCTCCCTGAGGACCCCCTAGGGCTGCACCTCAGCAATTAGCTGCAGAGATAACAGGAACAGCCATGGATATCACGATGGGCTACATCTCTAGATGTTTTCATTGGTAGGTTCCATCTGTCGTTTAGGCATCAATTTTTTAAGGCTTTATTTAAGATTTAACCCTTTTATAATAGAACTGTGCCTGTCAATATGAATCCGAATATGAATTACTTCATGCAGTATATACTGTATCTACCATATAAACGTACACATAATATATATGTATATAGATACAGGGTATCTGTTATCCGTAAACCTGTTACGGAGGCAGCTCCAAATTATAGGAAGGCCATCTCCCATAGCCCATTATAAGCAAATAATTCAGATTTTTAAAAATGATTTCCTTTTTTCTCTTTAATAATAAAACACTAGAACTTGATCCCAACTAAGATACAATTCATCCTTATTGGAGGCATTGCTATTGGAGTTATTTAAGTTGTTTAACTGATTTTTAATAAAATTAATTTATGGTGATCCAAATTATGGAAAGACCTGGAAAACCCTGGGCCCCGAGCATTGTGGATAAGAGATCCCATACCTGTTTATACATATATAACATGCAATATAAAGACTGCACACACTGAAAGTTTGTTCTCATTATATATATACCATATATAGTGAGGCTCTGGGCTACACAATCATGAGCTATTTGGCCACACTTACGTATAATTAACCTGCACTAATCTGCTTGGTCACCCCCCCCCCCCCCCCCGGGTGCATGATCAGATTGCGAGTAATGGAGACGGAGATGGTGCCAGTGTTCCATGCTAACTCTTTGCCTCCCCCTGGCAGTGCTGAGAGATGGTAGTGCGAGATGTCCGGGGACTATGAAGAGGATCTTTGCCGCAGCACTATGATGCTGATGAGGGAGCTATGCTCTAGCATGCAAAGCTACGCTGAGAATGAAAAATGTCTGGAATTTTACGACTTGTTGCGAAGCCAAGGGATGACACACATCAGAAACACAGGTAAGCTAAATGCTTATTCCTGGGCTCTGGGTGCCCAAAGTCTGGGGAGTGGCAATCTGCCCGTGGTTACTATGGTTATTTATTACATTTATGGATGACAGTTTCATTCATGTGAGTATAAATGATGAACTTGCACAGAGATAAGCCTACCCCTTGAGATTTGGACAGGGGACTGACTAGATTTTGGGGGATTACTACAATGGTTGCCCAGTACAACTGGCCTACTGTTTCATTCCTAAAAGGGTTGCTCCACCATGGGTGCTTTGCTTACATTGTGCCATTAAACAAATCATTAATGTTTTTCTAATAAATAAAAAAATGTTCTCATAATAGTATTGCCTACAATATGACTTTGGCACAATGACCAGATCAGCCCAGTCTGGCACACCGCTTGGGTTGCAGATCCACTTCATCTACCTGTATAGCCCACATAACTAATTAAGCTGCACATGGATTGGTGCAAACCGTGCTTAATATTTACATCATTACTTTAATATTAGGTTATTGCTCCTTATCCTACCCCCAGCTGCCATTAAGGTATTGGACACGTCCTCTACTGCTCTTTACAAAAAACTCTGTAACTACAATATATATTTATATGTGTTTATTTTAATAATACCAGATTACTGCTGGCACACATACTGGAAGCTTTGGGGCATATATGGCACCGGGGAGTTACCTTGTGGGTAACTGGGGAAGGGAAGGGTTGATGGCAAATTTGAAAGACCAAAGAAACCACTTGGATAACCAAAAGATACAAGAGTGCTACTTACATCTATATGTCATTCTAATGGGCCACTAGCACTGGTATGCTTTGATGAGATGTATACCAGGGGCAAAGTACCTAATAAACCCTGGAGTTATTTTCTACCTTGATGGGGTTTCTATTTGTGAGTGCAAGGACCTTTACCCATGATATGAAAACATTGCAACTTGGCCTTCGTTGTACGCTTTGCACCAATTTATAATAAATGCCCCATTATATCTGTATAACAGTTATCGCACAAAATATGAATATGTAATTTATCAGTTCAACACAATCTACAGTAAACCAGTAACCCCTTGCACTCTCAAGGCAAGAGACATCGAGAGAGAGACACCGTAACAACGTTCCCGAGGCCAGATACAGGGGAATACGTGCAGCCGCTTCTTATAAAGGCAATGACATTTGCACAGAGGACGCAGTTGTACAGTCTTTATGGAAGAGAAGGGAGACACGCGGCCCAAGAAGGGAAATCAATAGAGCGTGCATGTAACCTGTTTGTTACAAATAGAGTGAAGTCACTGACTATAGACACTGAATTATTTACCACTAGTGAAGGCAGGGCGCTGAGCGTAGCAATGAATAAAGGTGAGAAAGTGGAATATAGAATAATCAGAACAAAGGCAGGCAGATGGGAAGCATCCCTGGACTCATAAGTGCTGATTTATAAAGGTAGGTGCCCAGACCAACCACAATGTAATTAGTTTTGATCAGTCTGTTACCAGTTAGTATATGACTTCAAAGTTCTGATTGGCTGTAATTAGCAATTTGCACCAATCTGCAGTTTTGCACCAGTGGCGTAACTACCCCAAGCCTTCCAAAAAATCTGTGGAGTGACCCAAGCAAGCCCACCCCCTGTACCCAGCTGCCCACCCTGCTCACAGGGTAAGTGAGTGAGGCGAGGGACTGGGCACTATAGTTTCTACAACTATAAAGGAAACAGACTCTGTGTTCCAGGCCCCCCGCGGGGTCTGCTTCCTCTATAGTTACACAACTGTAAATGAGCCCCATTGTCTTTCCCCTGAGGTGTATGTACATATACATTTCACTTCACTCATTTGGATTCCACAGAGATGTCAACCTTCCAGGAACAAAATCTGTGAGGTTTCTGTGCCATGCTCATGCCATGCAATGGCCACACCTGATTATACCCACGCCTGATTATTCCCACACCTGATTATGCCCACGCCTTATTATGCCCACTCCTGATTATGCTCACACCTGATTATGCCCACACCTGATTATACCCGCACCTGATTATGCCCATGCCTGATTATGCCCACACCTGATTATACCCACTCCTGATTATACCCGCACCTGATTATGCCCAAACCTGATTATGCCCATGCCTGATTATACCCACACCTGATTATGCCCACACCTGATTATACCCGCACCTGATTATGCCCACACCTGATTATGCCCATGCCTGATTATACCCACACCTGATTATGCCCACTCCTGATTATGCCCACGCCTGATTATGCCCACGCCTGATTATGCCCACGTCTGATTATGCCCACGCCTGATTATACCCGCACCTGATTATGCCCACGTCTGATTATGCCCACACCTGATTATGCCCACATCTGATTATGCCCACACCTGATTTTGCCCACGCCTGATAATGCCCACACCGTTACTGCGCCCCTGCCATGGGTATAAATACAAAATCCTGAAAAATGTTGGAGGGTTACATTTCCCTGTGCAGCAATTTGACTGTTACCTTTTAATAATATAAATATATATTTTTTTCACTAAAACTACCTTAATTTACTAAATAGCTTGCTTTCTGCAGTAAATGCTATAGTGTCCATTTAACTTGTTTCTGTAGTGATCTGAATCCTCTGCTGTACTTACCATTAATTGCAAGCATAAATACAACAAAGTGCTTAATTGATGACAGTATGCATTTAATGTACCAGGGCTCTTTCTGTGAATCTTACCCTTGGAAGTTGGTTAATTGCCAGCTACCATCTGGACATGTAATCTGTGCAGCTACAACCGGCCCATATTTCTTCCCTCCGCTTATCTCCATATTCCCCATGGCCCCAGTCTAACTAGATTGTAGGCCTTATTAGCCCCAGGGGAGAGCAGCACCCGTTAGTGACCTTGAGCTGCAAACTGGGATGAATGTTTGTATTATTATAGTAGTGGTATTATTATTTTTGGCATCTAAAGGGACAGTATACACAGATTTTCAATATGAGCTCAATAAATAGGGCTTGTGCTATTCTTTTATTTAGGAAACATTTATGGTTTTTGATATTTCTGGCACTAAACATGAATATGAAGCTGGTTTCACTTTAGTACTTCCTGTCACTTCCTGATCCCAACAAACTTCAAAGGAGCAGATAAAACATATTACCAGTCCACTAAGAAGACCCTGATAATGAGTTGTGTAAAGGCTGCTGCTTAGAGAAGGGAGGGTTTTATTGTGCAAAGGTAGATATGGAGCTTTAAATAAATGGTTCTGTTTATAAAGGAATGGAGGGGATAAGATCAGTAAAAATAGCCCAGCCTTAAAATTAGTGCTTCAAATTGGCTACAAAATAGGATAATTAGTTTTTTTTTTTTTACTTATGAATACAATAGACTGAATGGAATTTCAACATAAGTCCTATTTATTGTGTTAATATTTTAGGAAAAGTGTTTTAGGTGTATACCGTCCCTTAAGAGTATTGTGCAAGAGTGCACCCTTAGTGCTCACTTACCCCGAGGAATGCTGGGAATCCAAAATCTTGCATTCGGTGCAGAAAGAAGCATCAGGAGGCATAGCAGGACCCGTTAGGGCCGTTTGTGGCCTTTTTTGCACTTTGCACACTGCCTCCTGTATTGTAAATAGCCCCTAAAGTTTTGTCCAAGTCTAGTAACCCATAGCAACTAAAGGGCAGGTAGCGTTTAGAGGTCACCTGGTTGAAAGAAGACATCTGGGAATGGCTTTGCTGGTTTTTGGAACAGATAACAGATTTCTGGGCAATGCAGAAAACAGAAAAAAAAACTAATGTATTGCAGGAATAGACTGGAATTGTTAGTCACAGTTAATCTTTTCCCTCTAGAGTTTGTAACCTAATTGCTGAGGCGAGGGTCTATACAGCAGCTGGCTAATAAACCCTGAAGCTGCCATAGCTGTGGGAACAAGAGAGACGCTCCTTTCCCTTCCAACGGGAATTCCAACAGCTTCTATTTAGAGTCACCTCCTCAATGAGGTTATTGTACATCTTCATTTGTTCTGGCTTGCCTGCATGCATAGTAAAGCTGCCTGCATATTAAAGCAACAAGGATGCACCCTGGGGACCTATGGGGAACATGAGGAGGCAGAAGAGACCCGACAATGATTAAGCAGACTGCCTTCTACATCCTCTTAAAGGAACAGTTCAGTGTAAAAAGCAAACTCGGTAAAATATATAGACTGCGCTAAATAAAAAATATTTCTAATATAGTTAGTTAGGCAAAAATGTTATATATAAAGGCTGGAGTGGGCAGATGTCTAACATAATAGCCAGAACACTACTTCCTCCTTTACAGCTCACTAAGCTGTTAGCAGTCAGTAACCAATCAGGGACTTGGAGGGGGGGGGCATATGGGACATAACTGTTCAGTTAGTTTGCATTTGAATCTGACCTGCGTGTTTACAAACCAACTAAACAGTTATGTCCCATGTGCCCCCCCTAAAGTCACTCACTAACTAAGAGGTTAGAGAGTTGAAAGCAGGAAGTAGTGTTCTGGGTATTATGTTAGACATCTGCCCACTCCAGCCTTTATAGATTACATTTTTGCCTAACTAACTATATTGAAAACTCTTTTTTTTATTTTGCGCATGTCTTTTTTACCCAGTTTCATTTTTACGCAAAATTGTTCCTGTAAAGTGAAACCGCTGTTGTGCAAGTACAAAGTCAGATGTGCACACAGCGATAAAGGAGAAAATGTAGGCAAAGCTTGGGTTTTACTACTGGTTTACTAGTTGCTCCGATGTGGGAAAAAACAGCTATATAAAGCTATATCTGCTCTAACGACTCCCGGTAAAATTGCACAGTGTACTCTTCTGAGCATTTTACATGTATTTACTTTTTTATAAAACAATTTTATAGAACTAATATAATGAACAGGAGCACCCCTTGGTGTTTTGGCCTTATGTAATCAATTAATGTAAGCTTCAGGTGACTGTGGGCACCCCAGTTACAAATTCATGATATTAGCAGTGTAAAACTGCTAATATCATGAAAACTAAAAGAAATAATGTATTGTAACAATGTTCAGTAAAATTTTTTTGGGGTGGGTATCTTAAGATTACCAGATTTGCAAAGTGAAATCAGGAAAGTTAGGGGCATACACAGTGGGCCTCCTTTATGCAGACTTACTCGCATACACACTTTTTGTCCCCTTCCCCATTGTCATACACCCACCCAACATTGCACACACATTTTTTAATCTTAATTTATTTTCCTAGAAAAGCTTCAAATCATTTTTTACATATTCCGTCCATGAGAAACAGAAAAGGTGGTGTGGGAAGTCTGGAGGACGTGGGAGAAAGGAAGGGAGTCAGGTGACAGTAGATCACTCCTTCCTCCTGCCCTGGGCTAGCAACGATTGGCTAGAGGGGAAGCTCTGTTGCCATGGGGACAGCTTTCAAAAGGGGGGACATTTGCCGGGGTCAGTTTTCCATGGGGACAAGATATCTGGAATAGGTTCAGTCCTCCTAAAACAGGGACTGATGGTAGCCTTATGATGGTAAACCTTGTCTCTTTTAAATATATTTGTTCTACTTCTTCCCAACTTACACCTTCACCATATAATATAGTCCTACTCTTTCCTGTTGAAGACAAAAACCTGAAGCTAGTATTCTTTCATTGCTTCCTCTCAATTCCTTCCATCAGTGCAGCCAAAGGGGGTGTGATTGCAGTGTCACTGCTCCTTGGCAGGGAGTAGATAGTACAGGTGACCCTCCTCATTGCTAACTACACAGTTCCCAATTCAAAGAGGGCGAAAGTTAAACTTACCGTCCATAAAAATAGTATTTCCACCTACACTTTAATCATTGACCAACTGATCACCAGAGACTGCATAGACGTAAGCATGGCGATAACCAAAAATCAATATTAATTGTGCGGTCTGCGATCGATATTACTGCCTGTCTGGGATCAGTATTACTGCTGAGTGACTGTAAATGGTCCACAAATATGTTAAAATAGAACCCACCTTCATATGTGTTTGCAAAATAAACAACAGTTTATTTTTTACCCCAATAGATCCCTCTAACCCAATTCCTATTGTTGACCTGCCTGTGTAGGGATTAATTGCCCCCATCTATCTATATCACCTTAACCAATACATTTCACTAAGACTACAGTTTTATCATGGACATATGTCACTGTCAATTAGGCACATTGTATATAGTTGTTTGTTGAAGTTTTTCAATCATTAGACATTATGCCCATCCAATGAGAGCAGTGAGGTTGGGGAATGCCCTTCCTAGTGATGTTGTGATGGCAGACTCTGTTAATGCCTTTAAGAGGGGCCTGGATGAGTTCTTGAACAATCAGAATATCCAAGGCTATTGTAATCTTAAGATCTACATATGTTGCTCACCAACCCCTTGTATGTTGCTCCCAGTGGCATTAAAAAGGGCTTATTTTGAATTCCTGGCTTGAAGGCAAGTTTTGAATGCAAAAAAAAAACATCTGTACTGGCAAGCAGAGCCTCAAATAGGCTGCGAGTCCACATAAGGGCTACTTAATTTGGCACTACCAGAAACATTTTTCATGTTTGTGTTGCTCCCCGACTCTTTTTACATTTAAATGCGGCTCATGGGTAAAAAAAAGTTGGGGACCCCTAATCTACAGTTAATTTAAAGGGGAACACACAACACAGAAAACTGTCATATACCTATCACTGTAATCTGTTCCTTTAAAAAGTATGAATAAATACCATTTTTATTTGCTGAAATCCAGCTGCAAAACAGTTTTTCTCTTTCCGCTAGAGATGCACTGAATCCACTTTTTTGTATTCGGCCGAACTCCCGAATCCTTCGTAAAAGAATCTGGCCGAATACCTAATGCTAATTAGGTTTTGGAAGGGTTAAATGTCGCCAGGCGCTCAGTGCACACAAAAATTTACAATTTACGTGTTTACGTCACAAAAAGTCACATGATTTTTAGGATTTGGATTTGGTTCGGCCAGGAGCGTGGATTCGCCCGAATCCTGCCAAAAAAGGAGGAATCTTGGCCAAATCCCAAACCGAATCCTGGATTCGGTGCATCCCTACCTCCCGCATCATTTGAAATTCTGGCAGGGGAGGAGGGACTAAAACATTGATAAAACATCATGTTAATTGTAATAACTTCTCTACAGCTTACAGACAGCATGCAGGATCTACATAACCCACAATGCATTGCACTGTGATGTTCCTTTCCTTACTGACATCACATGTGCAAGGAATTGTGGGATTGGGAGGATTCAGGCTGAAGGCAGGCTGAGGATAGTCGACTACTGTTACATTTTATATGAGTCTCAAAGTAGTCAGCCTGATCAGCAGGGGAACAGGAGGTTGGGCTTATTGAACTAACAAATCAGTAGTCAGCCAGATCAGCAGGGGAAGAGGAGGCGGGGCTTATCGAACTAACAAATCAGTAGTCAGCTAGATCAGCAGGGGAACAGGGGGTGGGGCTTATTGAACTAACAAATCAGTAGTCAGCCAGATCAGCAGGGGAACAGGGGGCGGGGCTTAGGGAACTAACAAACCATATTATTACATTAAATATCATGAAAAGGCTGCATGTTTTTTTAATTGATGTACAGTATATTGCAAAGTTGCTTGAAATTATGTTTTCTTTTCAAAAAGCTTAAGTTGTGTTTGGGTGGAGTTCCCCTATATGTATAGGTATATGTATATAGATATATGTATAACCTTACTGTAGCGGAGAGGGTTATTTAGACATCTACTGGTTGATGTAAATCTTTATACTTTATGTTGCCTTCTGCAGTAGCTGGAACTATTTTGTGGCCCCCGGTGTGTGTAAATGCACTTGAATAAAGAATTGCAGCTTAAATAAAAATAACGCAGCGTATTGAGCGTCACTAACCAGTAACATCAGCCACATATAGAATAGGCAGGAATCCCACAGACCATTCTCAGTGTGTATATATCACTTCATTACCGTGCTAATAAATACATTACATTTTAGACAGTTGGTGGTAATTGCATTTCAAACATGAATCCCTTGTTAATGTTACTATTTTTACATGTTGTTGTGTGCCAGCGGGTCCACCTTAAAACATGATGCACTGGCGTTATCTGGGGGAATTATGAAACAGTATTTGAAATATCAGCAGGATTAGAAGAGAAAGCAGCAAAGACAATAACAACGAGACTGCGAGGAAGATAAGCAGAGTGTCAGGGTTATTATTCTGCAGTAGCAGAGATTGATAGCAATATATATATAACATGTATGCTTCTATTGCAACCTAATATATTCCATCATTGCTATCATAGGCATTCTGCATTTGGGGATGTCTCTATATAAAATGTTCTTTATGATGTCTGTGACATTTGTTCTTCTAGAACGTTCCTACTCTGTTCCTGTTATATAGGATATAGTAGATTCCTTGTTTTTCTTGCATATTATTTTATCCATAAAGGCCATTATATATTTCAGTCCCAAACCTGAATTACATTGCTTTCTGGGAGGATTCATTGCCATGGAGCACTGGCCGGGGGGGCTTTACATAAAGTCTTGTGTGGGTGAGATTTGGGCAGAATGCTTTCCTACACACACTTGAAAGCCCATACAGTATAGAAGCTTTATTTAGATGAATTTTGAAATTACAATTGATATGCTGTGATAGATATTTGGCTAAATGGCTGATATACAGGCATAGGATCCTATAGAAAGTCCATGTTCGATAGCCTCCCTTTTAATCAAATTATTCACATCTATAAAAATGATTTCCTTTTTCTCTGTAATAATTAAACACTTCTTTGTGCTTGATCCCAGTTTTCATCAATCCCTATTAGTGGCAAAACAATCCTATTGGGTCTATGAGGTAAGGAGATTAATTCAGAAAAACCTCTTATCTAGAAAACCGTAGGTCTCGAGTATTCTGCATACCAGATCCTATACCTGTACCAATGTTTTCCTATATCTGCAACCTTTTTATGAAATAAAGTAGGGCCACCAACCGTCATTTTAAAGTACGCTGTATTATACATCTGACATAGTTTAAAATAATTAAATCTACATGTAATGTTGCTACTGTGCAAACCCTACTTGTAGATGATCACTAGAAATGTCTGGATGTGGAAGCTGCCATACTAAAGGAAAAGCTTCCCATTTCCCGACATATTGGAGCATTTTAGAGGTCTTTTATGTGCAGTGCAGGGCAGAGTGCAGAGCGCCATGTTTTCCCTGATGAATATATAGACTCCTGCATTTGGCATCACTGTATTAAGGAGAATCAGGTGGGGGTAGGCATGTAGGTTTCCCCTGCCGCCCCCAACCATCCCCTAGCTTGTGCGTAAGTTAGACATGCAAGCGAGGGAGTGTCAGCTGGGGCACAATGGAGCCCTGTACCCAACATTTGCCTAATGGCAGGCATTAAACACTTAGATAGCCAGCCCTGTGCTCTTTCTCGTAGAGCGCAGTCAAATCCTGGGTGCCATTGCTCTTTGAATGAGCCCTAAGAGTTACATTTTTGTGCTTATTAGTGCTCTCGTATTTGTGTCCGGGGTCTCTGTAAATGACTCCCATAATACACTGATTCATTCAAATAATATTTCCGATTGTTGATGTTCTACCACTCCACAGGGGCTGGGAATGGCCCCTATTACTGCTGAGAAAGCAACCAGGAATGATTTATCATCTACAGACTGCAGCCCCACAGGGGTTGAGTAAAAGATAAGATTGTTTCCCTCAGTGATCTTTTAACTTCTATGTGCCTGCATTTGGAGTAAATGGATTACTCTTCTTAACTTAATGTGTGCTTATAGGCTGCTTTACAATAACTCGGGGTTTAGTTTGCACCCTAGGTGGCTATAAAACTGCACCGACTACTTAACTATGTTTTGCTAATGAATAATTTAAAGGACAAGCGTTCATAGAAGAAATAAAGCTCTTGTATACTGTATTGCAAAGTTGGGTGAACAAGGTAAATGTTTATAACTGAGATCTAATAATGTACCCCCACTGCCAAGAATCACTTTGGGTTGTATTATTTATTTCTCATTGTTTTTTCAGTGTATTAAACGGTTTATTATTGCACCCCCAGAACCAAAATATTTGATCTCCCTTTTGTTACTGCAGTTTGAAGGGTGGGCACATCATAACTTTTAGTATGATGTAGAGAGTAATAATCTGAGACGATTTGCAATTGGTCTTCATTTTTTATTATTTGTAGTTTTTTTTAATTATTTCATTTTTTGTTCAGCAGCTCTCCAGTTTGGCATTTTAGCAGCTATTGTTGCTAGGGACCAAATTACTATAGCAACAAGTGATCGGTTTGAATGAGAAACTGATATATGAATAAGAGAGGACCTGAATAGAAAAATAAGTTATAAAAAGTAACAATAACAATACAATTGTAGCCTTACCAAGTGTTTTTGGCTGCTGAGGTCAGTGATCCCCATTTTGAAAGAGTCAGAAGAAAAGGCAAATATTTAAAAAAAACTAATAGATAAATAAATAAACAAATGATGAAGATCAATAGAAAAGTCACTAAGAGTTGGACATTCTATAATCCCTTTAATATTTGCTGTACAGCTCTCAGGTTTGTTAACCTTATTTAGATATAATGCCTAGCTAAAGGCCGACTCATTTCTAGCCCTTCCCCAGTAGCAGCAGTAATTTGGGTGGAGGACCTATAGTTGTATAATAATTAGGAGAAATACAGTAAGGTGCTATGGACCAGGAGATAGTTGAGTGAGAAGTTCGTGTCCAGAGGTCATAAATAAGGACAATAATGAGAGGAAAGTTCATGATGTAGATACTCAAAGAAGCCACATACACTCATAATTGTTGTGCAGTTGGGAAAGTTACCCCATTTATTGTGACCACCTGTGCATCAACATTTATGGGGGGGGGGCAAACCAAATCCCGCTTCCCACTTCCTCAGTCCCATGTTGTCCAATTAATCCATAGTATAGCTTGGTGTCCAGGGTGAGGATTGAAACATAAAGTCCATATAAACCCATCAATATTGCAAAAGTCAACTAAAGTCAATGAGCCAGGTATTTTGAACAGTGTCCCCTAAATATGGGAACAGAATATTTAACGATAAAGCTAATAGCCCAGCTGGTTATAATGTTTTGGTTACTCTACTTGATAGTAAACACTGTATTAAAATATTAGAACATTTATGTTGTTTTTTTGTTGTTTTAATTTGTACCTGGCAAATTGGATTTTTGGCACTCTTTGTAAAATTGACAGCCTCATTTTGGATTAATTACCACTTTGGGAGTTGGAGGTGGGATTTTTTTGCCTTAAAGATGTCACTTGTATTAGTGTATGTATCCTAAAAAAGGGTAGGTTGCGCCTCCTGAAACTTTGAATGGGGTAAGTTTCCCAACTGCTGATTTAACCTTACTGGTCAGAGGAGAAAACCAGCACCACCAGTGCAGTGAGTTGGTGATTCTGTGTGTTGTGTGGCTAAAACTTGTGAGGATAGTTCATAATGCCAACGTTACTTCTACCCATGTGGCCTTTAGTAGCCTTGATTGTATAAGCTTTGCTTTCATCCTTTAGGGCAGTGATCCCCAACCAGTGGCTCGAGAATAACATGTTGTTCCCCAACCCCTTGGATGTTGCTCCCAGTGGCCTCAAAGCAGGGGCTTATTTTTGAATTCCTGGCTTGGAGATAAACCAGGTGTACTGCCAAACAGAGCCTCCTACAGGCTGCCAGTCCAATAGGGGCTACCTAATAACCAATCACAGCCCTTATTTGGAACCCCCAGGTACATTTTTTATGCTTTTGTTGCTCCCCAACTCTTTTTACATCTTACTTCATGTGGCTCATGAGTAAAAAAGGTTGGGGACCACAATGTGATTATGTAGAGAATGTGTTTAAAAATGAAGTTTCATTCTGTACTACTACACCCAAATAGTGGATAGAGTCCATCACTGCTGCGTATAACTGTGTGACTGGAGGGCCCTACATTCAGAGATAAACAGAGAAGAGGTGGGAGAATAGAGAAAGAATTAAGGATAAGAGTCAGAAAGGAATGCAATCCGCTCATCAGTGCATCTACTATACTGTACTGTATATCCCCAGCTATGGCATGTAATGGTCACCCCTCAAATACCTGTGGAGGTCAGAGCAATTTAGTGCAGTTACAGTTATACAAATGAAATTCAGCGAAAGCTCGTGAATATGCTATAAAGCTATGAAAGGAATGTGCAGTTCACAGACAGAAATAGATGGAGCTGTATGAATGTGAGTGCCATTGAGGCAGCATCTGGGATGCTCATAACTGTGTAATAAACAGGAAGAGTTATGGCACAGGCAGATGGAAGGATGCCGGCTATAGAAGGGGGAAGGGGCCTGACATTTTAGAAAAATATATGGTGCAGTCAGGCCAAAACAAAATGCATGCATGTTATTCATGTACATATTTAAAGTCATTTCCATTATTCTCAATATATTATATATATAGTGTGCCACCAATCTCTTATATATGCCTGAGTGCAACACAAAGAGGCATATTTATTGAAAAATCACATTTTTGGGAGACTAAAAGTGATCACGACTTTTACGCAATCGCTTTTTCGATCCTTTTTAAAATCTTTTTAATTGCCTTAATGCGAGCATACCTTCTTTTCATGATCGGGATATAAAAAACACTTTTTTTGAATGGTGAAGAAACTCTTCCCATGGAACGGGTGAGATTTTTACTTTACTTTACTTTTTAATTTTGAAAAGTTAAGGCTTGTCATGGTTTTTTTTAAGCCAAAGATTGGTGCTCTCTCTCTCTCTCTATATATATATATATAGGTATGGGATCCTTTATCCTGAAACCCAATATCTAGAATGATCTGAATTATGGGAAGGCCATCTCCCATAGAGTATATTTTAAGCAAGTAATTCAGATTTTTATAAATGATTTCCCTTTTCTCTGAAAAAATAAAACAGTAGCTTGTACTTGAAGGTAACTAAGCTGCATGAATCCATATTGGCGGCAAAACAATCCTATTGGGTTTAAGTCATGTTAAAATGATGTGAAGAAGAGTTATGGTGTGGTGAACTGAAAGATCCCTTATCCATATTTGTGCGTTATTTTCCTTTATATGTGTGCTTCATATATTCAAGACATATTTAGGCCAAGACACCTGACTTTGCCCAACAACAATATTATATAGATATAATATATACAATACACTTTTAAACAGAGCTTTTGATACCGTTCCCCACAAACGACTGCTTTCTAAGCTAAGGTCTATTGGTCTTAGTGAAGTCGTTTGCACATGGATAGAAAACTGGCTACAGGATCGGGTACAGAGGGTGGTTGTTAATGGCACATTCTCTACTTGGAATAAGGTCCTCAGTGGGGTCCCTCAGGGTTCTGTACTGGGTCCACTTTTGTTTAATTTGTTCATAAATGACTTAGGGGAGGGTATTATGAGTAATGTATCAGTGTTTGCAGATGACACAAAACTCTGCAGACCAGTCAATTCTATCCAGGATGTGACATCCCTGCAGCAGGATCTTGACCAACTGGCAATCTGGGCAGCTAAGTGGCAGATGAGATTTAATGTGGATAAATGTAAGGTCATGCACCTGGGATGTAAAAATATGCAAGCCCCGTATAACCTTAATGGGACTGCACTAGGCAAATCCATAATGGAGAAGGACCTTGGAGTCCTTGTAGATAATAAACTTGGCTGTAGCAAGCAATGCCAGGCAGCAGCTGCAAGGGCAAACAAGGTTCTGAGCTGTATTAAAAGGGGTATAGATTCACGGGAGGAGGGGGTTATTCTTCCCCTTTACAGAGCGCTGGTAAGGCCCCATCTAGAATATGCTGTTCAGTTCTGGTCTCCAGTGCTCAAACGGGACATTATTGAGTTAGAGAGGGTCCAGAGAAGGGCAACTAAGCTGGTAAAGGGTATGGAAAGTCTCAGTTATGAAGAAAGACTGGCCAAGTTGGGTCTGTTTACACTGGAGAAGAGGCGCTTAAGAGGTGACATGATAACTATGTATAAATATATAAAGGGATCATATAATAACCTTTCTAATGTTTTATTTACCAGTAGGTCCTTCCAACGGACACGAGGGCACCCACTCCGTTTAGAAGAAGGGAGGTTCCATTTAAATATTCGGAAAGGATTTTTTGCTGTGAGGTTCTGGAATTCCCTCCCCGAATCAGTCGTGCTGGCTGATACATTATATAGCTTTAAGAAGGGGCTGGATGGATTCTTAGCAAGTGAGGGAATTCACGGTTATGGGAGATAGCTCTTAGTACAAGTTGATACAGGGACTGGTCCGATTGCCATCTTGGAGTCAGGAAGGAATTTTTTCCCCTCTGAGGCAAATTAGAGAGGTTTCAGATGGGGTTTTTTGCCTTCCTCTGGATCAACTTGTAGTTAGGCAGGTTAGGTATAGGCATTATGGTTGAACTTGATGGACGTATGTCTTTTTTCAACCCAACTTACTATGTTACTATGTTACTATGTCATTTCTGTCACATGACTCACCGAAACATGTATATATTAATAAATTGTACCCACTATTGTACAATATGAGGATATTAGAGTTCCATGACCTGTATAAAAGCAAAACTGCTCAGTGTCTATATGGTCTTCATACTACTCGGGGACTTCTAAAATCCTTATATTTTCCAGTAGGGGTACATTTTTCCCTGTATAATAAGTATATGACTGTGCTGCCAGTCATCTTTCCCTCCTCTTATTTTGTTTCTCCAATTAATTATTGGTTAGTTTTTTTGCTACCAGGATGCACATCTATAGGAAAAATTGGGGGAAGATTTGCGGATTGCATTTGTGGGGGTGACTTTTTGCAGGTGACCTTGATGTTTATAGATTTACTGAGAAATGAGACGGCTTGAGCTCACCTTTACAGACAGCATAGCAATTAAACGTTATGCTGGGGAACAAAAACATTCACGGAAATGATTAATTGTTGGGCAAAAGTCCCAGACATGCTAAAACTGTTATAAAATATTATTTTGCCTTCAGTAAAAGCTTGATTAGTGGCGGCTACGGATTCCAGGTTATTTTGTGCTAGAGGAGCAACACAACTCACAGCTTAGTCTGTCATGATCTTGTAGCTCCTTGGAAAGAAACTCAATAGGCCTGAGTTTAAGATTGTAAGGCAAGGCTACAATAATAGTTGGTATGGTATCTGTGCAACCTCAACCAATAATCACTCAACAAAAGTGCCAAAACTTAAAGGGGACCTGTCAACTAGACATAAAAAGCTGTATATATAATAATAGTCCCTTGCAAAGTAATAAAAAAAAAAGTTTTTTCCTCCACTAACATAATAAAAAATGATTTGGAATTATTTCATATGGTGGCAGGTTCCCTTTAAACCCAGTAGCATTTGTGCAGCTCACTGTGCAGCTCTTCCATTGGGTTTACTTGTTTTTTATGTTTTTTTAGAAAAACCACTATTCTATACTCACGTTGTCGTGCAGTCAAGGTCAATCTGTTTTACTTTATCGATCCTAAGTGGTCTTTTCAGTTTTTATTTAAAGGTAAAAGCTTATCCATGGCTAATTTGTTCCAGCCTTGTATGTTTGTTGTGATGTTAACCCATCATGAATAACTGAATAGATTTTTAAACCTTTGGGTGCCAAAGAACCCTTGACGTATCTGTTCTTCTGATCAATCATCCTAAGTCATTTCTGCAGTCCAAGATAAGACATCCCTGGGATACATCCCTAAAGACTTTATCTTGAATTAATGTTATTTTCTTTTTGGATGTTCTAGAGGAAAATAGACTTCTTTAACAAACGGGAAGTATTACCCCTCCCCCTCTGTTTTTTACTTCCTGGAAACCTGCTTATAGCTCAGTGGTTCCAAAATTGTGGAAATGGTCTTCTTGGGCTGGGGCAGGTTTGGCGGGTGTTGGGGGAATTTAGATAAGGTGAGAATTGGGGAGCAAGGCAATTTGCTGTCCTAGACACCTCTGAAAGCCCAGTTTGAAGGTCGATTGAAGTGAGGTGTAATGTGAATATGTACAGTGGCTTGCAAAAGTATTCGGCCCCCTTGAACTTTTCCACATTTTGTCACATTACAGCCACAAACATGAATCAATTTTATTGGAATTCCACGTGAAAGACCAATACAAAGTGGTGTACACGTGAGAAGTGGAACGAAAATCATACATGATTCCAAACATTTTTTACAAATAAATAACTGCAAAGTGGGGTGTGCGTAATTATTCAGCCCCCTTTGGTCTGAGTGCAGTCAGTTGCCCATAGACATTGCCTGATGAGTGCTAATGACTAAATAGAGTGCCCCTGTGTGTAATCTAATGTCAGTACAAATACAGCTGCTCTGTGACGGCCTCAGAGGTTGTCTAAGAGAATATTGGGAGCAACAACACCATGAAGTCCAAAGAACACACCAGACAGGTAAGGGATAAAGTTATTGAGAAATTTAAAGCAGGCTTAGGCTACAAAAAGATTTCCAAAGCCTTGAACATCCCATGGAGCACTGTTCCAAGAAGTGGCAAGAAGAAAGCCATTGTTAACAGAAAACCATAAGAAGTCCCGTTTGCAGTTTTCCACAAGCCATGTGGGGGACACAGCAAACATGTGGAAGAAGGTGCTCTGGTCAGATGAGACCAAAATGGAACATTTTGGCCAAAATGCAAAACGCTATGTGTGGCGGAAAACTAGCACTGCACATCACTCTGAACACACCATCCCCACTGTCAAATATGGTGGTGTCAGCATCATGCTCTGGGGGTGCTTCTCTTCAGCAGGGACAGGGAAGCTGGTCAGAGTTGATGGGAAGATGGATGAAATCCAATGGAGAATCTGTGGCAAGATCTGAAAACTGCTGTTCCCAAACGCTGTCCATCTAATCTGACTGAGCTGGAGCTGTTTTGCAAAGAAGAATGGGCAAGGATTTCAGTCTGTAGATGGGCAAAGCTGATAGAGACATACCCTAAAAGACTGGCAGCTGTAATTGCAGCAAAAGGTGGTTCTACAAAGTATTGACTCAGGGGGCTGAATAATTACGCACACCCCACTTTGCAGTTATTTATTTGTAAAAAATGTTTGGAATCATGTATGATTTTCGTTCCACTTCTCAAGTGTACACCACTTTGTATTGGTCTTTCACGTGGAATTCCAATAAAATTGATTCATGTTTGTGGCTGTAATGTGACAAAATGTGGAAAAGTTCAAGGGGGCCGAATACTTTTGCAAGCCACTGTATTTGCTGTACTACTTGTACTTCTTGGTATGGCTGAATGCCTCGTATATTAGTGTTCTCCCATATATGCACAATCGAACTGTTTTTGCAACAGAGCCGCACACACAGACATATGCAGTCGTGGAGCTTACCCCATTTATTGTGACCACCTTGATCAACGTTTCGGGGGGGATATACCCTCCCTTTGTCAGGATACACACAATAAATGGGGTAAGCTCCCTGACTGCATATGTTTGTGTGTGCGGCTCCGTTGCAAAATCAGTTTGTGCGGCTTTAACAAGTGTGCTCCCATATCTGCACCCATTTTATAAGATATGGGGGCTCCTAACCATAGCATAGACCTGCAAGGGGGCTTGAACTGGAATAACTTGACAACCACTATTCTAGCTTCTTGTTGTTACTCCATATAAATGCAGTGATGTTGAGAAAATACACTAATGAGAATCTCCTTAATAGGGACTGTTGCCCATATGCATTTGTTTAGGGGGCCATACAAATATTTTGAAAGACCACGTCAAGCCTATGGGCATCTAGTCATAACCGGTTGGCATGAACTGGAAGATGGAAACAGGAACAACTTGGTATATTTATCATTATGTATTATTATTATTATTTACTGTTCAACCCATTTTAAGTCTGTTTGGGTCTCCAGGCTCCTTATAGTTTATTATTGAGTGTTGTGATTGAATCCATCTATCTTGCTGATCGACCTCTTCCCCTTTTCCCTTCAATTCTTCCTCAGACAGATTCCATCTAGTCATTTGAAGTGGAAGGTCAAGTTTGATTTGGTCCTTTGATTTTATTCTTTTTCCTTGAAATTCATGGAATTCTCAAAAGACTTTGCTAACAGGATTTCTGAGAAATAGCTGGTCGGCTAATGCAAATTAATGAATTTGATACTATTTTGGCTTCACTTGTCCTTGAAGGAAGGACTTGAAGGAATAATGGAAAATGTATGCACACAATTGTATCTTAAATAGTCAATCGCAAATACCCCATAGATTTAGTTCTTTCCAAGTGTAAATGAGACACCTGATTGGGGCTACTGACATCATGTTTCAAAAATATAAGTTCAGATGGATGAAGTCCATTAGGTTAGGTGATGGAGAATCTCAGATGGGTCTGAATCAATGGTTCCCAAGATGTGGGACTGAGGGACAGAGAACATTTGGGGAAAATGTAGTTCATCTCCACATAATATCCACAACAGCAAAACATATCTTCACCTCAGATTTAACTCTAATTTACCTTCAAGGAGGTTCAAGGAATATTTAGGAAGCATTCGTCTTTAAATATAGACTTTAGACACATTTATAGGAGCAGTTCAATGTGAAACGGAAACTGGGTAAAATAGACTGCACAAAATAAAAAAATATTTTTAATACAGTTAGCCAAAAATGTAATCTATAATGGCTGGAGTGGGCAGATGTCTAACATAATGGCCAGAAGACTACTTCCTCCTTTACAGCTCTCTAAGCTGTTAGCTGTCAGTAACCAATCAGTGACTTGGAGGGGAGTAATGGGACATAACTGTTCAGTTAGTTTGCATTTCAATCTGACCTGCGTGCTCACAAACTAGCTGAACAGATATGTCCCATGTGCCCCCCTAAAATCGCTGACTAACTAAGAGGTTAGAGAGCTGAAAGCAGGGAGTAGTGTTCTGACTATTATGTTAGATACCTGCCCACTCCAGCCTTTATATATTTTTGCCTAACTAACTGTATTGCAAATATTTTTTATTTTGCGCAGTCTATCCATTTTACTGAGTTTAATTTTTACACTGAACTGTTCCTTTAAAGGGCTTCCATAATAGTACAATCAGTGTCGGACTGGCCCACCAGGATACCAGGAAAACTACCGGTGGGCCCAGGGGTCAGTGAGCCCTCCTGCTCCTGACCTTTTGGCCTGTTTCATGGTCATTCCCTATTTCTGAATGGGAACAAGAGGAGAAATAGATGGAAGGATAGATGCTAGCATGTAAATAAAAGAGCCTAGGAGAGTAAAGAAGTTGGGTGAGAAAAGGAGGAAAATTAGTACAATTGTTTCCTCCACCTGAGTGGGGGGTGGGGGTGGCAGAACAATACAAACAAAACTCTGGTTAGGCGATACAATAGTATTTTGGGACAATAATGCCACTGGGAGTGCTGTATCACCCACACTGGGGGGAGCTCCTGGTGCAGACAGCCATGTTGGGGGAATTAGCATGTGTATATTGAGCAAGTGCGGCAGGATCAGATGATACATCTACCAAACATACATCACAGGCATGTGCATGATAGGCAAGCTGGAGCAATCTCACATTATGCACATATGTGTGCCCCAACACAGCCGCCCACATTGGGAGCCATCTCCTGTGTGGGGGCATAGCGCTTACCAGGGGTGTTTTCATGCAAAAATAGTTTCAAAAATAGTTACATTTTATTATGGTAGGTGCCCTTTAACCCAAAGCTGCTCATAAAGAGGTGTAACTTTATGATTTCAACACTGAGGGTGTCCTAGCATTGTCTTGGTATAAGACAGTTCTTTTTGTGATCAGGAACTAAGTATCACTACCGGCTTTGGCTGGTGATTTAGAGTAAATAAAATATCTGTTGAACATATGCCGATCTATAATTCATCAGACTGAAAGAACAAAATAATCCATAATTTAGAAGCTATCAGGAGAGAGAGTGGACATAAAGAGTGGCACAGCCCAGGGAGACATCTTAAACATCCATTTGCACTCATTGATCTTTTAACCCTACTATGTGTGTGTACACGGTACAGGTCTATCCCTGTGTCTGTTATGTATTATTAAACTATCAGGACAATGTAATAAAAGGGGCAAAGTATGTGCATGTCTAGTAATCCAGAGCAACCAGTGAGATATCCAGCAAGTACATTCTACTACTACTACTTGCTGGTTGATATCAGTACAAGACCAGAAGCAAACTTTGCATCATTATTACCTTTCCCCCATACATTTAAGATGGCAGGTATACACATTGTGCTTTGAAATTTTAAATATAAGGGTTTTTGGTTTGTTTAGCTTCACTGTGGTGGGAGCTGTTGTTCCCATACATCAACGATCCCCAACCAGTGGCACGGGGCAACATGTTGCACCCCAACCCCTTGGATCTTGCTCCCAGTGGCCTAAAAGCAGGTCTTCATTCTTGAATTTCTAACTTGGAGGCAAGTTTTGGAGGCATAAAGACCATGGGTACTATACCAAATAGAGCCTGCTGTAGTCTGCCAGTCCACATAGGGGCTACAAAATAACTAATTACAGCCTTTTTTGGTCATCCCCAGGAACTTTTTTTATGCTTGTGTTGCCCCCCAACTTTTTTTTATAATTAAATGTTGCTCACTGGTTAAAAAGGTTGGGGATCCCTGCCATACATTGTAGGCATATAGTGGATAATTAGAGCATGGTATGGAGCCTATTTATGAGTGATTTCTGGGACAGAAAAGTATGATGGCATCTGCTATTTATTTATAAGACAGGTGACTCCACCCCAAGATCCTTGTGAGGTCAGAGCAAGGAACCCCATAAATGGACATTGCTGAGGTATTTTATTGAAATGCCTATAACTCTACAGAGGGGCATGAGTAGGGTTAAGGGACTCAAGTCTTTAAAATGAGGGTAGAGTTGCTCTATGTTAGACTTCTTCAGAGTATTTAACTGTTAAAGTGGTTTTAATTTACTCTAAGCAACCACATAGTAACCATGCTTAACTCTGCCATTTTCTACTACAGTGAATGCAAATTAAAAATGGCTTGTTGCTCCATAGTACCTAAATTAGCACATTCTTTTCTGACTGTAGTTAACATAATTACATAGTTAATATTGATTGAAAACAGACATCAAGTTCAACCCCTGCAGTGCAGATACACCTACATGTGCAGATCTATCTATACATTGGTAAAAAACAACTATATATACTGGTACGTCTTCTAAACTAATTGTAGATCTTATGATCCTAATAGCCTTGTATATTGTGCTTGTTTAAGAAGCCGTCTAAGCTACTCTTAAAGGGCATTCCACAACCTCACTGCCCTCAATGTGAAGAACCACCTACGCTGCTTCTAATGCAAATTCCGTTTCTCAGGTCTAAAGGGGAGGGGTCTCTGATTTTCTAGGGGAAATTAAGATCTGTCAATATCTGTTTATAATGTCTACTTGCATGTGTACTTATAAAGTGTAATCATGTGCTCTCGTAAGTGCCCTTTCTCCAAAGAAAACCCCCAACCTTGACAGTCTTTCCTCAAATTTGAATTCTTCTGTTCCTCTTACCAGTCCAGTTGTATGTCTGCACTCTCTCCAGCTCATTAATATCCTTCTTAGGGACTGGAGCCCAAAACTGCCCCCATACTCAAGGTGAGGCCTTACCAGGGACCTATAAAGGGGCAAAATTATGTTCTCATCCCTTGAGTCAATGCCCTTTTTATACAAGACAGCATTTTATTTGCTGTAGTAGCCACAGAATGACACTGCCTGGAATTAGACAACTTGTTATCTACAAAAACCCCAGATCCTTCTCCATTAAGGATCCCCCAACACACTAACATTTAGGGGCTGATTTACTTACCCACGAACGGGTCGAATGGAGTCCAATTGCGTTTTTTTCGTAATGATCGGTACTTTGCGATTTTTTCGTATGTTTTGCGATTTTTTCGGATTCTGTACGAATTTTTCGGATCCAATACGATTTTTGCGTAAAAACGCGAGTTTTCCTATCCATTACGAAAGTTGCGTAAAAAGTTGCGCATTTTGCGTAGCGTTAAAACTTACGCGAAAAGTTGCGCATTTTTCGCGTAAGTTTTAACGCTACGCAAAATGCGCAACTTTTTACGCAACTTTCGTAATGGATACGAAAAACTCGCGTTTTTACGCAAAAATCGTATTGGATCCGAAAAATTCGTACAGAATCCGAAAAAATCGCAAAACATACGAAAAAGTCGCAAAATATTCGTTTTCAAGTCGGAACTTTTCCAATTCGGGTCGGATTCGTGGGTTAGTAAATCAGCCCCCTAGTGTATCATTAGCATTAATTTTATTTCTATCTATCTTCGATCTTTGTCTACCATGACATGTTCTAGTCTCTTTTACATGCATCAATAGTTATATATCTAGAACTGGATCTTATTAAAAAGGAAGCCTTCAT
Organism: Xenopus tropicalis; assembly: GCF_000004195.4. Classification (NCBI taxonomy): domain Eukaryota; kingdom Metazoa; phylum Chordata; class Amphibia; order Anura; family Pipidae; genus Xenopus; species Xenopus tropicalis. The sequence goes on along the minus strand of NC_030683.2, from coordinate 109,748,022 downwards.
TAGCTGTTACCTCAGTTGCGTAAACAGACAAAGATTCCAAATCTCTCGCTTTCATCCTCCAGTTTGCTTGGGTATCTCCCCAAAACAGAATTTTTTCCTGCGACAAATCCAAAAGTAAAAATACACAATCTAGAAGCTGTCATGGTCCTGTAGAAGTAAATGGAAGTTGTCCTAGGCAAATCTTTATTCAGTTTGTTGTTTTAGAGATTTATGTGTTTTTTTGTTTTTTTTTGTAGCACAAAAATTCTTACACGAAAATTTGCTATTTTCACATTTTTTTCGTGAACATTTAACATGACAATTACACAAACATGAATTTTGATAAATCTGCCCCTAGTATTGTCTACAGGTCAACTTCTCTTTATAGGGGGAGCTCCCCAAGGCTCTGATCATTGGGCTTTTGGACCAACTGGGGCCCAAGCAGACCTGTCTATAGCCTGATGCATCCTCAGTCTTAAAGGAACAGTAACACTAAAAAATAAAAATGTTTTAAAATAATTAAAATATAATGTACTGTTGCCCTGCACTGGTAAAAGTTGTGTTTTTGCTTCAGAAAGACTACTGTAGTTAATAGAAATAGCTGTTGTGTAGCCATGGGGGCAGCCATTTAAATTGAAAAAAGGAGAAAAGGCACAGGTTACATAAGAAGATAAGAGATAAACTCTGTAGAATACAATGGGAATCTATGCTACTTATCTGTTATCTGCTTAGTAACCTGTGCCTTTTCTCCTTTTTTCAATTTAAATGGCTGCCCCCATGGCTACACAGCAGGGTATTTATATAAACTGTAGTAGTGTTTATGAAGCAGACACACAACTTTTACCAGTGCAGGGCAATAGTACATAATATATTAATTATTTGTATACACTTTCATTTTTTGGTGTTACTGTTCCTTTAAAAGAATGTTTAAAGCATTGGCTGTGAGTCTGGGTACTGCTTGGTTATACAGGTATGGGACCTATTATCCAGAATGCTTGGGATCTGGGGCTTTCCGGATAAGAGCTCTTTCAGTAATTTGAATCTCCATAACTTAAGTCTACTAAAAAAATAATTTAAACATGAATTAAACTCAATAGAACTGTTTTGCCTCCATTACGAATTATATATATATATATATTTATTTTTTTTTACTGTTTTATTATTACAGGGAAAAAGGAAATTGTTTTGAAAAATTTAAATTATCTGATTAAAATGGAGTCTATGGGAGATGGGCTCTCCATACTTCGGAGCTTTCTGGATAATGGATTTCCGGATAACGGATCCCATACCTGTAGTAATGAGCAAATCTGTCCCGTTTCGCTTTGCCATAAAATTGGCACATTTGTTGCACGATTTTTTTTTGGTCACATGCATCTTTTTATTTTATTTTTTTTGCTCACACTTTTTTGATGCGTCAGCGCCCTTTTTTACGCGAATGTGCCCATTTTGATGCGCAGCGAATTTTTATGGAAGTTTGGCAAAATGTGGAAATTTGCAGTGAATCCATGCCTGGCGAAAAAATTTGTTCATCACTACATACCTGTATAACATTTCTCCAATTATAGTAGAAAAAAAAACATTTAGAATTGCTGTTAATGTTATGTAAATACTAGAATGTGTTAAATTTTTCAAGAGCCTTGAACTGTCCCTTTACATTAGACATTTCCCAGACATTAGTTTGTCTATAGGGAGGCAGTGCTAGTACTTTGCTGTATGAGTAGAAGACCCCCGTGCAAGCCCTGCAGATAGCTATGCTGCCTATGCACGTTGCTCTTTTGAGCACTGCTGCTTCTTGTCTGCCTTGGTGTGTCCGTAATCAATAGTTTATCAGCCAAAAGAAAGACTTCCTGTGATCTCAGCATTGATTTGCTGCCCATCAGATTTGCATCTGCAGCTGCTGTCGTTCTGCTGTAGTAACTTCTCATCTGCCCAGACAACAGCCCCCCCAGATAGCAGGCTAAGAAGGAGAGCAGGGCCACAAAAGCGGAATAAATGATCAGAGCCAGGGTGCACAGTCTGCATTGTACAACAAGCATATTTCTCTTTAATCTCCACTCTGCCCCCTGGGACTAACCTCTCCTGTCATCTGTCAGCACTTTTCATCTCTGAGGTGTCTTCTGATTTTTTTTTTATAAGCCTTTTATATTTTGAAAACTCTTGCTTTTAAGTACATTTTTATTTTTGCCCCCAATCTGTTATAACTGCTCTGTCAACTACTCTTAACTTCCTTTCCCATGTGTGTGTATATGTATATAAATATATATGGTATTTATAATTAAATATTATAGCCACACCTATACGGCTGATCATTTTATAATACAGGTCTGGGACCTGTTATCCAGAATGATCAGGACCTGGAGTTTTCCGGATAAGGGATCTTTCCATAATTTGGATCTCCATAACTTAAGTCTGCTAAAAATCATTTAAATATTGAATAAATCCAATAGGCTTGGTTTGCTTCCAATAAGGATTAATTATATCTTAGTTGGGATCAAGTACAGGTACTGTTTTATTATTACAGAGAAAAGGGAATCATTTAACCATTAAATAAACCCAATAGGATTGTTCTGCCCCCAATAAGGGGTAATTATATCTTAGTTGGGATCAAGTACAGGTACTGTTTTATTATTACAGAGAAAAGGGAATCATTTAACCATTAAATAAACCCAATAGGGCTGTTCTGCCCCAATAAGGGGTAATTATATCTTAGTTGGGATCAAGTACAGGTACTGTTTTATTATTACAGAGAAAAGGGAATCATTTAACCATTAAATAAACCCAATAGGACTGTTCTGCCCCCAATAAGGGGTAATTATATCTTAGTTGGGATCAAGTACAGGTACTGTTTTATTATTACAGAGAAAAGGGAATCATTTAACCATTAAATAAACCCAATAGGTCTGTTCTGCCCCCAATAACGGGTAATTATATCTTAGTTGGGATCAAGTACAAGGTACTGTTTTATTATTACAGAGAAAAGGGAAATGATTTTTAAAATTTCAAATTATTTGCTTATAATGGAGTCTATGGGAGATGGCCTTTCTGTAATTCTGAACTTCCTGGATACTGGGTTTCCGGATAAGGGGCCCCATACCTGTATTCTGCAAGATATATTTAGTTAATTAGATACTAAGAGGCAGATTGTTTAACGCGGTGGGAGTAAAGCCCTGAAAGCCACAAATATAGATAATATTTGCTCTGTTGCTAAACTCTTCTCTGAGGTACTTACACTGTTTCATTTGGTTTTGTTTTGTTTTCCAGATGTGTCCGTCAGCCTGCTGTCAGTTATTGTCACCTTCTGCGGGATTGTTTTATTAGGAGTCTCACTCTTTGTTTCCTGGAAGTTGTGTTGGATTCCATGGAGGGACAAAGGTTCTTCACAGACACAACGCAAAGATCATGGACATCATGGCCATCTCCATCACTCTCACTATGGGGACTTGCTAGCAGACCGTGTGGAGCTTGGACCTGAGATGCCTGAACGTTCCTATTTAGATATGGACTCCTACCCAGAAACCAACATTAAAATTAGTCAGACATCTCCTGACATACCTGTGGATAGCCAACCGCCCAAGGAATCTCAGATTCCATATGCTCAGTCTCACCAGCAAGTGGCAAATATAGCCCCGGCAAATGTAGCCCCGGCAAATGTAGCCCCGGCAAATGTAGCCCCAGCCAACAGGTAAACCTCACTTCACTATTTGCATGATAAAACTGTAGAAATTACATTGTTGGAAAAGCCAGAAGACAGATATTGGAATGAGATGCAATAGAAGAAATTTTGCTAGTTAGTAGTGCCAAAAAACTGGGTAAAATCTAATAATTTGCATCTTAATATAAAAGTGCGCCTTATTGTGTCCCAAATTGTGTCCAATAAAAAAATCAGGTTTACAGTTATGGATAAGTATTTTGTACTTGGGTAAATGAGCCCTGTGGTGTTTAAGCTTGAGTTGTGCAGAAGCATAGGAACGTGGCAAATTGCAGGGTAGGGTAGACAGGGCACGTGACTTGGCCCATCTGTGATTATTATTATGTTTTGGAGTTACTAGATGTTTTCAATCCATATTTTAGCGATACACAACCTAAGGTCCCCCAGCTATTGTTAAAGTAGCTCCAGGCTTTTAGAAGGAGGCCCATTCTTGTAGAGGGATCTTCTCCAGGATGCCCATGATGCTTGTGTGCTCCAGCTTATAGTAAGAGCCACTGATTCTCAGCTCAGCTGAGATCATGGCTGCCACTAGGCCATTGTACGGTATTCACCTTTTTGTTTTTGAATCAATCCAGAATTACTTTTGCTTTGTGTTCGAAATCATTACCCTGCTGAAAGAGGGATTTCTGGCCGAGCTTCTGTTTTTTTAGGACATATTTTCTTGCAGTATGTAAGCCATTCTTTCTACTGTTTTATTTAGATACCCATTTCTTCGTTATGAAATGCACCCCCACAGTATGATTCTATCACCTCCATACTTGTAGGTATGGGCCAGAGAAATAGGGAGCACAGTGGGGCAGTTTTATGGAGGGTTTAGATCCCCTTTAATCTATAAACCCTCTTAGATATGTTTTTATAGTCTCCAAGATTTATAGAGCTGTGACATAGCTGGAGGCATGGTTGGTGTGTAATGGGGTGAGGCCAGAGTGTTTATGGGTGTGGTGGAAAAAAATCTTTTGCAAATTACCACTGCAAGACTGACATCTTTGCAACCTTCAGTTGCGCCCCTAGTCCATACAGTCCGGGCTGTAACATTGTTTCTTTCATTAAGAAATTGGGCATGGCTGCATGTAGAAATTTGCATTAGTTATGATTCAGAATACATGTACGTTATCCTATAGACTATTTTTATACATTGTATGTACAGATGTGCCCACCGCTATTCAGTGTGTGTAATTCTCTGTAGCTTTCAGCATAAAACTGGGACAATGGCTAGGCAGATATAGCACTGCGTGTCTTATTAACAGTCCGTGTATTAATTCTGTTCCATTGTTGATTAGAACTAGACAGAATTTCTGTACAGTATTTATCAAGACTCCATCTTTAGTCTTTATTGTCTAGGTAAATGCAAGTCAGTGACTTCTGTTTAGCCTGCTTATATTAGTGGCTGTCTGTTGGGTGCACCATAGAATTTTAATAGGGCTTAAGGCAGGGGTCGGGAACCTTTTTGGCTGAGTGAGCCATAAACACCACATATTTTAAAATGTAATTCCGTGAGAGCCATACAATGGCCAACGGGAGCTAGGCCGAAGCCGGGGCCTTGAGGATGATGCGGCTTCAGGCCCGTTCGACCGTGGATTCTGCGGGGCAAGGTAGGGTGGGTGTCATATTTAGCTGTTCAATATGGCTTGTTAGTGGTATTACTAGAGTGCTACCTAGCACAGTGCACAGTTGGCTTCTCTTTGTAGCCCCAACAGAGACATATTGGCCACATTTTATTTTCAATTCAAGCGTGAACTGTCACAGGTTTCTGTTCCAATGTCTCTCTCAGTTCCCTGGGCCCTGGTTCAAGTGCAACCCGGTAAGGATGCTGGATGCGGAGGAGGGCGTGGCTTGCTCTCGGCGGATAGAAGACATGTTCACCGAGTGCAGACCACGCCCCCCCGTTATTTTTTTTGTTAAAGATTTGGCAGCGAGCCAGATGCAGCCATCAAAAGAGCCACATCTGGCTCCCGAGCCATAGGTTCCCTACCCCTGGCTTAAGGTGTCCATACTCCATGAGATAAGATTTCTTTAAAGAGGAATCATTAAGCCTTCAATCCACAAACCCACTGACCATACATACATACATACATACATACAAAGGCAAACACATTACAAATAACTTTGTTCTCTAAGTTGTTTGAAATTCTAAAATTAATAGGGAATTTTTCTTTTTTTTTTTTAAACCCACCACACAAGCAATTTACATAAGAGTTTCCCATTCTTCCAAACATCAAAATATGGCAGCGCCATGCCTTCATCATTGTCATTGCCCAGGAACATGGGAACTTTCAGATATTACGGGTTATTTACCCAGTGGTGTAACTAGAGGTCAGGGGGCATCTAATTTTGTCAGCAGAGGACTGATAAAGTACACTCTGGCTGGCAGGGTTGTACCTCCTACAGTTTTTTGGCCACACCCACTTTGTGGGCCCCCCCATATACAATGCCCAAAGTGCTAGGGTTGCTGTCCATTTTCTGGGCTGTCTGGGTCAAAACCTCCTGCACGGTTTTCCAAATTAGGAAAACTGGGCAGGACTTACTGAGATTGATGTGGCGATTGGCCACTCAGGGATCGCTGTCATAGCCCCGCCCCATGACATCACTGCCCCACCTTCTTCCCCACCCTGTGACATCACCACCTGCCCCCTTTGACATCTGGAGACTAAAGCCAGACTAAGCATTCCACAACACACTGTGGTATCTGCATTTCATGCCAGTAAGATCACTGCAGAAAGGGCTACTGAACACTCAGTAGTGTTAACCCCAGACTAGCCATAATGATCACTGCAGAAATTATTGCTAAGGACTCCATTAACCCCAGACATACCAGTAAGATTACTGCAAAGTCGGCCAATGAACACTTCATTAACCCCAAACTTGCCACTAATATCACTGCTTACATCATCATCATGACCCACCCGCAACCAGAAGGCTGGTATTATTGACAGAAAAAGATGGCAGCCCTAAGCAGTTGTTGGCCAACTCTGAAGATCAAATAGAGTCTTTATTGAGTTTCTCTGCTTACCTAATGGTATAGCTGAGCTTTATCTTTCTTTCTATTCAAACTTTCACACACACACACACACACACACACACATAAAAGTAAATATACCCCAGTGCTGTTACTATACCTGCGGGAGATTATTAAAAGTCTCCCTTAATTTGAAGGTTTTTTTTATTGGCTTCCACCGCATAAAACAAAAGATGTAATTCTGAGCCGGGATAATTACACGTCTATTGCTCCATTTGTATTTCTTTTTATTCATGGCATCCATCTTTTGGAAAGAGTTTTAACTTTCATTGCTTAAAGAAATTTTATAAAATATTCAGCCATTCGGTTAAATGTTATCTGGTGCATCATTATACCCATTATAATCTGAGATCTTTAGTGGCAGCAATTAATATAAGGTGGTAACTAGCTAAATGCCATTATCTGTGATGCTATTCCAGGATTCTTGCTATTTGTACAATGAACTGCCCTGCTTATATAACATATCCGGCTTAATTGGCTGCCTGTGATTAGATCTGAATATACTTCCTTGATTAACATCAATATATTCTGTAATTACAACAAGATTGAACTGCAGAGGGGGCAAACTTTATCTGGACATTTAGCTGAGGGGGCTCACCATGCCCTACTATGTCGCTACCTATAAATGCGCAGATCATTATTGTAACTTTTTTCAAATGAAATTAATCATATGAAGTGCTGTGCTACATCATGTGATGGTCTAAAGGAAGTTCTCTATGAGAATGTGTGTTTCTACATGTGTACATGTGTGTGAGTGTGTGCATTCAGGTGTTAGACAGCGGTTCAATATATTGTTTATAGCTGACAGTTATACCGAGGCATAGACAGGTCAGCTGATGGTACATTGTCCAACTGCTCCCCTGGTGTCCTCTGTTTTGTTACATAAATATGCCTACATTAAGCTTGAGGATGGACTCCTTCTGATATATATATATATACTTCCAATCTATCCTTAAGAAAACCACAATGAAGTTGAAGAACACTTTATAATGCAACACCTACATGTTACTTGCATAGCACTGCCTTAAACACACATAGCACTGAAAATAATAATAATGTATCAAAGTAATGAAAGTATAATGTACTGCTGCCCTGCACTGGTAAAAGTTGTGTGTTTGCTTTAGAAAGACTACTAGAGTTTAAAAAATACCCTACTGTGCAGGGGCGGGCCAAGCCGATCGGGCGCCCTAGGCAACCCGGGCGGCCAACTCCGCCCACCTCCCCGCCCCCCCGAACGGCGTATGCACGCCAAAGCACAGGAGGCGGTGCAGGGGGCGGGGCAATTAAATCGGTCATTGCCTCCGCCGCTAATGACAAGCGGCGGGGGCAATGACAAAGTAGCACTAGGGGTAGGCAGGAGAGGCTCCTGCCTGGCGCCCCTCAATCGTTGCGCCCTAGGCAGCTGCCTCTTCTGCCTACCCCTAGTTCCGACCCTGCTACGGGGGCAGCTATTCAAGCTGGAAAAAAAAAGAAAAGGCACAGGTTACACAGTAGATAACAGATAAAACTCCATTGCATTGTACAGAGTTTATCTGTTATCTGCTATGTAACCTGTGCCTTTTCTTCTTTTTTCCAACTTGAATGGCTGCCCCCGGGGCTGCACAGTAGGGTATTTATATAAACTATAGTAGTCTTTCTGAAGCAAACACACTAGTGTTACCAGCGCAGGGCAGAAATACATTATATTCAAATTCATTTGATCCATTTTATTTTGTGTTGTTACTGTTCCTTTAAAACCAAAAATGAATCCCTCACTTAAGGAATTATAGATGGGGGCATGCAAATTTCTCCTTAAAGGGGAACACCACCCAAACACAACTTTAGCTTTTTGAAATGTAAAAATAATTTTAAGCAACTTTGAAATATACATCAGTTAAAAAATATGCAGCCTTTTCATGATTTTTAATGCAATAATAAGATTTGAAACAGTTCCCTAAGCCCCGCCCCCTGTTCCCCTGCTGATCTGGCTGGCTACTTTGAGACTCAACAAAAATGTAACAGTAGTCGCCTGTCCTCAGCCTGCCTTCAGCCTGAATCCTCCCAATCCCACAATTCCCTGCACACGTGATGTCAATAAGGAAAGGAACATCACAGTGCAATGTATTGTGGGTTATGTAGTTCCTGCATGCTGTCTGTAAGCTGTGGGGAAGTTGTTACAATTTGTAACATCAATGTTTAAGTCCCTCCTCCCCTGCCAGGATTTCAAATGAGGCAGAAAGAGAGGAACTTTTTGCAGCTGGATTTCAGCATATAACATGTTCATATGTTTTGGAGAAACAGATTGCAGTGATAGGTATATTAGAGGTTTCTATGTTGTGTGGGGGGCTCTTTAACAAATTTTGGAAGGGTGTTTCCCTCTAATGTCTCTATGGTCAACTTTGCATCTACAACAATTGTTTTAATAGCAGAGATACAACTTCATCTTTCAGAATATGGGACTTAAAGAGCAGCCGAGGAAACATCAAGGTTAGGGAAAACTTACTTACAGATGAAAATAAATGACCTATTATTCATAAAATGGCATTCATGAGGCATTATAAAGTGGTATATTTAATTCTACACCCTGCTGTAAAATGAATTACTGTATGTATAAATCTGTCAGCGTTTATATTAAAGGAAATAGGAAAGCCTCAAAACAAAAAGATTACGCTTTCCTGCTTTTTTCAAAGCAGAGCAACATCAGAAGACGTCCCTCTTCTTCTTTTGAAATTTCTTCCAGACTGTCTGGTGGGTGGGCAGAAGTGACCAGCAGGTGGTGCTGTTGTTTCATTTTTCATTATATTAGTGTCGAAAATGCTAATATCTTGAAAACTAAAATATTGGATTTACAATGTCAATTACAAAAGTGATCAGAAGGCAAAGTGCACTAGTGGAAAGAAAAATGATAGCAGCCACTTTTATACAGTAAAGTGCTTTATACAAAGCAGCACAGGAAATACATCCACTGGCTTGTTAGAGAAAGGCATGCTGCCCTACAGAGCTATACTTGGCAGGTACAATTATAACATGCCCATCCTGCATTTGAGACAGGGCCAGTGTCAGATTTATAGGGAGCTCCAATAAAAGGGCAATGTTAAAGATAATATTAATTTAATCCAAAGTCTATATAATAATATAAGCCTATAAAATTAAGTTGTTTTTTTTTGTTCATTTATCTTATATGAGTATCCTGACATGTTGACATGTCTGGTGATTGTAAAAAGAGACATAACAAAGATACAGTATGTATATGTACCATACCGAGATCAAACACTGCGCCAGCCCTATGGTACAGCTAGGCACTAGACAGTAATGCAACCAATTTTTGGAATGAGTACTGCCATCTAGGGGAATATTATAAAAGCGCATAAACAGTTTATATTAAACTTTATTAGCTTCCACAGAATTACAATCCATTAATATTAGAGATTTACCCAGGTGGTTACATTAACATTTACAAAATAATATTATTTATGTTTTTATTAGATATCAATTCTTATTAAGCATGTTAATGCTTAATAGGATCTCTCCTACCCCAGCAACAGCAACAATAATGTAATGTAATATAAGTATCTCTATCTTTGAAGGTCTTGATTTAAATATCTGTATCTTGTAAATACTTGAGTTTCTAGAGGCAGCCTTTTGTACCTAAGTATATGGCCTTTAGGGATGCAGCTAATGGCACTTGGGGTATGGCAACCATTGAATCCAGTTTTGCCCTTTTCTCAGTTGTAATTGGGACCAATGAGGAAGTGGAGTACAGGTATGGGACCTGTTATCCAGAATGCTCCGAACATGGGGTTTTCCGAATAAGGGGTCTTTCTGTAATTTGGATCTCCATAACTTAAATCTGTTTCAAATCATATAAATATTGAATAAACCCAATAGGATTGTTTTGCCTCCAGTAAGGATTTAATTATATCTTAGTTGGGATCAAGTACAAGGCACTGTTTTATTATTACAGAGAAAAAGGAAATCATTTTTAAAAATTAGAATTATTTGCTTATAATGGAGTCTATGGGAGACTTTCCGTAAGTCGGAGCTTTCTGGATAATGAGTTTCCGGATAAGGGATCCCATACATGTACTGGCAGACAACACTTAGCACAAACAAGGTGTCTGAAGGGGTTTAGAGAATCTCTTAGTGATAAGCACATTTTTATGGGCAAGCATGGATTTGCAGGTAAATTCTGTATTTCACCATTGATGAATTTTTCCACAAAACTGGTGCAAAATTTCACTGTGGAAAATCTGCGGTTACATAAAACAGTTGCACAAAAAAGTCTCAAACAGCAAAAGTCATATAGTACCCGCATTTCTCTCATCTCCATCTCTTAGTCAATGTCAGGCACAAGTCGCGGCAATCAGAACAGGATAGCAGGGTCAGGCACCACTGGATCAGGTCAGAAAAGCAATTTATTACTCACCCAGGCACTTACAGAACAAGTCCTATATTTGGGTATGAAACCAGGGTGTTCGGTGTCTATTTAAGTTGAATTTTTACACCAAACTCGGCATGATAATGCCACGTGCCTATGCGATTAAATCACCATGCCAGCACCACGTCCCACGTGTCAGCTGTAGGCACCGCCATCTTGGACGCAGCAGCAAAGAGTAGTGCTTTTGGGTACTCCTGACATAGATTTTGTCTATATAGGGAAAATAGCAGCATGTGTAGCTCCTGTATGCTCCCTAATACAAGCTTACTGGCTAAGGCATTCATAAAGCTAGGAGCTAGTGACACCCCAAAAAAACACCCTTAAAAACAGTTCTAAATTCCTCTTGAGAATTATTTTCATTTAATTCAGTATCAGATTAAAAAGCCCTAGTGGCAAAGTGTATGTGGGACAAACATCTAAGCAAATCAGGGTTTAGGAACAAGAGGTCAATTTTATTGACAGGCACAGCTGTACTAGCCTTAGATGGCTCGTGTCGAGTGATTAAAATAGACAAAAGAGGGACAGAAAACACCTTTTGCTTCAGTGAGAAGCCCAATTAAGAGATATAACTGAACTCTGTAGAACCCTTTGGAATTAATGAGGCACAAATATGCTTTCTGTTATTAGTTTATTGAGCAGATACATTTTATTTGGTTCAAGGCATTCAGTAATATGAATAACTTCATACAACCTGTATTGAATCATAGTAATACCTATGTGTGACTGATACAGATTTGGGTCAGAGAATGCTAAGAATTGGTGTTTAATAAGAAGTCAAGAAGCCAACACTGTCTCTTATGGGCTTATTTATCAGTTTTCATTTGAGTGTGTTTTTCTAAATCAAATAAACTCACATATCGAATGTTAACTTATCTATTTATAAGGAAAAATCGGTCGAATAGAAAAATTTGAATACTTTGAATCTTTTGAGTTTACAAACTAGGCCTTTGCCTAGGACAACTCCCATTCTTCTATGGAAAGCTTTTAGATGCCAAATTTTTACTTTCTAGTTTTCGGTTATTTTGCACTTAATAAATACTAGTTATTTGAGTTTTGGAAATTAATTTGAATTCGAGGTTTTTTTTGCTCAAAAACTCAAATTATGAAAAAAACAAACAAACTCAAATGTTGATAAATCTCCCCCTTAATGTCAAAGGACCAAAGGCTCTAATTTTGCAAATATTATAGTTAATATGGTATACATAATAATATGGTAACATAAACCATCCGGTGCTATTCAGTTTGGGAGAAGACCACAATATAAGGATTGCTTCTATTACTTTCAGTGTTTGGCCCCACCATAGAACAGGGGCACTTGTTGGTCTGGGTAAGGTATATATATAGTGAATAATGTACCCCCTACTGAAAAATATAAGGATATTATAAGTCACATAAGTTCCATTACCATACAAAGTCATGAGGCCAAAGGCCTCATGTGACAGAAATGACATCACTAAACGCTCATTATAACTGATGACATAACCAAACACTGTTTATAAGAATATAATTTACAGGATATTGATGTATTACATACATATACTCTGTTGTCTTCTGTTCTTGTCACCCAAGGACGGCTGATTAAGTTAAACCACAAAGTGCCACATTTCTGTTATAAAACATAAAGCCATTTTGTGAAAGTGCATATAGATTGTACCACCATAGACCATTTTGATCTGGATAGAACTACACCTTGTGACTTTCGGATGTACAGAATAATAGCAGAAGGCACAGAGATCAAGGACTGCTTGACTCAGAACATGTCTCAAGAGACAGTGGTCTCTAATTTACAAATGGTTTCTGCCATCTCTAGCCAGACTCCTAGGGCCCTGGGGTTTAGTAGCAACAGAATTATATGTTGCTCATATATGTTGGTCCTCCAGCCTTCGTTATGGATAGATAGATAGATAGATACATACATACATACATACATATTTCAAGCAAAGTTCCATTCATTAAAGCTCCTACATATTATACCATGGCAGATAAGACACACAGGCCTGGTGTTTCCTGCAGAGATATCAACCGCCCCCCATATTATTTCAAATCCAGGACTTGATACTTATCCCCCTCCTGACGTGGGGTTGGTTAACCTCTCCAGTCATAATAAACTTAGGGTTAGAGCAGCTGGTTATGCCCATTTGTTATTCTCCCTATCAGGCTGGTATGTACTCTACACTTCATAATAAACTAAGTATATTCCAATTGGTGAGTCATATTTTGATCACTAACACTGTCCTCCCCCCTTTTAAACAAGATTAATAACGATGTTGCTTGCCGTAAGTCATAGCTGAATATTAATGTCATGCAGTGTATAATCTGATGCACTCTCAGTTGACTAAAATAATAATGTCAATTTTCTAACATGGTAATGACAATGTTCTGTATATGATCTGATAAGCGCGTTATGGAGACAGCCATTTCATTGTTAGAGGGCTCGTCATGACTAATCCTCAGCCAAGGAATGAGTCTCTAGATTTGACACTGATTCTCCTGAATTAAAACTGATAACATTCTGGCCAATTCTGATGAGACTGGCAAGGCATATTCCAACAGCAACCTGCAATACCAAGTCATTGATCTCATCAGCCCTGGTATTCAGGATCAGGATCTGATTGCCGGCTGCACAGTTATTGGTTAGATTGGTCTTCTTAGTTGATCCTCGGAGGTTGTTGTCCTCTGTGTTTTGAAATGGTTGTATGGATCTCAGGAGTAAAGGAGCATTTTTGGGCAGTAGAAAGGCCATGATAATCCTGAACTCTTTATCGACCCTCTCTACAACATCGTGTTTCATGCTGACCTTTTAAAGAACGTAGCGATCCTGCCATAATATTTGGTATCTAGAGAGTTGCAGATTGTATTTTACAAGGTTCAGTGCTGGTATTTAGAGCTCAAAACATCTGAAATTGTCAGCAAGTGCCATATGCACGTTCCTGGCTATTTACACTAAATCACATTCTATACAGTGATTGTACATAGAGCTGTAATGTTTGTACAGATTTACAGAGCTACCCAGCTACAAGCAAATGGAAATCTATGCACAAAAGCACTCAGCTGCAAAACAGTGTGATTCACTTTGAAATAGTGTTTCCTATTAAGCAGAATGTTTCCTTCTTGAAATATTCATGGGGTATTGCACTGGTGACCTATACAAACCCTGCACTTCTACCTACAGAATAGAGGAGCAGTGCAGTATTTTATTCTGATTTTTTATTAGGGGGAACTGTCGGTTCTCAAGACCTGACTGTCAGTTAGAACCGAAAAGGCACATCAAAGATGACCATGTGGGGGTAAACTTACTACTATTATATGGGGGTTTGGGAGCTTAAATGTGACAGAAATAAGGCAGTCAAGGCTAGAAATGCTACAGCATATATCATGACCACTAGAACAGTGAAACTTGACAAATCCACACACACATATTTAGTACGCAAACAGTGGTAATTGATCTTAGAAACTTGTGGGTTTTTTTTTTACTTCCTAAAAGGAGAAGGAAAGTAATTTTGTCATTTTACTGCCACATTAGTACCACCTACAACACTATTTATTCTACAAAAAGCTTTACCATACCTCAGTAAACAGCTCTAGAAGCTTTCTCTGTTTGTTTAAGATAGCAGCTGCCATTTAGCTTGGTCTTCATAGCTTCCTGCTGCAGCTCTAGCCATTGGTAGCTCAGATCACGCATTCCTAAGGGAGGGGGGAGTGAATCCTTATACATTCTTATGGGATGGGGAGCAGGAGAAGGGAGAGAGAAGAAAGCTGTGCAGACTCTGGCCCCTGGAATGAAGGATTTTTCTGAGAGAGGAAGTTTGTGTTTCTTTTGATAGAGGACTCAGTGCAGCTCTTCTGTGAGTGCTTATGGCTGTATTTGCATAGACCTTTCTGATAAAGCTTACTTAGTTTTTACCTTTCCTTCTCCTTTAAGTAATAAATAGATCCCATAGGGCTTCCTGCTCTGGAATCATTATTTTCTGACGTCACAGTACTCCTGCAAAGTCCGTAAATTTGATAATAACCACCACGTGTGTTATGTTTGATAGCCACGAAAGAGTAGGGTATAACAGTGCTTTATTAGCAGCCATTAACACAGGAACTTCAACTCTAACACTTTTAGTAGCCTAGAAAGTACTATGCATGCACAGTATTAATGTGCACTGTGTTTGTTCACAGTGACACCTACAGGCCATTTGTATAAACACCACAACGTGTTTCTCTGCTCTTTGAGGCCATACCCAAGATTAAGAAGATGATTACTCCTAAACTATCAACAGATATTCCTGGTTGTTGTATTTTGTTGTGAACTTTGAAACAATGCTAGACAGTAGCCTCCAGTGTCACAGGAGATAAAGTCGGTGTATTGCATAACTAATAGATATTGACATATTCAAACTTTGTGATGAGGTTTTTTTTTTCATTGCTGACCACTCAGTGGCCCATGTTCAGTCTGTATAGTAACTTCTAATGCTAACATTACCAGTCATCTCCTGCTAAATTGTGTCAATGGTCAGAACTTACCTGCCTTGCTTGACACTGCAGGAGAGGGTCCCATTTAAGGTTGTCTTTTAGCGTTCCCAAGATGCCAAGTCTGTACACCTGTGACGGTCACTTTAGGATGGGGGTCCCAAACATTTTCACCCTTGAGCCACATTTAAATATAACAAAAAAGTTGGAGAGCAACACAAGCAAAATATTGGATGTGATTGGCTATTAGTAGACCCTAGGTGGACTGGTAGCCTACATGAAGCATTGTTTGCCAGTGGGTTTTATGCAACTAAAGCTTGCCTTCAAGCCAGGAATTCAAAAATATGAACCTGTCTTGAGGTCATTGGGAGCAACATCCAATAGGTTTGTGAGCAACATTTTGCTCCATAGCCTCTGGTTGGGGATCACTGCTCTAGGGCCCTCTGGATGCTGTTAAACATCAGCCTTCAATATCCCACCTACATTCAAATTGCCTTTGATTGCCCTTTATTGTGTTTGCCGAAAGAACCTTGTTTACCTTGTTCAGAGATCTGGTCAAACAAAAGGATGAGCAGCTGTAGTAAGGTAAAACCCCAGACTGCGAAAATATATTGGTAATACTGGTTCTAATTATTCTGCTATTTGTCCTTTCTGGCTTGTATAGATTTTTTTTTTTAATTAGCACATCAATTTTGTTTAATTTCCAGTTAAGGTTTGTCTAATTCCAATGCACATTTCTGGTGACTGCTTGATTATCTTTGTACTCTGCCCACTTGTATAATTACCAGCACTTACTTCCTAGAGTCCTTGGAAAAATGTCAATGGCTAGAATAGGAAGTTGCTATTAAAGGCACAGTGGGCCTTGTAGAAAGGTTGAATATATCTCAATAACTTGGAGCAGAGACAAAATAAGTGGCACATGTCGAGGGCGCTGTCAATTTGGCTGAAGAGGGAAACATTAGAAGTAGGACCTATTTTTACTATTTTTTAATCATCTTTTCTCATTCTTTCCTCTGATACTTCTTTACTAGTTCATTTCCTTTTAGGTCTGCTCCCATTCACCCTCCTTTTTGTTATCTTTTACCACTAATTCTGCTCTCCATACTTAACTTTGCTCTGCTTCATCCTTTCTCTACCCCTATCTATCTAGGGAGAAGCAGGAGGATTCTAGCAGCCTAAGGCTGATTAGAGGGGAGACAGGTTAGTAGGAGGTTGCAATAGGCTAAGGGGGATAGGATAAGGTTATGCATTAATGCTGTGAAAGGAAAAAGCAGTAGGTTTTGACAGTAGCATTAAAATGATCTGAGATGGATAGAGTCTGGTTAAAGATAACGCCTGGCAGTGTTCTGATTCAACTGTAGTAATGGGAAAAGGAGTAGAAGGAGAAGATTTGGGTTGAAATAAACTGTTTAGATTGAGTTTGAGGTTCCGTTGGTTCATCCAGGAGGAGATAGCAAGGAGGCAGTTAGAGAGTTAAGGTGGCCATACACGGCCAGATCCGCTCGCTTGGCGATGTCGCCAAGCGAGCGGATCTTCACCCGATATCCCCACCTACGGGTAGCGATATCGGGGAGGCATGTCAGTGAATTCGATTGTTTGGCCCTGGGGCCAAACGATCAAATTCTGCACGCGGCAATGGGGCAGTCGGTTCGGGGACTACATCAACGAGCCGATGCGGTCCCCGATCCGACGGGATTTTCTAACCTGGCCGACCGATATCTGGCCAATTTCAGGCCAGATATCGGTCGGCCAGTCAGATCGTTTCTGCCCCTACACGGGCCGATAAGCTGCCGAGTCGGTCCAAGGGACCGATATCGGCAGCTTCTATCGGCCCGTGTATGGGGACCTTTAGAGTCTAAAAATATCTGGACCTCATCTGCATACAAGTGATATTTATGAAATGAAGAGGTAGGAGGAATCATTTATTTATGGGAAGGCAGTGTGCAAAGTTCCAAAAAGTACTCCACCCCCCCTTTTAGTACTCATAGTACTTTAGTAGACTACTCCCAGTGTGTTCCATACTTTTATTGGCTGTCTCTCTGCGGCTTTTTTAAAAACAATTTCATAATATACGATTAAAGGTTAAATGTTATTTTTTTATTTCCACAATTTAATTGCGGTAACCAGCCTTTTACTGTTCCATGCATCCACTGGTGCTCCGTAGCTTGTGTTTCTCTGAAGTACAAGGAACACTACAGGGGATGTTGGACTTGCAGTGCTGGCACAGCATATACAGTATGAAAGCTCTGCAACACTTTTGGCTCAGTTTGGTGCAATAGTTGTGGATTTCAGCACAACTTAAACCCATAAATAAATGATCCTAAATTCAATTAGGGGGTTGTGTCACTTCTTTTCATTTACTTTATTTTGCTCCTTGTCTGTCCAGTTTCAGGAGCATTTCATTCAGTATCACTGGCCAATGATACTTTTGTTTATTGTTGGACTGGTGACCCTTGAGTCCCTTTGGAGGGCCAGACCTCGAGGGCCATTACCAACCACCCCTTGTCTCCCTGTCATCATTGATGCTACTTGCCCCACTGCCAGTTACCCCTGCCCAATAGGGTCTGTGCCCCACTGGAATTTCTTCCTGGTGCACCAGTCCAACACTGCATTTTTTATTTCATTGGGTTGAATAGGGTGGGGATCACTTTAAAACAAATCAATCCTTGCCTTCCCCTTGTAGCCTTAACATCCCATCATATAAAAAAAACCAAGACGAGTAGAAAGATGAAAGAAAAAGTCAAAGTTTATGAAAGAGCAACTTCAATGTCTTCAATGATGATGCCAAATGCCCCCCTGTTATGGTGAACACCTGAAATCATGACAATGGGGGAACAGAACTATTTCTATGTGTATTTCTATTTCCTGCCAGCAAATAGGGCATTGTCTGGTTTGGAATCACTGGGGGTGTGGCTAAATATAATGGTCTATAAATGTCACTTCTTCCTAGAACCAACAATTTCTAATAGCCTAAAGAAAGAATTAGCATAAAATTATTGAAATATATATACAGGTATCTGACCCCTTATCCGGAAACCCATTATCCAGAAAGCTCCGAATTACGGAATGCCCGTCTCCCATAGACTCTATTTTAATCAAATAATTCAGAATTTTAAAACTGATTTTCTTTTTCTATTTAGAAATAAAACAGAACCTTGTAATTGATTCCAACTAAGATATAATTCATCTTTATTGGATGCAAAACACTCCTATTGGGTTTAATTTATGTTTTATTGATTTTTTAGTAGACTTAAGGTATGGAGATCCAAATTACGGAAAGACCCCTTATCCGGAATACCCTTGGATAATGGGTCCTATACCTGTATATATTTTCAACAGGAACAATGTTTGCTTTTAATGTCCTTATAGAATCAATGAGATATCCCAGTGAGATTTGTTGCCTTATCTGTCAAAGTGCTCAGAGATATTGTCAGGGAGGATTACCTAGATCCCAGCTGTCACCTGAGCTTATAGGCAGCCTGGCGTTCCTCATCCCTCTCCTCTTAAAATTGAGTGGAGTTTAAGGAACTGCTGGGAAAGGGGTTCCATGAAATGGACACTTTATCAGGAGAGAGATTTTTTCTGCAGCAACAACATCTGCATATTTTACAATTTAAACAATTGGGGACTCATGTATAATTGTACTAGGGGCAAATATGGGTGCAGAGAGTTGTACCATTTAAAGTGCTTTACAAAAACTGTATGCTCCTACTTGCACTCATCTATACTATATACTATAGTTCGGCACATTAGGCACAGTTTGCTAGCATTGAACAAATGTGGCCTTGTGGCCTTTAAAAGCTTGATTACAGTGTAAGGTAATGAAGCAAAATGGCATAATTATCTCTGTTTATAAGATAACAGCAAGATGGCTGAGATAGGGCTTGTAATAAGTATTCTCATTGGTCAAATCTCTTGCATTTGTAATTAGGTTTTTGGGCAGTAGAATACTCATTGCTGGATTGTATTTGAATGCGTCATTTAGTTTTTTGATAACTTCTATAGAAGACTAGGAGGCACAGTGGGTCAGTTGGGTTTAGTGTCCATTTAGCTCTGCCTTAAACAGATGGTAAATCAAGGCTTCACGTTGAGTCTAAAGGCACTAGCTGAAATGTATGTAAAGAGACCTAAGTACATGGCAACTCACCATGACTCGGCTGCATTCTTCAGCAGATGTGGCACAATTTACTAATAGGTGCAAATCTTTGCATAATTTTATACCTGATTGTATTATTGTCAGTCATGATATTTGCTTTTCAAGAGTCAGGGCTAAGCAGGGGTACCACAATGGGTGTAAAAGGCAGTCTTAAAAACATTAAACACAGCACAGGACATCTCTCAATAACAATGTAGCGTAACGGTCCTTAGGAGAACGTGATTGGCTTTCCACAAGTGATCACCATGAACCTAGCAGTAGGCTTACAATGGGGGTAGGATTTTATGATTTGTCATGTCTAACTGAATAGATGATCATAGCAGGCTTTTGACCCTTCACGTGGCAAACTACAAATGAGGCTTAGCTATGAGACTGTATACAGGGAGCACCATGTCAAGCATGTCACTACAATACTGTATGTCTAAGATATAATAATGATCACTCTGTACAAAGGCCTTTACAGTACATTAAGTACATTGTGAACTATCTGAGCCAAATGGTTTGCTCCATCTGCATGTCGACAAAGGAGGAAAAGCAGACATGCTGCAAATGTTGGCCTAATAGTCCAGATGTTGTTCACTCTGTATGGGTCCACATTAAGAAAAGTATTACATAGAATAGCCATACAGGTATAGGACCTGTTATGCTGAATCCCGGGGTTTTCGGGATAAGAGATCTTTCCATAATTTGGATCTCCATACCTTACCTTGCACCTCCATACCTGCTAAAAACTACTTTAAACACTAATAAACCCAATAGGATTGTTTTGCATCCAATGAGGATTAATTATATCTTAGTTGGGATCAAATACAGGTACTGTTTTATTATTACAGAGAAAAGGGAAATAATTAAAAAAAAAAATATTTGCCTATAATGGAATCAACTAGTGATGGCCTTTTTGTTATTCAGAACTTTGTATATAATGGGTTTCTGGATAATAGATCACATACTTATTTCAGAGACTTAGGGGCTGATTTACTAACCCACGAATCCGACCCGAATTGGAAAAGTTCCGACTTGAAAACGAACATTTTGCGACTTTTTCGTATGTTTTGCGATTTTTTCGGCGTCTTTACGAATTTTTCGTTACCAATACGATTTTTGCGTAAAAATGCAAGTTTCTCATAGCCTTTACGAAAGTTGCGTAAAATCTTGCGCTTTTTCCGTAGCGTTAAAACTTACGCGAAAAGTTGCATCTTTTTCGTAGCGTTAAAACTTAAAAGGTGCGAAGTTTCGCGTAAGTTTTAACGCTACGAAAAAAGCTCAACTTTTTGCGCAAGTTTTAACGCTACGAAAAATCGCAAGATTTTACGCAACTTTCGTAATGGCTACGAAAAACTCGTGTTTTTACGCAAAAATCGTATTGGTAACGAAAAATTCATAAAGACGCCGAAAAAATCGCAAAAATACGAAAAAATCGCAAAATACCGATCTTTACGAAAAAAACGCAATCGGACTCATTTCGACCCGTTCGTGGGTTAGTAAATGTGCCCCTAAATGTTGAAGGACAATTCAGGTTTGTGCAGAATAGGAAATCACACTAATATACTGTCACTATTGATTTATCATGTGTTTATTATAGCTGATGTTAATGTATTCCCATGAATAATGAAACAGATTCATGTACATTTGCTATGCTCTTTGCCTGCAGGTATAGTACTCTGCCCAGACCCATGACCCAACAGTTGTCTAGTCCTGATTTTTCAGGTCATGTGGATGAAAAGCCAGAACAAGCCACCAGCATTGGACAGATAAAGCCGGAGTTGTACAAGCAGCGCTCGGCCGATGCAGAGATGAAGAAGCAGGAGGCCACCAGCTGTGGCCGTATCAGTTTCATTCTTCGCTATGCCTACAACTCTGAGCAGCTAGTGGTAAAGATCCTGAAGGCATTAGAACTACCAGCAAAGGATGCAAATGGTTTCTCAGACCCCTATGTAAAGATGTATCTGCTGCCTGATCGCAAGAAAAAGTTCCAGACCAAGGTTCACCGCAAGACACTTAACCCAATCTTTAATGAGACATTCCATTTCAATGTGCCCTTTAATGAACTGCAGAATCGCAAATTGCACTTCAGTATCTATGACTTTGATCGCTTCTCCCGTCACGACCTTATCGGACAAGTGGTGCTTGATAACCTGCTAGAGTTTTCAAATGCTACAGATGAGACTCCCATTTGGAGAGACATCTTGGAGGCCAGTTCTGTAAGTTGAATTGCACCTTACTCCAGGGATGTCCAAACTGCAGTGCTCAAGTGGGTGCTACAGCTCCCATAACCTTTAACCAACTGCTGATTGGACACCCCAGTCTTTTTTTTCTAATATCAGTATAATATGTGATTGTGCTTGGGTGGAACTAGCAAGTGAAAGGCAACACTGATTACAGGCAAACTTATGAAAATCCTTATAATATTGTCCTAATTACTTAATTATAATTAACTGTTTAGAATGTGCCTTTCCTTCATTATGGTATCATTAATGTTCATCCATCTTTACCTTCAGCACAGCATGCCTAAAACAGGATCTTGTATCATCTCATTCTTTGACCTCTAAAGCCCCTGTCATACTAACAGCTGAAGTATGGATTCTTACACCTATGGGTCAGGACCCAAAAATGCGGAGTTTCTTTCTACAGTAAAAATAGTCATTATTATAAGGTGCATGAGTAGTTCCAAAACCATTTTTGGGTTGTAGAGCTGACTCATGAACTTCATTTGGGTCCCCTAAGAAAACCATTTAGAAACTCTTGGCTAATGACTCATTTCTTCATCTTCCCAACTTAGCGCCTTAGGGATAAGCTTTGACCTAGTACCTGACATTCATTCCCTTGGTGAGTCATGCCCTTCTAACCACAGAATCTTTCTACAAATACAGAATCAGAATGAGCCAAATAATCACTTTATCATTATCTAACTAAGCTGCAGCCTACTCCTAATCAAACATTCGGTATCTGGGTTTTTTCCACACTGACTGAGCTTTATGAACCTTTCCTAACTTATCCATAATGAAGGAAACTAATATCATACTGTCATAACTGGTTTGCATGATGCCATTTCAGCCTTGCTTAAGATCCCATTGTCTTAATAGCAGTCTAGCAGCCACTGTAACAGCTTCCACAGATTGATTATTGTGTTAGAACCTCATTACAAGCACTCAGAAGGTGATACGGCCTATTAATCCTATTGCAGAGTGTTGTAGACTCATTAGAGTGTGGCAAGTTGAAAAATAAATTGAATTTTTTTAATTAGGGACAACCCCTAGATTCCCCATAACCTATATACAGAGAAACTATAAGATTATGCCAGCGTGGACCTTATCCCCTTAGCAGGAATAAATCAGTGGGTATTCGAAGTTTGAATATTTAAGATAAAGTCGTTCTTAGGTTCTTAGGTGTACTTTCATTATACTTATTAATTTTTAAATCACAAAACCTCAACCTGTCAAAGTGTCTAAATTCTTTCTGCCATGAACAAAGCTAGGGTTCTGAGGAAAGACAACAGAGGTTTACATTGCAATTTGGCTACAGTTAGATGTCAAAAGCTTGCCAGTTGTGTTACCAATTGGTTGTTTCCAGTTAGACACTGGTAACTGGCAGACGATAGCAATATGACAGTAAAAAACCAAAGCCCCTTCTAATTTAAGAATATGACTAAAGCTGGCTATACATCATCAATAAAATTAGATTATCCCAACCAATATATATGTACCATGGATACTGGCAGTTCGCCAATCACACAAATGTTATCTGCTGATGCACCGTCAGCCAGCGCATTGTATATTGCCATGGTAGATCGGCAGAGGAGGAAGAGGAGCCACAGCTCCACATGACTTTCTTCAGTCCAAATCATTTGTGACTATGCCTGAAGAAATGGAACAATGTATAGGCGGTCATGCTGTTTATGACCCCCACATTCAGTATCTCTACACCCCACAAAGAAATCAGTCAGATACATAAAGGATTGCTCAGATATAACCATCTTAAGATGAATTTTTCAAAACACTTTCTAATCCACCTTTACCTGGTTGGCATTTAGCTGTTTGCTCTTTTTTATCCTCTCTTGTTTTTTTGGGGTTTTTTTGCCAGTGTTGGGGACTTTTCCTACATCAGCAGATACATTTTTTGCCCCCACTTCCCTTCATTTGACTGAGATAGGGTCGGTGATTCTTATTATGCTAATTGCATTTCCAAACGCCATGCTTCAATTGCATGAACTGTTCCATCGAGCCCAGTTCTGCCATTTGGTTGTGATTCACTAGACGTGGCACTGGAACTCATTTCTAGTGGAATATATCATATTACCCTTAATGTGATAGTGTTATACTCAGCCATAAAGTGGCAAATAAGACAGGCCTACTGTGTTTAATATAAAGGATATGTAATATATAGGACCTATGTGCTTTTAATTCCCTCACCTCCTACGGAAGACATGTCAAATGGCATAATGCTGAAGCATCTCTAGAAGGAGTATGTGTTCCGAGAAGCATTTATCTCCCAGTGGCATGATCCCGTTTAAACCTGATTACACTTTATTAAAGTCAGTCCTGTTTGTCCTGAAATAGATTGCATGGGTCCCTTGTTCCTTCTTCCAATTGTACGCCTAATATCTGTCCAGCTCAATACGCATCCCACTCCATTCTTTAGCATTTTTTAATCTCGCCCAATGGACAGCGCATCTCTTGGAATGTGCCTTTGTCTGTACAGCTGTGTTTGTGTCTGGTTCTCCAACCGTATCTGAGTTTGGCAGCTAATCTGTTTGCTTTGAATCTGATGCCTAAATGTGCCGCTTTGTCTTTAAACACTGCCCATGGTTTGGTGACTCCGTTTTTTTTTTTTTTTTTTACAACTTATTTATTTATTTCCATGCTGCTCGTCAAAAGGCATTCATCCTCGTCTTCATTTTTCAGCCGATTCCATTTTCCTGAGTGCCTGCAATACAATCAATTCCCTAATCAAAATAACCTTTATTGGAAAGCAAAATGATTTCTCATCATCAATTCTCGTCGAGTTCCTGTTCTGCAGCAGAACCGCCCCTTGAGTAATTGTGTAGACAGTAATAATCTTATGTTGGATGGACAAAGTGTACCCTGCAGCAAAATGCAGCAGGTAGTCCATTACTCAAAGCCAGATATATTAACGGAGGGGAGGGGGATAGATTTTCCCTTGAGGCATTTCAAGTACAGATCCCCGGTCCTTTCATCAGTGATATGGTTTGGTTAATGAAATGTAGGAGAATGGAGAACTGCAGCATGTAAATGCAACCCCTTAGCCCTCCTAGCAAATGGAATGTGACACACCAGCTGAGCACCAGGCCCTGATCATTATAATGTTTAAGAGGGTTGTTTCTATAATGTACTTGTAAATCCCCTTCATGATTCCTAGTAATGCACCCTGGTTATACATATACTTACCTGCCCCCATCCCCATCTTCTGGTTTGGTTTCCACAACATACCCATAGCTGATGAGCAACAAGTTGGGAATATATAGAATGGAGCATTTGGTGTTTTAGGAGCATTGTTGATCCTAAAACACCAAATCCTGTTGATCCTGTTGCACAGTACAGCTGCAGAGCTACAGGTCTTAGTATATGGGTCTTTATATTGTTCTCTCCATAGAATGGGAAATAGGTTGTGTTTCTGTTTTTTTGCTTCGTATTCCAATTATTAAATGAGAAACTCCTCATACAAAGGCTTGCAATGCACTAAATTCCCCAAGAGCTTTAAGGAAGACCTAAAGTTATGGGCTTATGTCCCCAACCTTTTTTACCAAATGAGCGAGTCTGAGATGTAAAAAGTGTTGGTGAGCCACACAAGCATTAAAAAAGTTCTCTGGTGATGCCAAATAAGGATTGTGATTGGCTGTTTGGTAGCGCCATGTGGACTGCTGGCCTGCAGGAGGCTCTGGTTGGAGTAAAACTGGGTCTCCGTGTTTCCAAAACTTGTCTCTAAGCCAGAAAATGAAAAATGGGCTCCTACTTTGAGGTCACTGGTAACAAGATCATAGCGGTGGTGAGGAACATGTTGCTCACAAGCCACTGGTCGGGGATCACTACTCTAAATTGTATTGAGAAGATCCTCTTCTTTACATCTCATTGGCAGTAAGGTGTGAATGAATTCAATCTGGTAAGTTCCCCTAACCCAAATCTATTTTATAGAAGTTTCAAGGGGTTAACATCTTGACCATCACCTTTCTCCCAGCTCCAAGACTTTATAGCTGGGTCAGTATAAATAAATATTGAGATTTCCGAGGCATTTATTTCATTTGGCAGGAGGCAGTGTAGATCTCATCCCACCACTGAATGCAATCCAAGATTGAAAGCAAAATTATTTATGTATGCCATTGTAATTACTGTCATCTTCTGGGGGAGGGCAATTCACTATATTAATATGGATCAAGGTGACCCACCCTACACAGCACAGAGCACCAAGGACCCCTGCCTTTGGCTTTCTTATTATATAAAACAAGAAGTATTTTTCTTGCCATCGTGGAGAGGAGAATTTAAGTCTGTTTATTGGTTGATTAAACAGCAGTTCATAAGATGTATTTACAGCTAATCACAGAATGTGTTTAATCCCAATGTCCATCAGCTTGCCAAGTAAAGGAAGCCTAATACTGTATTTAGGGACCATTGTTTGGTAGTGTAGTTTTAGTGGATGGACAAGACCATTGTTTGAATACAATGGAACAGGATGGACAGAGATGCACACCAAGCACCCATCAGAGGAGCTGAATCTCTTTCCACAAATCTGAGATGATGTGGATTTTTTTTAAAGTATTTTAGTGCAGCCATTATCCTAGGGTCACCAAGTAAGCCCAAGATTACTGAGCGCTGGCTCCTTCTGAAAGCTCAGACTCACAATGCACTGAGATGGCGCCTACACACCAATGTTACAATATTATAATAATAACATTTTAAATGGTAGAGTGAATTATTTGCGATGTGAACAGTGTAATTTAGAAATAAAAAGTATGCCATAAAAATCATGACAGTATCCCTTTAAACATTGGCTGTAGGCTAGTATGGGATTTGATACCTCAGAACAGTTGTTCTTTTAAGATTTGAGATATCGAATCCCTGGAAAGATTGGTCAAATGCTGATTTTGATCAAATCAATCAAATTGGCTTATCAATTATATTACATACTCTATGGTGTGGTTCTTCAAGCTAATGACAACTGTTTATGTTGCTATAGGTGTATACTCTGCTTTGGACTGCTGTGCTGCTCAGCTTTAACAAAATTAGATTCACTGTATAATAATGGGAATTTTCTGGGCAGCTAAGGCTGTGGGCAGGTCAACCTGTTGTTCCAACTCCATCCCCCTCCTTATCTCTGCATCCAGGTTGGCTTCTTCTCCTCTTCCACTTTATCTTCCTGCCCAATTTACCAAATTAACTGCTCCTACTACATCACTGTTCAACCCATTTTACATCATCACCTGCTTCTATTACATCATAGCTCCACCTCTCTCCTCTATCCACACAACCAGGATGTGTTGGCAACAAAGATCCCAACCCTTAACCTTTCCCATAACAGAAAAGAACTCGGTGTACATTGATACCCTCTTAAAAACAGTAGAAAACCTGTTTGTGTCTATTCCATAGTGAAACATGTTTCAGAGGATGGCATCCATACCAACTATATTTTCCATAGATGTTGGGCAGCCATACAGTATTTATTCTGTTAATAACTGGCTGTATTCAGTTTTGCTGCTGCCCATGGAAATTCATATTAACATATATTCTCATTTATACAAATCTTTTGGTGAATGGACCCATCAATCACCATACGAATGGATTCCAATATTCTTGTGGTCTATAAAAGACAGGATTTCTAAGCAGAATAGTGCTGTTGACATTAATGAGGCCATTAAAAATCAAGTAAAGCCATTGAAATCAGTGAATATGCTTAATTAATGTATAATGGAAAGATGCTTATAATAATTTCTTTCATTATGCTTATGTTTATAGGGGGTTGCCCTTTAACGTTCCCTATTTTCTACTATTAGAATCCATTATAAATGATAGCAAGGTACACACGCCAAACATCCTACAAAAGGCCAGCTGGAAGTGTAAACTGCTAAACGTGGGGCTGGTGTTGCACTAATCCCCAGCTTCATAATGCAGCGCTGTTTTTATTTACTGTGAGCCGAGGATAAGAATGATTGGCATTTTGGAGGAGAAGTCCTGGTTCTTTGCCAAGGGTAACTTGTGGGGAAAAGGAGCATTCTTGCAAACGAAAATAGTGTCTTCGGTTATTTGTTCTGTACAGGGCCATGATTGCTAAGCGAGATATGGCATTTGATTGCTTTAGTTGGATGCTGTATTCTTCAGGGGAATGCAGTGTCGATATCTTCAGCTCCACAGCAGGCTAATGAAAAGTATGTAGCGGTAATAAAAAGCTGTACATTCAGGGTAATATTCCATGAAATATTCTCAATAAGAAGGCAGCAGATAGGATATTATAGAAATGAATGAGAAATTTTCCTGATTTATAGCACCTCAACTGTGAATTAGTGGGTTGGCTTAGAGCGGTCATGGCAGCTTAAAGAATGCAAGAGAGAGTCTTTAACAGTTAATAATGAAAACACAGTTTGGAAGCACAGAGGAAAATAGGAATCGATAATACAATATTCCTACACTAAACACACCAAAATGCTTTTTATAAAAATGTTATTTCTTAAATATGTTTTTTTGAACAAAAAAAATTCTCTTTTTAGGGACCCGCCAAGGGTTTGAGGTTTCTATAAAGTAGGCAGAGAGATTGTAAAGGGCTACCATAAATGGGCTTTGGTCTAGGGGGATTGGGATGTAGAATAAATTGTCACAACTGTGAATGTTAGAATTGGGTTATGCAGTGAGTGGATGACAGTGGTCGGTTGCTTCAAGAACCCCAACTGCAACTGTAATCATCATCAGGAGGTCCAGAACCCCACAGATGCAGAAAGGCCTCTCCCACACACATCCTAATATTTTATACAGGTATGGGACCTGTTATCCTAAGAACTGGGGTTTTCTAGA
The DNA here is from genome assembly GCF_000004195.4 of Xenopus tropicalis. Lineage (NCBI taxonomy): Eukaryota > Metazoa > Chordata > Amphibia > Anura > Pipidae > Xenopus > Xenopus tropicalis. Next base: position 109,719,273 of record NC_030683.2, on the reverse strand, counting down.
TTAATAGATATCCTAAATATAGGATTTTCTGTAATTTGGATCTTCATACCTTAAGCCAGAAAATTATTTAAAAATTAAATAAACCCAATAGGCTTGTTTTGCCTTAAATACGGATCAATTATATCTTAGTTGGGATCAAGTACAGGTACTGTTTTATTATTACAGAGAAAAAAGAAATAATTTTTAAAAATTAGAATTATTTGCTTTTAATAGAGTCTACGGGTGACGGTCTTCCCATAATTCAGAGCTTTCTGGATAATGGGTTTCCAGATAACAGATCCCATACCTGTATGTGTTTAATTCACCTTAAATCTATTTTTTTTATATCACTCCATTAAAGCAGAATAACTGTAAGCTACAGTAGTATTTAAAGCAAACTGGAAATATTTTATCCTTCGATCTATGGGGCCTTTAAATACTTTGGGCCTGAAAATCAGGTTCTGGTAGTGTTCAGTCTGGGCTGGGCACACATGAGAACCTAAGACATAGGGCCCACTCTCACAACAGTTACATGTAGACAGAACTAAATGTAAAATATATCATTTTGGATTATGGTGGAAATAAAGATGGACTGATGGGAATTGTTCTGGTCTAGGTCCCACTAGGGCTGGGGCCAACCAAGAAAACCTCTTGTACAGACAGGCTATCCAAACCTGGTACAGTTTAATAAGAAAAATTGGGGGATAGCTGCATTTTCGCCTTCCATAAGGCTACAGGGGGTACATTTTTTACGGTGTCCATGTTCCCATACAGGGTTGTGTGATACCATAGTTAAAGAAAAATGTTATGGCACACTAGCATCTGTTCTGGTTGGTAGCTAGAGTGAATTGAGTAATAATGAATGCGCCAGCATGAAAACCCTTGTGATTCACACATTGTGCAGAAGTGGCCCTTACAGTGCCTCTCTATGAGGAGCAATCAGTGTGTAGGAATAATTACAGCCAGACAGGAACATACTGTAACATGGGGGCGAAGCAAGGATTCTACACCAGAACTCAAGGAATTACCTTCTCAAAGTGGAAGCTAACCGTCATATTCAGCATAAATAAAAGGGGGTCATGGACATGAAAGCTTGTCTGTTACTTTGTGCCAATGTATCCTAGTCAGTCGGGCTTCTAGGTGTACCAACTGCTGTGCTGGGCAGGATTATAGCACCTATAGCAGGGGTAGGGAACCTATGGCTCGGGAGCCAGATGTGGCTCTTTTGATGGCTGCATCTGGCTCACTGCCAAATCTTTAATAAAAAAAATAAATAAAGGGGGGGCGTGGCCTGCGGTTTGCAGATAGAAGACGTGTTCTAAGCCTTAGAACACGTCTTCTATCCGCCGGGCGCAGGCCACGCCCTCCTGCGCATCGCATCCACATCTGGCATCCTTGGGACCCCCCCTACCTTGCCCCACAGCATCCGCGGCCAAACAAATTGTATGGCTCACGGAATTACATTTTAAAATATGTGGTGTTTATGGCTCTCTCAGCCAAAAAGGTTCCCGACCCCTGACCTATAGGATGTCCCGTTGAACTTCAACCATTCTGTGCTAAGGAATTCTGCCCTTGGTGTTGCCATGCTGATCATAGATTTAGTAGCCTTGGCACAGTTTAGCTGCCAGTGCTCAGTAACGTGCCACCTTTGCATGGTGCACCCCTTTATAAATGATTCCTGACATATTACAGAATCCAATTAAATTCTATTGAACAATGAAGATTATTTATAGCATCCATGACTGCCAAATTATATGTACCTGCCTTAGGACGGTAATCCCTATGTGCATTATTCATTGTATAATATTAAATTATTCCCTTTTAGTCTTACAAATAAGAATTATCCTTGGGGCTTCATTTGTGTTTGTTCAGCTAATTTCCTGTTTGTCTCAGCTACAGCTTGTCTACAGAGCACCCCCTGACTTACTGTAGATAAAAGTAGAGCATCTACTAAAATAACTCACCCGCACATTGTGGCCCCTCATAGAATGAATGTCTGGTACACAGTATAAGGGATCAGTACCCTTTGCAAAGTCCCCCTGTAAGGGTCTCCCTTGCTTGCATTGGTTCCATTGGTTCTATGGTTGTGTCTCATAGCCTTCCCACCTTTTCTGGGGGAAACTTAATAACCTTTATATATTTCTTTACCTCAACATTGTCAAATATTATATTTGCTGGCCGACCTTAACCATAAATATATTGCAGAATACATTACCATGAATCTAATACACTGTAAAAGGTCTATGTCCATCATAAAGCATACTTTAGGGTTCCCAAATTTTAGAAGGAGGAAATGGGGGGGACAAGAGGTAAAGTCATGCCAGTCCCAAGGAAAAAAGGCAACAAATAGTAGTTAATGAGTTAATGTTGTGTGTTGTTTTTGCTGCAAAACCACATAATATTGGTCAGGACCCAGGGTGCATGGTTGAAAAGGGAATAGGTCCTCGAAAAAACCAGTTTGTATGGGAGCCCTAACTGGGGTTAGTATGAGTTCCAGATATGTCAACTCACTCATTAGGGTGACACCCTAAAAAGTGAGTTGACATATCTGGAAGTCATACTAACCCCAGTTAGGGCTCCAATACATCCTGGTTTTTTCGAGGACCTATTCCCTTACCATGCACAATAACAGCCCTAAGTTTACTTAAGCTCCACCATTGATAAGCATTGAAAGGAATGGCATGTAAAGGACTGGGGTGTGTCTGTGGCTCGAATGGGTGTGGCTTGGGCAGGACATGGAAGTGGCTAAGACACTCCTGTTTCAAAAATGGGCTTTGTCTATGGATTTTACTTGCCCTGAAGGTAGAACACAAAAAGAGGGGCACTTTGGGGTTTTGAGCGTATATTACTAATAATCACACCCCACCACAGGCCTGACAACATTGCTTGTGTGTTTTATTTCCAGTGTTACTGTCTTTTTCTACTTTGCTGCTAAGGCCTCATTCTGGTTCTTCATATATGGATCTAATGTAACTAGCCAACATTATTATGGGAAAAAAATGTTTTTTTGGGGGAGGAGAATCCCTTTAAAAATAACCTTAGAGCCTATTTTCTGCAGCAGGGTGAAAGCTCCCTACTGATAAATGCGCCCAGTCGTGTCCCTCTGAATAAAGCTAATATATCCCTAATGAATTCTATATCATTTAATATCTATTTGAATCACATAATAAATCAATTTCTAGCACACACCATCGACTGAAAATGATGATATTTCTGAACAGATCCCCTGCTGTTAAATGTGCATTTTATATCAGACTAGGGAGTAATGGGCATTTTATTTACAAGTGACTAACGAGCAGTGTGGAATCCTATGTGCGGCGCGGAGGCATCTAACAGCTCTGCACTAACTGGATTCTGCTGGCAGACTTCCTTTGGCTGGGGGGCAAATGATTTCACAGTTAGTGGTCTCCGTATCAATTGACCTTACTTTTTGCCGCTGTACTTTTTCTGCGAGCAGGAGTCAGAGACACAAGCCGGGCTGTCAGTCATGTTGGAAACTGAAATGAATCATTCCTCGGTCTGAGGGAAAGGAGCTGCTGCTGCTGAACCTCTTGGGGAAGTGACCTGTCAGTCCCAATTTCATCTCTAGGATAAGACCTGGCGTGTGTATTTGTTAAGTCATGACTGACGAGTTAATTTCTCAGCAGCCCCAGGCAGTTTCTATTGTCAGCATCAAAAGGCACCCCATGTAAATATAGTGTTAAAGTGACAGCAGTGTTTTATATTAATAGCATGTTAAATACACACCCACATATACTCTGTATGGCAGTAGAAAAGCTGTGCTTAAAAGTTTGTGGCAAATGCACTGGAGGGCATTACTAATTGCAATTCTGATGCCAAAAAGCTCAATTTAATATTTAATGGTACAGACTCGTACATGGAGAAAGACAAAGATTAGGGAGGTTTAGCTGCGTTATAGTATTATGGTATGGTAGTTATTGTATTTGTCCAGGACTACAGCATTGGAAAGGCTCCTTTGGGGACATATTAAAGAACATTAAATGCCTTTAATACATATGTCCTCCATCCAGGCCAGCAGTTTCTTCACCTGCCTAGCAAAGATGGTGCCACATTCCAGCATTCAGGCAAAGGGGCAGACAAAATATAGTAATTGATTGGTTGGGGTGGTTGCTTTGCACAGCTAATAAGTATTAAAGGAACAGTAACACCAAAAAATGAAAGAGCTTTAAAGTAATAAAAATATAATGCACTGTTGCCCTGGTAAAACTAGTGTGTTTGCTACAGTAACACTACTATAATTTATATAATAAGCTGCTCTGTAGCCACGGGGGCAGCCATTCAAGCTGGAAAAAAGGAGAAAAGGCACAGGTTACATAGCAGATAACAGATAAGCTCTGTAGAATACAATAGTGCTTTATCTGTTATCTGCTATGTGCCTGTGCCTTTTCTCCTTTGAATGGCTGCCCCCATGGCTACATAGCAGCTTATTTATATAAATTATAGTAGACTTTCTGAAGTAAACACACAACCTTTACCAGTGCAGGGCAGCAGCACATTATATTTTAGTTACTTTTATACACTTTCATTTTTTGGTGTTACTGTTCCTTTAACATATACAACCTGCATTGCAAGCTTCTGCTTGTTTTATCCTGTTAGGGGTCTAATTTAGAGAGCTGAGGGTACTGAGATGGGCAAATGTTCAGAACTATTCAGTTTAGTTGCGTTGCATGTAGAAAAGCCCTAGATCAGGGATTCCTGATGTTCCCCCTGATGTTGGGGTGAAAAAAGTTGTTTGGGGATGCCACATAAGGACTATGACTGGCTATTTGGTAGCCCCATGTGGCCAAATAAGGACTATGATTGGCTATTTAGTAGCCCCATGTGGACTGCTGGCCTACAAGAGGCTCTGCTTGGAGTGAAACGGTATCTCTGTGCTTCCAAAACTTGTCTCCAAGCCAGAAATGTAAAAATGTGCACCTACTTTGAGGCCACTGTGACCAACATCAAAGGGAGTGGTGAGCAACATGTTGCTTGTGAGCCGCTGGTTGGGGATCACTGCACTAGATATAGACCTTGGCTTTAACTATTTAACTATTATCCAACTGAGAAGTTGATTTGAGACTTGTTTTTGCATCAGACTACTGGTCATAGATAAACAATAATGAAAATTTAGGAAGGCTAAACCTCCCATAAAGGGACCAACTGCTATATATTATACAGTAGGTTCTTCACTGGAAAGCCTCTCCAACTGGTAGCCACCAAACAAAAACATCACCTTCCTCCACTGATGTTGGACCCATCTGACCCATAGCTATTAGACCTCCCAATCATAAGATGATTTAGTAATCTCACTGCCATTCCTTTCAACCTTTGTTTTTTACAGAACCCTAATTAGATTAGCTCCATCATTTAAGACACTATAGATTTCTGAACCCTCGTGTGTCACCGAAGAATGAACCACATCGTAATTCACAGCAGTGAATATTATTCTCCAGCCAAATGTAAAAGAAAACAAGACTTTTGCTGTCAATAAAAGGGCGACTCGCTATATTCCATTGGTCACTGACCTTTGTCTGGTGCTTTCTGCAATAACCATTGATGAATTCTATCGATTTCTGGTGTAAATCAACAGCTTTTTAGCAGATAAATAATTGATTTCACCCTTTAATTGCTGATATGTCTTCTTATCTGATTTATTATGACTCAGGCAGTTTGATAGGCTTAATGGTTTGGGAACTTGTCGTCATTTTCATACATTACGGTGTGTTACCTTGTGTTCTCTTACCCACCATCCATTGTCTGCCGTTTCCCAGACACAAAAATATCACATGAGTGTGCAGAGTGCAAAGGGTATCATTCACTATGTAAGAAAAGGGTTTCCATTGCTCTACACAGTGCCATATGCCTCTGTTAAGTTCACCAAACCAGGGACCACATAACACCACCACAAACAGTAAGGGAGACACAAATACTGTAGGTTTAACTGTGCACACAATGTGTAACAGCAATGGTGGGGTAAATAAAGCAAGGCATCCTGTTGGTACCAGGTAGCAGGCAGGCAAGAGTCCAAGGCACAGTACTACTATGGGCTAACAAGGCACCAATCCAGGCAGTACATATTATAGACATATTACAAGACAGGCAGTGTTCAAGCAGAGTCAGGCCAACGTCAATAACAGTATAACAAGATACAAGACAACATCATTGGGCCTTTGACCTTTGAATTTTGTGGCAACGCTCTAAGCACCAATGTTCTACTAGAAATCCCTGGTGTCTGGGGTGGCACCTGTGGTCAGTGGGATGTTAGTAAGGAGCGCCTGGGCCTGAGAGGCCCCTTACAGTTTCACGGCACAATAAGGGGCAGATTTATTATGCTGTGTAAAAAGCGACAAAATTCCCCACACATCACCAGGCTTAATCTTGTAAAAAACAGCATAAAATCTGTGTTTTCTTTCAACTGATGCAAAATAACAATGTAAAATCTGGCATTTGGACAGCAAACTTCTCCATTTACTTTACACAGCTTTTTACACCATTTTTTCAGCAAATTTCATTTTACACAGCATATAAAATAGGCCCCTATATGTATTGATCTTAGTTCTTTCTGTATGCCCCTTTTGTATTCTCTCAATATGTAGCATTGAGCTCAAATAAAGTGGAAGAAGTCATTTCAGTTTTTCCCAGTGAGCTGGCCTGCCTATGGGCATAGCTCACAAGAACCTTAGGGACACCATAGCTTTATAAGCAAATTCCTGGCTGGTATCATGTGTGTCCTGCACACCTATTATAATCTGTATGTGACCTGCACCCCAAAATTAATGCAGCACCCCTGCTGTCACGTGATGCCTGGGTGCTTACTGAATTAGAAACCTTAAACAATGCTGACAAATTTATAAAGTAGATAGAAATGTGTCGGTATTACTAGGCTAGAATTGCCGTAAACTTCTTTTGGTACAAACGTGCCTCCACTCTGGGATTCAACATAGACCCTGGCATTCAAAGTACACAGAGACCCAAAATACACCCACCAGCCCAATAAATAGTGACTGTCTATGGCACCTTACAGCAGCCCCTTTGGCATTTGCCAGAACCCACAGATTGCCAGTCCGGGCCTGCTTTGAATAACCCCCAGTTCAGTGCTAATTGTTGCCAACATGGCTTAGTTGTCAAACTGTGGGCTGTTTCAGGGTCTTGGCTGGGTGGTCCCAGCCTTAAGGCCAGTTAGGGACAATTTAGGCTATAAAGCCTGGCTCCCCAGTCAAAGTGAGATTTAGGGTGAACACTTTGGACCTTGTTATAAGACAGTGGAGACCATGGAAAATATGAACAAGGGCTTGAACCAAATAAGTCTGAAGACCACTAGGATAGATTGAAGAGGTTCTAAAAGATCTGCTCCCTCATCTGCTACCTCTGGCTCTCCAAGTTTTGCTGTCTGAAAACTCCCCACATCCCACTTTGTTTTCTGTATTGTGCTGAATTTTGGATTATGGATCATGTTGGTTTTAGGACAGGAAAGAGACAGCGAGCACGTTGTAACTGTGGGTGAACATGTGTTTCTGCAAACAGATGCTTAGATGTGTAATCAAAGGCAAAACCCAACACACACTGAACAGTAAGCTTGCTGATGATTAGCTCAATGCCATTTCCTGAGAAGAAGGGCACTTTTATCTTAGGAGCAGGGAATAGAGAGTCTGGATATTGGTAAAAGTGAAATGTAATCACGCTCGGGGACATTTGCTGGTTCGTATAAGGTACCCAAAGAGCTCGTGTGAACATAGTTTGACATTTCAAAGCATGGCTTGTGCTGCTTGTGTGGTTTGTTAGTAATGTGCATGCCCAGCACTTCATGTGTTTGATTTTCCGTGCGCTACCACTGATTTCCCAAAAGGCGAAGACCAAGGCGTGCTTCTGAGGCCAAGTCTTCTGATGGATCTAATACAAAATATAAAAGCAGACTAGATAAAGAAGAATGCCATGAGAAATATATTAAAGTGATACACTGTGAGATTCCATTATACAATCGCTGGCAGGAAAGGAATTGCAAGAACCGTGCTACAGGGGGATCAGAAGCCTCCACCTCCACCTTCAGGCTCACACCTCACACAGTAACATTATGGTACATCTATGATCTTTATTTATTTCCCATAGAACATTTGTGCAACCCAAAAACAAGCATGTCAAGATTGACTTCACCCCAAAAGTAACTTTAGTATGATGTAGATTGATGTTTCTCACATTGTGGTGCCAGCCACACATTTTGAATTCACTTGAGGCCCAAGGGAGGTGCCTGTCTAAAGTACCAGTCGCCTTTATATAGTAAAAGACTTGTTTTTGCAATTCCAAAATAGAATACTGCATTCCAGCTGTTCCAACTGATTTCTACCTTTTTTCTGTAGATATGGTTTTTAGGTTCAAAGTCAATGAATTGGTGAGAAAGACATTTATTCAAAAGAATAAATGGTCTTCAGCCTCCCCCCCAAGCAAATGGTCTAGCCTACATGTTTGGAACCCCTGCTGTAGAGTCTAAGGGGCAGATTTATTATACTGTGTAAAAAACGATGACAAATTCGGCACACATCACCAGGCTTTGCCGTGTAACAAACAGCCTAAAACCGACAAAGGTAGATCTGCACCTGCTATTGTCATAGGGGACCACATAAGAATTTAGCAATTTTGTATATTTGGCCAAATTCAAATATTTTAAAGTTTCTAAATGATTTTAAATGTGGAACCAACAAAAAAATTACCCCTGCATTTAGAATTGGGGCAAATACGAAGAGCAAAGTGAAGTGATGTCACAACCACCCATGAAGAAGCTCTTCTAACCAAGCAACCACTCTTAGGGGAGTATTTATTAATACTGGAGACAAACATCACCGGTGATGTTGCCCATAACAACCAAGCAATTAGATTTGAATGATCACCTAGAAGTTAGATAACAAAAGCAAAGATCCGATTGGTTGCTATGGGCAACATCACCAGTGATATTTGTCTCCAGTGTAAATAAATACACCCCTTATTGTTCTTCATCATGACCAACAACAGAGCAAACACACCTGACATCACACTATGGAAATTATCCACCTCTATCTTTTTATTTTTGTATTATTTGTCCTAATACAGGTCTTAGCAGGACCCAAATGATATCACAATAAACATCACATTCTATCTATCTATCTATCTCTATCTATTACCTATCATCTATCTGTCTCTCTCTCTATTTATTACCTATTATCTATCTGTCTCTCTATCTAGCTCTCTCCCTCACACCCCTACTCTCTCTACCTGCTTCTTTCTGTGTGCCAGTCTCTCTATCCATTTACACCTATCATCTATCTGTCTCTCTAACTCTCTATCTCTATTTATTACCTATCATTTATCTGTTTCTCTATCTCCCTATCTAGTTCTCTCCCTCACACCCCTACTCTCTCTACCTGCTTCTTTCTGTGTGCCAGTCTCTCTATCCATTTACATCTATCTATCTATCATCTATCTATCTATCTATCTATCTATCTCTATCTATTACCTATCATCTATCTGTCTCTCTAACTCTCTATCTCTATTTATTACCTATCATTTATCTGTTTCTCTATCTCCCTATCTAGTTCTCTCCCTCACACCCCTACTCTCTCTACCTGCTTCTTTCTGTGTGCCAGTCTCTCTATCCATTTACATCTATCTATCTATCATCTATCTATCTATCTATCTATCTATCTATCTATCTATCTATCTCTTACCTATCATCTATCTGTCTCTCTAACTCTCTATCTCTATTTATTACCTATCATTTATCTGTTTCTCTATCTCCCTATCTAGTTCTCTCCCTCACACCCCTACTCTCTCTACCTGCTTCTTTCTGTGCGCCAGTCTCTCTATCCATTTACAAATCTATCTTTCCGTATAATATATGCACGTAAAACACATGAAGGTGCAAACAAACACACATTTCTATAAAACAAGTCCAATATGCCGATGATATATTTTGTCTGGATGTGTGTGAGTGCGGGCTGTGTGTGCCGAGTCAAATACACTCTGACTGTGCCAGACTCCCCGCCATGCCTCAAGAGCCAACAACCATGATTAAAGTCAATATTACTTTGCAGCTGGCCTTTTTATGTTGCGCTGTAACTGCCCTTCGTGGTCCTATTTAAAGAAGCGCTGAAGTGGCTGCTGGTGGTGCAATGGGACGTCCTCATTTCTTTCCCCCCTGATTCACCCCCGTTTCTGTAGAGCCAGGCGTCGGAGGATGGCTTCGGAAGTGTGGAGCGTGACCAAGGCTGACTCATTTTTGGAAACTGCTTCAACCACGGGACAGTGCGCTGTATACAAAATTAAAGACTGATCTGTAAAATGTTTATGACTACGGCGGCATTGAAGGCACCCAAATGGCAGACGCTGTCTGCACACGTTCCTTCTTTATTTCCTATGCCTTTCAAAGCAAAAAAAAAATAAAAAATTCACCGCCTAATGTCCTGGATTTCTGTAGCAGCAAATGAGTTAATTGCTTCAGTATCTTTGGCTGCTTTACAATTCTGCCGTTCGACCTTAACCCCCTTTCAATTTGTACTTTCCGCTCACTCTCTGGTCTCCCCCCCCACCCCTCTCCTTCTGGAGCTATAAAATAGAATTGATAGCTCTTTTCATTAGATGGATACTGGCACGGAACCTTGTTTTAGGGAGTGTTTGCTTCAAACAAGAGTGTGTGTGTCGGTGTGTATGTGTCTCCGGGTCCCTGTGTGTGTCTGTGTTTGTCTCTATGCGCCTTTGTGTTCATGCAGCTTGGCTTTTGTTGAGCGTTGCTCCCCACAAATACATCTGTAGTGCCACAAATCGCTGGCGCTGACAAGCCATACATATTGAACAGGTTGGAATAGGGACAGGGCTGAATGCAGACAAAAACACTGGGCTTCACATACCAAACACAGAGGCTAAACAAACAAAATCTATCTCCAGCTTTTCTTCCTAAAGCACAAAGTGGCAAACGTACATTGTAGCCTTAGTCAGTGCGTCTTGTTCAGCTTTCATAGTGGAGACTACAGGTCAGGGATGAACAATAGATTCCAGCATTATTTATTTATCAAGCTCATACACATTCTATAACTGTACTCAGAGAGTAACAGGAATACACACCAGCAACAGACACAGATGCTGAAATAAGACTGAGGACCATACCCAGTGGGAGTTAATGGGAAACTATATCCAATCAATACGTCTGCTCTGATTTACCTCTATTTGTAAAATATTTTCCTTTTTATTTGTGTAAGATGTTACTGGTTTGCACTGGGTAGTTAGGAGAGGTGCTTCCTTCCTTTAAAGGAAACATATATACCCACACAATATAGGTTCTATAAAAATATATTGCATAAACAGCTCATATGCTTCATCTAAATAAACAATTTTCATAAAATATACTTTTCTTAGTGTGTGCCATGGTACTCCTAAATAGAAGACTGCCATTTGAAGTACTAAGGGTCGCCCCCGGGATCATAGGATTCATGATGCACACAACCAGACCAAGGGCACACATACATGGTACGGCACATCAGCCAATGAATGGACAAAGTTCTGTCTTTTATTCCCACTTCACAGTTAAAGCTGCATTATTTCCTGTCAGCTGATCTCTGAGGGAGCACACAGCCCATCACTAAATGGCGGCTCAAGGGAAAGGATGTAAAAGGGCAATATTTACTGATATATATATTCCAGTTTGGTAAGATTATTTAATAGGTCACTTAATATGATATAAACTATCTCTTGGATTCATTCTTGCACTTTTGAGGTATAGTTTTTCTTTAAAAATATTACAGCCAAGACAAAAGGGGGGGGGGGTATAAGGAGTGGTGTTGGTGGGTTTTGGACATTTTTACAGGCAGCAGGGTGGACTGGAGTTATAATTGGAGCAGATCAGGGGTTATACATTGTAATACTGACCCCTGCCTTTGCTGCTAGTTTACTGGCTAGGCCAGTTATATTACAGACTAAGTGGCAACCATAGTAGTGAGGGTGGATGCTTATGCCATTTAATGAGAACTTGGCCAGTCTAAGGGCTTCCAATTGCATGCACTATTCATTAGACATGAGGCTGAGCATCTATTCCGTGCCTACTCCCTGCTCAATGCCAGGACTAAGCAGAGGGTGCCCTATGGAAGTTGTGGGCATAAATGCCTGTGCAATGCCAGCATTGTGCCATTAATAACATGGATGTAACTAGTGTGATATTTCCAAACTGTCTTAATTCCGCCTATATAAGCCCATTCTGCATTTGGAATAGGCAATGGGTATTCTATAGGCAGTCTGTTCTCTCTGCACCAGCAGTGGGTTCCCAGTGTATTCTATAGGCAGTCTGTTCTCTCTGCACCAGCAGTGGGTTCCCAGTGTATTCTATAGGCAGTCTGTTCTCTCTGCACCAGCAGTGGGTTCCCAGTGTATTCTATAGGCAGTCTGTTCTCTCTGTACCAGCAGTGGGTTCCCAGTGTATTCTATAGGCAGTCTGTTCTCTCTGTACCAGCAGTGGGTTCCCAGTGTATTCTATAGGCAGTCTGTTCTCTCTGTACCAGCAGTGGGTTCCCAGTGTATTCTATAGGCAGTCTGTTCTCTCTGTACCAGCAGTGGGTTCCCAGTGTATTCTATAGGCAGTCTGTTCTCTCTGTACCAGCAGTGGGTTCCCAGTGTATTCTATAGGCAGTCTGTTCTCTCTGTACCAGCAGTGGGTTCCCAGTGTATTCTATAGGCAGTCTGTTCTCTCCGCACCAGCAGTGGGTTCCCAGTGTATTCTATAGGCAGTCTGTTCTCTCCGCACCAGCAGTGGGTTCCCAGTGGGTTCTATAGGCAGTCTGTCCTCTCTGCACCAGCAGTGGGTTCCCAGTGTATTCTATAGGCAGTCTGTTCTCTCCGCACCAGCAGTGGGTTCCCAGTGTATTCTATAGGCAGTCTGTTCTCTCTGCACCAGCAGTGGGTTCCCAGTGTATTCTATAGGCAGTCTGTTCTCTCTGCACCAGCAGTGGGTTCCCAGTGTATTCTATTGGCAGTCTGTTCTCTCTGCACCAGCAGTGGGTTCCCAGTGTATTCTATAGGCAGTCTGTTCTCTCTGCACCAGCAGTGGGTTCCCAGTGTATTCTATAGGCAGTCTGTTCTCTCTGCACCAGCAGTGGGTTCCCAGTGTATTCTATTGGCAGTCTGTTCTCTCTGCACCAGCAGTGGGTTCCCAGTGTATTCTATAGGCAGTCTGTTCTCTCTGCACCAGCAGTGGGTTCCCAGTGTATTCTATAAGCAGTCTGTTCTCTCTGCACCAGCAGTGGGTTCCCAGTGTATTCTATAGGCAGTCTGTTCTCTCTGCACCAGCAGTGGGTTCCCAGTGTATTCTATAGGCAGTCTGTTCTCTCTGCACCAGCAGTGGGTTCCCAGTGGGTTCTATAGCCCTAATCTGAGAAGCCATATACCATTAGGGTACACCAGATATAATAAATAGCCCACTGTTAGGCAGGGTGGTCATGTATATTTGGGAATATATTTCTCATTCAGCCAGATATAATAAATAATACAAAAAAAAACAAAAAGTGCTTTTAAAGATAGAAGCAATTTGTTTTTTTTTTTCTTCCTGTAATGGGTGTTTCCTTAAACCGATTTCTCTGAAGTTCAGTCCGCGGGGAGTTCCATTTAAATCCTAAAACACATAATGCAGCCTTGTCATAAATGTTAAGTAGCAACCGTTTTGCTGCCTAAAAAAAGAAGCCGTGCTTTGAGATGTCAGTTGAATTCTCCCAAGCAAATACAGCTTTTAAAATCAATAGCAAAACCTGCCAAAAAATATATGTATAATAAAACAGAAACTTAAGGGGATGCAAACCCAAAAATACAGTTTTATCTAATGGAAGAAAACAGAAGTCTTGGCAACATTCCCATACACATTTCCAATGTTTTAAAGTTAATGCTAAATGTAATTGCTATTGAAAGCAGTTTGTGTCTGGTTCCTTTCTATTTTCTGCCCTGGTGGTTCCGAGTTTTGAAACAATGTAGTAGAAGCCAACTGTGGCCTGAGACCTGCTGCATTGTCTTAAGAGACAGAACCATCAGTGCAAAAACAGACACATAGCGCTTTTAATAGCAGTTACATTCACAACTTAATTGTAAGATTTGGGAAACTATAAGTAACTGTGTAACTTTTGTATATTTAGGAGAAAGCAGATCTGGGTGAGATAAACTTCTCTCTGTGTTACCTCCCAACTGCCGGTCGCCTCACTGCTACCATCATTAAAGCAACGAACCTGAAAGCTATGGATCTGACAGGATTCTCCGGTGAGTTGGACACATGGATTTTTCCATTAAGTTTTAATTATGGGGAGAGAAGAATGCCATTTAAATGTGGCAAATGTTTTGGTACATCTCGCATCTGGGAAATATAACAGTATTCATCACACAGCAGGGATAGAATATCATTATGTACCCATAGCTGTCCATCACAGGAGCATTTGTGCAGGGACAATGTGGCAGCCAGCTAGGCCAGCAAGGGGCCTCGTCAAGCTTCTCTGTAGGAGGTGCACTTTATTCTATCTAACTAAATACTGAAAGGTAATGTACTTAAAGTAGTGTTATCATACAAAGGAATCCATGGACGTTTAGAAATCATAAAATTTAGACTATAAATGATAAACCTAAAGCTGGCCATACACGCACCGATAATATTGTACGAAACCTTGTTTCGTACGATATTCGGTGCGTGTATGGCATGTCGGCGAGTTGACCGATATCGCAGCAAGCTGCTGATATCGATCGACTCGCCGATCGGCCAGGTTACATAGTTAGTTACATAGTTACATAGTTACATAGGGTTGAAAAAAGACCAGTGTCTATCAAGTTCAACCCATCCAAGTAAACCCAGCACACTTAACCCACACCTACCAATCTATACACTCACATACATAAACTATATATACAACCACTAGTAGTAACTGTAGATATTAGTATCACAATAGCCTTGGATATTCTGATTGATCAAGAACTCATCCAGGCCCCTCTTAAAGGCATTAACAGAATCTGCCATTACCACATCACTAGGAAGGGCATTCCATAACCTCACTGCCCTCACCGTGAAAAACCACCTACGCTGCTTCAAATGGAAGCTCCTTTCCTCTAATCTAAAGGGGTGACCTCTGGTGCGCTGATTGTTTTTATGGGAAAAAAGAACATCCCCCAACTGCCTATAATCCCCTCTAATGTACTTGTACAGAGTAATCATGTCCCCTCGCAAGCGCCTCTTTTCCAGAGAAAACAACCCCAACCTCGACAGTCTCACCTCATAGCTTAAATCTTCCATCCCCTTAACCAGTTTAGTTGCAGTCTCTGCACTCTCTCCAGCTCATTAATATCCTTCTTAAGGACTGGAGCCCAAAACTGCACTGCATACTCAAGGTGAGGCCTTACCAGGGACCTATAAAGGGGCAAAATTATGTTCTCATCCCTTGAGTCAATGCCCTTTTTTATACAAGACAGCACTTTATTTGCTTTAGTAGCCACAGAATGACACTGCCTGGCATTAGACAACTTGGTTAAAAAAGGTTAAAAAATTTTGATCGGGCGCCATAGAAGGCGCCTGACCAAAATCTGCCATCAGGGCTGAATCGGCAGAAGGAGGTAGAAATCCTATTGTTTCTACCTCCTTATCTGCTGTTTCAGCCCTGAACGGTGTGTGGCGGATCTGACGATGTGTCGTGCGACCGTGGTCGCAGGAAAGATCGTTAGATCGCCACGTGTGTGGCCACCTTTATGCTTTCTGTACCAGCCCAGTAGCTCCCTATCTTCTTTTCTGCTGATCTCTTGCCCTCGGGGGGGAGTTGCTAAGTTGTCACTTACCTGAGCTTAAAGAATGACTTTATAACCTACCTTTACGCTAATGTTTTGAAGCTTAGATTCCCAATAGTAGCCCAAAGCACACTGAGCACGTGCAGTGCCACTGGCACTAAATAATGACCTAACAAAATCAAAGACAGGGAACTGCTGCTGAGAACTTTTACAGCCTGGATAATTACTTCTATTGGGCTGCAGAACCCCTGGGCTGGTACGGCAAATTCAGTATATAAAATACAGCATTTCTAGCCATATTATTTTTTTACTTGTTTTTTCTTAAAGTTTACATAAGCTGTAAAGCCGAGGGCCTCATCCCATCTCTAAATAATCTCTTTATTATACACAGAAAGTATAAATCAGGGCACCGCACAGAACAAGGTGGATATGTACCTTCACCGCTGCCTGAGTCTGAAATTCACTGAGCATAAATTATTCATATCTTGTCCTGAACTAGGAGAATATCTTTTTTCACTGATATTGATTTTCCCTTTACATGATGTTAAATTAGTACAAAAAGAAATGTACAAGGAAAGTGCATGTTCAGTTTAACTCCTTATCCAAACATCTCAAAGTTACTATAATGCTCTGGCTTGTGTGTAATTACCCAGGGTTCCATTCTGATCAGATGGCACGTTTTATAAGGTTGCAAAGTTCAGGGCAAGATATACTTTCTAGGGTTTAATTATTTATATAAAGCAGGAAGTTAGAGAAAAACACATTTAGGCCACTTTGAATGACATTAAAGAAAATGAGAGAAAAAGTCCCAGAATGAGTTGGTGGGGGGGGGGAGGGGGGGTTTGCATTACACTGTGAGCCTATAGGGGCTGGGGAACTGGTTCCAGTGAGCTCAGGCAGGGTATCATGGGTTTTTTTTTAATGTATGAAATCAGGAATGTCTGTGTATAAAATACATTTATGTTTTTATATCTGGAAGTTCAAATAGTAATTATGCACCATATCTGCATAAGGGCTCTGGCACACGGGGAGATTAGTCGCCCGCGACAAAACTCCCTGTTCGCGGGTGGCCAATCTCCCCGAGTTGCCATCCCACCGGCGGAAATGTAAGTCGCCGGTGGGATGGCACACGCAGTTGCCTCGCAAGGCTTTTTCTGCGATTTGCCGAAATCGCACCGCCGCGTGTGCCATCCCACCAGCGACTTACATTTTCGCCGGTGGGATGGCAGGTGATGGCAACTCGGGGAGATTAGTCGCCCGCGAACAGGGAGATTTGTCAACATTACTCAACATTAGGTGCTTTGATACTTTGTTATTGTTATGGGAAAATTCAGTCGGTAAATGAGCCCCACTGCGCTACTAATCACATAATTAGTACTGTACTGCAGTATTGCTTAGCCTTAATACAAATTACTATGTAATTAGTCTGTTCAGGCAGTTTATACAGTAGCTAGAAAAACACTTGACTTGTTGGTATACAGATCAAATATCCATAAGAATCTAGAGCAGTATCTGCAGGCATTATATGGAAGTAATGGCCTCTCCTGAGCACATATTTATCCAGTTGTTACTGTATTTGGAATATGTGGTGCTCTCTGTGCTCCTTGGGCCTTAATTTTGTCTGTATGCTGCTTATAAAGGCCTTATAATTGCAATTTTTTATTCAATTCCAGTCTCTTTCTATTCATCATACTAGTGTTTTTCTTTCACTAAAAGATCCTTACGTAAAAGCCTCTCTCATCTGCGAGGGAAGGAGACTGAAGAAAAGGAAAACATCAATAAAAAAGAACACACTAAACCCAACCTACAACGAGGCCCTTGTCTTTGACATTCCCAATGAGAATATGGACCACGTAAGCCTCACCATTGCTGTTATGGACTATGATTGGTAAGGGTTTTTATGTATTTTTACCCATATTTTGCAAATTTTTTATGCTCCTGGCAAAGAAAAATATTATTCTTTAACATTATGAATATATATTTTTAGTTTTCTGTAACAGTAACCTTTAAGACAATGGCACAGCGGAATTTCCAAGTGACAGTACAAATTACTGCCCGCACAGTGTGTCATCCACACAAGGAGCTGTTTATCTCTTGGGTGACAAGTTGCTTAGAATTGCTGTATGTGCCATTGCCTTGTTACAGTAATACATCAGTTAGGAAAGGAAACGCGTTATTTAGATAAAATGTTATTTTGTATATTTTCATAGATCAATGTAGTACAGAATACAGGTGAGGGAACTATACCCAGAATGCCTCCATGCTTAGGACCTGGGGTTTTCTTAATGAGAGGTATTTCTGTAATGTGATCCACCATTCCTTAGAGCAAGAATTCTTAGCCTGTGGGCAATGACCCAAAAAATGGGCCATCATCATACTGTTGAGGCTGGATATCCAGAATCAGGACTACCGTTAGAACTCATAGAGCCCCATACTACTTAGTTGGCTTTCAACCTTTTAGCCTAAACCCTTGGTTGGTAAGCAGTGCCAACTAAATAAAACAGTGACCCATGTTAAAGGAAAACACTATTCTAAATAAGTCATGTATGTAATGCCTACCTAGATCTGTTGTCCCCAACCAGTGGCTTTAAAAGAGAAGGAAAGGCATTTTGGCATTTTACTGCCAATAGATTAGGCACATTAGTGCCACCTAGAACACTATATTTATTCTGCAGAAAGCTTTATTATACCTGAGTAAAGAGCCCTATAAGCTCCCTCTGTTTGTTTAAGATAGCAGCTGCCATTTTAGCTTGGTCTCAGTAGTTTCCTGCTGCAGCTCTAGCTGTTATAGCTCAGATTACACAGTCCTAAGGGTGGGGGGAGTGAGTTTTATGAATTCTTATGGAAGGGGGGAGCAGGAGAGGGGAGAGAGGAGAGAGCTGCGCAGACTCAAACCTGGGAATGAAGGATTTTTCTGAGAGAGGCAGATGCCCTAAGAACATGTTTACAAAAAAGAAAACAAAAAATCCTGTTTCTTTTGATAGAGGACTCAGTGCAGCGTTTCTGTCAGTGCTTATGGCTGTATTTACATAGACCTTTCTGATAAAGCTTTTACCTTTCCTTCTCCTTTAATTTGGTGACATTTCTACCAACAATGAAAAAAAGGCATTTAAAAAAGGAACATAATGGATTTTAAACCAATTATTAAAATTATGAAAAACTAGTGAGCAAATTTTTTCAGCAGACACAGATTTGCAGCGAAATTCCGCATTTCACCATTGTTTTGCTAACTTTGGAAAAGGCATGTTAAGAAAGGCACGGTGGCATAAAAAGGTGCAACTGCTTCAAAAAAGGCACAGCCGCATCAAAAAGGGCGTGCCTGTATCAAAAAAGGGCGCAATCACGTTTAAAAATAAGGCACGGTCGAAAAAGTGGCATGGTACTCGCATTTCGCAAATTCTTCGACGTTTTGCAAAGTTTCAGGAATTTTTTGACAAAGTGAAACGGGATGGATTCGCTTATCACTATTAGAAACCCTGCTTGAAAGATAGTAAAAAATACTTAAATACAGGTATGGGATCCGTTATCCAGAAACCCATTATCCAGAAAGCTCCAAATTATGGAAAGCCTGTCTCCCATAGACTCAATTTTAATCAAATAATTCAGATTTTTGAGATTGATTCCCTTTTCTCTGTAATAATAAAACAGTACCTGTACTTGATCCCAACTAAGATATAATTACCCCTTATTGGGGCAGAACAGCCCTATTGGGTTTATTTAATGGTTAAATGATTCCATTTTCTCTGTAATAATAAAACAGTACCTGTACTTGATCCCAACTAAGATATAATTACCCCTTATTGGGGGCAGAACAGCCCTATTGGGTTTATTTAATGGTTAAATGATTCCCTTTTCTCTGTAATAATAAAACAGTACCTGTACTTGATCCCAACTAAGATATAATTACCCCTTATTGGGGGCAGAACAATCCTATTGGTTTTGATTAATGGTTTATTGATTTTTTAGCAGACTTAAGGTATGGAGATCCAAATTACAGTTAGACTCCTTATCCGGAATACCCTTGGGCCGGAGCATTCTGGATAATGGGTCCTATACCTGTATTAAAAACACAGTAGTATTGTTTGCCTTTAAAAATTATTTATACTAACATAGTTACCATGGAGTAGAAACTAATTATTGTTACAGAGAAAATACTAATCAGTGGAACATTAGACATTAACTGTTTAAATAGGAGATTTGGAATCTATCAGCATGGTGGGAAGTTTATATAAGATGTTGCTGTATGAGAAATTGGAGTTAAACTGGAAACCAATTACAGTTGGATCACATAGACTTAATGTAATGGGTTTGATTCAGAGCAATAGGTTTATAATATGAAATCAGCTTGATGTACTCATATCAAAAGAAATGTATTGCAAAGCAGCAGCCATTAATTCATCCTGTGGCATCACGTGAATTCGCTGAACATTATCATCAGGAATTGTATTTAATCAATTAAAATAAAAGCTTTGTGCCCCTAAGGCCGCATCTTCCCCATTTCATTTCCGCTGTCTGGAGGGAATATAAAATAAGCCTTTTAGCGTGTGAAATGGATTAGAGAACACTCTCATACTTTCTACTCATATCACCGAAATCCGTCGGAAATGCAGTTTTAGAGTTGAGATGAGCATATTGCTTGGATACGGGTGTGCAATGTGCTTCTCTGCCCAGGGCATCAACAAAGGGATACATATGTACTAGGCGCTGGCAGCATAGGGCAGGATTAGTACTGCTCAGTGTGTCAGCGGGGTCAATAAATGTCCTTTCTGATGGAAGCTCTCATCTTTTCAGCTGAACTCCCAACTCCAGTGCTTATAGCGTCAATCTGGCAGCCTATGTACCACCTTAAACATTAATGCCTTTTATATGCCATCACCCCTTGTCCCTTTATTCGGGCTATAAGGATATCCAGGTTGGGGTGAAACATGCTACAGCTTTTATTTACAAACAACGAGACATATCCAACCTGGAATGCTTGTCAAACCACAATGGGCTACCCACCATGCCAACACCTTCTGCAACATCGTCAGATGGTCAAGTGAAAGCAGGTAACCATATAGCTGCCTCCTGGGACCCTTTGCCCAAGAAAACCATATACATCTGTTCTGATTAGGCCCCCTCAACCTGGCTTTCAGATCTATAAATCTTATGATCTTCTTCTCTACAAGGGGAACTCCGGCTTCTGAACCAAATTTGTTAAAGAGCCCCACACAACACAGAAATTGAAATCAGCTACAAAACATATGTCTATGAAGATTTTCATTCATCCAGGTCATGGTATATCTAGTATAAATAAATTTAAAGCAACTGGACTTGTTAAGTAATCATTGAAGACGTTTCACTACTCATCCGAGGAGCTTCTTCAGTTCAACTTCAGTAAGTTGAACTGAAGAAGCTCCTCGGATGAGTAGTGAAACGTCTTCAATGATTACTTAACAAGTCCAGTTGCTTTAGATTTATTTATACTAGATACAGCTACAAAACAGTTTTTCTGTTTCTACATCATTTAAAATCCTGACAGGGGAGGAGGGACTAAAACAATGATGTTACTAATTGTAACAACTTCTCCATAGCTTACAGACAGCATGCAGGAACTACATAACCCACAATGCATTGCACTGTGATGTTCATTTCCTTATTGACATCACATGTGCAGGGAATTGTGGGATTGGGAGGATGCAGGCTGAAGGCAGGCTGAGGACAGTCGACTACTGTTACATTTTATATGAGTCTGAAAGTAGTCAGCCAGATCAGAAGGAGAATAGGGGCTGGGCTTAGGGAACTAACAAACCATATTATTATTTCATTAAAAATCATGAAAAGGCTGCATGGTTTTAATTGACGTATATTGCAAAGTTGGATAAAATTCTGTTTGCTTTTCTAAAAGGTAAAGTTGTGTTTGGGTGGAGTTCCCCTTTAAGGAATGCTAGGTAGTGATGAACGAATCTGTCCTGGTTCGCTCGCCAAAAATTTGCAAAACGACAGGAAAGATCGCAAAATGGCAAAAAATCCGCGAAACGTATTTGTCGTGCAATTTTTTTGCCGCCCAAGCCATTTTTTACGTGACCGCGCTTAATTTGACGCAACTGCAACTTTTTTTGACGTGCGATTAATTTTTCCGTGGCAAATTTTCACGGAAGTTTTGCAAAACAAATATGTATGTAGTTTTATAATAACCCATGAGAAGTTGTTTGACCGCTTCTGCTTAATAGGGTCTCACAACTCTATGGTGGGCTGTTCTATAATAAATATGGGGGGCTAGTGGCACAGCTCAAGGTTTTTCGCACTTTGCCCCATTGCCATTTACAGTGAGACACAACCCTTTAGAGAGACTTGCCCTTTTCTCTTGATCTTATTTGTTTCTGTTGCGCATTAATGCTTAAGCTACATAATTGGGGGATTTTAATTTGAAATAATAACTACTTCTGAGCTTTGATAATGGCAAGTATGTGATTGCTGTTCTGTTTGATATCTGGAGAGCATAGTCAGGAAATAAAGCTGTTGGCCTTTTTGGAAAATAATAACTGAGCATTGCTGCATTATGATGTGATTGCCATTGGAGAATGCCTTTCTGATAAGCCGCACGTTGCTGCTCTCCTACTTTGCCGGAAGACTCGGCGGCATCCTGCTGTCCCACTGTGCTCTAATCTCTGCAATGCTAATTTATGTTTGTCACTACATTGGAGTTTGGCTCAGCATTGGAATGTACCTGATAAGCCATAGCAGGGATATGCAAACTGCACAACGACAATACTACATCTATTGATATAAGGCTTAGGCATATGGCAGTTTCCATTAATAAAACTTGGCCTCCAAAAATCCATAAACGCCCCCATTGCTAGTAGGCGGTGCACACAAAATCAAGATCTTTTTGTAGACGTGAGCAAAGTTCCTTCAAGCCTCAATGAAAAAGGACCTGAACTAAGAGGAAGTTTTCTCGGCCATAATATACCCTTGGTAATATAATAATGACATATTGTGACATCGGGTGGTTAAATAGTAACAAGGGCCTTGCTCTATAGAAGGCGGTAGGGACAGGGTTGACTTGTGCCCTCAAATACTTTACTCGTACTGTAGCTCTCAATTTCCAGTCTGGAACTAGGTGTAGCTCTTAGCCAGGCCCCTCTGCAGTTGTGCTGCTAAATACTCTAGCACCAGGGTCAGACTGGGCTGGTGGAACACTGGGAAAAAACCCCAGTGGGCCCTGCTGACCCAGACCTGAAGCATTGGTGCCCCCCAACTGACTCCCCCCCTCCAATCACAGCTAATTTAGTAGAAGGTAGGCATTCTCAGGGGGGGTTGTTGGTCGGTGGGAACCCCTGTGGGCCCCACACACCCCAGTTCAGCACTGTCTAGCACTTGAATGCATGCATGTATTAAGTCATGTATCCATCCATCCATGTATTAAGTCATGGTTTCCAACTTTTTACAAAAGGGCCTCTTTATTATAGTGTAAGCCAACACCACCGATGATGCTGCCCAAAGCAACCAATCAGATCTTTGCTTTTGTTTTCCAGCATGTAGGTGAATGTTCATATCTAATTGCTGATTGGTTGATATGGGTAATATCACTGGTGAGGTTGGCTTATACACTATAATTAATATGCCCCTAAGAGTTGAAGTTTGGGGTGCTGGGAGTTGTATTTGTTGGTAAAACTGCAGAATTATAGTACCTTTTCAATATGTTCATCAATAAAACAGCTATTTGGTTGAGTGTGAATGACTTTTAAATTGTTTGATTTTTTTTTCCTTTAGTATAGGGCACAACGAGGTGATTGGAATGTGCCGAGTGGGAAGCGACGCTGATATGCAGGGCAGAGAACACTGGAATGAGATGTTGGCAAACCCCAGAAAACCCATAGAGCACTGGCATCAACTGGTAGAGGTAAATATCAAGCTTGTAGTTAAGAGTTAAAGCCCTGCATTAAATGCAAGGATGGCAACTTGTTCCCTGAATCCTCTGCCAGAAGAGACATGGAGGTGGATGTTTGAAGGTCTACATTTTACCTGCAGCTTTGCTTTCCAAGCCTAAAACTTCCAAAAAGTTGGGAAGATGAGGTGATCCCGGTGGTGGCCAATAAAAAGGGCAACTATTTGGGGGTTTTAGACTTGAAAAGCATGTATGTATGTATGTATATCTTTATTTATAAAGTGCTACTTATGTACGCAGCGCTGTACAGTAGAATAGAATAATACAAACAGGGGGTTATTAAGATAATAATAGATAAATACAAAGTATTACAATAAGCACAAATAAATAAAAGATACAGTTGCAATAAGAGAAGAGTCAAAGACACAAGAGGATGGAGGTCCCTGCCCCACAGAGCTTCTAGATGTATCTAGATGTTGCAGGTTGATATCTGTCCCTTTGTTAAACATCTATTGAAGCAGTACAATATTAATGAATCAGATGAACAAGAGTGTAGGACTGGCCGACCGGGGATGACTGACGTAATTGGCCAGCCTGAAGTATATTGCAGTTTATGGACAAACAATCCTTATTAGGTTTAAAGAGGAGGGCATTTTAGTAGCTTTAAACACTAAATATCGTTATGTTCTTTATATAGTGATAATGGGTGAGGGCAGAGGATTTCTTGTCTTTGTATGAATTTTGTAGTCACAGCCTCATTGCCCCCCCTTTATAATTTAAAAATGTTTGGTGGGGAATGCAACTTTTTTTTCAATAACGAAAAACAATTTCTTTCCGCTCTATTATATTATAAGCTCCCTGACAACACAAAAACTTGAGGGGTCTTTCATAACAAGTCTTCTTTATATACAGTCTCATTTTCACATTCTGACAGATTTTAAAGGGAAGGGAGAAGTCTCCCAGCCGTACATTGTCTCAGATTGATGCCTAGAGGAGGCAGGAGTGCGTGTTAGTAATGGCACCGATAAGAACACAGCAGGGTTCCCTGCGTTTCTGCCCAACGCTTCTCTGCTTCTGTCATTTATCTTCAAACGAAATATAACAAAATCAAGATTGTTTTGCAGCCTCGGGAAAGGCTTAAATAAGTTTGAGTGAATGTATTTTATGATTTTTTTAAGGATTTTTTGAAACTAATACAATTTCTGATATTCACAGTTTATTTGCTCCAAATTCTCTATGTTTAGATCTCTGTATAAAGTGCACATTTTATCAATATTATCATCCAAGGGCACTTTTAACAGTATTTTTTAATAAACTGTCCTGATCTGACAAACATAATCAGACATGGATCCCAATAGGTCGAGTGATAAACATTTGGCCAGTGGAAATGCATTTTCAGTCATAAATTCAATGTTTTTGCCTTCCAATAAAAGGTTTCTGTTGAACAAATTATGACCAGTTTATAAGAATACTGGTAGTTTTTATGTAATTGCATAGCAACCAATCAAATCATAGTTGTAAGGCTTCTATATACTTACATATCCAGTCATTTTGTGAGACTTTGCCCAGCATTTGAATTGGGCTAAACCGATTGTTTCCTCCCATAGGCCAATGATCAGATCATGCTGCAGGCATACAGAGACCAGTTGGGTGAGGGCCTTATCAATGCACCAATGATGTTCTTGCCCAATTAGATCTTAAAACCTGCCTGAAAGATATCTAGCCAATTTTCAACCACACGAAGCAGGACAACCCCATACATGGGCCAATAAGCTGCCGATTCTGGAGGAGTAGCCCATGTATAGCCAGCTAATTGCACTAGACTAAGGGACATATTTATTATAGTGTGGTATAGGGTAGGACAGGCAGAGTATGGCACACACAGGCAGCATAGGGCAGGCAGAGTATGGCACACACAGGCAGGGTAGGACAGGCAGAGTATGGCACACACAGGCAGCATAGGGCAGGCAGAGTATGGCACACACAGGCAGCATAAGGCAGGCAGAGTATGGCACACACAAGCAGCAGAGGGCAGGCAGAGTATGGCACGCACAAGCAGCATAGGGCAGGCAGAGTATGGCACACACAGGTAGCATAGGGCAGGCAGAGTATGGAACACACAGGCAGCATAGGACAGGCAGAGTATGGCACACAGGCAGGGTAGGGCAGGCAGAGTATGGCACACAGGCAGGGTAGGGCAGGCAGAGTATGGCACAAACAGTCAGTGTAGGGCAGGCAGATTATGGCATACCCAGGCAGCATAGGCCAGGCAGAGTATGGCACACACAGTCAGTGCAGGGCAGGCAGAGTATGTCACACACAGACAGGATGGGGGCCACACAGAGGGGGCCATGGGCCACCAGTTGTACAGCATTGAGCTATGCAATTGTTACTTTGTTCATCAGTAGCTTGTGTTGAGTGTATGTGTACACCCTGTGATGCTGTGCTCCACCTTTATTTTTTCCCTCTGTTGAATGCAATTCGATAAAGTGCCTCTTATTGATTTTGTGCAGGAGAAAGCATTAAACAGTTTTATGACTAAATCGCCCCCGCCTCGAGACAAACCAAGCATAGTAGTGGACAATACACAGTCTGACTAGGAGCTTTTTCTATCTAAGTAGAGAGAAACGGATCAGAAGAGCTGTAAGTATAACTAAACACATCCTGCATTTGTCAAATGTGCCTAAATATATCATTTTAAGGTATTCTTGTTGTGAACAGTGAACATTATGGTTCATAACTGGTTGGTTAGAAGGCTTACTGTCTATTTTACACACCTGTGGCAGTCTCACCTGCTTCAATTGGGTGTATGTTCACCTGCTAGCTGATCCAGAAGAAGGCAAAACATCCTAAATGAATCCATGCCCAACTTGCCTCAGGGGGAAAAGTTCCATTCTGACTCCAAGAGGGCCATCGGACCAGTCTCTGGAGCAACATTGTACTAAGAGTTAATTTGAGTAATTTTGTATTTTGTACCATGCTGAAAATGATGCCCTTTTGTCCACTGAAAGGGCCTACAGTTTTTGAAGCTTATTGTATGTTCCCCTTGGACATTTATACATAGTTACAGTATGCCTCTACCTAAGTTTCTTAGTGCTGCTTCACCAGTGCAAATGGGCTTGGCACCTTTTTCTATAAACTATACTGGCCAGATGGGGGTGGGTCCACAAGAGGGGGGATTGTGACATAAATGGGTGGAACCATGATGTCACAAGGGGAGTCTAATTCACATCATCAAGCATTGAATTAGGTGAGCATGGAGGGGTAAAAAGTGTAGGCTGGGGGGAGGGGCGGATTGGAGGTGGGCTGGAGTCAAGCTGACTAGTTATTACAAATTTACCAGCAAGTACAAAGCTGGTAAACTTGTAATACTGCCTGTGGCCTTGAGTGTTATTTTACTGGCTAGGCTGGTTACATACAGCTCTAAGTGGCAACCCTAAGTGCAAACAACCCCAGCTTGGCCAGCCTGTTCTCAAAACCGAGACCTTCCCTTTATCAACTTAGTCACTCTTCTTTGGACTCTCTCCATTTTAATAATATCCCTTTTGAGCACTAGATACAACATTTTCACTGCATATTCTACTTGGGATCATAACTAATTCTGTGAAGAGGATGCATTGCACAGATATATATGAAACATATAATTACATATATTTTAGGACATGCTGTAGATAGGTGAACCCATGCCTATGAAATAGCCATTAAGGTGTGAGCATTTTACTATACTCAGTCTCTTTGAGAAACGTCCCATCATGGAATTTATTACAGTTAAATTAACATATGTGTATGATTTTTCCCTATAATTATTAGTGCTTTTGGCCGTTTTCCCTCTTCCTAACACAGACTGTTCCATAGCCTTGACAGGTTTAAAACCAAGTACATTTTCCTAGGCGAAGAGAGTTTGCAGCCAAAGAAGCAATTACGGTAAAATATGGCTCACATCTGTCTACAATGACATCTACATTAAGTCTCACGTATAGCCTAACTGGGGCCCAGACTAACTAGGGGCTGAGTTAGAGAACCTTTGCAGCCATAAATCCTTTAATGTCTGAATGATACAGACTCTGATCCAGTGTCCTGAATGAAGAGGTAAAGGGCATTTACAAGTACAGGAAATTATAATTGAAAATAAAATTGATTAGTAAGAAAGGACATGGCAAGACGGCCCTCGGAATAAAAAGCCCAGTGTTTAAAATGATGGTTAGATATCTGTCTCTTCCTGACTGTCCCTTTTCCTTAATTTATCTCCATTTCCTTCAGGGTTAAAGTGTTTATCTCTGAAAGAAATCTCTTGTAATTCTTCTGTTTGCCCCAGCAGATTGAGTTTAGGTGAGTTTTGTTAGACTGGTTTTCCAACAAATGTTGGGATATAGAAACCTTTAATCAATTAAATGGAACCATTTAATAAGGTCAAAAGTGAACTTTAAAAAACATGACTCGTTTGCAACCGATACCATTTTACCAGTTATTCATTTAGAGATATGAGCCAATATAACATGTTTATATCTAGGGGTACAAAAAACCCACTTCAGTTTGAGTAGATGCTGGAGAATATATTTACACAAATAGTAGTTTTGTGCAGTAGTTCCACCTACAAAAAAAATGTAATTGCTAAATTTATTGTCTTCTTGAATTGTCCTTTCCACCTATCTCTTCTGCTTTGTGTTAGTTCCATACTGCACTAATATGCCAATGTTTTGCCAATGTCTCTGTAACCTTGTTATGAGGGGGAGACTTGTTTCCAAAATGTTTGAAAAACACTTATTTCAACAGTAACACTAAACTACACTGTGGACCTCATGCCCAAGCATTGTACTTCTTGTACATAAGGCTGGGGAATGAAGTCGGAGTTGGGGAGCATCATGTTATATAGTCAAACATTTTCCCTCTTAAATATACAAGTATATTACCTCTAGCTCAGAGCACACAGGTGGGAAGGACAAGGACACTCACTAGAACAATTATTCATAGACCAGTGGGTTTTTGCCCTACCATTTCCCCCACTTCTATAAAATACAGGCAGCAGGGGAGGGAAAATGTAAATACAGGTATAGGACCCATTATCCAGAATGCTTGGGACCAAGGGTATTCCGGATAAGGAGTCTTTCCGTAATTTGGATCTCCATACATTAAGTCTACTAAAAAATCAATAAAACATTAATTAAACACAATAGGATTGTTTTGCATCCAATAAGGATTAATTATATCTTAGTTGGGATCAAGTACAGGTTCTGTTTTATTATTACAGAGAAAAGGGAATCATTTAACCATTAAATAAACCCAATAGGACTGTTCTGCCCCCAATAAGGGGTAATTATATCTTAGTTGGGATCAAGTACAGGTACTGTTTTATTATTACAGAGAAAAGTGAATCATTTAACCATTAAATAAACCCAATAGGGCTGTTCTCCCCCCAATAAGGGGTAATTATATCTTAGTTGGGATCAATTACAAGGTACTGTTTTATTATTACAGAGAAAAGGGAATCATTTAACCATTAAATAAACCCAATAGGGCTGTTCTGCCCCCAATAAGGGGTAATTATATCTTAGTTGGGATCAATTACAAGGTACTGTTTTATTACAACAGAGAAAAGGGAAATCAGTTTTAAAATTCTATGGGTGACAGGCTTTCCGTAATTCGGAGCTTTCTGGATAATGGTTATCCGGATAAGGGATCCCATACCTGTACTACAAAGTAATATGGAGCTGGGGGAGTCCTCCCATGGTATAGGGGGCTCTAATGAATGCTCTATGAATCCAAGACATAATTCATGGATTTCCTGGATGCCCAGATTGTTCTGATTACTGGGCCTATGCTTTTATTATAATACAAGGTCCCCTGGAAGTCTGTATGTGTTCGTCCAAATGTACCAACATTGGAGGCAGCTGTAAATTAGTGCGGTTACTCTGACGATGCTTGGTTATTAGTGAATAAGTGGAACATTATAATCTCTCTTAGAGCTGTAGTATGTTAGAGCCCTGGCACATTGCATCTCAAACTCTTAATCACCGTTACATGTTCTAAAAATCAAGTCAAACCTTAGGGAAAGATCTATGGCTCGGCATTAGTTAAATGACTTCCACCCATTGTATGCCATTTGTTATAGCTGTTTTTATTTTATGCTGCCCTAACACACTGATGCTTCAGAACTTCATTCCATGCTTATTCTTTATTAATGGCTCTGTCTGTCAGCCTTAATGAGCACTGCTAATTGGAAATTCTGCTTCTGAAAATTGCTTGATTAGCTCTCATGTATGAATAAACAGAATTAGCACCCAACATTGATGCAGAATGTCCAAATCACTCACGTACTGTTTTAGGGTCAGTGCTGCTGAACTGTGACTTTCCAGGGCTGAGAAGATACATTTGTGAACAATACACTAGAGAATAATATACAAATCAGTAAATGCAATATTCAACTACAGTTGTTAAAGGGGAATTATACATTTAAGAGCACCATTGGTATAGTTACATGTCCATTTTGTCTGGGGCCTGGCACTGTGTTCCACAAACATTATCCGTTCTTTATTCAGTCTCCTCTCCACCCATATCCCCAGATGCTGCACCTGAAACCCCTTTTATAGTGTGGCCAGTGGGGGCACCTTGGAGGGAGTGGGACCCCTGGGGCGGCAGCCCCTGTGGGCCCTGCAACCCCCAGTCTGACCCTGGTTTGGTGAAGTAGATGGAAATGTAGTTTTGTCCATTGCCGTTTACATTTCACTTATAAACCCGATTGGACTTATTGGAGAAATAATCACTGGGGGGGGCCCACTGAAAAATGTCAGCTTCGTTGTCATGTCCATTAACTCTTTCTTGATTTTGTTTAGCGCATTATATGGATGCACAAGCAAGGACGCTCCATTTTCTGCCGACAAAATCGTGCATCTTAATAAATGTGCATGGTGTTAAAGGTTTAGCTGAATACCAATATTTTTGTGAATGAAAATCTTGTGGGATTCAGCCAAATCCTGGGTTTGTATATGCCTTGTCTAGTTGCAACACTTTCATAATTTACATTTGTTGTGTCGAATAAAATCCAAGGGATTATTATAAAAGGGACAATAACACGTTCAAATGAAAATTCATAGGAACCTGTCAGTACTACTAAACAGTTGCAGTATACTGTAGCTCAGTGCTGTCCAACTTCTGCGGTGCCGAGGGCCGGAATTTCTCTCGCATACATGGTGGAGGGCCGCTAATGGAAGCCAGTTTTGACCTCTCCCCCTTTAAACCACACCCACTTCAAACCACACCCATTTTATCACTATGGTGGTAGTGCAGCAAAAACCCAAATGCTTCATCCTCACTCACACCATCCTTCATATGTGAAAGAATTATATTATGTCATATTAAGACACACCCTTAAATCCATATGCCTCCTCCTCCCCTGTGGATAGCACAGCAACTCCCAGCATATAATTACACACCTTAGGGACCATTTCACTATTTCCACCTGCTAACAAACTCCCAAAACAAACCCCTGCCAGGTTCACCTCCCACAGGCAGCATAGGGTAGGCCGCGGGCCGCCAGTTGGACAGCACTGCTGTAGCTAATGAAAAGTCCCCCATAGGCACCCCCACGTGAGTGGTACTTACCTGAGCTACACTCTGAGACAGCTAAAGGATCCTCTGCATTTGTGTTCATCATGCTGGGTTGGGGGGGTGGAGCAATCCTTCCATAGGCTGAAGTACTGTTTCCATTTGTAATTAGCCAATGAAAGCATCGCGCCAACCTCCACCCAGTGTGGCTAGGAAAACAGGATATGGATATTCCTAGGGACGTGTCAGTATACCTTTAAACCTCTCCATTGTAATGAATGTTGTGGTATTGGGCATGGTGTGGTATCAGAACTACGTTTGTTCAAGATGTTCCACCAGGACGCTGTAATATCTGTTCAAACACCTCGGAGCAAATAACATACAGAACTGAGAGTTGGCTGTTCAGCAAATGAATCATAGTTTCTACATTATTTCAAATGTTCTTCATATCTGCATGAAGGTTTATCTCTGGGGACAACATTGCATTACTTGTGAAATCTTTCTGCCCTGGTTTGTTATTTAAATGGTAGCTGTTTATTGAATTCCCAGGTTATTAAGGTGGTATAATATCTGTTTGCTGCATTGTACATAATACGTTATCATTACAAAAACTATTCATGCAGTTTCCTCTTTATTACCTTTTTAGGTCGTCAAGTCACATGCGTCACTCTGTCTATTTCCTCTTCATTTTATAGTTTTCATGAGGAGGGGGAAAGACTCCTGGAGACGAAGTAAAGAAGAAAAGGCTATATGATGCACCAGATTATTGCAGATGCATTTTGATTTTCCAAAAAAAGCCATAGAGTACTCATGTACATATTGGTCAATCTTTAGCAGTTCATGGTGAACATGGAAGACCTTTATTGGACACTGTTATTTCAGAGAGGACAATGATGGACTGTTAGTCACCATATCAAACTCCAGCAATGCACTAAACACAGCATGGATAATGCAATGAAGAAGGTTCTCCAGAGCCGCTCTAAATCTCTAGGTGCAAGAACTTTGAGCAGCGTTAGGAGGAAAATCCGTCTGAGTGATTTGCATGTTATGGAAAAGTATCTCTGCTCAGTCTCATTTTACCTCCCTGGGCAGGAGAAGCAGTGCTTGGCTTCAGAAATATTTCCATCATGGTCTTACTATCACCCCCTATTTAGACGGCTCAGTGATAAGGAAATGTCCCCTGCACCATTTGAGTGACTTCCAGTGTTAAAACCACGAGGTTGGTGGAATGATGGATTCACGAACACTGCTCTCAAGAACTCATTTACAGAGGAGGCTGGTGGTACAGGGAGGATGATGGTACAGGGAGATTTTACTGCAAAGGATCTGATTATGATGAATCAGCGGACAGCAAAATAACTTCTACGACCCTATCCTCTGGAAGCAAAGAAATAGGCACTTTTATGTTGACTGTCTTTCTATTGTAATATTGTACATTCTGTGTGTGTGCGTGAGATTGAAAACAATGTCCATTTGAGTGGTACTTGATGGTTTCCCTTCTTCCTATACAACGTTAAATATAACATTGTTATTAAGGTGAGTGAGAGTTCCGAGTACAATCACTTGTTACATGTTTATGGTGTTGATCGTGACCATCTGAAGGAATCTGTCTTTCAGCTTAAATACTGAGCTGGCACGCAAGCAAAACTCTCCTGAAGGAGTGGAGATGCTACGGACGGCCAGTTTGCGGTCATTAAAACAATGAGAATGAGCATGAGAAGATCAGGGCACTTGGATTTAATTGGCACTTTTCTAGTAAGAGAAGATCAAGGAGAATGTTTCTTGGTAGAAACAGATTGTTGCCTTCCAGTACTCGTTTTTTATTATGCCAAGAATAAAGGGAACATATATCAGAATAAAAGTAGCCATGCCGAAACCTCATCTGAAAAAAAGAGCAGGTATGCGGGGGTTGTGCTTGTACAATGGCCACTGTGTCGTTATTTTGCTCCTGGTTTCTGCCTTCTGTAGACACATTTGAAGTTCTAAAAGATATACTGTACGTCTCAACCACCGCATTTGCTTAAAAAGCCGAATGTGTTCTATCAAAGCCACTTCATTAGAAGACATAATGGTGTCTTAATATTTTCCCAGGGTCGAGCATTCCCAGATCTTTCAATTCTTCTTTTTTTTCTTAATTTATAAAAGATTCTCTAATTTTTATACATGCAAAAATATTAAAACCAAGATTTGAATTCATTTTTATAAACACTCCTTTCAAAAATCTGGAAATGTTCAATGTGGCGACATAAATACGATCCAAAAATTCTAAATTTAGGTTTAAGAAATGTATCACAAATATTTATTTCATTAAAAAAAAATACAATATGAATATATACTTTTTTTTCACTCCTAAGGGGTGACGTTAATTCAACCCCTGGTCATTTCTAAATGTTCCTTTCCTACAATTGAATAGACTGGGGATTGCATGGAATTCATAGCATGCTTTAAAGTTTCACAGGGAGTTCTCAGTTCCTTAGGAAACCCACCAATCGCCTTTCTCTAGGAAGTGGAGGGGGAAAACAATGTAATAAAGGAAATTTGAAGGTGATTCATTGAAAATGAAACATTTAAGGACACTTGAACCAAATGCACGTCTGTAATTTGTTGGGGGGAAAAAAAACATAACATTTGTTTGTTTTTAGTGTGTGAGAAAATGCTCATTTTTAACAGTTGCCATCTGCAAAGCCATACCAAAAATTCAAAAAACTACAAAAAAATAATAAAAAAGTGAAATTAAAAATCAAAATATGTATTTGTTTATTTTAACACAAATGTTTAGGGATCCCATAGAGAAATGTGTTGCAGATTATCCAATCAGTAGCACCTTTCTCTTCAGATTCACGGTGTATTAATGGTCTTTTCATATTAATTAACAATTATAATACATGAACGTTACAGAAACATTGTACTTACCAATTCAAACCAGCTTAATTCAGACCCTAACTCAGGGATCCCCAGCCTTTCTTACTCGTGAGCCACAGTCATAAGTAAAAAGACTTGGAGAGCAACACAAGCACCATAAAAGTTCATGGAGGTGCCAAATAAGGGCTGTGATTGGCTATTGGGCAGCCTCTAAGCACACTATCAGCTTACAGGGGCTTTATTTGGTAGGAAATCTTGTTTTTATTAAACCAAAACTTGCCCCCAAGTCAGGAATTCAAAAATAACTCCCTGGT
Organism: Xenopus tropicalis; assembly: GCF_000004195.4. Taxonomy (NCBI): domain Eukaryota; kingdom Metazoa; phylum Chordata; class Amphibia; order Anura; family Pipidae; genus Xenopus; species Xenopus tropicalis. The sequence continues at coordinate 109,684,947 of NC_030683.2, read as the reverse complement.
TTGGGGGCACTGAGAGCAACATCCAAGGGGTTGGGGGGCAACATGTTCTCTGAGCCACTGGTTGGGGATCACTGCCCTAGGTATAGCATGGCATTTTGCCTAAGGTTACCATCTATCCCCATTTCAGGTGGACTGACCCTGTTTCAGATTCCCTGTCCCTGTGGAAAATTGACCCCAGCAGGCATCCTCACTGTCCCCAGCCAATTGTTGCTATTCCAGGACAGAAGGAAGGAGTGACCTTCTGTCACCTGACCCCATTCCCTCCACATCCTCCAAACTTCTTTTTCTGTTGCTGAAGGAAGGAATATGTATAAAATAATTTGGTGCTTTGCTAGGAAAATATATTAAGATATGTCGCTGTGATGTTAGGTAGATGTGCGACAATGGGGGAGGGCCAAAAAGTGTGCCCAGCATATACATATTTGGGGCAGTGCACTGTGTGTGTTGCAGCCTCTTCTTGTCCCTAGATTTTTTCCTTAGAAATATCAGTCAAATGTCACCCACTTTCCATTGTACTGAATGGGAAACACTTGAAAGCCTCAGAATTCTGCTGTAGCTTACATGTAATTATGTAAATGTCACATGGGGATGGAGATAAAGTTAAAGGAGAAAGAAAGGTATAATCAGTGGGGGGTACCAAATGTTAGGGAACCTACAGTAATTATAGTCACTTACCTGAGACCCTGGGCCAGTGCCCTGTTGACTGAAAGCTGCCCCAGCTTGGGCTATTTCTTTAGGAGTGCCACATTGCTATATGCTCCCTTATTAGTCTCTATGGCCCCAGACTGGGTACACATGCAACCTTTTTTTTTTCTAAGTTCAGCTTTTCACTGCCTATTCGCACCCTTACTGGAACGTAGAGAAGATCCAGAAAGAAGAAGGCGGCGGCAGTGTGGAGTTCCTACCCTGAGCCAGTGCAGATTTCAGCAAACAGGAGCACCGGCCCAGGGTCTCAGGTAACAATTATAATCACTGGGGGGTACCTAACGTTTCAACATCCAACCAGTAATTATTCCTTTGCTTCTCCTTTTAGTCTTAAAAGAGAATCAATTTAATTTCTAATAGTTTAGTGTCCCAGGATTTGCCTTTTTAAGACTTTCTAAACAGCTATATACTCATCACTCTACCCAAGATGCAGGACTAATCTGAAATGTAACATTATTGAGGGCACCATATTCCTTTGAGAAAACTTTACCCACCCACTTTACTTATCTATGATGCTCAATTTAAACCTGATTTCAGACCCAAGTCCCTTAGCTTGTGTAGGCACATATGCCCCTCTCTTGCTGTGACCAATTATAGGGTATTCCAGTGAAGAATACTGCCACAAGTGGAACAAGAATCCCATGGAATATATACCCCATGCCCTGAAGCAAAGAAAGTGTACCGCAAAGCACCCATGTGGGTACTATCATGTTATACTTTGTAAAATTAGTGAAAGAACAATATTCTAAAACATAAATGCCCTTTTTGGTTAAATATTTTACATCCTACTAGGTTTCAGTATATATGTGTTCATTTTGGTGTTGCTTAGGATCTGGGATGGGCCCTTAAATATGTAATGGTGTTAGGGGATAATAGATCTCAGTTTATATATATATATATAACATATATATATATGTTCTGCCTTTTTTTAATTAATTGCAACGGTGCTCGTTGCCATACTTTCTCTCATCATAGAAATCACATCTGTTTCCTGGACTCCAGGGGAAGAATGCCCTCTAGTGGCAATATATTCATGAAGAAAGCTGGAATGCTGCTTTACTTTACCAAACAATTCATTTTGAACACAGCAACTCTCAGAAGAATACTCTTGCTTTTGACTATTTTGACCCTTCCTTTCAGAAATGCCAATAAACTCCAAAACTAAATAACTCCTATGATGTCTTTCCAACAAACATTTCAATAATCAGGTTAAAAGTTGGTTTTATCTCAGATATCAACGATAAAATGATTTTCCATGACAAAAGTCTGATATCACTAAGATGCTTATTTGCTAATATTGGAACTAGCGAACTCTGGACACAGGCCTGCTATCAGGATTTACGTGGCACTAGGGGTCACCACCTTGCAGGCATTTCACTGACCTAGCTGGTAAAATACCATCCTAGGCTAGGACTCATATTACAAATTTGACAGTAAATCTTTAATCCCTAGTTGTTTTGCCCCGGTCTGCCTCCGATCCGCTCCAAAGCCCTCTTTCTGCTTCCCGAAACCCTGCCTACTCACCAAATCTGAAGTGTGCCAATACCTTCATGGCCCAGCTGGCACCCAAAATGTTAAAACTCTGCCTTGCCTCCTATGTCATTGGTTGTTAAGGCCAGAAGATAAAGGTGGCAACTCTATGGGGCACCAAAATACTTAAGCAGTAGAATGCTCGGGAACCTGGGGTTTTCCGGAAAAGGGATGTTTCTGTAATTTGGATCTCCACACCTTAAGTCTACTAAAAGATTATTTAAAAATTAAACAAACCCAATAGGTGTGTTTTGCTTCCAGTACAGATTAATTATAGCTTAGTTGGGATCAAGTACAGGTACTGTTTTATTATTACAGAGAAAAGGGAATCATTTAACCATTAAATAAACCCAATAGGGCTGTTCTGCCCCCAATAAGGGGTAATTATATCTTAGTTGGGATCAAGTACAGGTACTGTTTTATTATTATAGAGAAAAGGGAATCATTTAACCATTATATAAACCCAATAGGGCTGTTCTGCCCCAATAAGGGGTAATTATATCTTAGTTGGGACCAAGTACAGGTACTGTTTTATTATTACAGAGAAAAAGGAAATCATTTTTAAAAATTAGAATTATTTGCTTATAATGGAGTCTATGGGAGATGGCCTTCCCATAATTCAGAACTTTCTGGATAACGGGTTTCCAGAAAACGGATCCCATACCTGTAGTAGGATTTCCCCAGAGGGCCCAGGTACTTAGCCCTCTGCCTGACTGGTCCCTATGGATTGTGGGCACTGTTAATAATGCAAAATGAGAACCCATTTTTTTAACATAAATCATAAATCCTGTCTGATGCCCCTGGTTAGCCCCTGCCCCACACACACCTGGACTGCCCAAACACCACCTATTCTCAAGCCCACCACTTTTGTGGACCACTATTTAGGACAGTTGCATCTATCCAGGTCCAGGATGAAGCATTCTCAGCAGTTAGAATAACTGATATACTCAGTCATGGTAAATCCGCACCTTAGGCTTTTTCTAGAATAACAGCGCTCCAACCTTAGGAAGCCTTACTGATATCAACCTGGGTACAACTTAAATCATTTACTCCAAAGCAACTTTTGTTTATTGACCTTCATTTCCCTAATGCCAACGAGCAATGCGCCTTCTCTAAAAATAAACAGACATTAAAAACAATCTGTTCAACAAGCATTTTAGATGAATGTTTCTAATGGATGCAATGATAGCTGCAGGTGGATTGAATGGGGGAGATGTTCTGTTACTGGCACTGTAATCCATATACATGTCTATACCAGAGCCAATAGAACAAATATGGCTGCACAATGAAAACAGATCAAATACATGAAGCTGCCTATAATAAAAGGGGCTATATCACTTATATTGGGGCTCAGATATGTTATATTAAAAGAAAAATTCTTCTTCAAAACGCATTGAAAAGATTGACTTGTAGAGGCGCAGAGCCGTCTGATAGCACTGGAACGCTTCTCTTGTTAGATATAACTGCACACAGTGTTTTTCATATATGGTCTTACAGGAAGCCATAAGAACAATTTTACTTGTGGAAAATCACTACAAAAATATCCACTGGCAGACAAAGATTACATGCCAGCAACTATAGTTTTGCAATAAAGATATATTTATCAAGGACTATTTTAAGTTCCCGGTCTTAAAAAAGCCACTAGGAACATTAAAGTATTGATGTGCGACAGTGTTTGCGTACTCGTGGTCAATAAACACTTTGCTAATGTTCTGTTCATTCTGTGCTGAACTTCTACGTCTGGACCATTCCAATAAGCTATTGTGGGGGAACTCCTCCTGCTATAGCAACACAGTTACAATAAATGGATGTAAGGACCCATAGGGTTAATCTGCCCCTATGGCTTTAAACCCTACCACTTCCTGATTTCTGCTGTTATGGGGCAAAGACCCATGTATCTAGTTTATCCTTTGCACTTATACCTATTGGATATTTTGGTTGATCACACCACTTGGCTTCCTGTTTGGCTGCCTTCTGAATCTCAAGAAACAGCTCCACTGAGCCTGGGTTCAGAATAGGCCCCAGTAAAGCCATTTGCCCTAGAGTACCCATCTTATACTCTAGTGAAGTCAGGGACAGGGAGCCCGTGAAGGAGGACCAGTTATGTAGTTAAGAGCACTCTCTAGGAGAGTGAGATAGAGAGGGAAGAGCAGCTCAGCTCCACCAAGGAAAGTAGTTGGAAGTACCCTTCCATACAGGCACTGTTGCCTCAGCATAGGGCCACGATTAAGACATAGGAGACAGGCAGTATCTCAACCCTGATCCACAGTCAGCTGTAGGACTCTCAAGCTAGGGGTTATCAACCTGAGGACTGAGGTATCTATCCTGACTGCTTCCATAGGGGTGCCAAGCTGACCAGGCGCAACAGCAAAGGCCCATCCTGTCTAAGAGAGTCCCATGTACCCCATGCTCTAAACCACACTAGCCTAGGTTTTGTCTATTTTATATTACATAGATATGGAGGCCTTTCCTTTTATTGTTAAAGGGGACCCGTCTCCCTAAAAAATAATTCAAATTCCTTTTCTATCATGTTAGCTGAGTAAAATAACATTTATTTATGCTATAAAAAATATTTACATTTTCTTTCCCCCGCTCTTTGAAAACACTATTAATAAGGCAAGTTTTGTATCACCCCAAAATCTTGTTTATGTGCCAAAACGGGGGACCTGGTGCTCATGACCCTGCACTGGCTACACAATTATAAATCTTGAGGAGGGAGGGGGAAAGTGAGGAGTGTAGTGACATGTAGGCAGTGCTAAATGGAAAGTGAAAGTCATTGACTGCCCTGCCTCTATGCCTGAAATGTAGAGGCGGGGCAAGCAATATATGATTGGCAGCTGAGATTTTTACATTTTGACTGCTGGGGAAAGGATTTTCTGGAATGAGAATGAAAGTGTAAATCACTGGGGGTTGACAACTTGTTAGAGGAGAAAGAAAGTCATTTTGGCATTTTACTGCCAATAGATTCGCCACATTAGTGCCACCTAGAACACTATATTTATTCTGCAGAAAACTTTACTATACCTGAGAAAAGAACCCTAGAAGCTTTCTCTGATAGCAGCTGCCATTTTAGCTTGGTCCTGGTAGCTTCCTGCTGCAGCTCTAGCCATTGGAATCACAGATCACACATTCCTAAGGGTGGGGGGGAGTGAGTTCTTGTGCATTCTTATGGGAGGGGGGCAGGAGAAGGGAGGGGGAGAGGGAGAGAGGAGAAAACTGAGCAGACTCAAGCCCCTAACCTGAAGGAGCCCTTAAAGAGAGGAAGTCTGATACTGAAGAACATGTTCCCAAATAAGGAGACAAGAAATCCTTTGTTTGTTTTAATAGTGCAGCTTTCCTGTGAGTGCTTATGGCTGTATTTACATAGACCTTTCTGATAAAGCTTACTTAGTTTTTACTTTTCCTTCTCCTTTAAACATTAGAGTTGCTTACCTTAGGCCAGAGGCTCTTCATCAAAGAAAATCACTGGTCCCATGTACTATTGTGGTGAGGTTGCCAAACGAGCAAATCTTTCCCCGATATGCCCACCATGCTAGTGAGATTTCTTGACATGAATAGGATAGGAGGATAGGAAAAGTTGGAGCCAATGTGGTCACCAGTCCAATGAAAAATCAAGCCTGTCTGATCTACATCTAGCCAATTTTTAACCAGATATCAGGCCTGTTGCAGGGCCCCATACACGGGCAGATAAGCTGCCGAGACTTAAGGACCCAAATCTACAGTTGAAATCTGCCCCTGTAAGGCCACCTTTAGATGCAATAAGGCCAAAATTTTGCTATACTTCCCAGCAAAACAATATATATTCAGTGGAAAGGAAGAAGATGGCAGCACAGTGTTCACTAGCCTAGAACCCAAGTCAGTGTTTATTATTTAGTGACGAGGCACGCCAGTTTGGGGTTAGAGGTAAATTATTAGAATCGCTGTGGAGTGACTAACAAATTGAAACTCGTTACTATTGATTAGACCTTTAACTGCATACTCACCTCCACTGTAATAAACAGCAGAAAAATTGACCAATGTTAAAAATAATTAGAATATGCAATGTTAAATATCTTGATTTTTTACCAATCTTGTCCAAGGATGGGACATTTCAAAGAATGAAATGGGGTGGTTAAAACCAGAGCTGTCAACTTGGTGATACCCATTGCTGAGGGGATGTGTGGCGCGTGCCAGCGTCATACACAAAAGCTTCCAGAAGTGATGCCCCGCATTCGCAGATACCCTGTTAAAGCTGAAAATTTCTGTTTGCAGACATGCAAATGCTTTAAATACTGACTGCACATACGTGTCCTGAATTTAATGCAGAAATACAGAGGATGAAGCAAAATTTAATGGGAATGCTATCAACTTACGGGAGACTGGGAGAGGGAAGCAAAAATTGGGTAACTCACGAAAAAATAGGGGGTTGATGTGAGTGTATAGATAGGTCAGTGTGGGTCTGTATGTGAGTGTATAGATAGGTCAGTATGGGTCTGTATGTGAGTGGATAGATAGGTCAGTGTGGGTCTGTATGTGAGTGGATAGATAGGTCAGTGTGGGTCTGTATGTGAGTGGATAGATAGGTCAGTATGGGTCTGTATGTGAGTGTATAGATAGGTCAGTATGGGTCTGTATGTGAGTGGATAGATAGGTCAGTGTGGGTCTGTATGTGAGTGGATAGATAGGTCAGTATGGGTCTGTATGTGAGTGGATAGATAGGTCAGTATGGGTCTGTATGTGAGTGGATAGATAGGTCAGTGTGGGTCTGTATGTGAGTGGATAGATAGGTCAGTATGGGTCTGTATGTGAGTGTATAGATAGGTCAGTATGGGTCTGTATGTGAGTGGATAGATAGGTCAGTATGGGTCTGTATGTGAGTGGATAGATAGGTCAGTATGGGTCTGTATGTGAGTGGACAGATAGGTCAGTGTGGGTCTGTATGTGAGTGGATAGATAGGTCAGTATGGGTCTGTATGTGAGTGGATAGGTCAGTATGGGTCTGTATGTGAGTGGATAGATAGGTCAGTATGGGTCTGTATGTGAGTGGATAGATAGGTCAGTGTGGGTCTGTATGTGAGTGGATAGGTCAGTATGGGTCTGTATGTGAGTGGATAGGTCAGTATGGGTCTGTATGTGAGTGGATAGGTCAGTATGGGTCTGTATGTGAGTGTATAGATTGGTAAGTGTGGGTCTGTATGTGAGTGGATAGATAGGTCAGTATGGGTCTATATGTGAGTGGATAGATAGGTCAGTATGGGTCTGTATGTGAGTGTATAGATAGGTCAGTGTGGGTCTGTATGTGAGTGTATAGATAGGTCAGTATGGGTCTGTATGTGAGTGGATAGATAGGTCAGTGTGGGTCTGTATGTGAGTGGATAGATAGGTCAGTGTGGGTCTGTATGTGAGTGGATAGATAGGTCAGTGTGGGTCTGTATGTGAGTGGATAGATAGGTCAGTGTGGGTCTGTATGTGAGTGTATAGATAGGTCAGTATGGGTCTGTATGTGAGTGGATAGGTCAGTATGGGTCTGTATGTGAGTGTATAGATAGGTCAGTATGGGTCTGTATGTGAGTGGATAGATAGGTCAGTATGGGTCTGTATGTAAGTGGATAGATAGGTCAGTATGGGTCTGTATGTGAGTGTATAGATAGGTCAGTATGGGTCTGTATGTGAGTGGATAGATAGGTCAGTATGGGTCTGTATGTGAGTGGATAGATAGGTCAGTGTGGGTCTGTATGTGAGTGGATAGATAGGTCAGTGTGGGTCTGTATGTGAGTGGATAGATAGGTCAGTATGGGTCTGTATGTGAGTGGATAGATAGGTCAGTATGGGTCTGTATGTGAGTGGATAGATAGGTCAGTATGGGTCTGTATGTGAGTGGATAGATAGGTCAGTGTGGGTCTGTATGTGAGTGGATAGATAGGTCAGTGTGGGTCTGTATGTGAGTGGATAGATAGGTCAGTGTGGGTCTGTATGTGAGTGTATAGATAGGTCAGTGTGGGTCTGTATGTGAGTGGATAGATAGGTCAGTATGGGTCTGTATGTGAGTGGATAGATAGGTCAGTGTGGGTCTGTATGTGAGTGGATAGATAGGTCAGTGTGGGTCTGTATGTGAGTGGATAGATAGGTCAGTGTGGGTCTGTATGTGAGTGGATAGATAGGTCAGTGTGGGTCTGTATGTGAGTGTATAGATAGGTCAGTATGGGTCTGTATGTGAGTGGATAGATAGGTCAGTATGGGTCTGTATGTAAGTGGATAGATAGGTCAGTATGGGTCTGTATGTGAGTGTATAGATAGGTCAGTATGGGTCTGTATGTGAGTGGATAGATAGGTCAGTATGGGTCTGTATGTGAGTGGATAGATAGGTCAGTGTGGGTCTGTATGTGAGTGGATAGATAGGTCAGTATGGGTCTGTATGTGAGTGGATAGATAGGTCAGTGTGGGTCTGTATGTGAGTGGATAGATAGGTCAGTGTGGGTCTGTATGTGAGTGGATAGATAGGTCAGTATGGGTCTGTATGTGAGTGGATAGATAGGTCAGTATGGGTCTGTATGTGAGTGGATAGATAGGTCAGTATGGGTCTGTATGTGAGTGGATAGATAGGTCAGTGTGGGTCTGTATGTGAGTGGATAGATAGGTCAGTATGGGTCTGTATGTGAGTGGATAGATAGGTCAGTGTGGGTCTGTATGTGAGTGTATAGATAGGTCAGTGTGGGTCTGTATGTGAGTGGATAGATAGTCAGTATGGGTCTGTATGTGAGTGGATAGATAGGTCAGTATGGTTTTATGTATGTGAGTGGATAGATTGGTAAGTATAGGTGTGTGTGCTGGGTTTACTTGGATGGGTTGAACTTGATGGACTCTGGTCTTTTTTCACCCTATGTAACAAAAGTGGTCAACCGCCCTTAGTTATAAGATTCCCAGAAAAAATCATCCAATCGTATTCTCCGCGAACAAAAAATGAACCCTCCTGTCCCTGCCCAAAAAGCTAATATTTTCCTTCTACAGCCGTAAGATTGATCAGAGCTCATGTATCATTCAGGAGAACCCAGAGGTTAGAAAGTAAATCATTTTTATTAGTAATATAATTTTGCCTGTCTTCTGCTGTAAAAAATACAAATCGATAAAACTTCCCACACAGGTTGCATAGCGAATGTACATAAAGAAGCTGCATTATATACAACTCCATATGGTTTCATTCTGAGCACACACGCATGTCTGTACAGCTGCCGTAGGATAACTTACCTTGTATAATATTTCCCAGAACCTTCTGGCTCCAGTTATAATTATATGTGTGTTCCAAATTCAGCTTTGATTCTCAGGCTGTTATTATAATTACATCTATTCCCTTATGCTCCCTGGCATTTCAGGGCAGAAGGGGACTGTTCTTATAGTAGAGATAATACGGGCGTATAATGTGACCACTAACTAGAAAAACTCAGTTTACAGCATTTAGACCACAAGGGCCTAAAGGTCTATTCCCTCAACCAGACTTTATTAATAAGTGATTTCTTTTCCCTCATCGCACTTGGTTTAATCTCATGGCCCCCATTTTCATCACAATGCAGCAAGTGATATACATAAAATAAAAATTGACCAAAAGAGATGGTTCATGCCCTAAATAACCAAGTAAATGACAAAAGACTTTAAGACTTTAACATCTAAAGCTCAGAAGAGAGAAGGGGAGTAGCCGCAGTCACATTGTTTGAAAGGGAAGCATTGTTCAGCAGTGGAAGAACCAGGACACATAATATGAAGCTGGAGGGGGTAAGAAATAATCCAGGCTCCGAGGAGCAGCCAGATATTGGCATATGTTTGAATACTACAGTAGCTTGAAACATTATTAAATCTAAATAAAATACCCTTCTTCTATCTCACAGCCTACCCCTTTGGCACAGACAACCCCCCCACACACCAAGGTCAAGGGCAAAGGTGGCAACTCTACTTCAACCAGAAGATGCCACTGTACAGACTGTCCAGCTTCTGCACATTTTAAGCTGTTCCTGTAATAAATGCAGAAATATGTTTAAAAACATGGACAGTGAATGTGCTGTATAGGAGATGGCAATTATATCTTATAGCACTTTTATATCTTATAGCACTCATCTGGGCTCATTTAGAAGCAATTACAATTTTGGACGTAAGTCTCCATACCCATGGTGTCCGATGCATCCAGATGCCCGCCTTTAGGTAACAGAAGCTTCAGGATTCCCCAGAGTCAATAGACGTACTTGCTCACAATTCAGGCCAGGATGTGGGTTGGCAATGGGCATTGAACTATGTAGTAGAGCAAAGAATTACTTTGGATGCCAAGTACCTTTAATGAACTACATCAATTTGTGTAATGACTGGGTTCATATTTGTTCAATGGCAACTAAGCCTTAAAGCAGTGATCCCCAACCAGTGGCTCAGGGGTAACATGTTGCTCCCCAACCCCTTGGATGTTGCTCTCAGTGCCCCCAAACCAGGTAGTTATTTTTTAATTCCTGACTTGGGGGCAAGTTTTGGTTGAATAAAAACAAGATTTCCTACCAAATAAAGCCCCTGTAAGCTGTGCATAGAGGCTGCCTAATAGCCAATCTTAGCCCTTATTTGGCTCCTCCATGAACTTTAATGGTGCTTGTGTTACTCTCCAAGCCTTTTTACATTTGACTTTGGCTCACGAGTAAGAAAGGTTGGGACCCCTGCCTTAGTCTATATTATAAAGCTTCCTTGCTTACATGTATGACATGCATTGGTTTAGTGTCTGCTGTCTACTTTAGGGAACACCTAAGGTGTCTCTCTTAAATGAATGAGATCTTAGGGTGTCCTTTACTCTACAAATTAGTTGACACTGTTCATGTTTATCTTTTATTTCTAAAGAGTTTGAACTTTTGCTACAAATACTTGCCTGGAAGGAGACTATCCTGGGTAACTATTGGGTCTCGAAGTTCCCAACCCGCCCAGCCTGCACTCATTGCACAATTTAGGACTTTGGCTGGCCATTTGGAGTGAACACTGTGCCATCCTAGTGGATAGCATTTGTTTCCATGACTACAAGGAATGCAACCTCACGATTCCCATACAATTGACTCATGCCATCAATATCTGTTGCAATGTGACTGCAGGATCCATGTGCCAAGTGACAGGACACGAGAGCTCTTCTTTTGATCAGAACAAATGAGCTAAGCTGCTTTCAGTTATCCTTTAGCTAAGGGGAAAAGAGTTATTTACCTGACTTCCAGTGTAGCCACTGAAACACTGAGCACATCACTTTTCAGTTTATGTACAGCAATGAGAGCTTCATTATAAAAGTGTATCAGACACCGTGTAAGAGAATAAAGCAAAGTAATAATTGACTTCTCCTGGTGCAGATGATCATTGCCTTGGCTCCCAGACTCGGCTTTGTTGCAGCCTTCAGTCTGATCTTTTCCTGCACAAAATCCTCTTGAATGCATTTTAAATATTAATATTTGTCTGGATGTCTTTGAGGAGGGAGCGGGGTCGGTGCTGAGCTGAAAATAAACATGAGAGGGAGAATTCAATTTGAGATGCATTAGTCATGCACTGCGCGTTCTGCGTCTGTTTAATGCTATGATATGAGATAACGCTGCAGGAAGGGGAACTACAACCTCGGGACCATAAGCCACGCATTCCACCAGAGCAGAACATTGCCTGCATACTTAGGAGATACTAAGAATTTATCACAGAACGATAGGATCTTTAAGAAAGTCTAGAATCACAGACATAATGGTTTCCAAGTTGAAGATTAATGTAATATCTTAAAGCTTCAAAGCCACAGAAGGGTCAGGAGGATAATCCTCTTGAAGATTTTAAAAGAAAATATAACAGGGTGAGTCTAATCCGAGTGCAATTACACTTCCATTTCCCTTTAGTCTAATTGGTAAAAGTATTTCTTTTCCAAATGCCCAAATAGTAACAGTGATCTAAAGTCCAGAGAAAATGCAACAAGAACGACTATGATGGATGCGTGTCCTTGAATACAAAGATTTTAATGTAGTCGCCAGTTGGGACTGCTCATTTTTGAACTGCAGTTATTATTAATTATAATTCCGTGATTGTCTATTGGTTGCTTCTAACCACGCCCACTCATGTGAGCAGAAGAAAACAGTCTTTCTATATCTCTCTATAATCAATGGTTTTGTCCCACACTCCAGAACCCTACAGACAGGTATATTGGCTCCTGATAAAACTGTGTATGGTGTGTGAGAATGTTATAGGGGCCTTAGATTGTAAGCTCCCCTGGGGCAGGGAATGGGTAAATTATGCACAATCTCTTTACACTGTAAATTGACAGCCCTAACTAAACTTTAACACATTTATAACACAATAGAATATCCCCAGTTTAACAATTTCCTGGAAATTATGTTTTTTTTTACAGTCCTACAAAAAAAGTGTATATTATTTCACTGTATTTTACCTTCTCTTTTGAGATAGTCCCCTGCCTGATGTAAAATCAAGGTTCTACTTTAAAACATTATTGATTGTTACACATGGAGTTTATCCATCGTTTCCAAGGAAAGGTAAGATAGATACAATAAAAACAGTAGTACTTGATTGGCTTGTGGAGATTCCCAAAATGATGTGCATGGAAGGGCAACTACTCTCCTTATATATCCCCAACATCTACATGGCAGTGCCCTAAATAATAAGCATCTCTAGAAACATAGATATAAGGGGTTATTTACAAACAGCCCAGGCATAACATACTAGAGTCATAAGGTAGAGGAAAATAATGCCCCACAATGCCTTGTGTAGCCCCATGTCCTCTGCTGTTCCCATAATTGCTCATCTCCCATCTCTTATGAATACAGCACTGAGACTCATGGCAAGTCAGGAGCAAAGGAAGGCTTATTGGCACTTAGCGGTAAAGACTATTTTTCTACTCAGTCTGCTATGAGTCAGTGCTAAATCACCTACTAAATATAGAATTGGATGGAAATTTTAGTTATAAGAATTAAGGCATTAAAGAAAAACATTTCCTTTCTGTTATTTCTTCTAAAGACCAAGATTCAAAATCAGGAACCCTGGAAAAGGCATTAAGGCTTGGACCTCGTCTTCAAAGCAACACTAGGGATGTCCAAACCAGTGTTACTTTAGGTGTTTTGGACTTTTTCTGCTGCTATAAGGTTAGTAGCCTCCTCTATCTCGTCTTAAGTGATGTTGATCATCAGGGAAGTACTAGCGTGATAGGACAATAGTTGGGCTCATTTATTGTAGGCAGGACAGGGAGCAAAGTGCTAAAAGAAGACACTAGCCAGCACGTTTTTCACTCTTTGCACCCTGCTTAGCCATTAGTGTCTGTGGGGACAGGTTCTTTCACTCCAGAATGGCGTCCCATGTTTCCAGGTTTCAGTTAAATCTGTTCTCTTCTGCGCGATGTCTGGCAAAAAGATCAGTGGGGCTGGCACTGAGAAGGGTTCAGCTAATAACGTTACATTATTAAGCCTAGTCAATTGATGACAATATCCATTAAATTAGTCTTTATCTACATTTTATATCTGCATGGTAATTCTTAAATAATATAAAACATAGTAGTTGATAAAATACTACCATATTTGTTACTCTCTTCCCTTGTGGGTCAGGGGGTTTATAGGCACCCCAGGGGGAGTCTTTAGACACGGTGTGACCCAACATATACTGTAGTGCAATTTTATTTATATTCCTCTCTGCCAGCAGATTTTCGGCACCGAGGCAGTAAGAGCTGTGAGAGTTTATGCTTTAATTATGTCTTTCACGCTCTCCCTTTGGTGCTTTTTATTATGGGTCTTGCAGAGGCCGAGTCGGCTGGCTGAGAGGGTGATCAGTAGTCATCTCTATGGCGGTGTTGTGTCTGCATGCAGTTTGTTTCTCCCCCCCCACCACAAGATATCCATCACACTTAAATGAATCTGTGGCTCAAAGTGCTTGTCTGTCTGGCTCTGTACTTGAAGCGCCACTTGTGAAAACCAATTGAGGAAGGATACTTATAGTATATATATAAATGTTACAGGTAAGTACCTTTCAGCTCACATTGGGAAAGAAATTAAACTGTGCTTCAACATAATTGGTTCATTTTATGGACATTTATTTTACTAGGCATTAAACACAATTACAAAAAAATTCAATGTAGAAGGCCTGAAAAGACACCCACAATAAGGGGGTAGCAGTGAGCTAATTTGCCCTCATCCATTACAGTAAATCATAACAGCCAGACAATTGCTATCAGTGTTCTTTCTGCAATAGAGCAACCAAAGCTACTGTAACTGCACCTTGGTTGCTATGCTGTAGGTTATTAAACAATTGCAAATAACCCTCTATATATTATTATAAACCTATAATAAACTCAGCCCCCACATGTTTAGTTTTATTCTATGATTGCATGGAAAGCTTATTAGAAAGTTGGTGGGTTGCAATGTACAAAGGATAGATTGTAAGCTCTTTTGGGCAGGGCCTTCTTCACCTCTTGTATCGGTTATTGATTGCTTTATATGTTACTCTGTATGTCCAATGTATGAAACCCACTTATTGTACAGCGCTGCGGAATATGTTGGCGCTTTATAAATAAATGTTAATAATAATAATAGATAAATTATGCAGAGAGATTACATTTGATTGTATATTCCCGAGGCACAGGCAGCACAGAGAGGGAAGAAGCTCATTATAAGAAGCTCCCTATTCTTTACTGCAGTAGGAGAGAGACTGAGAATTAGCCACTCCCTTATTTTCTAAAGAAGGATCCAGTTAAAGTACAAAGACTAAAGATAAAGTGTAACTTTATGTAGGAGTAGGTTTTAAAGATTGGTAACTAGAGCAGAGGTGAACAGATTTTTTAGAACTATGGTCTGAGCTGACTTCCTAGAGTCAGAAAAGAGATGAATGCAGGAAAGCGAGGGGTTGTTTTAGAACATCTCAAGAGCTGAAAAGAGTAGCTATATCATAGCAAAGACTAGGATAATGGAGCCAATGTGGATCAACTGCAAACTAGTTATTTTGGGATAATTGCAATGTTTGGCCACTAGGTGGTAGTATTGAGTAACGTTAAGTTGGGTTAAGTAGTTTTAGTTGTAGCTTTAGTGCCTAGCCACCAGGGGGTCTAGAAGTGTGTGGCTAGATGGTATGAAGGGAGAAAAACACAAGGGAGGCGAGAATCATGGGAAGGACATCACTAGACAGCACCTGGGAGAAAGAGGAACGCCACCACCAGAGTGAGTAGGATAAGTGTTATAGCACACTTAGTAGTGTGAGTTTAGGCTAGTGAGCTTGGGCAGCTAGAGGCCCCACCAAGGAGTGAGTGAGAGTAACTTCCCAGCACATACCACACTAGGTAGGGTTTTAGTGTGGAGCCAAGGAAGTGTTGGTACCCCTTGTAGTGCCTGGCAAGGTGGGTGTCATGGGCTCAGCCCTGTAGAGGGAAACGTGACACTGGAGGATGATGGCAAGAGTAGGAGAGAAACACCACAGAAGGGATGTGAGTAATCAAGCGTGTGATTGAATAACATCTTTGTCTCTGGGAAAAAATAACAAGTTTTGTTTGTTCCAACTCCCTGCACCCTTGTGTATTTTAGTGTGGGTAAATGTAATGAGGACAGAATTACTGCCTACAAACTGGCAACCAGTGTCAGACTGGCCCACCAGGGTACTAGGAAAACTCCCAGTGGACCCCCCTGCTCACCCCACCATTTGCCTTGTACACCTATACCATAGCCATTACTCAATTCTATATGAAAAGAAACTAACGAAATGGAGGAAAGGATAGATAATAGCAGTGTTGGACTGGGAACCCAGGGGCCCACCAAAAAAGCCTTGGGCCCTAGGCCTGCTTTCCAAATGGTTTTTCCTCCTTTCCTCACCCAACCACTTTATTCTCCTAATCTCTTTTATTTGCATGCTAGCATCTATTCTTCCATCTATTTCTCCTCTTGTTCCCATTCAGAAATAGGGAATGACCATGAAACAGGCCAAATGGTCAGGAGCAGGAAGGCCCACTGACACCTGGGACCACCGGGAGTTTTCCCTGTTATCCTGGTGGGCCTCTGGATAATAGTTTGTAAAAAGATGTATTTAAGGCATTAAGTGAGTGAACAGAGAAGGTGACAGTGGGCCTGAGGTAAGGGTAAGGTTTTCTGGTGGGCACTTGGCACCCCAGTCCAACACTATTGACAACCCTACAGTATGTTTGCCCCTGTGCCATGGTCATAGTACAATACCAAATTAATTGGGCGGTGCCTGTCCTGAGAATTGGACAGGAACATAAATATGAGAGAGGGGGAAAAGTGCCGGGGGCATTGCTAGGTGTGGGGTCCAAGTCTGTTGACCAGTACCAGGTATGATTGACCACTACTGTGATGTTAACTCTTCTAGAAGTTTGTGGCTATTCACCATGTAGCAACGCACTCTGGAAATGGGTACTAGAAGGAAAAGAATCTGGTCCCATTTGGTTATGGCTAGACCAGGTTTTCAGGTCTTTTGATAAGTTAGAAACGCACCCAGCATAATGTCGAGGCTAAAGGAATGGCACTTAGATTGGTTTAATGGATTGTACAGATGCTATACAATGCTCTACAGACTCCATACATGAAATGAAAGCAGGTTCTGCTTATTTAAAAGAAATAAAGCTTTAGCCTATTCTTATATTTTGTACGATGATATAAAATACTGTCACCTAAACGTCATCTGTATAAACCAGAGCAGGAAATACTGGGCACCGGCCTGCTGTGTGTGACTCCATTACTGTGCATAAATTGTTGCTTTTATACGATCTGCCGGCTGGACTGCTGCGTGTACGGAATGACATTATGAGGAAATTCCGTTTGCCATATATGAAGACAAACGAGCAGGTTTGATTTTAAAGGGATACTACATCACAAAAATGTTTCTGTTTCAATTCATATGCACTTTTTAATTAGTGATTATATCTTTAGCCTTGATAATCACCCTGCTAATTAATCCTGACAATTGCGTAAACTTGCAGTGTAAATAATGGAAACCTGCAGGTTCCTGTGGAATACCTGCAAAGTGGGCAGAAAGGTCCTTATTTTCTTACTTTGGTTCTCCGGTAAGGTACAGGCCTATATAGAAAGAAGGCCACTTTGGAGTAATGTTAAAGGACCATTTATGAACATAGTAACATAGTAAGTGTCCATCACGTTCAACCATAATGCCTATATATAACCTGCCTAACTTCTAGTTGATCCACAGGAAGGCAAACATCTGTTAGACATAGTAAGTGGTATAGCAAATCTTGCCCTAAGAACAAGCTACCAGGGTGGAGTCAGTCAACTGTTTTTAGATCTTGTCATTGGTAAAGTCCTTCTAATCACTAAGTTCACGAAGACTCAACAATTAATCTATACCAGACATCTACAATATCTAAAACCACAATAATCCTCCATACTCCACTCTTTTTCCCCCATTTAAAGGCCACCTCAACTTGCACAGTTTGTCTTGCAGACTGCCTGTCCTCTATTAAGCGGGTGAAAGGCCTTTTTAGAGTTATTTATGCAAATGTATATACTTCCCTTGGAAATATCTAATCAGGTTCCCAAAGTTACCACTTGCATGGAGAAGGCAACCTATACCTGGCCCCCCACCTGATGTAAGAAGAAGTTGAGTTGCATAGGGCTACTATATGTACGACAGCCCTAGGGACTGATATAAATTAAATTACCAAAGTTCTTTGGAATATATATTGTGCTTCACGAGTTCAACAAATGGTGCTTTTGAGAATGTCGAGAATTCAGTTGAGTAATAGAGTGGAGGCAGAGAGTCTGTTGAGGGTGCTACAAATTGTAGTTCAACAACATTATGGAGGGCCACAGGTTCTACATTCATCTCTCTGTCTCTTTCTTCCCTCAGTGCTTAATATCTTAGCATCATAAAAAAACCCAATTTGAAAACCTCCCGCACAACTGAACAACTTTGTCTTTGACACGACCTTCGCAGTCTCACTATGTGCAGGCTTCGTTCATTACCTTCCCAGCCTTACTTCATTACACACAGGAGAGCTGGAGGTTTTTGCATTCCGACTCCCAGACATGGTGGGTCACCAGGGTAATAGACCATTATCTGGTAATAATGTTTCCAGTAGATTGAAAACAAAAGCAAAACCAGTTTGCAGACAAAGAGGGGGAAGCAAGGAAGATGCAAGAGCACAATATAAGAGCGGACATATTTTTGTATGGAAACGGAGAGCAGAGCAACAGAGAATTAGTTATATATTTGGCACCTGTCTAGCACCACCAACTTTTTATCTCTGTGTAAATGAAAGAATTAGAAAAGTAGATCATTGTGCAAAAACTGCTTTATTAATTAGATTTTTGCTGATTTGATGATATCATTTCAGACCAATTTTGGTTGAACCTCAGAAAAAGGTTTATAAGTACAGTAAAGTGCACAGAGTGTTGGATGTGAGCATGGGCAGGTTCATTGGGTGGCATCAGGTGGGTCCCATAGCATTCACCGAAGGCAGTTCAGTTGTAACCATGACACTCTTTGGAATTATAACCTAAGTATCACGTGGTACGTTAATGAAGGAACCGCCATAAACCAGATCTGGTGCCATTATTTTAGAGGATATCAAGTCTTCAACTGGGAATTCATTCATTTAGGGATCTGAAATCTATACTGGTAAAACTCTTTGAAGGTATATTAGACTGTGTGCAGGAGTACATCAGAATCAATAAAGTAATTACAAACAGTCAGAAGGACCGGTCATGTCAAACTAATCTAATAAGTTTCTTTGAGCATCTAAGTAAAGACTTGGGCTAAGGCAATCAAATTAGTGTGCTATATTAAGGCTTTAGAACTGTTCCCCATTGGAGATTACACGTAAAATAAAGGATTGTAGGTCTGTATATAATAAGTTAAGGGCTAAATAGGGCTAAACTAACAAGTAATGTATCTCGGGGATCAGTACTGGGTCAAGTCATTTTCAGTTAATTTCTTAATTATCTTGATGTAAGGGTGGGAAGTCAAGTGCTAATCTTTGCAAGATGATATGAAGCTATTCAGAGATGTGTTGCCTTTAATACATGGATACATTGACTAAAAGGGAACACAAATGACGTAGGCCTTTGAGTCTATATCAATTAAAGGTTATGCATTTTTGGTAAAAAAAAAAAAAAAAGAATAGCTATTGATGATTTAATGTTGCTTCTTTGGTCTTTGTAAGTTCCTTTCATTGATTCACTTGTTTCAAGATTCACATTCAGATTTCCCATTAGATAGCACTACAAGCTTAAAGTCTGGCCATACTGAAATGTATTGGCACCTATGGGGCAGAAAGATATCATGTGATTCCAGTAAATCAGACAGAAAATATAACCCGCCAATGTCTCTCTCAGAACATGAACGAGGTAAAGGCGGACACACATGGGCTGACCTGTCAGTTAAATAAGTCTACAATCTGAATTAGTGGATCTGAGCAATGAGAAGATTATTATTATTATTATTATTATTATTTATATAGAGCCATCAGTTTACGCAGCGCTTTACAGAATAAAGGGGTACAAAAGACTTAACAGTTCACATACAAAAATGGGTTACAGTTACATTTGGATGAGGATTGGAGACACTAGGGGGAGGACCCTGCTCACAAGAGCTTACATTCTAAAAGGAAGGGCGGCTGAGACATACGGTCAGGGTAACTAGCCTGGTGTTAGAGTTCATGTTGGTGTGTAAAGTGACAGTAAATGCGGAGTGAGAGGTGGAAACCAGTGGTTAGTGAGTGCTTGAGGGAAGATTAGGGGTGCTCAGTTGGCAATCTCATTCCTGAGGGTTTAGGTTATAGGCTTCAGTGAAAAGGTGAGTTTTAAGAGACTGTTTAAAGGCTTGGAGAGTCTGGCAGTGCCTAATGGGACGGGAAGAGCGTTCCAGAGGATGGGTGCAGCGCATGAGTTCTGGATGCGAGAGTGAGAGGAGGGGATGAGTGAGGAGGAGAGAAGGAGGTCATTTGTAGAGCGAAAGTTATGCGTGGGGGTGTACATGGGGATTAGGGTGGTTAAATAGAGCGGCGCAGCATCAGTGAGTGCTTTGAAGGTGAGTACAAGAATCTTGAACTGGATCCTGTACACAACAGGTAGCCAATGCAAGGATCGGCAGAGAGGGGCGGCACTTGTGGAACAGGAGGAGAGGTGTATGAGTCTGGCAGCATTGTTCATGATGGAGATGTCAGTTCTTTGCTGTAAAATTTACTGATGCCCAAAACCCCAGAAGGAAGGGGCATAAGCCATCTTAATGAGCTTCACTATCCCATTTTTAGAATGGTGGAGGTCAAAATCTGCGAATGAGCCAGGGTGACATTGGAGTTGGTATGCTCCTAGACTGTACTTGAATTGGGTTCACAAAAGTGGAGGGATGCTATTACGTTTTGTCCCAAAAATAAGCCACACCCACACTTAGAAGCTACACCCACATATACTGGCAGCCTAGCTCACCAACACTTTCTGGCTTTGTCCACTTTAAAGCAAAGCCACTTTGCTGTTTCAATCTGTTGAACAGTTTCATATTTCCCAAACAGTGGATATGACTATTCTAGGGGCTCAGAGCAAGAGATGGGGTCCCTGTCTGAAGGATTGTTAGGGTGAGTGGCTAGGGAGGGTTAATTTAAAGGGGACTTATCATGCAATATAAATTTGTTTAGGGCAATACAATGCCATGTTTATTCTATCTGAAGCAGACTGAAGAATATTTTCTCTTTTTCAGTGAATGTTTCTGAGGCTAAAGCTGAGCAGTTTGCTCATATCTAGGGTTATTACAGCACAGTCTCAAATCCCCTGTCTTCCCAATGTATATTACAGGTTCTTTACAGCACAGTCTCAAATCCCCTGTCTTCCCAATGTATATTAAAGATTCTAATAATGTCAAAATTGCATTTATCAGCCTTATTATATGGAACTAAAAGTATCTTATATGAATCCTAAAAGTATATTATAATCCTGGGGCTTTCGCTATTTCTACAAATCTGTGAATATTTCATACATTTCATTATGGGATTGGTGCAGGGGTTGCCTTTGCTGCGTGATACATTATTATTATTATTCAATCATTTTGTACTCCCAAATGTAGGTGCCTTCAAGGTGGGAAGGATATAAAGACAAATTTCCCTTTCAGTTCCCTGCCATTTTCAGTTTGCAATCTACAATGTTGAACTCATAGGGTATTGCTTACAGGCACAATGTGATTGTAAGTTGGTGGACAACATTAATATAAAGCCCATATAACCCTCCCCAATTTGTTAACAATAACTTCTCCTTTGGCCATGATGACAAATATGACACTAACACCAACATATTTATTAATAATTGAAGACAATAAGACCAGTCCCTGGATCAACCTATTGTATGAGCTATAGTCTATAACCCTGTATTTCCTTACTTGCTAAAAAGCCATTCAACCCCTTTTTGAAGCCATGTAATGTATCAGCCAGCACGATTTAGGGAGATAATTCCACAACTTAACAGCTCACTGTTAAAAATCCTTTCCAAATATTTAAACGGAACCTCTTTCCTTCTAAACAGAGTGGGTGCCCTCGTGTGAGTTGGAAGGACCTACTGGTAAATAAAGCATTAGAGAGATTATTTTATTTTTATTATATATTTATACGTAGCCCACTTTAGACGGTGTTGCTACATTTACCATACAATTGTATATGTTTGGCGCTACAGGAGCCCTGTGTCCCCGCTTACTATGGGGGGCAGGTATAATATTGCTGTTACTTGGCATGCCTCCACCCAGGGTAGGGACAGGTAGAACTGTAACACCCCTCCCGGGGAAACTCTGTACTGTCCTCCTTGAACAGGGACTCCCTGCAACTCCCAGTACTTTGCCCTCTTTAGGGTAGATGCTTACCAGGCAGTTGAGGATCCACGGGTAGAAGAATTGACCAAGACACTGGCAGTAATGATGAACCAGATGAACTTGTTTATTACTTGCACACAAATTATCCAGGGTATAACAAGCAGTTATTCTCCTCACATACCTCTGGTAGAACCTCTCTTTCAGGGCTACCCCCGGTAATCTCACCAGAAGACCCTCTTTGGGAGCTCCCCCCGGTACTCACGCCAGATACCCTTTGATTAGGAATCTCCACTATGTGGTCCCTTACTCCACCTGAGCTGGCCACTACATGTCCCTGAACTCCGGCATTAAATGCCGGTAGGTCTTAACCTCGCTAGCTCCTGGAGGGGCTTCCGTCTGCCCTTTCTAAATACCCTGTCTTGCACTCCTAGAGTGAACTATAACAAAAGCTCCGAAGCTATAACTCCAGCCTGTAGCTATCCTCTGTAAAGAGGTTGGGTTCCAGGACTAAAACCACACAGAAGTGTGTGTGTCATCCCTTTTTATAATTTTAGCACAGTGCCATCCAGTGGTTGCTGTTAGCTTGCAGGGAAACTCCCTTTTAGCACATAAACATCTAGGACCACCTTTAGGTGTCCAAATCCCATGAGGCCACCCTCTGGTGCCTGTCTAATGGGAATCCACCTAAGGTCCCAATTCTGGGGATCCCTACATATACACAGTTATCATTTGAGATGAGCGAATTTTTTCACCAGGCATGGATTCGCAGTGAATTTCCACATTTCGCCATTGGCGGATTTTTTCGCGTCAAAAAATCATGGGCGACAAAAAAATAGGCATGGCCGACAAAAAAGACGAGGGTGACAAAAAAAAAACATGTGACAAATGCGTTTTGCTAATTTTTCGCTGTTTCGCAAATTTTCTTGCCGTTTCGCAAATCTTATGGCGAAGCAAAATGGGACCGATTTGCTCATCACTAGTTATCATATCTCCCATTAAGCGCCTCTTCTCCAGTGCAAACAGACCCAACTTGGCCAGTCTTTCTTCATAACTGAGAGTTTCCATTCCCTTTACCAACTTAGCTGCCCTTCTCTGGACCCTCTCTAAATGCTACAAATAACTTCACTTTGATATCATTAATGCAAAGGGAATGGAACCCCCAGTGCTTCCTTGTGTATCAGTCTCTTGCTCCCCGGTTCCTCACTGAATAGTTCCTATCAGAAAGGATCTTTCCTTCTTCTAACGTACATTGTATCATATTATGGCACATGGCATACAGTACAACTCTAATATTGTGTATTAAATTCCTGCCATTCATGATTGTTCAGCTGTGGCCCTATGAGTATTCGCTGAGTTCCTAAATTTACCGTAAATGCTTTGATATGTGCTATTTTAAGCAACAGATAAAATAATATAGATTCTTTACTGCCGCAGGGAAGTACTTTAGCAAGCGCTTCTTTTAACAATTTATTCCAGTAGATAAAGTTTCCCTTTAAGGGGACTAGTAACTGCTAAAATAGTTTCAGATTAATACTCCACTATTCATTGGGCGCTGTGTCTTAATGCAATAAACACACTCAGTGCGCGATGGCCCCTTAGAGTAAGACACTAATTAAAAACAGTAAGACGTCCTATGGCAAAGCCTTACTTAATAAATATGAGCCTAAGTCTTTTTTTTCCCAGAAAGTAGCTCCATTGTTATTAAAGTGTGCGTATTCTGTGCTACGGAGCCACCTCAGTATGTGATCTCTGGAGCCAAGAAGCAATCTAGCGCTAAATTACTTTAAGTGTCTTCCGGCTACAAGAATTTCTTAAGACAGACAAGCCTTATCAGATTTATTAGGAATACGTGGTACTGAGTTAATCAAATCTCTGCTTGTGTAAGAATTTTTCAAGGGGATGTTTTTTGTTTTTTTCCTTAATAAATGTTATTCGCCCTTCAAAAATGTAATTCAGCAATTACATTTGAAAAAGAATTATTGCTATTTTGTTCCTCCACCTTTTCCTCACATTATTCATTTGCCTATTTTCTCTTCTTTGCATGTTATTATCTATCCTTCCTTCAGTTTCTCCCCTTTGTTCTTATACCACAATGGGAAATGGCCATTGTATAGGAATAAAGGGCCACATGGTTGGATGAGGACAACCCACTGACACCTGGGTCAACCTGGAGTTTCCCTGGTGAGAGTTGGCCAGTCCCTAGAGTGGCCACCTGGCTGGTATTTCACCGGGGTAACATACCAGGTAGGGCTGGGGCCTGACGTCAGGGCCCCACCCCTGATGTCATGAACACGTACCCATTGACCCCCTGACCTGGCAGGTAAAAAGCCTGAAAGGTGGCAACCCTACCAGTCCCACTAAAAGAAAGTCACACTGGACAATGAACAGGTTCATGAAATTCAATACACCTTGAGAAATGCATGAGTTTGGCCCCACCCCTAATGTCATCAACCCGCCTCCATTGACCCGCCCCCCTGATCTGGCAGGTAAAAAGCCTGAAAGTCGGCAACCCTACCAGTCCCACTAAAAGAAAGTCACACTGGACAGGTTCATGAAATTCAATACACCTTGAAAAATGGATGAGTTTGGTCCCACCCCTAATGTCATGAACCCGCCCCTATTGACCCGCTCCCCTGACCAGGAAGGTAAAATGCCTGAGAGGTGGAAACCCTACCAGTCCCACTAAAAGAAACTGGAAAGTGAACAGATTCATGAAATTCAATACACCTTGAGAAATGGATGCTCGGTGCTATAAACCTATAGTAGTGCAGTCACTAATGAAGGAAACTTGTTATTCTTGACTCATTCCCTGCATGTTTACTTTGTTACTCTTCATGGCACAGTGATATTTGGGAATTTCATTAATGGATATAAAGCATGTAAGTTGTCCTGATATTGCTGCCTAGATACAGATTCAGTCCAGCTATACATTTTATTTTTCATGTCTGCTTTGCTTGTTTGTGTGTTTTTTGTAATGCTACAGGATACTTTATACACCCATAGCAATATATAAAAGCATTTTGGGCTGCCCAGAGTTAAAGCTCAAAAATGGATTTGCCAACAGATTAGTGCATTTTTAGCAACAAAATGGAGAAAGGTTGATTTATTAAAAGTAATTGTATCCTTATTTGTGCTTAGGTACCGGTTATCAGCATTCTGGGTCGTATTTACAAGTTGTGGATGCAGTAATAAAGAAAAAGCATTGGTATCCATATAAACACCCTACATTAACATTTTGCATCATGCCGCCGGTGTTTAGCGTTACTATTATAGCTGGTGATGAGCAACATTTTTTGCCAGGTTTGGATTTTTGGTGAAATTCTGCATTTCGCCATCAGTGCATATTTTTAAGAAACCACCAAAAAAAAACCCCATAGGGCAAAAAATGCCAATAGAATCCAACGTATTCTGTGCAGAAATGGCTGCTTCTAAAAAAGTTGCAGCAAAAAAAAACCCCCATAGACGCAAATTTTTACAGTTTCAGTAATTCTCTCACTGTTCTGTGGATTTACTCTTCTGTAATTGTAGCTCTTCTGCTTATCCCTAGACACCTATCAGTGGCACTGGTGACCAATGTGCAAGTAGCAGTAGGTGCCACTAGGGGTATAAGGTAACCCCCATTCTTTGGTGGCTTTTTGCAGTGTATTTTTTCCCAATGGATTAGGTCACATATTATGTACTAATGTTTTATGGCATAGAAGTAGAACAGAAGATATTCATGCTTCTCAAATTGTCCTACATAACTATTTTCCCAATCTTTTCCTATGGGTATAGTCCTCTGGGCTGCTGTAGGTGAAACAAATACTCCATGAAGATATGCGGCTTCCAGAGACTTTGGCGCCACATATCTTCACTATCAGAAGGGTCTGCCACCTAAATACAGGTATAGGACCCATTATCCAGAATACTCGGGACCAAGGGTATTCCGGATAAGGGGTCTTTCTGTAATTTGGATCTCCATACCTTAAATCTACTAAAAAAATCAATAAAACATTAAACCCCATAGGATTGTTTTGCATCCAATAAGGATTATTTATATCTAAGTTGGGATCAATTACAAGGTACTGTTTTATTACTACAGAGAAAAAGGAAATCAAATTTAAAATTCTATATTATTTGATTAATATGGAGTCTATGGGAGACGGGCTTTCCGTAATTCTGAGCTTTCTGGATACTGGGTTTCCGGATGTGGGATCCCATACCTGTACTTGTATAATATGCTTTTATTTAACACCTAAAATCTGTCCAAGTTTTAGCTTTTAAATCAGTAATGACATATCACGTGATCTTATACCCCTTTGCATCTATCTGTATGCTGAAATAAAGACTAAATGAGCAATGATGGTACTAGTGAAGTGCTAGAAGTTATTGAATTAAAGGGGAACTCCATCCAAGCACAACTTCAGTATTTTGAAAAAAAAACAAAAAAACCCCATAATAATATGGTTTGGAACAGTTCCCTAAGCCCCGCCTCCTGTTCCCCTGCTGATCTGACTGACTACTTTGAGACTCAAATAATATGTAACAGTAGTTGCCTGTCCTCAGCCTGCCTTCAGCCTGCATCCTCCCAATCCCACAATTCCCTGCACATGTGATGTCAATAAGGAAAGGAACGTCACAGTGCAATGCTTTGTGGGTTATGTAGTTCATGCATACTGTCTGTAAGCTGTAAAGAAGTTGTTACAATTTGTAACATCAGTGTTTTAGTCTCTTCTCCCCTGTTTTGCGGCTGAATTACAGCATATACAAATTATATTTATTCATACTTTTGGAAATAACAGATTACAGTGATAGGTATATTAGGGTTTCTGTGTTGTGTGAGGGTCTTTAACAAATTTTGGTTCGGGAGCCAGAATTCCCATTTAGACTTGCATAACCCTGTCTGCATGTGCTGATCATGTATAAAAGTCCATGGACATGAAGGTTGACTGTTACAGCCCAAATGTGGATTGTGGCTACGTAGGTGATTAATGATGATTTAATTAAATGTTAAACGACAGAAGGTTTGCTAACAAACAGCAACTTGCTGCCCATCAGCTGCCCTCTCCATCGGCCTCAGTTGGACCGGCTGAGAATGATGGGAGCTGCACTGTAACAACAGCTGGGGGGCAGCATGGTCTCCATCCCTGCTGTAAACAGATGGACAAAAACATCATAATTCATGTTGACAGTTTTATTACCCAGATGTGTCTTGTAAATCTTTCCATGTACTCTCACTAATAGGCCTTTCAGAATAACTGACAGTGAAGGAAAGAGGACCCAGACTATAGATGAGATCATTGGACTATTCCTACAAAGGAAATATGGAGAAAATTAGATGTTTAGGCAATGCAATTTTAGGGACAAAACTAAGAAAGATGATAGAATGTTTTATTTATAATAATTTTATCTTAATTTGTGCTCAGGTACTTTTCAGTCTAAGCTATAATCATCTCTGGCTTCATTTACTAACAGGGATAAGGGCAAAAATCAGTGTAAATGTGTATCCATATAAAAGCCATACATTGAGTACTTATACAATGCCACTAGCATTTAGCTTTAATATTGTAGCACCTATTGTGACTATGCCTTACCACCTAGTGTTGGTGACTGATATGCAAGGAACAGTGGGCACTGCTATAGGTGCCTCCATTTTTTGTATTACAGTGGCCAGGTGTTAAGTCTATGGTGGCCTTTTGCAATATTATTCATAGACTAAATATCATATACAGGGAGGGTGAGTAATGGAACAGCTGCAACACCTATGTGATTACCAAGTTGAGGTGGAACCAGTTTTCCAACCAAAATGAATACTTAACCAACAGATAGTTAATTCTATGTTAAGTGACTACTACTAAAAAAGTATATTTTTATGAGAATGGTTTATTTAGATGAAGCAGGGTTTTATATATGAGCTTGTTTATGCAATAAATTTATATACATTTAGGAGACCTACATTGTTTGGGGGTGCAATATTTTGGGAAATTCTTTGTATGTGTTGGAGGGCCAATGGTGTCGGAGCCAGAGTTCTGGGAAA
This sequence comes from Xenopus tropicalis, assembly GCF_000004195.4. Lineage (NCBI taxonomy): Eukaryota > Metazoa > Chordata > Amphibia > Anura > Pipidae > Xenopus > Xenopus tropicalis. Next base: position 109,656,938 of record NC_030683.2, on the reverse strand, counting down.
GCACTGCATTATTAGTAAGAATCTTATAATAAAAAACATTTTTTCCCAATTTGCACTATGCCTTATCATGCTAAAACGTGTTTCACCCTTTCACGACAGGTAAGTTGACATAAGTTAGAGTCCTGCTTGGGCCTAGTTTTTTTTAAACCCAGACCCAACTGAGACCCGCACCCCCACATCCTGCAACTCACACTTTTACCCATTTGGACCCTCTAGTCAACCTGATCCCAGAACTACCTTACCTGCAAGCTCACCATTAGACTAGAATTGCTTATGCTGCGAACTGGCATCATCAGAAGTGGGAGGGGCAAAAAATAAATAAAAAGAGTAAACCTTGCTTTTATTGACACCCACAACCAGCAGACCCACCAACCCACTCCCATAGCTGTATTAGAAAATCCTAAACACAACCAGGGCCGGACGGGGGGGGGGGGCGCAGGGCCCTCCGAGGCTCCCGCCCCAGGGGCCCTGCAGGTGCCCCCGCCGACCACGTCCCCTAACCCGACATGGGCAGGGGGAGCACCGGCAAGGGTCTGGGCCACTGGGGCCCACTAGGGCCGGGGCCGACCAGGACTTTTCCCGGTGTCCTGGTGGCCCAGTCCGATCCTGTACACAACCCACAAATTATTGGGTCTTTTGATAGTAACCCACAGGTACCCGACCCACTGAAGGACTCTACCCTAGGCCCCTAGCATCAGAAGGAACAATAACAAGAAATAGTTTCAATTCATAATACAAATTAGGTTTTACAATCTGCTATTATTACATATACACAATCCCACATTGTTGGAGCCCCCACATTTGGGCAATGCAAGGGGTCCCCTTTTGCAACCTGTGGCCAGCTTAGGTCTGAACCATAAAATCTCTAGTATTGAGGTTTTCCTTGTAACCTGATCTTTCTGCCTATAAAAATCTTATATCAATCATAGGAAATATACAATCTTTAATAAACAAATTATGAACATATACAGATTATTAAGAAACAGTTATGTCATTAAGCTTTAATTAATTAAAATAACAATAAGCTCTTCTTTTGGATCGCGCAGAATAAATGTGTGAAATTTTAACAAGGTAACCTCATAGCTTGTGCTTTATGGGGGCTCTGTATCCAAACTGATAATTGGCGTATGAATAAAACTTTAATTTGCACATTCTAATTGTAAATGGTAGGATACACGAAAAGGAATGCAAAGTGTGTGAATCTCCTGTCAGATAATGGGGTATATTTACTGAGCTGCAAAATCTTTAGCTCAGCTCAGCTGATAGATTTTATGTCATTTTGACTTGTGTAAATTATCCCTGTCTAAGCCTATTTGTGTATTGGTGACTAGATGCTGTGCAAATGCAAATAAAATGCTATTTGTTTAAACCTAAATGTGATGTTAATAAACAGAGGCATACACATACATTGTGTGTCACATGTATATCTTGTCATGCAGTAATGACTATTTTTTCCAGTGTTACTATAGGCACCATATCACCTACTATACCTGCTATCCCACAGCCCCAGTCCCTTCCCAGAGTCTATTATCCCCCCACTGCTACTATAGGCACCATCTCTCCCTACTATACCTGCTATCCCACAGCCACAGTCCCTTCCCAGAGGCTATTATCCCCCACTGCTACTATAGGTACCATCTCTCCCTACTATACCTGCTATCCCACAGCCCCAGTCCCTTCCCAGAGGCTATTATCCCCCCACTGCTACTATAGGCACTATCTCTCCCTACTATACCTGCTATCCCACAGCCCAAGTCCCTTCCCAGAGGCTATTATCCCCCCACTGCTACTATAGGCACCATCTCTCCCTACTATACCTGCTATCCCACAGCCACAGTCCCTTCCCAGAGGCTATTATCCCCCACTGCTACTATAGGCACCATCTCTCCCTACTATACCTGCTATCCCTCAGCCACAGTCCCTTCCCAGAGGCTATTATCCCCCCACTGCTACTATAGGCACCATCTCTCCCTACTATACCTGCTATCCCACAGCCCCAGTCCCTTCCCAGAGGCTATTATCCCCCCACTGCTACTATAGGCACCATCTCTCCCTACTATACCTGCTATCCCACAGCCACAGTCCCTTCCCAGAGGCTATTATCCCACTGCTACTATAGGCACCATCTCTCCCTACTATACCTGCGATCCCACAGCCACAGTCCCTTCCCAGAGGCTATTATCCCACTGCTACTATAGGCACCATCTTTCCCTACTACACCTGCTATCCCACAGCTACAGTCCCTTCCCAGAGGCTATTATTCCCCCACTACTACTATAGGCACCATCTCTCCCTACTGTACCTGCTATCCCACAGCCCCAGTCCCTTCCCAGAGGCTATTATTCCCCCACTACTACTATAGGCACCATCTCTCCCTACTGTACCTGCTATCCCACAGCCACAGTCCCTTCCCAGAGGCTATTATCCCCCACTGCTACTATAGGCACCATCTCTCCCTACTATACCTGCTATCCCACAGCCACAGTCCCTTCCCAGAGGCTATTATCCCCCCACTGATACTATAGGCTACTCTCTCCCTACTATATCTGCTATGCCACAGCCACAGACAGACATCTTTCTTAAACTTACAATACTAAGTGGCTTGTTTATTACCTTTTGAGACCATATTTTTCTGTGATTTGTGTGAACTGCAGCAAATCAACATTGTGATTTTTTTCTCTCACATATTTGTCCCCACTTTCACTTGGTTTCTAGGATACTTTGAAAAAGAAAGCACAGAATGAATCCCGAGAATCATTATTTTAAATGAGTCAGTTCCCTCTCTAGTCATGAAATTCTCATTTGTTCAGTACAATATTGTAAATATTCTTAAACCACATATTAAATGGCCACTGAGCCTTCACAATTTTCCTGCAGTGCTGTAATAACTACAGGGAATAGCCATTCTGGGAAAGATTTATGATGTGACTTCGGCTATTCAGGCTCTATGGAATTGTCCCTGCCTGTTTGGCTTCCCAGTAACACCCTGCCCCACCCACAACTGCTAGGTCACACCCCCTACTGGCATCTTGTACTGGGACTGTAACACAGTGAGGTGACTAGGTGGCCAGCCAGCCATAGAGACTATTCACAATGCAAGCGGAGCCAGTGCCTTCACTAAAGTTAGGGGGGAAAGCACAAGGAAAATAAATATGTACTGAAATCTTAAAGAAGGAAATGGTATAATCACTAGTGGGCACCCCTCAGAGATTATAATTGCTTGCCTGATACCCTGAGCCCACTGTTCCTGTTCGATTAAAACTGCTGTCTTGTTTTGACCCAGTTTTGACCTGGACAGACTGGTTTTCAGAAGGGCTGACCGGGTCAAAAGCTCCTGCCCAGTTTCCCAAATTAGGAAAACCAGACAGGGCTCACTGAGATTGATGCGGCAATTGGCCTATCTCCAATCACTGCGTCCGGTGAGTCATGGCCCTGCCTCTTCCCTCCCCCTTTCTTCTTCGAAGAAAGCTGGCACAGGTGGCAACCCTAGGCCCAGGTAATTTCTGTAGAAGCTCAGTCCCTATCATTTCCTTCCATTTCTTCTTTTCTCCAGTCATGGGTAGAGAAATAAGCAGTAGATTGAAAAAGTTGGCTTTTTTGTGTCTAGATTCAGCTTTTTCAATCAACTGTGCTAGTGCCTGCCCAGGCCAGAATGATGAGAAAATAGAAGAAGTCAAAGAAGATAGTGACAAGGAGCTTCTACAGAATTACCCCAGGCCAGAGAAGTTTTTAGCGACCAGGAGAACTGTCCCAGGTAAGCAATTGTAACCCCTATTTGGCTATAAAATAGTCAAACCCAGGCTAGTGTAGGTGTTAGAGCATGGGGTACATGCAACTCTCTTAGGCAGGATGGGCCTTTGCTAGATGGAAGAGACCTGCCGAGCTATGGTGTAGTGAAACTACAACTCTTTGTAGCTGTGTGCAGTGCAATTTACCAAAGATAGAAGCCAGAAGGTTCTTGCAGTTGAACAACAGACAGGTTTATTGTCAGAGACAAGTAAAGATGCAGGGATATTGCATATACTCACACACAGATGTTAAATGATAGTACACTCTGAGGACAGCAAAGAGAGGATGCACACCGGTTTCTCCCACCTCCTTTAGAGTATGGCAGGATAAATGCAACTGGTCAGCTTGGCACCCCTATGAAAGCATTCAGGATAGATACCTCAGTAGTCAGGTTGAATACCTCTAGCTTTAAGAGTCCTACAGCCAACTGTGGATCAGGGTTGAGATACTGCCTGTTTCCTAAATCTTAACCGTGGCCCTATGCTGAGGCAACAGTGCCTTTATGGAAGGGTACTTCCAGCTACTTTCCTTGGTGGAGCCGAAACTGCTCTTGCTTCTTTCCTTCTCTATCTCACTCTATCTCACTCTCCTAGGGGAGTCAGTGGCTGTTTTTTTTTCACACTAAACGCACAGGAGTCAGTGAACATTTTTCCTAGCATTTCTATCCCTGTGTGAAAGCACAATAAAATGCATGTTGAAATTCTAGAGTGGATTTGTGAAAATTTTCCCCACTAGCAAAACCAAAATGTGTGCTGTGAATCTATATTGTGTGAAAAACTGTGCTCATCTCTACTCAGTGGTACAGGTATGGGATCTGTTATCCAGAATGCTCGGGACCTGGGTTCTCCCGGATAAAGGATCTTTTCATAAGTTGGATCTCCATACCTTAAGTCTACTAAAAAATATTTTAAACATTAAATAAACCCAATAGGATTAATTTGCCTCCAGTAAGGATTAATTATATCTTAGTTGGAATCAAGTACAAAGTACTGTTTTATTATTACAGAGAAAAAGGAAATCATTACTAAAAATAAGAATTATTTGTTTAAAATTGAGTCTATGGGAGATGGCCTTACTGTAATTTGGAACTCTGGATAACGGGTTTCCTGATAACAGGTCTGTAACAATTGCTTGTAATACGGTATTTGTAATTTCTCTTCTCTGACTCCTGAAACAGTGTAGTAAAAGCCATTGAAGCAGAAGACAGCAGACAGGGTCAGATTGGGGTGTCCGAGGCCCACTGGGGTTGCAGCCTATGGGCCTTCCACCCCAGTCACAAGCTACTATTCAAAACCCCTCTCCCCAACTGTAGAAATCCAAAAAATAGGAAAAAAGCTTCAGCAGGTTTACTGCAAAACATTTATTGTGGGTAGTGGTAACACAACATGTTTCGGGTCAATACCCTTTATCAAGTGTACCAACCACATAATGCACTTCTTTCTTGTGGTCGCTATGGGAGGAGATGCAATTGCACCCACAGTTACCAGCAAAGGGAACGGGCCAGGGTCAGTGGGTCGGCCCATGAAAGCCAGAGGCCACCAAGGTTTCCCCAAGCCCCACCAGTCCAGGCTGACTCCATTAACAGACATTTAAAGAAACCGGGGAACTAAAGACTTGTCTGTAAGGAGCACTGGCATCTGCAACACTATTTTAAAGAGGCAGCGCCAACAGTGCAGAAAGTGACCCCCTACTGCATTCAGCTGCAAGTACATTTACAAAATACACATAAAACATTGCAATGAATGTACATTGGAAAGTTGCAATTCCATTTTCTTGCATTTTTTGGCTGCAGTCCCATGGCACTTACTCGCTGTGCATTTATACTTTTTTTTATTGTATTTATTATAACACTTGTCCTCCCTGTGTGCAATTTCGTATATTGTAAGATTGTACAGCTGCGTACCCTTGTGGCCCTTTATAAATAAAGTTATACATACATACATAGGGAGAATAAAAACATAAAGACACAGTGGCCCTTTAAAGGAATGCTAGGGCACCCTACACAGTTAACGCCAATCTTCTAAACTCTTCAATGGAGGGAGATATTTAAGCTGCAGATGGGGAATGTTTGCAGTGTATTTAACTGAGATATAGATTGACAATCCCGGGTCATGGGAAAATCGATAATGCAATCAGTAAGGTGTTCATGAATCGTTCTTAGCTATTCCAAGGGCTTGGCAAAGCCGATAGCGTCATAAAATAAATTGCATTAAACCCTGGATCTTATCTCAGGCCTAAGAAGCAATTACCTGCAGCCGGCACATAAAACAGTAAGCAAACACCAAACAAACATGCTCATTGTGTTACATAAAAACAGGTCGCACACACATTTAAGACAATGAGGAGCAGCAAAAGGGAGAGGATGGAGTCACTTTCTGAGCTAAGGAGCCCTGCTGAGCAGGAAGGCTGAAATATGATCATTGGGCTGGATATGAGCAAATCAATTTCAGATTGATGCATCAGGGCAATGAGAGAATCAGAGAAATATCTGCTTATCAGTGACTTACTGCACACATTTATTGTGTCCCCCCCAGTGAAGGAATATGTTACCAAATGAGTTGGCGTGGTCCTTACACTCTTCCGGTTCATTAATCTCCTAGTTATGTTGCATGAATGTGTATTATGGGTGTGTGAGGGGGGTTGAATAGATAGAGGGGGTTGAATAGAAAGTTGGCTATACCTGTATACCTGTATGGCTTGCTGGTTTTTTAAGTTTAGACCATTGAAGGTGTACTATAAATTTACCTTTGTAAAAGAGAAAGGAAGGAGAATTGAAAGATAAGTAAACCTTAAAAAACTGAATGTAAAATTGCTCAGGTTACTTTTCTAAACACTTTTGCATTTTAGATTTTTTTTATCCAGTTTCAGAGGTATTTAAATTTATACCAACTGCCAATATTATGGATTTTTTAATGCCACCTGCTGGTCAGCCTCTGTAATTGTACAGACAGAGAGATACCTTCAGAAGGAAAACGGCGAAGAGTTCTGATGTTGATCTGCTCATGAAAGAGATAAGCAGCCTCAAATGCCTTTTCCCTTTTAATTACTGAGAAAACCTTCTTTGTTTTCCTTCTGAGTGTATATGTCTTTGTACAGTTACAGGAACTGACCAGCAGTTGGTGTTGTTGCTACAAAATCCATTATTTTGATTATATTGGAAGTTGATAAAACCTAACTTTAAACTTTAAAACTGAAAAAAATAAAAAATAATTGTAAAATTCAAAAGTGCTTAGAAAACTTTTTTTGTAGTTTTAAAGATAGTAGCAGTTTTCCTTTTACATTAATATCATGAAGTTGGAACATTGGCATCACCTACTGTTTCTCAGTTTTGGATGCTGTCTCCAGAAAATGAAGATGGGCAGAAAAGGAAAATCTTGTGAATACTGTTGAGCAATGGGCATCCTACCCCCCACTGTCTGCCACCAGCCCATTGACATACATCACACTACATGCTACACTGTTCTTTTTTCCCATAAAAACGATCAACACACCAGAGTCCCCCCCTTTAGATTAGAGGAACAGAGCTTCCATTTGAAGCAGCGTAGGTGGTTTTTCACGGTGAGGGCAGTGAGGTTGGGGAATGCCCTTCCTAGTGATGTTGTAATGGCAGATTCTGTTAATGCCTATAAGAGGGACCTGGATGAGTTCTTGAACAAACAGAATATCCAAGGCTATTGTGATACTAATATCTACAGTTAGTATTGATGTTAGTATATATGGTTTATACACAGTATGTGAGTGGATAGATAGGTCAGTGTAGGTCTGTATGTGAGTGGATAGATAGGTCAGTGTGGGTCTGTATGTGAGTGGATAGATAGGTCAGTGTGGGTCTGTATGTGAGTGGATAGATAGGTCAGTATGGGTCTGTATGTGAATGGATAGATAGGTCAGTGTGGGTCTGTATGTGAGTGGATAGATAGGTCAGTATGGGTCTGTATGTGAGTGGATAGATTGGTCAGTATGGGTCTGTATGTGAGTGGATAGATAGGTCAGTATGGGTCTGTATGTGAGTGGATAGATAGGTCAGTATGGGTCTGTATGTGAGTGGATAGATAGGTCAGTATGGGTCTGTATGTGAGTGGATAGATAGGTCAGTATGAGTCTGTATGTGAGTGGATAGATGGGTCAGTATGGGTCTGTATGTGAGTGGATAGATAGGTCAGTGTGGGTCTGTATGTGAGTGGATAGATAGGTCAGTGTGGGTCTGTATGTGAGTGGATAGATAGGTCAGTATGGGTCTGTATGTGAGTGGATAGATAGGTCAGTATGGGTCTGTATGTGAGTGGATAGATGGGTCAGTATGGGTCTGTATGTGAGTGGATAGATGGGTCAGTATGGGTCTGTATGTGAGTGGATAGATAGGTCAGTGTGGGTCTGTATGTGAGTGTATAGATAGGTCAGTATGGGTCTGTATGTGAGTGGATAGATAGGTCAGTGTGGGTCTGTATGTGAGTGTATAGATAGGTCAGTATGGGTCTGTATGTGAGTGGATAGATAGGTCAGTATGGGTCTGTATGTGAGTGGATAGATAGGTCAGTGTGGGTCTGTATGTGAGTGTATAGATAGGTCAGTATGGGTCTGTATGTGAGTGTATAGATAGGTCAGTGTGGGTCTGTATGTGAGTGTATAGATAGGTCAGTGTGGGTCTGTATGTGAGTGGATAGATAGGTCAGTATGGGTCTGTATGTGAGTGTATAGATAGGTTAGGATAGGTTATGTGTGCTGAGGTTTACTTCGAAGGGTTAAGGGATTCTTTTTTCAACCCAAAGTAACTATGTAACTTATTACCTATTAACCACAACCACTCACCTTCAGTTTCCATGGGCAGGAAGGTCACATAAAAATCATTTCTTTAAATTCCATTTCATAGAGTTCTAAGGATTCAGCTGAAAATCCTAGTGATTCTTGCCAATCCGCGAGAGTGCCCTAAGAGACAGCTGGGGTTAATCTTCCAACCTAATAAAGCTTTTATTGCCCTAAAGATTTTTCGAACTAGAAATGGGCGCAAGATTAACAATGGAGGTGAGTCAACTCAAATGCCAGAGAGGGAGCACTGGGAAAGGATTGGGAGTGAATAAAGACAGCAGAAAACAAGAATAATCATTATTTCAGACACTGACATTTTCCATAGCACAGTACAGAATGAAATAAGAAGCAATAAGAAATGGCCTCTGCCAGAGGGATTGGATCATGGGGGGACGGGGGTCTAAAGGTCTTGCCGCAGAGAACTTCAAATCTTTCAAACTCTAATAAATATTTGAAGTATTTGTGATTCTCGTCTTGTGTCATAGGTAGCATCTATTTTATTCATGGTTATATCGTGCCTTGCCTCAACCCCTATTCTTTTATAATGGAAGAAGGGCTCTCCGGCATTAAGTACAATAGAATAACTCAAACAGAATTGCATAGACAACATGGGGGCTGCCATTAATAAGCATCGCTATGGATCATGCATCCTTTCAAGTTAGGGCTTCAGTTAAAACAGGAAAAAAATTGTAAATTATAAATGTAGTGAACTGTGATCTCAAGGAAGTAATAGAGGAAAAAATAATTTATGGGGTCTGATATGAGCTATAATACAAACAGAATACAATTACTATTATTGGCCCTACATATTATCCACTGCTTGACAGTCAGGGGATGTCTACCTACTGCCTTCTATGTGTGTGGGAGATTGGTGCCCATAGAAACAAAGCATAGAGCAGATTAGATAGCAAGAGTTTCTTGCAGAAGTTCAGAGAGTTTATCATAAACATGGAGGGAATATATAGTGAATAATGTACCCCCTTTTGTAAAATATAAGGATATTATAAGTCACACTGAGGAGCCCAATGACTGTATAAAAGTATGAGGATGAAGGCCAAGTACTCTTGTACGGCTAGTGGAATTTCAAAGGGCCAGTGCTTTTATACAGGTTGTGGAACTCCTAGGTGATGTCTGATGGGGTACTTGTAGGGTACTCATTTGACACAGATGACATCACTGAGCACTGTTTATAACTGATGACATCACTAAGCACTATTTATATAGTAAATAATATACCCTCTGTTGTAAAATATAGAGATATTATAAGCCACCAAGGAGTTCCATGACCATATAAAAGCATATGGCCAAAGGCAGAGTCCTTTTATAAAGGTCATGGAACTCCAAGGTTACTTATAATAACAGGGGGTACTTTATTTATTATAACAAACACATTAAAGTGAGTTATGTGGCAGAAATGATACTGATCATAACCTACGACATCACTAAGCTCCGTTTATAAGGATATCATTTACAAGATATTCATGGCTCTTATGTATTATATAGTGAATAATGTACACCCTGTGGTAAAATATAAGGAGTTTGATGACCATATAAAAGAACTGAAGGCCAAGGGATATTATACAGGTCATGGAACTCAGAAGTAACTTCTAATATCCTCCAATGTTACAACTGGGGGTAAATTATTAAATATAATACACAAGTTTAGCACAGTTCATAAGGATATTCATGGCTCATATTTATAATAAGGATATAATCTACAGAATATCCATGATTCTTGTTTATTATATGTAAATACAATGGAAACTTTTTTCTGAAGAGTAATATATAATATTTTTAAAGTTGAATGTATCCTTTATTTGCCATTCATATTCAACACACCTTCTGTGAAGCGATTTATTTAGTATAACAGAACAAAAGTGATGTTCTCTTGGCTGCCAGCACTCCAGGGTTGTAGAATTAATCCATTGGCCGACGTTTAATAGAGGGACATGCAGTATATCCAATAGCTATGAGCTGTAATACAAATGGACTCATAGGGGAGCTGTTATTTAAATGGACTTGTTGGGGTCCTTAGCTCTACAGGGAAAGGACCTCCTTCCTCGTGTCTTAGCACTTAATCCTAAATTGTATGTATTTGTTTCTATACTTTTATTCCTCATCTCTGCTATTAATGTACAGTTTGGATGCACAGCTCTGCCTGTACAAGTAAGACTATATAAATAAGCACATACATACATGCCAGGGGTTGAAAATCAGCCGAATGTCTCCCCTTTGGAGACCCATAGTTAGAATGGGAAATGTATAATCCATGGCTTGTAAATTTCTTGCCTTCTTCCACAGCTTTATTGCTTTCAAATTGTTTTAAATGTAGGGCTGTGCCTGATCCCAAGGTTTCATGCAGCGCTGGCAAGCTCATCTTTCCTCTCTCTCCATTGCCTGCAGGGGGAAGATGCATTGATCAGTTTTATGGCCTTTTTTTGGCTTTTCAAACCCATTTTCCCTTTACAATATGTAACAGTTTGAGAGTAGTGTACTGGGCATGTATCCAGAGGCTCCATCAACTTGGCTGGAAGGGTTCTGGCCTTCATTACAAACTAGGTTCATAATGACAGACTGCTTCTGCGAGCTATGGGCCATTTGCTCCAATGAGGCAATACAATTTGAAATAAAACTGCTTGAAATTGGAACTAGTAAACACAGTAATGCAAACGCTCACCCTGTTCTCTTTGCTTGTTTTTTATCACATTTCCAAAGCACTGGAATACAAACTAGGTGTTTCATGTGGATATGAAGACAAGTACTAATCCAATGGAAAGGATGTGCTTCATGGGGAATACCAGTTTCTGCCATAGTGGGCAGAGATTTTAGTTACATGCCTATAAAGGATATGTTTGCCTTATATATCCAAACCTCCTCGGGCAAAGATTGGGTGCAAAATATTAGGAAATAAATGAGAATTGTGGTATCAATTAGGATTGTGATATCACTGCCAATCATCGATGTGGCATCATGACTTAATCATTGTAATAAACAAATGGAGGTAGTCAAGTTAGCAAGACTATTCGACCTGCAGTGGGAATGTAGTTATTTGCTTCAGTTGAAAAAAAAATGGGGGTTGGTAAGCCAACCCCCGCCAAAAAAGATACTTGCACAATGTTTTGCCTATACTTTGTGCTAATCATCATTCTGTTTCCTTGTTTTGGTAGCACCTTTTTCTGTATCCCCCTACATGTTCATTACTCCTGTCTATTCCTGTTGCTGGAACTGTTCCACTATGTGAAATGGGAGGTGAAGCTCTGCACAGTGGATGAAGCATGAAATAAATCATTGGAGAGCAGGGTGTAAGAGGGCATGGTGGTGGATGAGTGGTTTTGCCCTGTGTCCTGAGTTTTCAGACTTAGCTATGCAAGCAGGGATCTATTGTAATTAACATGGGATATCATGAAAGGTGTAAATAGTGCAACAAGCACACTACATCTATCCCTACCAGCAAACTGCAAAAGAAGCCAAATTTGAGATGAGTCAGAGAACCTTCCCTCTTGTTTGTTTTGATGTTGCAGATTCTTACCTCGGACTCCTGGTACTTTACAGTGGGTATGATCTCATCCATCGCTGATAATATTAGGGCTAATCTGTTATTAGGGGTCATTTATGACCTCAACCACAGTTGCAGTTGTGCAAAAATGGCCACCAAATATAATTCTTGTACTTTTGCATAACTGAGCTTGGCGCCGGTGCGTCTGTCCTACCTTCTGTTTGGAAACATGTGCAAGCATGCCACTAAATGGTGGTGGTAGCTCCACAATTCCCACAGTGGATTGCTTTAGAAGGTGCAGCATTGTGATAAACACATTTTTGTGAAAAAGTTGCAACAAAACACCTATAGACCCCAATGTATTTTGCACAGGAAATTTTGCTGCGGACAATTGTCGCTGTGGAAAAATATAACTGCATTAAATAACTGCCCAAAGACTCTAATGTATTTTGTGCTGAAAATGTCGGCATGAAATAAATGAGAAAGTCAAGAGAAAATCGCAGCAAAAAAGGACAAAACTGTTTTTTTTTTTTGCTTTGCTGAAAAATTCACAAAAGTGTAAAATTTCACTAAACGCATTGATATCAACTTTGTAGTGACTCTTCCAAACTGCAACATCTTTTTTTTCGTGCACAATACATTGGAGCCCAAAAGCAAAAAAATTTGCTCATTATTTATTTCCAGCATCATTTTGTCCAATTCACATCAACTGATATTTGCGTCAAATGCAACACAAATAACAATTACAAATGTATTAGCCTTACAGAGAGTGAATCTAATTTCTGCTTTTTAAGATTATTTACAGTTCTTCCCCAGAAAGATAGCTAAGGAGAAGCAAGAAAGAAAAACAAAAACAATGGTGCATTTTACGGAGCTAGACAGAATGGACAGACTCCAAATCATCAGAGACATCAAAAAGAATTTCAATAAATCTAATTACGTGTATATGGTATTCAAAAGTTCTCCTGGGACTCGCGGCAGATATGACTGCGGGATCAATGAAACTATTCAAAGACAAAACAATTCACTTAAATCTCTACAAATACAAAGCCTGTTGGACACCAAATTACTTAGTAGGAACAAAAGACGAACGTGAGAGGCCTGAAAAGATTTCCTTCTGCCGAAAAACATACAAATGCAAACTGAGGCACACTGCCTGGCATTATTCAGTTATCCGATGACCCCCATGACTTATTGGGAAACATGCTGGGTGTATCCCCTTGATATAAGGGAATATTTTTTTGTAGTTGTACAGGAGATAGTTGCTTGACAAGGCAGGCATTTATCTTGTCCTAATTTTCTGCATTTGGCTTATTGGTCTTAAATGCAAATATCATTGGAGTAAATGGTTACCTACACGGATCCCACACACAGAACTTATTCTCTCGAAAAAACTTTTGCGTTACAGAGGTTTTTAAAAAACAAATGATAACTCTATATTGATGGAACAGTTCACAGTCTGTTTTAAATAGTGCTGATGATCCAAACAGTAAATTTTCTTACATGATTTGTTATTCATACAGTCACAGCTGTAGCGTTTACAACACCAGAGGTAATATTTACTGTCTCGGTGATACAATCCCCAGCGCTAAGTATAGCTCACAGTGGTCCCATGCTCTCTATTGCTGAGCCTAACCATTTGAGTCCCCTTTTCTGGCAGCAATGACACTGCAGGACACCAACCTAACTTGCCTTCTTGTTGGAGCCTCTGGCTGCTCTACTAACTACCAGTGGCAAAACTCTGCGCTGGGCCCCCCTGCAAAAAAATTTTGGAGAAGATTTACCCGGTTCCCAGCCCTGACTTGCTCAAGCACCCACTCATATTATAAATCCAGGCTCCCACCCGCTCTCCTATCTGTGGGCTGGCATGGAACAGAAATTTATATGAATTCATGGGGATAGCAGACCATGCGGTCCTGGCCCCACTGTCCTCCGGTTTTGCTTCCTCGATTGTTATGCTGCTTCTAACTACCCTGATCCCTAGTGGGCCTACCTCCACTCATTCTGAGCCCCAACATTTTGGTCTGTCATCAGTACACACTGATAGCATTATAGCATTATGGGCTAAAGGAGAAAGAAGAATAAATAAATATGAATAAAAATCCATATTCTATATACTGAACTAACTAGACCAGTGGTTTAGAAGTCCTATAGCATTAATGAACCAGGCCTTCAAAATTGTCCACATCAGCTCCCCATCTTGGACTTTGCTAGGCCATTTTTCATTGTGTTCTGGACTATTGCTGAGAAATCATTATCAGAAAGTGAGGCTACATCTGTTATAGAAGCCAAGAAGTAATCTTGCAGTCCAAGCCCCCCTGCTATCAGTTGTATCATGAATTACATAGTGTATATATTGTATATTATGTATTGGCACCTAAACCATACCTCCTGACTAGCCTGATTGTTGCGTGACAGTCCCGATTTTAACAGCTCAGCCCGCAGTCCCGTATTCTTACTGAAATGTCCCACATTTCCCTTTGATCTAATAAGCTGGACAGGTCTCTTGGGGGAACTGAGATTTGAAGCTTAAAGGGCAATTTCACCTTCATTAGCAACACATAAAACAAGACCCCCAAACTCACAGAAATGTGTTCAAACTTTATATAACCTGCCAAATTTGTAAAATGGGAGAGGTATTTATGAGGTGTGATCACAAAAAGGGGTGTGGCCAAACTATTTTTTTTCCTTTCTGCATTTTTCATGTTGGGAGGTATGCCCTAAGCTCAGATATGTGACGGTAGCACAGAGCATGTGCCGTAAAGCAACATAAAGGAGATAGGGAGCTACTGGGGGCATTGCCTGAGGCCCAGATATCTGCTGCTAAAGGGTTGTGGTTGCCATGGGCTGGTACAAAAGTCCAAAGCATAAGCTATAGCTCTTCTAGCCTAATTCTATATTGAGCTTTAGCTCTCCTTTAATACCAAAGCAGAACTCTGATATAGTCAATGCTGAAGCTGTTTATACAAAGAACATTTTCAGTTTCAAAACCCTTTTGTTGCTAACGGGAGAGATTTTCTTGTAATTTCACTGTCATTTTGAGAAAATTGTTGTTGTTCAATTGAGATCAAGCAGGCTGTTTATAATCAAGCCATTAACCCTAGACCTTTGAAAAAAGCATAAATTACATAATAGCGTAAGGTGTAAATATCTTTAGAGATGAAGCAAGCAGGAGCTATTTGCATGTAACTCAAAGTACCATCAGTCTGACATGTTGGCCAAAAGTAGTGTTAGCATTTCCAGCTCAGAGACAGCAGAGGAGCAACCATTTGTAGGCATCTGACATGCAAAGCCTCAAGCCTTTCCCCACTCAGATAAATGTGGAACATAAGTGTGATATGAAAAAATCCATGTATGGGTAGGGGACCTGTTATGCAGAATGCACAAGACCAGAGGTTTTCCGGACAAGAGGACCTCTCCCTAATTTGGATCTCAATACCTTAAATCTGATAAAAATGATTTAAAAATTTAATAAACCTACTAGGATTCATTTGCCTCACTAAGAATTAATTATATGTTAGTTGGGATCAACTACAAGGCACTGTTCTTTTACTATAAAGAAAAAGAAAATGTGTTTTAAAATTTTGACTTATTTGCTTAATGGAGAAGGAAAGATAAAAACTAAGTAAGCTTTATCAGAAAGGTCTATGTAATTACAGCCATAAGCACTCACAGAGTCCTCTATCAAAAGAAACACAGGATTTAGTTTCTTCTTTTTGTACACATGTTCTTCAATATTACATTTCCTGCTCTCAGAAAAATCCTTCAGGGCATGGGCAAGAGTCTGCTCAGTTTGCTCCTCTCTCCCTCTTTCCCTCCCATCAGAATTCGCTCCCCCTCCCTGAGCTCTGTAATATTAGCTACCAGCACCCAGAGCTGCAGCAAGCAAGCTACTGAGACCAAGCTAAAATGCCAGCTGCTATCTTAAACAAACAGAGGGAGCTTCTAAAGCTGTTTATGGCAATGCTTTCTGCAGAATACATGTAGTGTTCTAGGTGGTACTATTGTGGCTAATCTATTGGCTGTAAAATCCTTTCCTTCTCCTTTAAAATGAAGTCTGTGTGAGATGACCTTCTCGTAATTTGGAGCTTTTTGAATAAAAGCTTTCTGGATAATGGATCCCATACTTTTATAGTCTGCTTTATCTTTTAGCAGCCTTGAAAGGTTCATTTCAGCCTGTTTCTTACAGCAACCAAAAGCTGTCATAAGGCAGGCAGAAATTTAAGTTCAAAAGCATAGCAGCAGAGTGGACATCCCATATTTATTAGTGGTAATGTATTACTATTCCTTCTATAACTTTCACCTTTGAGCCATCATCATTTTTCCCTTCATTTTGTTAAAGTACAATATTTTTGTCCCTTTTTTCCAATATTATGCTGGCAAACCATGAGTCTTTAGGGAGTGAAAAAAAAAACCCCACATTCAGCTATTGGCCAATAACCTCTCTCCCTGTTCCCAATGACACCATCTTCTGAGAAGTAATTACTTGCCATTCACATTATTTTATTACGCTCTGTACTGCTGGGGATCACTGCCAAATAAAGAAATAACTGGCAAGGTAAAGGCAGAACTTTCTGCAGGGATTACTTCATCATTGTCCAGCTTCAAAGTCCTCCCCAGTGCAGCTGTTAATGTAATATTTCTCATTTATCTTCTAAATCATCAAGAAGGATCTTGCTAGGAAGAGACGTGCTGCTCCTGTTACTGCAGTGCAGTGGGCTAGGTCTTGTAATACACAGCATTCATCTATACACAAAACGCACCATTAAATATCTGAGATACTCCAACACATTCAGAGGTTGATATTATAAGAAGGTGGTTTTGTTAATTTTGATATCCTAAAGACACAGTGTAATGGGAGCTGGTGGCCCTGGGTGTCTGTAGAACATTTTTACCTGGTATAGTCCTAACTTGGTTGTCGGTCTACTCCTATGAATCTGTGCTTACTATTTCATGTAACACAGGTGTCTACTAGAAGCAACATTACACTGATTTTTATTATGTAGACACCACCATTGGCATGCCAGGGTTCACAGACAGAGTAATCAATAAAGCGAGAATCTATTTTTGACTCTGTCTTAAAGGTTTCCTAATAGTCTAGGATTCATTCCTACAGAGAATAATGGCTTCTCACTACCAGCAGAATGCAAGTGTAGGAACCTTTAACTGGTCAAGTAGAGAGCGGTGAAGAGATTGATGGCCAGGGTCAAGGCAGTGTGTCAGACCACAACTAGCTGCCAATAAAGAGTGGCGTTCTTCCAGCCCGATCTATTTCTCAATCAATCTGGGATAGAGCTAAAGCTTCCCTCCTGTCCCTATTTGGTGTTGTTTTGAGATGAAATGCACAATTGTTGAAGGAACATCAAGCACACCGGACGAACAGAGTCTGTTAAAAACGGTCTTTATTTCTTCAAATTAAAAGAAGGTGCCTGACGCATTTCGTGCGCGTGCGCACTTAATCATAGGCCAGAGATGAAATGCCTTAATCTTGTATTCTGAGGGCCCATATGTGTCTGTAGTAACTTTCCCCAGTCTATCACCCCTGTCCATCCTTGACTCCTGGCCATCTGACATCCCTCTCCAGTCTGATCAGCTGCAACTGCTTTATGAGCTGGTCTGTCTGGCATCACTTTGGTTTGCACTGCAAGGAGCTTGATTGACACAGTTGGAAACTGAAGGAGGCAGAGGGAAGTTAATAGGTCTCTCCATATATTGAGTGCATTTGCAGGTCCAACAGCTCCCAATAATATTTTCAGTTCTGCCCTCCCTTTTTTTAAAAAAATTGCCTAGCAGCACCACCCTATTTTGTGTGGATTGTGGGTGACTGTATACCTGACACCCTTGTCCCATGTGAATTTCCTGGCACCCACATCACTGCCTAAAGAAGCCTCTGAGGGACAGTTTACCTGTGCAGGTTGGGGGTCAACAACTGGATTTTTGCCAAGAGCCCACCAAAGCCTTAAAATGTAGCTGGGCTTGGTGTTTTTCCAACAGGCATGGATTCGCGGTAAAAGTTTACATTTCGCCATAGGTGAATTTTTCTGGAGTGAGAAAAAAAGTGTGTAACATTTGTCGCGCACATAAAAAAAATCATGCAGTTTCACTAATTTTTTAGCCTTCAAGTCCTGGCAATACTCCAAGTGATATAACTGCATACACCAAGAGGGATCAAGTAGAATATTGCACATAGGATTGCCTATGGAGCCTTTGATAAAGATAAAGAGGACTATGGAATAAAAACTGATAATGCCTCTCTGTGACATGAATATCATTATGTTTCATCTCATAATATTTCCATTACACAAATTCATACAGGGTATATCAGATTGGGGCTTAATGGTGATGATTTTCTTCCTTTTCTAATAAGGCCAAGCTGTCCAACTGAAGACCCAAGGGGTATATGATTATGGCCCACAGACTGCTCATGAACTCTAATGAACACTCAGGGTGATTAAAGAGTTGGACAGCGTCAGTAGTCATTGGTGTCCTGTGTGAAAGCAAAACTTTGAATTGTTAGTCTAAGGTTCTAGACCTGCTGATTTATTAACTTACCCTTTATCTCAACCTACAGATACTGTAAACTCAGTTGTACATGCCTGGATGTAAACATGAAACAAATATTCCATATTGAACTAAACTACCGACTAAAGTGCTGTTGGCAAGATAATCTTAGGGGATGTATGAAACCATCAAATTAGGTTCTTTCAACTCTTTCCAACTTTTTAATGAAAGTCACTGACACCACAAGTAAACTATTGCTCTGTGAGGCTATAATTTAATTGTTATTGTTATTTAAGGTACCTTATTTCTTATATTTCTATTCAGGCCTCTCCTATTCATAGGAGTACATGATTGCCCAATATGCTGCACTGGACAAAGAAATTGTTTGAGATGAGTGTGCCAAAAGACCTAACCAAGACCAAGACCGGTTTGTCGGCAGGGCCCCTGGGATGGCAGCCTCAGTGAACCCCGCACACCCCAGTCTCATCAGTGATTTAATATTTGGTACAGATATGCCGTGAGGGTCCTTTACAAATGTCCTAGTTGTTATGTGCAAGAGCACCAAGGGGCTCAAAATCACACCCCATGGGGTTATCTTCTACATGACTCTGCCAGCTTGCCTTTATCAATACAGTACTGCATAACACTAGTGAGGGAATGTAATAAAATGAAAAAAATTGTGCACAAATATGAATAAAAATTCCCATTTTGCAATGTAATATGTGTCATTAGACTGTTATTGCAATGAGAATTTTAATTGCACATTGCGAATGTTTAAGACTTCATGATGGTGTAATTGTTAGCAAAAATAACGACTTTTCATTTAGAAGTTTATTACATATACCGTGCACAGGTGCAAGCTTAAACATTCACAATTGCTATCCTACTGTCTCCTGAAAGGGTTTGCAAAAGTTATTTTATATTTGTGCAAAAGCAAAATTATTCGCAAAGCAAATTTTTATGCCCATTGCGAACATTTTTTCCATTTGTAACCTCTATTACATCCCCCATTGGAAAGCTAAATTCATGGGCAAAGAGATTACAGGTGCTGCAATAAAAACAAGGCAACTGGAGCCTGTTTCTTGCTTCCTGCCCGTCACTTTGGAAATGACTCCTTGTATCTCCAGAATTGTTTTGGCTCTTTAAAACCAAATTGTAAAAAAAAAAAACAAAATACAAATAAATGACACCATGCAGATCCTGCAAATAGCCCTATTATTCCTCACATTCCTCATGTGCCAAGCTAGAATTTAGAAAAATATAAAGTTCCGTTAGTAGAAAACAGAAAGCAGCCGGAGTCTATGCATGTCACATTGTATATTTTTCCCATTGCTGATATATAAAATAACAGTCCTTAAGAGCCATTGGTAATTGAGTTTCCCTTCACACTCGCAGAGATTTATAGACGATTCCTGTATTTTGCATTCTCTCCGTTGGCTCGGAGCACTTTCCTGCTTCCGAAACAATTTATAACTGGTGGGATTATGCATCAAGTAATGCCTCAGCGAGATACAGTTCGCCACGTACAAAAGGCGGGAGCTTGATTTAGAACTGTCAGGGTCTCGGCACTTCATAAATTATTTGGAATGCGGGGGATGCAAATGAATTTCTGAAAGTGTTATTTTATTGGTATGAATTTTAAAAAGTGTTATTGTATAGGCTATGCATTCAGGAACAGAGTGCGGTTTATTTCTTAGATGTACTGGTGGTTTCCATTGTTTATTAAAGCAATGTCAGATTTTCCCACTTCTTTCCCTGGATGAATAGAATTCACGTGAAAAGCAATTTGAGTGAGTAGACCGTGTCATTATTTGTATGCAAAGCAGAGGGAATACTGGGAAGGAAACCCCTATAATGTCCCCAATATGATGGAACTGGTTTGTTGGGGCCTGATGAATAACAACCAAGGGGGTTGTGCTTTAAAATCCAATGGGTGACCTTTAGCCCATAGGGTGTTCCATGAAAATGGAGATACACCTAAAAGCCCAGCTTGAAGATTAGTTAGGCAGAAATTTTTGGTAAATATGTATTTACTGTCCCAAGATATGCTTGGAACTATGGCTGAATGACTGATACATTGATATTTTCCTGTACCCATTTCATGAGCTAAGCCAGTCATCCCCAACCAGTGGCTCATGAGCAACATGTTACTCACCAACCCCTTGGGTTGTTTTGGTTACATAAAAACCAAGTATAATGGCAAACAGAGCCTTCTGTAGGCTGCCAGTCCACATAGGGGCTATTAAGTAGCCAATTATAGCTCTTATTGGCACCTCCAGGAACCTTTTTTATGCTTGTGTTGCTCCCCAACACTTTTTCCATTTAAATGTGGCTCATGGGTATAAAAGGTTGTTGATCCCTGAGCTAAGGGCTAAAGGTTGGACTTTCAATGGGGAATTGAACTGGAAAAGGTGGCAACCACTTTTTTTTAGGGTCATGTGTGGTATCCATGTGGTGCAACACTTATTATCATAGCACAAGGAACCCTGTACTAAAGTACAACCCCATGTCCTGCCCCTGTGCTGCCTAATACTTTACAGTCACAACCTGAATACATTTTTGCATTTAACCGGATACAGCAAACCCTGATACAGGTATGGGATCCGTTATCTAGAAAGCCATTATCCAGAAAGCTCCAAATAACAGAAAGCCTATCTCCCACAGACCCCATTTAATCAAATAATTCAGATTTTTTTAAACCGATGTCCTTTTTCTCTGTAATAATAAAACAGTACCTTGTATTTGATCCCGACTTAGATATAATTAATCCTTATTGGATGCAAAACAGTCCTATTTATTAATTTATTAATATTTTACTAATTTTTTAGTAGACTTATGGTATGGAGATCCAAAATACGGAAAGACCCTTTATCCACAATACCCTTGGTCCCGAGCATTCTGGATAATGGGTCCTATACCTGTACACACATTAAAGCAATATGGCTGCTAGAAGCAGATGCAGAAAGTCATTTTTGCCCTCTTTGATTGTATAGACTTCCCTGCTTATTAATTGCCTTGAATATCACCAAAACTCAAAGGCAGTGCCGCTCAGCCACCTACATTAGAAACAAATCCCCGATAATTAGAAATAATTATCTCATGCAATATGTAATTAAAATGATAACGAGCAAGGAGTGACAGAAGAGCCCTATCTACAAGAATGAAAATTATACATAAATAAAGAACCTGTTGGGGTTTGAGATGTATGCACATCCCTTATTATTTATAATCATTAAGGACTGCAGCACAATGCAGGGAAAAAACATCATCAAAATAACATTTTTCAAACATTATTTAAAAAAAAAAAAAAAAGCTAACACAGCTCTAAATCACTAATTAAAGCACTCAGCAATGGCCATAAACAATAATATACATGAAACGGAAACAAGCAAGAAATGACTAATCTACTTGCTGAGCGCAATGTGGAATGTAAATCAGGCTCTGCCCTCTTATGGAATAAAAGGCAAATAAAAGGCAATTAATTGTCATCCTGGGAAGAATGACGAAAGTGATCATTTCTGTGCAGCGTCGCCACCGCAGGTGATCATACATCAATACAGGCAACTTGTATCTACTAATTATTCTTTATATATCCTGGCTCGGCTCTAGCAGCCTTCGTATACAGGTATGGGATCTGTTATCCGGGAACCTGTTATCCCGAAAACTCTGAATTGTGAAAAGACCATCTCCCATAGACTCCATTTTAATCAAATGATTCAATTTGTATTAATGAATTCCCCTTTTCTCAGTAATAATAAAACAGTACCTGTACTTGATCCCAACTAAGATATAATTACCCCTTATTGGGGGCAGAACAGCCCTATTGGGTTTATTTAATGGTTAAATGATTCCCTTTTCTCTGTAATAATAAAACAGTACCTGTACTTGATCCCAACTAAGACGTAATTACCCCTTATTGGGGGCAGAACAGCCCTATTGGGTTTATTTAATGGTTAAATGATTCCCTTTGCTCTGTAATAATAAAACAGTACCTGTACTTGATCCCAACTAAGATATAATTACCCCTTATTGGGGGCAGAACAGTCCTATTGGGTTTATTTAATGGTTAAATGATTCCCTTTTCTCTGTAATAATAAAACAGTACCTGTACTTGATCCCAACTAAGATATAATTACCCCTTATTGGGGGCAGAACAGTCCTATTGGGTTTATTTAATGGTTAAATGATTCCCTTTTCTCTGTAATAATAAAACAGTACCTGTACTTGATCCCAACTAAGATATAATTACCCCTTATTGGGGGCAGAACAGCCCTATTGGGTTTATTTAATGGTTAAATGATTCCCTTTTCTCTGTAATAATAAAACAGTACCTGTACTTGATCCCAACTAAGATGTAATTAATCCTTATTGGATGCAAAACATTTCTGTCAGTTTATTTAATGTTAAAATTATTTCTTATCCAGAAAACTCCAGGTCCCACCATTCTGGATAACAGGTCCCATACCTGTATTGTAGCACATCAGAATGGATCTGACATTGCGGGTTCCCCTCTAGAGTAGAAGCAGTGAGAATGTGCCTCTCTGGTGCAATAGGATGTAACCAGGGGGCTTTCTATGCAAGAGGTCTTCCCTGCTTGAAGTTTATTATCCCATACCTATTGTTATTTATTTCCAGTGTATCGTGCCCCTGTAGTGTGCAGAAAAGGGCACCATTAATAGCCCATGCATTTCATGATCTGTTCATTTGGCACGGAGCAGACAATTGACAAGCTGGTTTCTGTTTGCTTTTTCTGCCTCAAAATACATTTACCCTTTGTTAAGGAAACTGCAACCATTTGAAGAGTGTTCAGTGCTTGCCACCCAGCCCACTGGTTAATTTTTATGCCAGTGGGTGGGGCCACATTGGGTACCAAAATCTCTGTATTATACTACAGGCATATTCATTATAGTGTGTAAGCAAACATTACTAGTGATGTTGTCCATAACAACCAATAAGCAAGTACATTTTAACGGTCATCTACAAAGTTCTGATTGGTTGCTATGGGCATCATCATCAGTGATGTTGGCTTACATATTATAATACATTATTTATTATGATAAATGAGTCCAAATGGTTATAAAACCTGGGTATGATACACAAGTCTGCAACCCTAAAGATCCTATAACAGTACTGAAACACTTGTCATTATTATTATACACCATTCCCTAGTAACTTGTTGATATAACATTTTTGCTGAGTGCCAAACAATTGGGATATGTTTCAACTGCCTCATAACCTGCCTGGCACCCATAGCAACCAATCAGCAGTTAACTTACTGGCAGAATATGTTTTCCAAACAGGGCTAGGATAAATGTATGTATGTTAATCTGATAAATACTCCATACTGTTATATGGTCAATACAGAAAAATGAAAGTGGACTTTTTCTTGGAGTACTTAATGTTACTATGTTAATCTGATAAATACTCCATACTGTTATATGGTCAATACAGAAAAATGAAGGTGGACTTTTTCTTGGAGTACTTAATGTTACTATGTTAATCTGATAAATACTCCATACTGTTATATGGTCAATACAGAAAAATGAAGGTGGACTTTTTCTTGGAGTACTTAATGTTACTAAATAATGCCCCCCCCCCCAATACTATGTGCAACATTGCCCTTATTCTGGCAGCCACAGATGTGGACAGATGGCCAACATGATATATTGATGGCTAGACCAGAAAGCATGATGAGGCAGAATTCCAAAAACAAAAACAATTTTACTAATTCCTAGGTACTATGTATAAAAGAGTTCAATACCGAGTATCGGTTAGCATGCCTTTAAAGTAAAGAGATTGAAAACCTCAGATGTCCTTTCCTGTCTCTTTCCTGAGCAGAGCAACATCAGAACCCTTCTCTGTTTTGCTTCTAATGCCTCTCTCCTACTCTACAGTTACAGGAACTGACCAGCAGGTGGTGCTGTTCTTACTAAATGTATTATATTAGTAGTTAATAAACAGCTTAATAGCTTTAAAATTGAAAAAAGTGCTTAGAACAGTACTCTTTCTGAAAGCTTGTGCCTAGGGCAGCAGCCTTAAGGGGGGTGGCCTTCAGGTACCTATATAATCAATACATTTTTAAAAAATGTCACCAGACCTACCAGGGGAAACCCTGCGGTGGATCTGGGGGGATGCGGTGGATCTGGTGGGGATGTGGTGTCTGAGGCATTTCTCCAGAGATCACCCATGACATCTGAAGTGATGTCACATGTACAGGAAGTGATGTCACACGCCCCCTGTGTAATGGCTCTTCTACCATCTGGGGGCGGAGTGGGGCCTAGTGTGGCACTGCACCTAAATACTTCCCTGATAGTAAGCAAGGAGAGAAGATGAGATACTGTTCTATAGAGGAAGGTGAGGGAATGCCCTCCCAACTTTTTCTCTGACTTGTTAATCAAAGCCTTTAGGGATACAAGGCGGGGGTGGGAAAGGTAAGAAAAACTAGTGAGATGAGGCTGTAATTAATGTCTGACTCTGAGGATTACTGTTTTGAGCTGTTACTCTTTTGTGATCTAAAGTACCCTCCCAAACTACCTCTACCACATGGCCTCATTCAATAGAGAAGGTGAGCAAGGTAAGTAATAGAGTAAGTGTTGCATATTTCACAAGGGTGTCGGTCCAGACAAAAACGTTGACAGGGAAAAAATGTATTATAAAATGCAGTTTCCCAGACCAAGCAATCAATGTGATGGAGGTCACAAGATTAGTAGAAGGAAAAAGTGAACAAGAACAGAGAAAGATGCTCTGCTGTCTGTAATAAAACTGAAGGGACAAAAACTTCCTTGATGGAACTGGCATTGGTCCATTGGTGGAGGTCAGATGGAAAGGCTAACAAATGAGGTGCTAAATACCCAATGCCATTATTAGCATGAATTCTTAAATCAAAGCCTAAATAAATGACATACCTGTATATAGTAGCTAAACAGAAACTGGGAGAAATTAAATATCTGTATATAGCAGCTACACAGAAACTGGGTGAAACTTTATGCAGCTGAAAAACTAGAAAAAAAGGGAAGAAGGAAAGTACTGTAGGAATTTAGAAGAGTCTTTGCCCAACACCATGACATGCCTTGGGAACAGACTGAGGTCCTTGTGTGTTTGTAGGTTCTGTAGGTTCTGTAGGAGAGTTGAGTAACAGCCGGAGAGAGCTACAAAAAAGGGAAGCAGAAATGAGTTGGAATTTCACATCCTTACACATACGCTCTATTTAATCCTCAATGTTTATCATGGTTCACGAGAAAAAAGTCTCTGAACAGTCAGCATCCACAAGTTTGTATTACAGCATAAAGTTTCAAAGTAAAGTTCAAAGCATCTGCCTTGTCCCCCTAAGCCATGATAAACGTCGTTGGAGACCTGTTCTCATGAACCATGATAAACGTCAAGGAGTAAATGGGGTAAAAGTGGGAATTCCAATGCTTGCTGCTTGCCTTGATCTGTAAGATCAGCATTAAGTAAAAAAACATGTATTGTTTTCAAAAAATGGTGTGCAGACAGAGTTTTCTTGGCATTTTCCAGAACCCACAGATTGCCAGTCCAGATCTGCTTCAGAATAAAACACCTGCCATTTCATAGTCATGGTGGGTGTATGGTGTATCAGCAGATGAAGAAGCAAGAAGAGTCACAAATTCTCATTATTGGCGGCCTCAGCCCTTTGTACACAATTCCTTTTATTTATCCTTACTTGGGTGCCTGTTATCACCTATGTACAGGGACCATAGACTTCTTTTGAAATTTACCCAACCTATCTTCTTCTCCTGTATTAAAGTGATTAAAGCGAGTTCATCCTTAGTTCCGCAGCAATGAAGGGACAAGGAGAAGATGGGTATTGCAGCTTCAATGGCTTCATTGCACTCTGCAAGAGCTGACTGCTTTCATCTGTCCTACCCTTCCTAACCACAAGAGGGCACTGATCTCAGAATGAATTTTCTTATAATCATAGCACCCAGGCAGCAAAGGGCCCATGATTCTGCTGCTTCCACGGTATTAGAATTGTTGCAAACAGCTATGTGAGTTAGGCCCCCTAAATGAACTGGCCATACTATACCTCAAACTTGTACAGGTGGGGGGGGGGGGGGGGGTGGGATTCAACTGAATGATACAATACAAATACAAATACAATTTTTGTATTTATTTTGTATGAAACAGGATAAGGAATAGCAAGATTATAAACCTGTGGCCTTGTGAATTCTAGACATAAATGTTATTATAATTGTTCTCTCATATTAATGCAGGCTAAAACCTTCTAACAAATGGAAAGAATAGAAATAGGAGTGTTGTTTCATTCCATCTGGGCAGGTGAGGCCTTCTGCGATGGCCGCTCAGCTGTGTAATAATATTCAGGTTTCCGAGTTGTGACTTTACAGTCTATTCCCATTTATAGCGGGGTTTACTGAAGGGGATATGAATAATGCAATGCAAGTGACAAACGCAGGAAATTCCCCAGGTTGTGTTTTAACTTCATTAAAAAATGCTAATAGGGATCGGGGACCTGTTAAGACCTGGGGTTTTCTGGATAAGGGTCTTTTTCCATAATGTGGAAGTCTGCTAAACAAATAATGTAAACATTACACCCAATAGGATTGTTTTGCCTGTTTTGGATTAATCATTAATGATGAGCAAAATTTTTCAGCTCACAAAAAAAAAAAAAAAAAACGAATTTCCAAATTTTTTCACAATTTTGCTAATTTTCAGCCGAAGCGAAATGGGACAGATTTGCTCATCACTATTAATTATACCTTAGTTGAGATCAAGTACAAGGTGCTATTATTAACTAGGTTATTATTACAGGTATAGAACCATTATCCAGAATGCTCGGGGCCAAGGGTATTCCAGACAAGGGGTCTTTCTGTAATATGGATCTCCATACCTTAAGTCTACTAAAAAATAAATAAAACATTAAATAAAGGCAATAGGATTGTTCTGCCCCCAATAAGGGGTAATTATATCTTAGTTGGGATCAAGTACAGGTACTGTTTTATTATTACAGAGAAAAGGGAATCATTTAACCATTAAATAAACCCAATAGGGCTGTTCTGCCCCCAATAAGGGGTAATTATATCTTAGTTGGGATCAAGTACAGGTACTGTTTTATTATTACAGAGAAAAGGGAATCATTTAACCATTAAATAAACCCAATAGGGCTGTTCTGCCCCCAATAAGGGGTAATTATATCTTAGTTGGGATCAAGTACAGGTACTGTTTTATTATTACAGAGAAAAGGGAATCATTTAACCATTAAATAAACCCAATAGGGCTGTTCTGCCCCCAATAAGGGGTAATTATATCTTAGTTGGGATCAAGTACAGGTACTGTTTATTATTACAGAGAAAAGGGAATCATTTAACCATTAAATAAACCCAATAGGGCTGTTCTGCCCCCAATAAGGGGTAATTATATCTTAGTTGGGATCAAGTACAGGTACAGTTTTATTATTACAGAGAAAAGGGAATCATTTAACCATTAAATAAACCCAATAGGGCTGTTCTGCCCCCAATAAGGGGTAATTATATCTTAGTTGGGATCAAGTACAGGTACAGTTTTATTATTACAGAGAAAAGGGAATCATTTAACCATGAAATAAACCCAATAGGGCTGTAAGATATAATTACCCCTTATTGGGGGGCAGAACAGCCCTATTGGGTTTATTTAATGGTTAAATGATTCCCTTTTCTTTGTAATAATAAAACAGTACCTGTACTTGATCCCATTTAAGATACAATCAATCCTTATTGGAGCCAAAACCCTCCTACTGGGTTTAATTACTGTTCAAATAATTTTAATAGTAGACTTAAGGTTGGAGATCTGAATTACGGAACGACCCCTTATCCAGAAAACCCCAGGTCCTGAGCATTCTGGATAATGGGTTCCATACCTGTACATTGAAGACCAATTAAAATGTGTACATGTATATTTGGAAGTAACTTTTACATTACATTTTCTTTTATCAGGCAAATAAATAAATGTTTTTGGGTGGTGATCCCCCTTTAATGAACTGATAAGGAACAGAATAATGATATATAATTTTGTAACTAAAACTGGAACAGGCGCGTTTCACTTTAATTATCCTAAAGGGGGTCTCTTCTTATTTTGTCTCTCTGCAAAATCTTCTCGTGCCGTTAAATATAAATGTGACGTTCAAGCGTGGCGCATAGAGGAACTGACTCCATCAGCTGGAAGTGCTACAGCTGACAGTCTCTCCATTTGAACACAATGATTGCAGATAATTTACATTTGTTATCTGTCATCCTCGGCAGACGTCTTGATTTGCTGAACATGGGAAAAAATGAAACCCCCTCTTTTGCTCTGTATAAAAAAAAATACCAATTTTTAGCGTAGCGAGGGGGGGTTCTTAAAAGAAAATGACATGATTGCAGTGTTTTAAACTGATTTAAAGGGACAGAACACACATGTTAAGTGTCAGAAAAAAAGAATTGGGAGCGTCACCTTTATACTTTCAATTCAAACGCATTGTTATTAAAACTGCAAAAAGATAATGGTTTTGCTTTTATCCTTACTACAAGGTAGGGCAGGCAGAGTATGGCACACACAGGCAGCATAGGGCAGGCAGAGTATGGCACAAACAGGCAGCATAGGGCAGAGTACTGCCTGTGTGTGCCATACACTCCCTGCCCGACTCTGCCTGTTTGTGCCATACTCTGCCTGCCCTATGTTGCCTGTGTGTGCCATACTTTGCCTGCCCTATGCAGCCTGTGTGTGCCATACTCTACCTGCCCTATGCTGCCTGTGTGTGCCATACTCTGCCTGCCCTATGCTGCCTGTGTGTACCATACTCTGCCTGCCTTATGCTGCCTGTGTGTGCCATACTCTACCTGCCCTATGCTGCCTGTGTGTGCCATACTCTGCCTGCCCTATGCTGCGTGTGTGTGCCATACTCTGCCTGCCCTATGCTGCTTGTGTGTGCCATACTCTGCCTGCCCTATGCTGCCTGTGTGTGCCATACAGTTCTGTCCCTAATATGTTTCCTTTTTCCTTTATCGTGGACTTTTACCCTCTCTTCTAACCAAGAGGTTGCTTTAGCTTTCAGTGGAATGGGGGGAGTTGCAGGTTGCATAGTCCTATATCCTTGAAATGAACATCAAGATGATGATGTGTTATCTAATGGAATTCTATGTCACTATGTCACCTGTATTTGCACCAATGACATTTTCTAGTGAATGGACCCCTCTACAGTTGGGACTATCCCTACTCTACCATAAAACTAGTCCCTGCTTTGCAG
Source organism: Xenopus tropicalis (assembly GCF_000004195.4). NCBI lineage: Eukaryota > Metazoa > Chordata > Amphibia > Anura > Pipidae > Xenopus > Xenopus tropicalis. The sequence continues at coordinate 109,627,110 of NC_030683.2, read as the reverse complement.
CTAGATATATTAGTGCATTGTACATAATATAGTAGCAAAGGAAAGGTCTGGTCACCTGGCATTTATCTGACAGCTAGGCCAACTTTATATGTACCACCCTGTCTACTTATCCTAAAATCATCTTTTTTCCATTTAGTCTATTGATATTGTTTTTTTTTGCTCTCTGAAGTTGTGTTAAACCTGGGGGGATCAAGTAGATACAAACAGTACCAACTGATTTTGGGGACCCCCCCATGCCCAAAGATCATCTTTTTTCCACTACCTCACTTTATTGGCAGCTAAAGTACCTACTCCATCTCACTCCTTTAACCTGGCCACTTCTATCCCCTACCAATCTTGATCTCTTTTATGACCATGCCTGTCCCCTTCTATCTCAGCCAATGGTTAACCACTTCTTTCCTCTTCTGGTAAGGAAAGCTCATCTCTGTATCAGCAAACTTTGAAAGTGGATTTTCTGTGTTCCTTGCCCAATAAATGCTTAGTGCCCATTGCATGAAAGAGAATGTAGCTTTACTATAACCTGGGGCCATCAGTGCAGGTTGAAGTAAAATTACAATAACCTACCTGCATGGGGCAAATCAGTCATCCTTGTAGGCAGTAGGCATAGGACATATCAGGGATAGTCATTACTACAGAGGTCACCCCTTTAGATTAGAGGAACGGAGATTCCATTTGAAGCAGCGTAGGGGGTTCCTCACGGTGAGGGCAGTGAGGTTGGGGAATGCCCTTCCTAGTGATGTGGTAATGGCAGACTCTGTTAATGCCTATAAGAGGGGCCTGGATGAGTTCTTGAACAAGCTTAGTATCCAAGGCTATTGTGATACTAATATCTACAGTTAGTATTAGTGGTTGTGGTTGTATTTATAGTTTATGTATGTGAGTGTATAGATTGGTAGGTGGGGGTTGTGGGTGCTGGGTTTACTTGGATGGGTTGAACTTGATGGACTCTGGTCTTTTTTCAACCCTTTGTAACTATGTAACTATGGAGGAGAGGTGCTGGGCATGTTTAGTGATTCCAGGCTTGGGCTAGGAGGAGGTGGATTTTTACATATATTCTTTTATTTTTTAAGATATTTACCATGCAAATTGGGCTGTTTTGGGTGACTTTTGAAATTACTTTTGGCTGCTTTTGTGATTATCTTTGGCAGGTTTTAAAAATTAGACTTGGCAACCCTGCTCTGTGTACAACAGCAGCCTGAAGCAAAGCAAATGCAAAATACCTGATAAGAAAGAAAAGGGAAATTGTCTGCCTTCACCAGACTTGAGGTTCATTTTAGGATCAACAACTCCTGTAAGGTGGATGAAACATTACATGGTACAGTTATAGGATCTATTATACAAAATGCTTGGGACCTGGGGTTGGCAAAGGGGGGTCTTTTTGTAATCTTTATACGATATGGATCTTTATACCTTATGACCACTTTAAAACATTACATTGACAAATTAAATAAACCCAAAAGGACTGTTTTGCTGCCGATAAGAGATCCGCTGTTTTTGTTATTGGAATAGCGGCACCACCCAATGGGTTAGCACCTACATACGTTTTATGACCCGAATCATATTGTGCAAGCTGCTGTCAGACACTGTAGAGCGGAGATGCGTCTGTAGGGAGGCTGCAAGCAATGTCACAGACAGGAGAGACATATGTCACACATAATGTCACACTCATGCTTGATGCATCAGGGCGCTTATGAAAATGATTTGCCTTCTTTGTGGTACAATGTCATCTAAACTTACGATCAAGAATCCTGCCGAAAATGGAAAAACTGTAAAATGATTGCACACGTTGCAGGAAAAAGAGATTTCGCTCGGAGGGACTTTCAGCCCTTGAGGCCGTTACCTAATTCTGCACATATTTATCACTTTTATTTTATACTTATAAACGTGGCAAAAGAACATTTATACCGCCTGTCAAAAGCATTACCGGGCCATTTTTCCTCTTAACATTTTTGCATATTTCCTACTAGCAACTGAATTATTAGGTGGGATTAGGGCTGGATAATCTTTGACATTACTCAGTCTGGGCTTGTAGGGCCCTAAAGGGGATCTTAAGCACGCTAGAAGCCCCAGATTACTGTAACAGTGTTAAGAAATAAAACATGCTGGGTAGTGATTGTTGAATTTGAGAAATGGTGAAAAATCGTAAAAATGTATTTAACTCAATGAGTCTTTTTCCAACTACACAACTTTTTATTTGACAATACATTGAATTCTATGGGAGTTCTTGCAGCAATACCTGGCAAAAATTTTCACCCATCACTTCTTCTTCACCCATCAAAACTTCAGTCCATCATCATTATTATGGTTGTATTGCTCAAGAAATGTTTTCCACCCTCTCCAGAGTCAGTGACAATCTTAAAATGCAATAGAATCCTCCAATGTAGGTCAATGTAAATGTAGTTCCATATTTTAGATCAATGCCTGGAGAAGGCCCAATTGGAAATCAAGTTGTAACCCTATGTGCCAATCACCTTTTGATTCTGTTAAGGGTCACCAACATGGTAGATAATATTGGCCTGGGCCTGCGTCAGTGAGCTGAGTACAACAGATGGACACAAGGACCTGAATAGGAAGATAGTTATGAACTTTGATGACTGGAGGCCTGACCTGTTGGGTATGGAGACCTTGCACATTTAATGGTGAAGGTGTAAAGGTGCCTTTTCCAATTAGTGGCTATCGGTGTAATGAACCTGGTAGCGAGATAAAAGCAGTGGTTATACTGTGCAAAGCAAGGTCTCCAGAAATGAAGGAAGAAGTCTATACTAATAAATATAGAGACACTGGGGCTCATTTATCAACAATGGGCAAATTTGCCCATGGGCAATAACCCATAGCATCAGTAATTGGCTTTTTTCAGCCAACTGCAGGTAGAACAATGAATGCAAAAATGTGATTGGTTGCCATAGGTTACTGTTCATAGTTAAATTCGCTCAGTGTTGATAAATAACCCCCACTGAGATACAGGGGAGGCAGGATAAGGAACTAATACTGACTGAACGCATGGCTGCTGTAAGCATAAGGTTAGGGCTCAAAAACAAACCATGCACTAGGGCAGACTTAGTTAAAGGGGAACTCTTCCAACATCTTCCAAACCAAAATTTATTAAAGAGCCCCACACAACACAGAAACCCCTACTATATCTATTACTGTGATCTGTTCCTTAAAAAGTGTGAATAAATATCATTTTTTAAATGCTAAAATCCAGGCACAAATCAGTCCTTCTCTTTCTGCAACATTTGAAATCCTGACAGGGGAGGAGGGACTAAAACACAGATGTTACAAACTGTAACAACTTCTCCACAGCTTACAGACAGCATGCAGGAACTACATAACCCACAATGCATTGCACAGTGATGTTCCTTTCCTTATTCACATCACGTGTGCAGGGAATTGTGGGATTGGGAGGATGCAGGCTGAAGGCAGATCATTACAAATCATGAAAAGGCTGCATATTTTTGAACGGATGTATATTGCAAAGTTGCTTGAAATGATGTTTACTTTTCAAAAAGCTTAAGTTGTGTTTGGCTGATGCTCCCCTAAAGCCACTTTATAAACAGCAGATAGAACACTAACAGCCCCTATTAAAAAGAAGGCTGTTAAGGCTCTATTTTCACCTAATGGATATATTAGGAGCATATTCTGACACAGATGTCTAACATAATGTAAATACAATATATGTTTAGTTAGTTACCCTTTAATTTCTCCAGATTGTATTCCAGGCTGCAGTTCAGAGAATTATTTACATAATCCAAAAGTGCACTTTACTCAAGGAAAAGCATTCCCATAAATAAAAAGCAATTGCTATTCATATTTAGGGGACCCCTGGGATATCTGATTTATTAGTGTATCGGTAAATCGGCATTAGGGAAATCATTTCGGGACAGATGTTTTGGAAGAAGAATTGCCGTAGAAGGGAGGCATCTTATGGATTGTATGAGAAGAGCTTTATTTAACGTTTGTTTTAATCGCGGCGTGCTAAACACCGCTGTCTCCGGGGGGTTTCAATGAGAAGATGATTAACATTTTAAATAAAAATTAATTGCACTTTACGGTATTGAGAGAGCACTTGATAAAACTGTATGTTTTAAGTATAATGAAAAGTAAGAATCTAAATTACCGCTATTGTAATGAAGCCGCGTACATTGCTCCGGGACTGCATATTTACTGTACTTGAGTGAATTTAAAGGAACACTGCTGTTAGCGCTACTGGATTACATTTCTTTAATGAAAGGCTACGGTTCTAATGGCACTTAGGAAGCCTTGATAACTAGTGGGTCCCTGGAGCTGTACAGCTGGTATTTCTCTATCTCTCTGGGGAGCTGGATAAGGACTCAAAGGTATCAAAACCCACTCTTGGCTTTAGGGGATGTAGGTTCACAACATGTGGGTTGTAGCAATGAGCAAATCTGTCCCGTTTCACCAAAAAATATGCAAAATGCATTAAAGTCACTCAAATACTCAATGGGCATTTTTTTCTGGGCAAACTTTTTGTTGCAGCAAATTTTTGCAGATGGCAAAATGTGGAATTTAATCAAATCCCCGCTTGGAAAAAAAAAATCACTAGTGGGTTTGTTCCCTGTGGAGAGACACAAATTAATGGCAGTGGACATTTAGTCTGAGGTTCAGCTAGAGTGGTTTTGTGGTAAATGGCTTCTAGGAAACCCAAAGAATCCCCCTACTGCCCAGGAAGCCCTAGTTCTGTAACATACTCCCCATATTGCCCAGGGATCTTGTGTCTAGTGCCTATCCATAGGGCAGAGATCCCCAACCAGTGGCAGTGAGCAAAATGTTGCTTCCCACCCCCTTTAATGTTGCCCACAGTGGCTTCAAAGTAGGTTCCCAGTTTAAATTTCTGTATTGGAGACATGTTTTGGAAGCACAGAGACACAGTTTTACTCCAAGCAAAGCCTCCTCCAGGCTAGCAGACCACAAGGGGCTACCAAATACCCAATCACAGCCCTTTACTTTGTATCCTCAAGGAACTTTTTCCATGCTCGTGTGACTCACCAGCACTTTTTATAACTGAGTGTGGCTCTTGAGTAAAAAAGGTTGGGGATCCCTGCCATAGGTTATTATATAACTCATGGCTCTTCCTCTTTGGACTTTGCCTGGTACCATGGTGAATTGCTAAGGAGATCAGTATCCTTAGAGAAACTGGAGTACAGGGACTCCCTTCTAATGCATAGCAGGTTCTATCATTGTGGAGGATCTCTAGTTCTGTGGTTGTGAAAGATCTCTAGTTCTTGGATACCCTTTACTCAGGAGGATAGATGTTAAGAGCATGTGGTGGAATGGACTAAAGAAGAGATAAGTGAGGTGCTACCAATAGGCTAGTCTCCTTATATAGATGCCATAGTAGCACAAAACAGAAAGAAAAATCACGCCAGCAGTCAAAAGCCCCAAATAAGAGTGCTGGTACTGTTATTTCCATCTGGTGGTGATTACCAAACTCTGTACTGAAGTGTAGAAAAGGCGTGAAATCCACGATACCAGGAGACCAGTTGTGTCTATGTTGTGAGTATTATTAATGTTACTTGTTGATAGAAACGCTTCCATGTTGCTCAATAAAGAAGTCAATTGCTAAGGCATCCTGAAATCTTTAACTTCTTTATATTGGTGTTTTTGTAGGACAACTCCTATTCTACCTGCAAAGAACCAATACAGAGGAAGGGGTGGGGCACTACTGGCTAAGAGCTTCTTCAATCATATATTGAGATATTTAGCACTTCTGTGTTTGATCTACCAATAGGCCATCACTGAACATGAGTACTTAGTGTTCCAGCATTTCCATAAAGGTGTCTAATTCGTTTTCTTTTTTAAAAGTCTTTACTTTTCTTTATATAAAATAAATAAATAACATTTTACAGAACAACATGGTAAGGAACGTGTATGATAATACCCTTCGGTGTTGTTCTTGCATAAAAGCAGCATTATTAATATAAGCTCTGTAAAACCACTTTACAAGTTGCGCTCAGTGTACACATTATGTGCCATTTACTGTTAAATGTATTTAAACATCAGCGTGTTGGCATGACAGCTTGACATCTCTGTGAAAGTCAGCCGTCAGTCGGTGAGTCTATCAGCTGCTGCAGATGTTATGGAGAGGAATGATAAGATGTGCAAGAACTCTGAAATATCTGCCATTTAGCCTTCGCTGCTTGTGAAGAACAATAATGAATATTTGTCCCAGTCCTTGGGCTGTTGTCACTCGGGTGAGATAATCGAAATAACGGGCCCCGGTATGGCCACAACCTACTCAGCTTCTGACTTACACCCCTGTAGGGAGAATACCAGCCATCAAATTAGACTGAAATCCATATTTTATGCTGGAGAAATAATAAAGACTAATAGTTACTGGCTACTATGGAGCAACACAAAGGCTTGGACATACTAAACCTCTTTTTTCATTTTTTGTAATATTCCTTAAATGAACTCCCAGTTTTTCCTGTCTTCCTGACTCATCATTCAGTGCCAGCTCTGCCTGATTTGGGTCCCTGTTCTTGTCTCTGTAACAGTGAGTCAATTTGGCAGGCAGCCTGTTCTGCTGCCTCTTTGTCAGGATGCGGTGCACCCCTTCTTTTCCCATCTGCTGTGCCAAGAAACCATCTCATCTAATCTGTCTTTATCCTCAGTGAGCGGCACAGGAACACAGACCCACTCTCTGCGTCTTCAGCTTGTCAGGCTGCAATTGTACCTGTAACATATCAGCTCTATTTAGCTCTGCTATTCATGTATGCACCCATCCTGGTACAAAGGGTCCCATACATATGTCTTGCCTGCTGTTGGTGAGCTATGGCTATTAGCAGCCCAATTGCTGATCTTTGAGCTCTGTGTATGTGCTATCTAAATAGCCTTATGGACTGACTATCTCATACTTTAACTATACCAGAGTCTTCCGGACTTCCTTGCATCCTGTATATTATAAGATGTTGTTTTTAGGGCTTCTGGTGTTGGGACTCAAATTTTGCCAAGCATATGTCCATATGATTATATCCAGTATATAGTAATGGTAAATGTTAAGTAGCCTAAAGCAATGATCCCTAACTAGTAGCTTAAGAGCAACATGTTGCTCCCCACCCCCTTTGGTGTTGCTCCCAGTGGCCTCAAGGTAGGTGCCATTTTTACATTTCTGGTTTGGAGGCAAGTTTTGGAAGCACATAGACACTATTAAACTCTAAGCAGAGCCTCCAACTTGCTACAGTCTACATGGGGCAACCGAATAGTCAACCAAAAAGCCAATCACATCCCTTACTTGGCATCCCAAAGGCTCACGAGTAAAAAAAGCAACTGGGAGAGTAGCAAAATGTTTTAAAGATGGCTTAGTAAGTGCAGTTGTGTTAGACCTGGTTCCCAAGCTGTTAGGCTGTGGCTGGTAGCAGTTATGGGGGAGTTCAGCCTGAAGGTTTATTTTAAGTGTGATTTGTGGAATATAGTCATTTGCTCTTCTACGTGACCTGAAAGTCTAGCTTGAAGGTCAGTTAGGGTGATTTTTTTTCCATGACCATCTATTTTCTGTCTTTGATATTCTTGGCCTCCATTTTTGGTGTTTTTTAAAATGATTTGCTTTCTTCTTCTGTCTCTTTGCAGATTTCAAATGGGGGTTACTGACCCCACTGCAAAGTATATTGCTCCATGAAGTTGCACTATTATTGCTAATGTTACTTTTTTCCCCTCTAGTTGCTAGGATAATCTGAACCCTAGCAACCATATAGCTCCTGAACAAAGTTGGTAATTAATTCAAAATCCACTTGTGGAATATCGGGAGCACTAGCAACACAGGCTGCAAAAGAGCCCTGTACTTTCACTTTCTGTATATACTACATGTGGGGCTATAGTTCCCACTGCCACTCATTGTATATTATATTTAGTCATTGTTTATGGAAATCACTATTTACAAGTGCATACTGTGTGTATGTATAAATATATATTTATATATCCTTAACTGTAAAAGCTCATTGAGACTAATGGCCCATGGGGAAGTTTTTCCACAGTGTTTTTAAGCTGGCAAAGAAATGCCTGAAGCCACCCATGTCCCTTTCAATTGTAAATAGATTCACCCTTGTAAGGGGTAAAACAAAGGTTTTACTTTATAATGTTAACTGTCAGTCGTGATGATATAAATAGTTGGCCACTAGGTGGCAGTGAAGCTTAGGGTAACCAAGAGAACAATAATGGCGAGAGGAACAGGAGGAAGGGAGAGAAGTCTGTCTGGGAGGGTGAGATTAGGATGTGAGTGAAAAGGCTGAGCAAATAAAGCTTGGTTAAACCATTGGATCTTCCAAGTCTTCAGTCAGAACCTTACACACTGACACCAATGGAAAGAAATCTTCATGAGATCTCGGTTAGCACAGATCTCCTGTGAGGAAAAACTTCCCTAAGTGCCATCATCCTAAAGTAAATTGGGGGCAGAATTGCCAGCTTTGCCCATTTCCTCAAAGAATAGTTTCTCGACCAGCAGTGCTATTAGCCCAGCAACCCCACGAGCCAAAGGCCATAACTGTTGCCAGCGGACAAACAGCCACAGGCCATAACCAGGGCCTTCAGTCAAATGAGCCAAAGGCCATAAGCAGGGCCAGCAGCCGAGCGAGCCCAAGGCCATAACCAGGGCCAGTGGCCAAGCGAGCCTAAAGTCATAACCAGGGCTCTACCAGATTTGGGGTTTTCTGTACAACAGAAATAGGATTCTGTTAAGAGCAGAATCAAAATTAGAAAGGAAAAAGGTACAATGATGCTATAGAAGTGCAACCCCCCAAGCCAAACCAGGAAGCACCTGATGTAATGAGCACCCATACCTGCTGTATCTGCACAGAAGACTCGGGCTCACAATAAAAATAACTTTAGAGTAGCACTGAGCTCTAGAGCAGCGTTTTTCAACCACTGTTCCGCGGCACACTAGTGTGCCGTGAGATGTTGCCTGGTGTGCCGTAGGTGCGGTCCCCTCTGGGACACCTTCCACTTCCTGGCTCCCTGATGCCCGGAAATCGTCACTGCCTGTGACGTCATCCGGCATCGGATCCAGGAGGGCGGAGCAACCAGAGAGGAGAGGCAGCACTATCCTGCCCTGGCACAACCCGACCGGGGGGAGCAACTGCCCAGGCCCTGCCCCGACAGACCAGATCCACCAGGGGCCAGGCCCATGCACAGCCGCCCTACTCCCCACCGGAGGACAATCCCGGGACACCCCTGGATGCCGCACCCCAAGACAGCCTGACATGTAAGAAAACAATTAATAATAATATATATATAATATAAAATATTTGTGTGTATAAAAAAAAAAAAAATCAGTGGGGGGGTGGGTTTGTGGAGAAAATTTTTCACTATTTTGTTTACTTAATATTTCATAATAAAGTAATTATAAAATACTTTCTTTGTGTTTATTTGATTCCTATTCAAGAGAATTACTTTATATATAGTCAATATAGGCACAGAGTTAAATTTTTTAACATTTTCTAATGGTGGTGTGCCTCGTGATTTTTTTCATGAAACAAGTGTGCCTTTGCCCAAAAAAGGTTGAAAAACACTGCTCTAGAGGAGCACATACACCTTACCAGGTAGCGGTGAGGAGTCAGCAGGAAACTCCCACAAGAACCCTGACAGCTTTTAGCTGAGGGACATCATTTGCCCATTAGTATGGATGGCTATCCCTGCCCTATAGATGGGGACCCTGCTCCTTACCTTACTTGCAGGGGGGCTACTCCATTTACTCTGTATACAAGAAGGAGCACGTTATGCATTTCTTAAACAGATGGGAAATATCTGGGCAATTTCTGCTCGGCTCGTGATATATTAGCTTCTTGGCTTCTTGGTGCATTGCTCATTGTAGTCATCTATCTCTTTTCATAATCCATTTCACTCCGTGCATACACTATCATGGATATGAAAGAAGCTAATTGGCCCTTCTTTACATATGCAAATGTGAGCCTTATGGGGTGTTTTACATCCTGCAGCTGCTACACAACAAATATCTATATAAAACACCATTTGTGTAGATCTCTGTATAGATACATCGCTACATTCTCTGCGCATCCTTTGCTGCATTCTCTGCTCTGTGGGGCCCCAACTGTGAGAAGTCATAGGCATTTTTAAGGTCACCATCTTTATAGTATACTTGCTTTTCCTTAATCTTTCTACTTACACAACTAATTCTCTGTGGGAAACAGTAGGGTCCCTTATCACCTATAAATAAGTACCATGAGGTATGCTATGTGTAAGGCTTTAATTCATGGGGTGTGTATGCTTTTAATATGTAAATAGAAATAAATAGTCACTAAACTGTAAATTTGAATGGTGAGGTACTAATTAAATAGTGTTAAGCCTGCTAGGTCTGGGGGTCTTATCCTATGATTATATTTTTTACAAGGCAAGGAGTATCCCCTTACCAAGTATCTAATGGTACTACAGTGTGACCCTAGTAGGTGCAGAGGCCCCAGCAGTCACCCTAATGCCCAAAGACAAGTTGCTCTTAATAAATTGCAGTTAGCAGAAACAGATAGATACAGCACCCCTTTAGTGTACAAAAGGGGAGGGAACGTCTTTTTCAACTTCACCACAGCAGGAGGTGAATGAGCCAGGGAGCCTTAGTTTGAGGTGAACCTCATTATGTGAGAATCCATAGCATCCATAGGGGTAACACAGTTCCCATGAATGAGGTTAATAAATGACAGACTACTGTGCTTTCATAGTATAGGAGAGAGTATAAGAGCATAAGATAAACAGGGCTAGTGAGTAAGAAGTCATGTGCTCCACCAAGGAGAAGTAGTGGGGTTAGTACTGAAGGCTAGTGAGTAAGAACAGTCATGTGCTCCACCAAGGAGAATTAGTGGGGTTAGTACTCAAGGCTAGTGAGTAAGAACAGTCATGTGCACCGCCAAGGAGAAATAGTGGGTTTAGTACTCAAGGCTAGTGAGTAAGAACAGTCATGTGCTCCACCAAGGAGACATAGTGGGGTTAGTACTCAAGGCTAGTGAGTAAGAACAGTCACGTGCTCCACCAAGGAGAAGTAGTGGGGATAGTACTCAAGGCTAGTGAGTAAGAACAGTCACGTGCTCCACCAAGGAGAAGTAATGGGGTTAGTACTCAAGGCTAGTGAGTAAGAACAGTCACGTGCTTCACCAAGGAGAAATAGTGGGGTTAGTACTCAAGGCTAGTGAGTAAGAACAGTCATGTGCTTCACCAAGGAGACATAGTGGGGTTAGTACTCAAGGCTAGTGAGTAAGAACAGTCACGTGCTCCACCAAGGAGAAGTAGTGGGGATAGTACTCAAGGCTAGTGAGTAAGAACAGTCACGTGCTCCACCAAGGAGAAGTAATGGGGTTAGTACTCAAGGCTAGTGAGTAAGAACAGTCCTGTGCTCCATCAAGGAGAAGTAGTGGGGTTAGTACTCAAAGCTAGTGAGTAAGAACAGTCCTGTGCTCCACCAAGGAGAAGTAGTGGGGTTAGCACTCAAGGCTAGTGAGTAAGAACAGTCCTGTGCTCCACCAAGGAGAAGTAGTGGGGTTAGTACTCCCCAGAAGACACCCAGCAGTAGCGAAGTGTGGTTAGGCTTAGGGTAGAGTATATCTCTTGGAGCACTACTGAATATCTGGTATGCCAGGGCAGACCACTGTGGTAAGATTAACCATTTATGTGCCTTATATTGTATAATTTTATTATTATCATTACTTTCTGTTCCTTATTTTTCTATTCCGTCCCTATCCTATTCATTTTCCAGTCTTTCATTCAAACCACTGCCTGGATGCTAAGGTAAACAAGACTCTAGCAACCAGATAGCTTCTCAAATTCCAAACTGGAGAGCTGCTGAACAAAAAGCTAAATGACTAAAAAAACAACCCCACAAATAATAAAAAAAAATGAAAACCAACTGCAAATTGGTGCAATGTCTACATCATACAGTAAGTACCTTCTTGTTCAATAAACAATTATATCATGGATAAGAACCTCTGGTATCTTTACATTATCCTCAGATTTCCAGTTTACTGTACATATTAGTAATATGATATTTGGCAGGGTACACTACCTGTAGCCTATATCAGTGGAGGAGAGTCACATAGGCCAGGCAACAGCCCAGAAGCAGGCGAGATGGAAGGATCTTCCTAAACAATTACAAGACTGGCTGCTGCCCCTATTGTTTCTGATTTTCTCGCCCTTTAATTGGGAAGCGGTGGTCCCCTGGTGCTATAGGCAGTAATAGCTGGTCAGCTGAGCGATTCTGTACTATTGGAGGAATTGCTTAATTTCCTCCAATTCTGGGAAGGCAGTAGTCCCCTGACGCCTGCACGGCTATCAATAGTGAGATTACTTTTTTTAGATAGGTCATTGTGGCTTCGATCTGAGTCAGCGTGAATCCTACAAAGTGTTTTTTGGTAGCTTAATCAGTTTGGTGAATAAAAGTTCAGGTATTGTGTATTAAGTAGTTGTGAGTTAAAAATGCTTGGTTAAATCGTCCTTCCCCGAGAGAAGTTTAACGTCACAATGTACGCACAGTGCAACACTGAGACCCATATTATTAATGTGTTTGTTAGAGCAGAACTTAATAGCAAGCACAGTCTGGCAGGATACACAGGGTCTGTACATATCTTCCATTATTGACTTATACAGACAACAAAGGTACAGCATTAGGGAAAATTTATTGTGTGTATCTTTTGTACAGGTATGGGATCCATTATTCAGAAATATGTTATCCAGAACGTTCGAAATTATGGAAAGGCCATCACCCATAGACTCCATTATAAGCAAATAATTCTAATTTTTACAAATAATTTCCTTTTTCTCTGTAATAATAAATCAGTACCTTCTACAGGTATCGGACCCCTTATCCGGAAACCCGTTATCCAGAAAGCTCCGAATTATGGAATGCCCGTCTCCCATAGACTCCATTTTAATCAAATAATTCAGAATTTTAAAACTGATTTCCTTTTTCTATGTAGAAATAAAACAGAACCTTGTAATTGATTCCAATTAAGATATAATTACCCCTTATTGGGGGCAAAACAATCCTATTGGGTTTAATTAATGTTTTATTGATTTTTTAGTAGACTTAAGGTATTGAGATCCAAATTACGGAAAGACCCCTTATCCGGAATACCCTTGGTCCCGAGCATCCTGGATAATGGGTCCTATACCTGCACTTGATCCCGGCTAAAATATAATTAATCCTTATTGGTGGTAAAACAATCCTATTGGGTTTATATAATGTTTAAATGAGGTTATGTTGTAGGTACTGGGCTTTATTATGGCCTGTGATTGCCAGGGCTCCATAATTTGTACATCTGAATAAGCGCAAGGGTTGGGGGAAAGACAAATGTGCCTCCCCCTGCCCCCCATCATGAATACAGAGCTGCCAAGCTCAGGCACTGATGTACTTTTAAGGCAAGGGCAGGTCCAAATGAGACCACAGAGATATGGTATAATTCTTCAAAGTGCAATTTTTTTTGCTCTTTGCACTCTGTCCACCCCCAGAGTGTTCTCTAAATGTATGCCCCAGATAATTTAGTTTAAGAAAACTTGTCTTCCAAACTATATAGACTAGAATAGTATAAGTAAGAGCTTTGATATAGCTTATATAGCCTGAATGAATAAAATAATGACTTGCTGGTAGACCTCAAGAATGAAATAAGTGCCAGTGTTCCAGCTGATAAAGAGTGATCCCTCTGATTTCATCTAAGGAGTAAGATCATTTCATCATCTATCACTAAAAAGGTATGAGATCTGATGTCCTAGTTCAACAAACACTTCCATGCCTTTGTCTCTTTACTTATACTAATAAGTCCTCAGGTCACACACACATAAGGGTCAGTTAGATCAGGAAGCAAGTATTTGGCTTTTATAATGAAGGAATGTGGGCGGAAATATAATATATGGAGTCCCCCCACTCAAATGCAGACACATGACATAGAACATATACACTCTACACAGAGAGAGCGCTGGTTGGAATCAAACTCAGGATCCCTGTGATGTAAAGCACCAGTGATAAGCCACTAAATAATAGTGCCAATAGGCCCTTGTAATTATAGGGTTCTATAGTTGCAAAGACAACTTTTATAGCAACTATTAAAAAAATTAGAGGTTTGACTAGTGAATACAAGCTGAATTAGTGATATCATGAGCTAAAAAAAGGAGCCTGCCTATCTAGGTAAATAGAGCTTACAGCACTCAAATGACATAGGTAAGTCCTTTATGTTATGTTATCTAGCTTGCAATACTATAAACCTGGGGAGCTTAAGGATGAGGTTAAAAAGTACACTGAAAATATGTAAGGGACGTGAAAGAGTCCTTTTTACTGTGATGAAATGTACTATTGCCCTCAGAAGAGATTTATTCCCATAGGCCCTATATGAGGGGAAGATTTCTCTTTCGCTTGGGACTTTACATGTTTCCAGGGGTGAATGCTGTTGGAGGGCCTGAGGCACGAGTCCTCAGTAATGAAATTAATCCCTAAGATAACTCAAGCGTAAGGGTGAAGAGACATGGAACTACTTAGTAGCAGCTACTTGTCACGGCTACTAAACATCAGAAAATATCTTGCCATAGACAGTATTGAGAACTGTCTCTGCCAAAACACACATAGAGTCAATTATCAGTGATCAGCATTGTCTATTTTTATAGCAGTGTCAAATAGCTGCTACTAGCAGCTCTGTGTGTCTTCACCCTTAGTGAAGTCTGGGAAAAGGGACACCATGAATGAGTTAATGATAATGGCAGGTAGCTCCTGTTCTAGAATACCTTAGACAGTGTGAGTTAGTGAGAGTAGCTCCACCGATGAGATTGTAGTGTGGGGCTCATCAGGTGACACTCACAGGCACTCAAGTGGGAAGGACTTGGTATGGTATGGAGCAGACCTGTGGTGTGAGTATTACCCATTGGGAACTTGGCATATTATGTGATATTATACCCCTAAATATTTGGTATGCAATTCTGTTTAATAAATCTATGTCTATGACGATTCTTAATTATCCAAGTCATGATATACAGTATATAGTAGAAATAAGTCTAAAACAACTGGGCTTTTCTGAGTTTTTTTGGAAAACATTTTACTACTCATCCAAGTGGCTTCTCCAGTTCAGAAAAAAGTCTACTGTTCCAACCACTGATGTCCAAGTTTTTTTATTAGAGCAAATGTGTTAAGAATTACAGTTATAAAGCTTGGAGTAGAGACCTGTGCAGGTCTCTTTTTTCAGGCCCGCACCAAACCCATACCCGCTTTCCCTAACTAACTGACCCGCACCCACTTTGGGACACACTCCAACAGTAAGCACTGCACCAACCAGAAGTGATGTCACATAACCCGCAGGTATCTGCCCAATGCATGACTCCAGCCTGGAGACCCTCTCCACCAATACTTCTGTGAGGGCCCAGCTGAGATGAGAAGTCACAATGTAATGGTGTTCTACCCACTGAGAGCAGCCGCAGTTGGTAAAATAGGCAAAAAAATGGTTAATAATAAGTGACAGCATTCCATAAATCACAATATTCCACATCTGCTGACTTGCCTTTTTCTGTTTGTTAATTTAATTCTATAAAAAAGCAGATATTAATTATTGTGGTTTTGTTATTTTACATAAAAAGGGCTGCTTGGCTGCAAAAGAATGATCCAGAGAGCCACTTGTTTTGCGAATGCGCTGAATCTCTCCTCAGTGTGCGACTGTGCAGCCACCATGACACCGTGCCGCAGACCTTCCAGCACAATAACATTTCCCTGGAATTGATCACCAATAAGTAGCTAATGTCTTGGCAGAGGTTCATACGAGCCATCTAAAATATAATGCGCTGCCTGATGGATGTCACTTAGAGGAAATTGTATAATACATGCCATGGTCTCCTGTAATAAATTCTAGTCAGAAGCTAGCTTGTCACTGGGCTCCAGAGTGGCACGCCGCT
The DNA here is from genome assembly GCF_000004195.4 of Xenopus tropicalis. Lineage (NCBI taxonomy): Eukaryota > Metazoa > Chordata > Amphibia > Anura > Pipidae > Xenopus > Xenopus tropicalis. The sequence continues at coordinate 109,611,234 of NC_030683.2, read as the reverse complement.
CTTAAGGCTGAAGATCTTCCATCTGTGATTAAGGGCACTAAGAAGATTAATTTTTATATTGTGCCTCAAAGCAATTCTAAAGAGCGAGACGGGGTTCTGCCGCTTGTAACAAACTGATTTCATTAGAGCATTTGTACGGGCAGTACATAAAGTGGAATGGGTCTGCTGCTAATTTCATGTTCATATCCAGTTTTCTATAAATATATATTGTAATCTAAATTTTGCCCACAAATGCACAATCCTTTGAACTTGTCAACGTGCAACAGTCTGCCCAGGTATCAGTTTTCACCAGCCAATTTCTCATTGTCTGCCAAATGGGGCTCAAGAATGCAACTGAAGGCTAGTCATTAACATGTTTGCAGACAAAGGGCCATTAAAGTGTAGTGTGCATTCCTCAGGAACGTTCAGCTTCTGCCAAATGTATCAGGCTTATAGGAAAACTCTATTCTTGAGTGTTTTTTCCATGATTAATCAGTATAATAACATTACTTATTATGTGGGCAGAAGATACTTTGTTGTGCTTTCGCATGTATATATACAGGTATGGGATCTCTTATCCAGAAACCTGTTATCCAGAAATTTCCGAATTACGGAAAGCCTGTCTCCCATAGACTCCATTATAATCAAATAATTGAGAATTTTAAAACTGATTTCCTTTTTCTCTGTAATAATAAAACATTACCTTGTACTTGATCCCAACTAAGATATAAATAATCCCCATTGGATGCAAAATAATCCTATTAGGTTTAAATAATGTTTTATTGATTTTTTAAGTAGACTTAAGGTATGGAGATCCAAATTACGGAAAGACCCCTTATCCGGAATACCCTTGGTCCCAAGCATTCTGGATAACGGGTCCTATACCTGTATATGTATGTATGTATGTATGTATGAATAACTTTATTTATAAAGTGCCACAAGGGTACGCAGCGCTGTACAATCTTACAAAATACAAAATTACACACGGGGAGGACAAGTGTTATAATAAATAAATACAATAAATGTATATAAATGCACAGGGAATAAGTGCCATGTGGTATGAGACACAGTAGGAAGGAGGTCCCTGCCCAGTAGAGCTTACAATCTAACTAGTATCTTACTGGGCCCAACAGTAAAATCTTTTTTCCTAGTTTCCTACATAGCCATCACCTTTAGGGAATGAACCTGTTTGACCACATGATCATTGGGCAGGACCTCCATAGTGGCACTAATACAAGTGGGTAGAGGTGTCTTTAGAAGGGATGCAGAAGAAGGGCAAGTGGGTACAGGTGTCTGTAGAAGGGATGCAGAAGAAGGGCAAGTGGGTAGAGGTGTCTGTAGAAGGGATGCGGAAGAAGGGCAAGTGGGTAGAGGTGTCTGTAGAAGGGATGCAGAAGAAGGGCAAGTAGGTAGAGATGTCTTTAGAAGGGATGCAGAAGAAGGGCAAGATGCCCACAGTATTGTTTTGTTTCAGTGTTAACAACCTGTACCCTTTACTTCTTGTCATTGCCATTGAATCCTGGGAGTGGTAATGAAAGAACAACAAGTTCCATAGGTTCAAATCTGTCTAGTCATTGGCCATGCTAGGGATAAAGATAGGTCTAATTTTGGATACTGCAAAAGCTGTTGGGTTTGCTCTGTTTATTGCATCTGTCCAACTGACCATAAAAATATAATGTTGCACTTAATAAAGAATTCTGACGTGTTCTCCTGCAAAACTGAGGAACTGAATTGCTGACAATGAGTTATAGTGACAAGCTGGTCATTGGTGGGTTGTAAAATAGACTGGCAGCTGCTTTAAAAAAGAAAGAATATGTAAAAAGACTTGGAGAGCAACACAAGCACCATAAAAGTTCATGGAGGTGCCAAATAAGGGCTGTGATTGGCTATTAGGCAGCCTCTATGCACACTATCAGCTTACAGGGGCTTTATTTGGTAGTATATCTTGTTTTTCAACCAAAACTTGCCCCCAATTCAGGAATTCAAAAATAACTACTTGGTTTGGGGGCACTGAGAGCAACATCCAAGGGGTTAGGGAGCAACATGTTGCCCCTGAGCCATTGGTTGGGGATCACTGCTCTAATTAAACATTTCGAATTTACATTTAAAAATCCCGAGTTTAAACTGACATTCGTTTCCATGCATCCGCTTTATTTTTCCCAAACAGGAATTGCTTCAGCAGCCATTTTAGGAGCACTGGCACCCATTCTTGGAAAACAATAATGTATTTAAGTTTCAGTTGAAAGTGGGGAAATAAAAAACAATGGGCCCGATTCACTAAAGTGCGAAATAACGTGCGCTAAAAATTTTACCGCGTCTTAATTTTGGCGACTTTTCGCACGATTCACTATAAGCATACTTGCGCTATTTTACGCGCGATATTGCATGTGTTATTTAACTCGCGAAGACTATTTCAATGCGGTATTTGCCGGAACATGCGCTAAATTACGCACGCAAATAGTCGCCGCATATGAATGGTAGCTTAGAAATAGTGTATAAAAATTGTCGGCGCATATAAATGGTGTATATAAATATTAGCCACATATAAAAAAATTAGCAAATCTTTTGAAAGATCCACGAAACAGCAAAAATGTTGTGCGGGCAAAAAAATTGTTGCCCGTGACTATTATTTTTTGACGCTTGTATCAATTTTTGGATGTGTGGTGAATTTTTGCGTGGCAAATTTTTTCATGCGTTTTGGCATTGGCGGATTGTTTTGCGAAACGCATGAAAAAATCCGCCGCAGAAAAATTCAACGCACGTCCAAAAATTTGCTGCGAATCCATGCCTGCCGAAACATTTCATCACTTGTAGCCAAATATAAATAGTTGCGCAAATGAACGCACGCCATATTAGCCATACACGCCAATACTTGCAGAAAATTACTGGATAAAAAATGAACATTTCGCTGCAAACTGGCGGCTGCATCACTCTAGGGGAAACACATACTTGAATAAATAACACTGTAAGTCCATATTTTATTGCCAAAAGCTCATTAACTGTACTTTTCTATAATTATCGCCTGCTTGTAGTAGGTGTTAATTTTCGCATAGCCGAATGCGATATTTAGTGCGCCTAAGTTATAGCGAATCATGCGATCGTATTCTTTTCAGCGCGGAAATTAACGCATGCGGTAAAACTAGCGCGAGAAATACCGCATGCGAAAATGACAACTTATCGCATGCGATAATACTATGGTGAATGAGGGGATTAACTTCTCCTTGAAAAGATTATGGGAGTTATTTACAAAAGACTCAAATTTTTCGAGGAAATTTCTAGTACTGGCAAAAACCCATTTGGAAATCTAAAAAATATCTAGAAGTAAAAAAGAAAACAAACCATTTTTTTCTCAAATTTGCTTAGTATTGCCCATAAGAGTAGTCATGGGAGCTATCATTATTATCATTTAGGGTTCTTCCAAGTGAGGTTGAAATGACGGGTGACCTTCTGGTGTCTAATGTTCCCTGACTTGTAGAGGTCTCTAAAAAGGGTTGAACTTGATGAACTTATTGTATAAAAATGTGGACACTAGCTCTTCGGCTACAGTACTGTATATCTTCTGCTTTGAAACTCATGGACTTAAGATTCAAGGGCTGCTTTACCAAAATGTTATCTGGGAATCATAAAGGTTTCTTTCATGATTCACTATGCTAGACCTGGCCTGCGGATAGAATGACTTGTCTGAGTTGTCAGATCCCATAGAAGGCTGTGACAGCAGTCAAAAAATACAGCATTACAGTGCCCTACATGAATTAACTGTATTAAACTATAGTCATGGTCTTCTGATCTCTCATGCTCACCTTCTAGGCGCTCTGTTGTTTGGTTTGGTCCCACCCAATGATGGCATAATGAGTGTCCATAATTCAAGACACTTGTATATGCATGTCATAAAAATGTATAAATACAAATTTGCCTCATAAAGAGGGCAGTCAACCCTGTGTACCTGTAATTTAAGTAGTCTAAGTTAATTGCCTGGACTTCCGTACATGGGAAACTACCCAGAAGTTCCATTTCCAGGCTTATTTGACTTTTATTAAAACCACCAAATTAATTCAGATAATTTTGAAATGTAATTAGAAGTATGAAAAATAGGAAAATAAAGCTCTACCCAATAATGAATTAATATTTTGTAGTTATTAATAACAATTCTTTACTAGGAAATTGATGAGCAACTCATCTGTCTATTCAGCAGAGCAATACAAGAAGAAGATGCTTGAAGTAAACTTTAAAATAAGCGAATGTAAGCTCTTTTGCAATTTTCATTCAGTATTTTTTTAAGATTCCATGGGTAATTTGTACTGTTAATATGAATGAATTGTGTTACAACAGCACCACTTGCTGGTCAGTTTTAGACTATGATCCAGTTGAGGAAGTTGTCAGGAGAAAGAACGAGGCCTGGTCTGATGTTCTTCTGGTTAGAAAAAGGATTAGAAACTTCAGATAACTTTTCTCAAGTCTTTCCTAACCAGAAGAACATCAGACCAGGCCTTGTTCTTTCTCCTGACAACTTCCTGGATAACGGTGGGAAACTGACCATCAGGTGGAGCTACTCATCCTACCTTCTTGTGATAGGGCTATTGTTTCAATGCAATTGGCAGTTTTTATTTAAACTGGTTTACTTGACCCAGTCGATATCCTGACTGATACATTTCAATACATCTGACAACAACAGATCTTATCCCCAAGGCTTGTGGAGTGAAATGTGCAGCCTATAACCTATGTTTCTGCTGAGTCCAGGAACTTCTAATGCCACCAAACTTACCCTTCATTATGCACTAAAATAAGTCTATTTATGAAACTGTGGAGTTACGCTTCTCACCTTTATAATGTAAAAGGCATTTTTCCACTGGACAATTATTTCTGGTGGCAATGAGAGCTTAATAATACTGTATCGTAACTGCAATAAATTTCTTCCTCTTTTGCAAAGATTCATCTTTCCAAGCGGATATTAAATTCTTTAAAAAATGTTCTGCTTTTTGGAATAACCTTTTTCCTGAGTTATGAGATCAGGAAGCCTCCGGGGACTGCAATTATTTTTTGCTATTGATTTCCTGCTGCGTTCCACCTTATGATACCAGGAAGACTACTTGATTTTCCACAGCATTGCCTGCGTCCATGTTGATATTATTAAGCAATTATTAACATGCTCGGCGTCAATTGGCTTCCATAACTATCGAATAGTACATGGGACAGAACGAAATATAGAGCACATTTTGTATTGTTTGCAGCCGGTGATCTTAAAAGATTATATGCCCTCATTTAAGGTTTTATTTATGATTTTGCGTACACTGGAATCGGTTGGGTAAAGAAAGTTTATCTCTGCTCTGATTATAACAACAGAACTATTCATTTAATACAGAAAAGGTGTTTTACTGGGGTAACTTACTTTGGGCTAGACTCATGTAAAGTTGAGATTGCCCATTGTTAGGCCATGCAGTGGCCTACCTTGTTCTGGCCAGCCCCCTGCCCTCCCGTGAAATTCAACCCCCATTCCTCCTGTCCACCCAATCAATTGGTCACTTCCAGTTGAAATTTCCAACTTCAGGAGGGGCTGGGGAGAGGAAATTACCATAGAGCAGCGATGGTGGTCTGGACCCTTTGTACCCTGGGCCCAGGGTTGGCACCTTTCAGACTACATTTTACTTGCAGCTGGGGGGCAGGCACAAACAGGGCAGGATGATGATGTCAAATGGGCAGGTCAATGATGCAAAATGGGTGGAGTTATGATATGGAGATGGTTGGAGGAAGGGTTATGGAATGCAACCAGGAAGAAAAAAGATAAGTTCTTGGTAGATTGGGACTGCCCGGAGACAGGCCAGTCTTAAGGGTATTACAAATTCACCAGTAACTACATTGCCAGTAATTTTGCAATACCAGCCCCGGCCTTGGAAGGTGTTTTACTGGCTAGGCCAGTAAAATATTTGTCTAGAGGCAACCTTACTCGGGCTCCACCTTGATTGGGTAACTGTATGGTAGTTACACCGCTGAGGCCATGGCATTGTTTTGTATTAAATGGGAAATAGAGATGGGCACATTTTTTCGGCTGTATGGGATTTGTGGTGATATTTATGTTTTCGTAAATGGCGAAAATTTGCACTAGAATTTCATCATGTTTTTTGTTTTGCCAAGAAAAATCTCCCATTAACAAACAGTGATGTTACCAATAGCAACCAATTGGCAGTAGATTTGAATGGTCACCTACAAGTTAGTAAACAAAAGCTATGGATGCTATGGGCAACATCACTTGCTTGTCTCCAATGTTAATACATAAACCCCTTGGCGTGAGGAGATACAAGTTAGAGATAATGCCCATTGGCAACATTTTCACTATTTCATTCATTTTCCTCATTTCATTTATCGGCAAGGGGAAACAGGGCAGTTTTGCTCATCCCTAATGGGAAACTGTAAAAGAATTCACCAATGAAGTCCGACAAAGTTACAAAATGAGTGGGATTCCTCATGTTTATGTTAATGGAGGGAGGTGGGCACATAGAAGTCCCTTTCCAGCCCCCTATTTGTATATCATTCTCATGTGAAAATAAGGGATTGCTGTGGGCGCAGGAAGCAAGAGTCCTGTAACCTATGGCTTTTGTACCCCTTGGTCTGTCTCTTCTGTCCAGGGTCAAAGAACCTGACCCCTTAGCTCTCCTTTAATTCCCCTACACACGTAGGATTTTTTTTTTTTTATTCCGCTAAAGAGAGTTTTCTTTACTAGAACAATAACCAGGCAGCTTACTAAGAATATATTCTCTTTCAAAGATAAACATCGTGTTCTCCTTTGTATCCAACTGTACCTTTCATTTGCCCTTCGAATTAGGTCCCTGTACTACAGCGGGCCCATTCCCCTTGAGTATCAGTCTCAGCCAGATTCTTTATTCCGCCGCTGAACTAATCCATAATGCTATTCACTCTGTAGAATAAATGATATTGACAAGTCACCATGTTTCAAACCCATTTACATTCTCCCTTTTTCTGCTTCTTTTCGGGCTTTTCTTTTAGATGCACCCTCCCACGTAATTGGATGGATTCATCTGAGGGCGACCTGAACATCCAGCTACATAGGACAAAGGCTGGATGGTCAAAAAACCTCCTCCTATAGTTAGCTATTATCTTATCCACTGAGAGAATGCATGTAATATATATATATACCCACAAGAGCCTTATATCCTTATAAATGTTGCTCAGTGATGTCATCAAGTATAAAAAAATTTTGTCTGGCCAAATGTGCTACGCTCTACAGCCTAGCCACAGCCTACACTCTACAGCCTAGCCACAGCCTGCGCTCTACAGCCTAGCCACAGCCTACACTCTACAGCCTAGCCACAGCCTGCGCTCTACAGCCTAGCCACAGCCTGCGCTCTACAGCCTAGCCGCAGCCTGCGCTCTACAGCCTAGCCACAGCCTACGCTCTACAGCCTAGCCACAGCCTGCGCTCTACAGCCTAGCCGCAGCCTGCGCTCTACAGCCTAGCCGCAGCCTGCGCTCTACAGCCTAGCCGCAGCCTGCGCTCTACAGCCTAGCCGCAGCCTACGCTCTACAGCCTAGCCACAGCCTGCGCTCTACAGCCTAGCCGCAGCCTGCGCTCTACAGCCTAGCCGCAGCCTGCGCTCTACAGCCTAGCCGCAGCCTGCGCTCTACAGCCTAACCACAGCCTGCGCTCTACAGCCTAACCACAGCCTGCGCTCTACAGCCTAACCACAGCCTGCGCTCTACAGCCTAGCCACAGTCTGAGCTCTACAGCCTAACCACAGCCTGCGCTCTACAGCCTAACCACAGCCTGCGCTCTACAGCCTAGCCACAGTCTGAGCTCTACAGCCTAGCCACAGCCTACGCTGTCTAGAGCTGCGTGACCATGTCATTTTTTGGGGGATAATTATGAACGATACATGCAAATCTTATAAAGCATACTTGTGTATATTTCTATGCCTTCTATTAGCAGAGGAATATGGGCCAGGGTGGTAGTTCAGGAATGATATTTGGCCCCTGTTTGACTTTATATTGCTGTCAGGTCCCAAGCCACTAACCTGTAGCTGTAGCACACACTGACAGCCACAGCATAAAAGGTCTGTAGGCTGTATAATAGGCTGTGCCATTCTGCTTCCTATAAATAAAGGGGGTCTGTAATCATTTGTTTTGCTAATATGAAAGGCTTTGTGCATCTCGCTCGGGGAAGAAATCTGAATTAAAAAAAAAAAAGAGTAAACAGAGCAAAGCAGAAACCTGTTATTGTGATTTATTGAAAACAAAATCCAGATGGCCAGATTGATTAAAAGTATATAATGTGATTCCAGGCAGAAATGCTGATTGAATAAAATCAATGCGGCTGCTGTTCGGCAGGCAGAAATGAGATTTCTATGGAAGGATTCAGGCTGGGATCTGATTTTCCCAGCCTTTCCCCCTTGGCGACCATTAAAGCTTCTGTTCTCCTATGCTGGAGGGACCTGCGGAGCATCATGTCACAGAGCTGCTCCTGGGAGAGCCCAGTGGCCCTTTGATGTGCCAGGAAACTCCAACTGGGACGTGCCTAAGTAGGTATTTCTGTGCCCAATTCTTTGTCAGCCATGCTGGGTAAGGGACACACTATCAAAGCAGATCAAGGTAGAGAGAGAAAAGAGACTGCCTATCATAGAATGTGACAACCTGTGGGGATATTAGGAGACCTTGAAGAGCTTTTGTGCAATTTTTACCACCTCCGGTCTCACACAAACTGCCCCATCAGTCACTCGCTAAGGCTAAACAGACAAGCTGTGATTTTTCTTCCAATAACACATTGCTGACAGCGGAGCGGAGCAGAGGTGCTGTTTAATATCGGCACGCAAAGCCCTGCTTGTCAGCTCATTACCACGCTCAAATCGTCTAACCAGGTGTTAGCTCTTTGGGGAAAGGTGAACAGGAGAACACTTTTCAGAGCTCATATTCTGACTAGATACTATTAGCTTTTCCCTCCCTCCTCTGTCAGCAACAGGTACTGAGAATATCCCTTTCACTTGCTACCCTTGCCTTATGTCTTATCTATATCATTTAAAATCCACATGAGAATGGCGCATAATAGTGATGAGCGAATCTGTTCCATTTCACTTCGCCGAAAAATTTGCGAATCTTTCAAAAGATCAGCGAAACAACGAAAAATTCTCGAAACGGCAAAAATGTCGCGCAGCAAAAAAAGTTTCGCCTGCGACTACTATTTTGTTGCACGGCTATTATTTTGTCGCCCGCGGCTATTATTTTGTCGCACGGCTATTATTTCATCGCGCGGCTATTATTTTTTGACGCCGGCAATTTTTGGACGTGCAGCAAATTTTTCTGTGGCAAATTTTTTCATCTGTTTCGCGAGACAATCCGCTAATGGCGAAACACTAGTGCATAATGATGTCATAATAATCAGTAGTGATTTCACTTGTGTCACATGAACATCTGTTTGTCCAATAAGCAGGGATGGAATTAGGGGGCACTGGGCACCTACCTCTTCTGCCTGCATTCCCATTCAATGCCTACCTAATCTGCAGTTTACACAGTCCATTTACGCAATATAGAAAGTGTAGTTTGCACTGACCTACTGATCCCCTTGCAGCCATTCAGCTCTACCCCACTTAATGGCCATGAAGCAAAAGTATCTAATTGGGTTTCGTAGTGGTTTGGGTAACCGCACGCACCTGCAAATAATGTGGGTTGAACAACAGTCTCCTCCTCCTTTCTGTCTGACCTCAGATGATGGCACTTTTGGGTTTATGATGCCATCAGTTCTGGCAGGGAGTCAGGTTGTGGATAGAGCTGTTGCAAGGAGGTAGATCTAAGCAGGCAAAAATGTATGTTTGTGGTCACTTTTACAGGGTTTCATTTGCCTCAGTTTCATTAAGATAAAAACCTCTACATCAGGCCCTCCAGCACATCCACCCCTGGCTCAAGGTTGATACCAATGACACAATCTAGGGGTTCTCTCACTTTTATAGAATAGGAAAGGTATGGAATACCATGGAATACATCTGGGCCAACCTCCCACAGAGCATGGGTTACCTCCATTGGACTTCCAGACATTACAGGCAGAGCCAGGTAGGGTTGCCACCTATAACCCAGAGCCGGGGGGATACCATGTACTATGTTATAGGGTTTCATTTCATCTGTTGTGATTTCTGGATTCCAGTGAAATAAAGCAATAGGTGGAATAAGCAGCCCAACAGGACCCTTTGGATTGGGGGCTACACAAGCCGGCAATGATCTAAGAGTAAATTGGACTATGATCTAATAATGCGGCTCTTTTTGGGAAATCTTTTGCCTTGGCGCACACAGTTGGCACGCAGGGAGTGAGTCATTGGTCTGTTTGTCAGAGCAAATCTTCTGGCACGGTGTCCCTGGCATTACCGGCATTAGGGGCGGCTGGCAGTGATTTTACAATATTTCATGTATTTCCAATAAACTGGGATGCCTCACTGATTTCTTATAGCAGAATGTTTTGCAGGGGATTCTATTTATTGGGAAACACTGTTACAAGGCAAACCCCTTATTAGCTGAAGTGTCAAACATGTTCCCCCCCCCCCTACACCCCGCTCCTTGCTGTATCACTGCAGATTACAGTAGCCTCTATACTCATCATATGGGAAAGGCACAGAGATTGTTTTAGGGCATTGGACATTTCAATCAGTGGCGTAAACAGAAGTTACTGGGCCCCACAGCAAATTTAATTTAATTTTTACTTGTATGATGTTTATACTACACTGCAAATAATTCATTCTACTGTTTAAAATTGTATTATCTATTATTTTTTATGTATTTTTTTACAGTAGTTGTTATATTGGTGTGTAGGTGCCATCTCAGTGCATTGTGCCTGAGTCTGAGCTTTCAGAAGGAGCCAGCGCTACACATTCAAACTGCTTTCAGGTAACCTATTGTTTCTCCTACTCCCATGTAACTGGAGGAGTCCCAAGCCGGACTTGGATTTCTTACTAACGAGTGCTATTCTAATATCTACTGGGAGCTGCTATCTTGCTCCCTTCCCATCTGTTTGTGCCTTTGAAAAATGGATTTCAATGCAGGATTCTGCTGGAGAAGCTCTATTAACTGATGCATTAAAAAAAAAAAACATGTTTTCCCATGACAGTAATTCTTTAAGGTCCCAAAACTTTGGTAAGTTGAGCTATTCTAGCAAGATATATTGAAATTGCTCATTAATTAGGGCCTTACTGGGCCCCCTAAAAGGGTTTCACTGTAGTTACACCCTGATTTCATTTGAAACCTTGACCAACCCAGGCCCAACCGAGAGATAACCAAACCCCCCCCCCCACCCCCCCGATCCCCAAAGCCTACCTATTTTTCAACAAGCCCTGTGCTTTAGATATCCTTATATACTTTAATGTGTAATGGAATAAATGCACATCTGTTACCAAATCTGAAATCAGAAAATACTTTCTATTCTTTCTTACATCACATCACACAAACCTGCAGTTTCCAATAGATCAAATTCAAACCAGTGATACATGGACACACATAAGCCCACGGTGCCTGCCTTCCTCTAGCTGATCGGCTGTATTTAACCATTTATAGTCAGACTTATTCAGATGAGTGTTTTCCTTGTGGATCTATATTTGCACTATGAGCAGCTTCCCTTATTGACATACACCAGGTGCCTTATTAGAATAGGGCTGCTATCCCCCTGGATATATGGTACAGGCCACTCTTTTGGATCAAAGCTGTTTTGTGCAACATCTGTGATTAAAGGGACACTAGCTCCACCTAAAGGCCAATTCTTGCAATGCAAGAGCAAAGTACACTCCTAAGGAAGCAAATGCAGTGATAAAAGCTAATGGTTATGTACCGTGCCTAATTCATATAACATAAATAAGTAGAAAGATTTGGTTTTATTGCTTTATTTTATTATGAATAAAAGGATTCTGCCATCACATAATGTTCCCTATAATTTCTTGTCTGTGCAACAATTATCTTTTTCAACCCTCCTCCTTCCCCAAAATATTAAATATATTTTTTCAGCAGTTTTAAAGTTCTTGTAAATGTCATTTCTAATGAAAGCAGAATCTATCTGGGTGTTTATAGTCTCTGCATTGCTGGTTGTGACTCCCAAACCAGTGTAGCAGATGCCAGTACATTGTTCCATTGTTTTAGTCTCAGAACCAGAGAACAGGAAGATAAAAACAAACAATTCTTTCAGGAACAAATAACCATTGGTTATTTTTGATGAACACATACAGGAAAATCTCTTATAATTATATTTTCTTTACCTTTAAAACGTATATACCTGGGATCCAATTCAGTCTTGCTCTGTATTTTTTCATATTTGGCTTTCAATAATAATAGTTATAAATCAGCAACAAGAAGAAATTGGTGATCCCAATTTAGTCCCCTTTCCCTATCCATTGAGTCCATTGTCTCAGACTTACAGATAAGGAGCAGTTCATTATATGACAGAAAGAAAATCTGATTAAATATCTTCTCCATGTCCAAAACAGCACCAAAGAGGTTGCATCCAGGGTTCTTCAGAAACACATTTATATTACAAATACAATAGACCGAGCTCCCAGTACAAACTCTTATTGTTGGGCTCCAGTACAAAATCCCTTTCGGAACGCTCATACATCATCATGTAAAGCAGCCTTGGAATAAGGTGTCATTCTTCATTTAGTTACATGTTCTACGTCCCACGCAAGAGCGTGGCTAATTCATTCTGGTGGGGCTGCAGAGTTTGTTTGATGCAGTCATTTTTCTACAGAAGCCGAGACCCATTATCAGTATTCATAGAAAGGCGTATTAATGTCGGCTGAAGTATTTGCAAGAACTTGGCCTTGAAATGAATAATGCATGGGTAAGCACAGAGTGTTGTTTACTAATCTATTATGTGGGTTTTTACTACACACGCCGGCTCCTGCCATCACTGATTGATGGTTACACCCGGCTTATGGGTAACTGTACTGTACATTAATTAGAGGTGCTTTAACCCTTTTAGCGCCAGATGTCTCAAGCTGGTGTTAAAGTGCAACTCTGTAGATTCTAAAAGTTTGTAATCTATGCTGTGTGCTTACCAAGCGCCAGGGCTGTATATATATATATATATACTATATATATATACAGACAGCCAGTAAGCTGCTGCACACCATAAGTAGCAGATGATACCTGGGTGCCAGTGCGATATAATGGTAGGCATATAGAAAGATAGTGGAGGCACTTACGGGAATTTTCACACAAGGATCGTTAAGTGAAAGAAAAAAATTAGGTTTTATTCAGTCCAACGTTTCAGTTCCTAATTGGAACTTTCGTCAGGGACACCCTTATATATATACAGTATACATATAGGAACTTGAGGGCCCATGCCTAGGGCAGCAGCTTTAGGGGGCGGCCCTCGGGCGCCTGTATAATAGATTAATATTTTTAAAAGAAAAATAAGAGCTTTCCCCAGCTACATTGCTTTGTAAAGCCGTCAGTTGTAGCACAATGGCAGAAGAAGAGATGTTACACATAACCAGAAATGAATGGGTATATATGGCACTAAATAGGTTTATATCATTTTTTATTTTAGATGTTTAAAGGAGAAGGAAAGGCAGAATCACTCTGGGGGTGCCAAGTTGTTAGCCCCCCCTTTTGATTCTATTGCTTGCCTTCTACCTTCACTCCTCTTTTTTTTAAAAAAAATGCACTAACCTGGGCCAACTATACTTGCGAGCACAGTGCCACCAGTTTGTTCCATGTTCCAGGTCTCCCCCCATACGGCCCTTGGCCAGTGCATGAGCAGCACAGATGTCATCGTCATCATCATCTTATTTATATAGTGCCACATGTTACTCAACGCTTTACATTAATTTAAAACAAACAGAGATCTAATGATAATTTAACAAACCAGGGTTACAGAATAAAAATAGGATCAGAGGAACCTTCTCACAAGAGCTTACATTCTTAAATCATTTAACAATTCCTGTGCTGCGCCCAGTAGTTCTAGTCAGAGAGTGGAAAATGTAGCACACCCCAGTGGTGGTGCATAGTCCAAAACCAGATGATCATTTTATCATTTTGAGGTCAGAACTACTAGTGCAAGAGTATTTGTGTGGAGCTTGTAATCGGGGGCAGAAGCAGGAGTAGGTAACTAGCTGATTAGCTTTGGCTCCACCAAGGTAAAAACCCTGTTGGGCACAATGTCAGCACAGGGACGATAGTGACAGCAAGACCTTTAGATTCCACTTTGGACAGGGATCCTCAGTGTGAGCTTGGGCAAGTGGACCCCTGAATAAAGATCTGTGGTTTAGGTGAACCAGTCAGTATCCATGGTACATAGATATGGGTTGGGACTGTCTGGTCAACATGAACATTATGAATTATCCAATGAAATAAGTTATCAGTTTAGGTTAAGAAAAATTCAATTTCCTTAATATAAGAGCTTTATATTAATTTCAGTAGTTGAAAATGTGCAATTCAGAATTGGACTGAATGCTTTTATTGTTGATTGTTAGATTCGCCCTTATTTCAAATATGCCGCTACCATTTCCCATAGTATTTCCCATAGTATTCCTCCTTTTCCTTTTTGACTTATTGCCATATCTCTGTGATATTAAAACAGTATATTGTACTTGGTCCTAACTAAGCTGCATGAATCCATAGTGGATGGCCGGTATTTCACCCGCCTAGCTGGTAAAATGCCAGATTAGGCAGGGGCCAATATTACATTATTTTATAGGCAATGTAGTACATTTGTAATAACTTTACCCCAGCCCTCCTCAATCTACCTCATCCCACCCAGCTCCCTTTTTAACCCGCTCTCTATTGCCCCTTGAATGCAGCCCGCCTACGTCATGCCCCACACTTACATTGCAACCCCACCCCAACATTATGGACCAACCCCATGTGGGAAAACAGCGAAAATGCAGCCCAGCAAAAAAAATGTCACCCGCGACTATTCTTTTGCCGCCCAAGACTGTTTAAATGCCAAGCTGATTTGTTATAATAGACAAATGGTTCATTCCACTGACACACACTAACCTCGCACGCAATGCAAATTCCTTCCAGCTAAAAATAATGTGCAAACAGCAGCCAATACAGACGCCCCCGGCAGGCACGTTAGAGTAAATTGTGTCACATCTGCTTTGCTCTGTACAGCCATGTAATGTGGCCCCATCTCCCCCTTATTGCTGTGCTCTGTCTGCCTGCACAGCCCCAGCAGCCGGAACTTTATCTCCCAGGGAAACCTATAGTCTAAATATATACAGGTATAGGAGCCATTATCCAGAAACCCGTTGTAGGGATCCATAGGGTTAACTAGTCCCTATGGCTTTAAACCCTGCAGCTTCCTGGTTTTGTGCTGTTACTGGGCAAAGACCCATGTATCAGTTTTGAGTTGCATGTGTGTGTTTATTGGGTAACAGGGAGACCCCTCCCTTGGCACTCTGATATAGTGCTTAGCAGGGGGAAGGTATGTTTCTTTGGCTGCCTTTGCTCACAGGGGAAGGAGCACTGAGCTGGAAGCAGAACTAGGCCCCAGTAAGCCATGTGCCCCAGAGTGTTGCTACCCACTCTGGTGAAGTCGGGGACAGGGACCCCGTGAATGAGGACCAGTTAGATAGTTTTGTCTAGTTTTTTCTAGGAAAGTGAGATAGTGAGGGAAGAGAGCACAAGCAGTTTGTCTCAGGGGAAAGTAGCTGTGGGAGTCCCTTCGATACAGGCACTGTTGCCTTAGTGTAGGGCCACGGTTTAGACATAGGAGGCTAGGTTGTGTGTGAAACCTGATTCAGAGTTGCCGTGGGGCCCTGAGGGCTAGAGGGGTTCAACCTGAGGAGGGAGGTACCCAAGCTGACTGTTCCAGAGAGTGAGAAATGGAACCGGTGGCACTGACCCTGCCCAGGCTCAAGAGGAGTTGGGGGGAATGGGTGTGCACCCTCTCTGTGCTGTCCTCAGGGAAATGCTATGCTGACTGATGTGTGTGGGTATATTGCATAACCCTGCAAATTGATTGTCTCTGACAATAAACCACTTCTACTGTTCAACTGCAAGAACCTTCCGGCACCCATTTGTTATTCTGCACTGCTCACAGCTACAGTGGGTTGTAGTTGCACTACACCATAGCTCTGTTTGGTCCCTTCCACATAGCGAAGGCCCATCCTGAAGGACTGAATCGCATGTTCCCCGTGCTCTAGACCTATCTAGCCGTGCTGTTGGCTTGGTTACAGCCAAGAGAGGGTTACACCAAGCTGTGAATTATGGAAAGACCATCTCCCATAGACTCCATTTTAATCATATAATTCAAATTTTTAAAATGTATTCCCTTTTCTCTGTAATAATAAAACAGTACCTTGTACTTGATCCCAACTAAGATATAATTACCCCTTATAGGGGGCAGAACAGTCCTATTGGGTTTATTTCATGGTTAAATGATTCCCTTTTCTCTGTAATAATAAAACAGTACCTGTACTTGATCCCAATTAAGATATAATTACCCCTTATTGGGGCAGAACAGCCCTATTGGGTTTATTTAATGGTTAAATGATTCCCTTTTCTCTGTAATAATAAAACAGTACCTGTACTTAATTCCAACTAAGATATAATTACCCCTTATTGGGGGCAGAACAGCCCTATTGGGTTTATTTAATGGTTAAATGATTCCCTTTTCTCTGTAATAATAAAACAGTACCTGTACTTGATCCCAACTAAGATATAATTACCCCTTATTGGGGGCAAAACAATCCTATTGGGTTTATTTAATAACTAAATTATTTTTTAGTAGACTTAAGTTATGGAGATCATGGATACCCTTTATCCAGAAAACCCCTGGAACCATGCATTCTGGATAACAGATCCCATACATGTACAAACTTACAGTCATATTATTACTATCATTACAATGATAAGGGATCAGTACAGAAACTCAATAATCTAGCATGTATTATATGTGTCTCTTGGCTGCCATGTTTGTTGCTACCTATAGTTACGGAGTACAGAGAGCACTGGGGACAGCAAAATAAAAAATAGAAAATCTGATTATGACATTTAAATATAAAAAAACTGACTTTTAATCACATAATTATGTCTCTAAAAAGTCAAAATTTTTACATTTGGGGGCAGATATAAGAATGCTCGAGCCCTCGGTTACTAAAGCCATGTGAGAGCTTTGGGACTCGTGTGGTTTTAGTATCTGACTGCTCGAGCCCCAAGGGGCATTTATAAATCTGCCCTTAATCTCAGTTATGACTATGAGTTTCACCCCCACGTGTAATAAAAGGCACTACATTACTGCCCAGTAGCAGTAACCTATAGCAACCAATAAGATGTTTGCTTTTAAACAGCTGACTAATAAATCCTACCTGCTGATTGGTTGCTATGGGTTACTGCTCCTTGGTAAACTTAGTGCTTTTTGTTACATAACCCCCTTAGTGCCTGTAAATATCAACATTTTGAATTTTTAAAATCATAATTATGAGATTAAAAGTAACATTTTTGATTTTTAAAACCCATGACTAATTAGTTTTTTTTTTGCTGGCCCCAGTGCTCTTCCATATATAGGGCCCTATTTATAGCCCTGTAAGGTGCAATAATTGCAACAAACACAATCATATTTTGTTGTGATTTTTCTTGAATTGGCAAATTACAGTAAGTTTAGACAAAAAAATGAAATCATACAAAAAATGCATTCGGAAAGAAACAATAAACTCAAACAGAAACTTGTTACCCAGGGGTAAAGGGAGGGAGGCTTGGATCGAACTAACCTCATTTTCTGGGCACAACAACATTCACTTCATTTTTAGTTTACTGTGGCCAGTCAGCCGAATGGAACAGCAGATGGCGCTGTGGTTTTAAATGCATGACAAGGGGACTCAATTGACCCTTCACCTTGATGCACCCCACTGAACCCCCTTGTTACATAACGCAACACCAGGAGACAGAGGTGGAGAAAATGGCCACAGCATTTATGCACATTTTATCAAATAAATAGGACCTTTCCAGCCTAACCCCAAGGCAATATTCTAAAGCCATAATTCCTTAAGAGGTCGCTACTATGCTCTCGCTGAAGACTTCAATGAGTATTAGGCTGCCTCTTCCTACAGAGAGGGTGGCCCCAAACTGTGCTACAAGCAGGAGCTGCATTACCAACCATGAGAGAAGTTCAGCAGCCCTGCTGCTGGTCCTGAATCTGCAGTGTCTCAATGATAGGAAATCCAAGCAGGCTGTCACCTAGCACAAGCAGTATTAGCGTCTGTATCTATCAATCCATCGTGCAGTCACAGGAGAGAACCTCCTTTCTCCCTCAGCTAAAATTACCTGTGCAGTAAGAGGGAAAAAATTCCTTCCTGACCCCCATGGCTATCGGAAACATTCCCTAGATCAGTGGTTCTCAACCTGTGGGTCGGGACCCCTTTGGGGGTCGAACGGCCCTTTCACAGGGGTCGCCTAAGACCATCAGAAAACACATATTTCCGATGGTCTTAGGAATAATTTTATGGTTGGGGGTCACCACAACATGAGGAACTGTATTAAAGGGTCGCGGAATTAGGAAGGTTGAGAACCGCTGCCCTAGATCAAGCAATCGTAGTTAACATGAATTAAATACAATGCTGACACTCAAGTTTAAACCGTATAAAGATACAGAAAGCCCAATATAACAATGCATTCAGGAAAACATCCACTTTCAGTTATTAATAGATAATATGAAAACAAAAAGAAGAGAAACTCCTGACATTTTGCAAAATATACAAAAAGGGGGGAGGGTGGGAAGTTTCTACCTGCTCAGAAGATAAGGAAGTGAGTGCTTCTTTTTCTGACATCACATCCCTCTCTTTCTCGCCCCTCCCCGGGCCAGCCTTCTCCTGCCTTAACTCTTTCCTTTTTATCTAATCACAGTTGCACCTGTTCTGCCAATCTCTAAACATAAACCAGTGTAATCTGGCTGCTGATTGTTCGGATTCCTTGTCATGGAGCCCCTGCGCTTATAGCTGAAGGGCTTTCCTTTCTATTAGCTGTTTCAAAAACTGGTCATATCACGAAAACCAGAAAAAAATGCATGTTCCAAAGTGCTCGAATGAGTGCTGAGAGTTTACAGTTCCTTTAGCAGTGCTCCATTATTATCTCCCATATAAAGATTATTTATGCCGTTCTCAATATTAACCTGGAATCAGATGTAGGGATAGAGGACATACTGTTGTGTAGTTGCTCTCTTATGGAAATCTTTGATTAACTCTCACAGCTCCAGTTGCAGGAACGACAAACATGGAGCCAAATTTACACAGATGAGGGATGATTCTCATTGGAGGACTCTTTTGCATTGATAAAAAATTTAATTGAGGAATATTGCTTGCTTACTGAATACAAACCTGATGTTCCTCAACTGCAGTTCCCAGCTCCCAGCATGCCTAAATGTGTTAAAGTATGATGGTCATTGTAACCCAGCAATTGCTGAGTAAAGTCTGAGTGACAGTGTTTAGATCCCCTTAAAGGGCCAGTAAAACCTTTTTAAAACTCCCTAACAATAAAGTTAACATACCCCATATTGTCCGATTATGGTATTCTATGATGTATCAACTTGGCTTCCTCCTTTATTAAGCTTAGATACTTGATATAAATGCAATTACTGCTCCAAAATTTGGCTGGCAATTATTCCTTAGCTTGTCTGTTGGGTAAATAGCCCATTGGCCTCCAAGACACACAAAACTTTTATTTAATAACCAGAAAGGATATAGCATTAGGCACATATAATGAAATAAAATATTGTTTTTTTTTTATCCTAAAAACAACATTTCTACTATGTTTTATCTGATGTCTGTTTATTTAATGATACCTAAGAACCTAGAAACCCTTCAATTTCTGAATGATAGTTTCTCAGCAGTTGGTTAGGTGCAACAACTATAGTTACTGTAAACTGCATTTTAAAAATAGTATTTTGCTAGAGAAACAGGAAACGGTGCAGAAGTTACAACACTTTCTCTTGTAGGGATAAAGCAGGCCTACAGGAAACCAAGATATTAAGTGCCAGATATCTATAAAGGAAGTATGGCAGTGATTATGGACAAGATAATAGGCAGAAAGTTTGAATGTGACAAAGTATGTATTCCATGTATCCGTATCCATGGGTATTGTTGCTATTGGTATAAAACATTGCCCCGTATGTTCAGTTTTTTGGTAGAATCTTAAATGAAAGATGTTTCTAACTGCCTGTTATAATAGCAATAGATAGAATTAAAATAAATAAATTGTATTCAGCATTAACCCCACTGTACCTTGACACAATCTTCTTGCAGGGACTTGTCCCACTACCCAAGTCCATTAGTCATTTCTGGACAAAATCAGCTGCCTCCAGTTCAGCACTCTGAGCTCCTACAGGTCCACCTCAACGTTGTCTAACCATCTCTTTATGGGATGTCTCACTGTGGCCTTCAGGTATGGAAAGGCCTTCTTTAGAATCCGGCCGTTGACCATCCTATCAATGTGCCCAAGACACTTCAGCCTATTAGCTAATTCACACCAGTTAAGTAACCAGTAAGATATTTGTTCTTATTGGCAGTTGGTTGATCAAAGCTAACTTGATGCTATAGTTGACTGCATATGGGTGACTTGCCCAGCATTGGTAAACATGGCCCTATAGAAACAAAGGTATGAGATAAATAGATATTAAAAGAGAATAAAATAAATGTTCTTTTGTGTGAATGTTGGACTTCTAGTATCAGTGTGTCTAAGTCAAGGGTGGGCTCTGCAGCTGCTCCAGGATGTGTGGTCAAGACAGCAATAAAAAACCAACCCTGGTGTAATCTTTTTCATCTAACTCACCTAGGCTTTAACTCCCAACTATCCGCGAGCCAGTACTCTGTACAAAGGAGAGGCTGAAAAGAAATGATGATCATGGTTGTCATCACAGGGAAAAAATAACTATAAAAAAAATAAATAAATAAAAATAAATATTGGTGATTGTGTTCTCGTTATCCTCACCATATCACCCTGAAACCTATCACATTACTCAAATCAGGGATTCCCTCTGCCACTCAGATGTATAAAGTGTTGGTGAGCCACACGAGCATGAAAAATGTTCTGAGGGCATGCTATGATTGGCTGGTTGGTAGCCCCATGTGGACTGCTGGTCTGTAGGTGGCTCTCCTTGGAGTAAAATTGTGTCACTGTGCTTCCAAAACTTGTCTCTAAGCCAGAGATGTAAAAATGGCACCTACTTTGTGACCACTGGGGGCAACATCAAAGGAGGTGGGGGGGAGACAGGGCATTGGTTGGGAATCACTGACTCAAATCAAGGATAATATGACTACCACTAATGGCCTACAGGTGACTAAAACTGCGTTCTACTTTAAGAGGCTTCAAGGCTATAACCCTGATGGAACTGTCTAAGAAGATTATGTTGATGAGCTACAATTGGTACACCAGTACAGCTTCAGATAAGGTGATATGTCTACAGGTGAACTTTCTGAATTGTACCAGATAATTCACAGAAGACTGTGACTGTCCGGTGTCCTCAAAGATTGGATGTTTTAATAATGCAAGTGCAATATCTAGTAAAAAGTTTTCTGCGCTTTTCTTGAAAACGTTTCACCACTCATCTGAGTGGCTTCTTCAGTTCATATGACTGGTAGGGAATTCCCCGGCATTTAAACCCATCCAATCACAATGGAAACTGACAGGTGTAAGAAGGTATGATCCAGTCACAATGGTACCAAGATTCTCATTGATGAAGGTGTTAATCCTTGTACATGGCTGGAAGTGTGAACTGTTGTGAAACCGCCGGGGTAAGGATGTCAAAGCGGCATTATATGTTGACGACAAGCAGTGTTGCAGGCCCCCTCCTCTGTTCAGGGATGGTTTTTTCAGGCTGGCATAAATGGCCAGCCTGAAACACCTCATTCAAACCATCTGTCCTCTCGGTCCAAAATACAGTAAGCATGTTACTGTCCTTGAGGTGTAGATAGACTGCTGAGTTTTGTCCCAAGGAGTTAGCCCTCCTATGTTGGGCCATTCTCTTACAGAGAGCTTGTTTTGTCTCCCCAATGTATAGTCAGAGCCCTCTTCACTACACTGGACAGCATAGACCACATTACGTATCATGTGCTTTGGTGTAGGGTCTTTGCTTTGGTGTAGGGTCTTTAGGGTGCACCAGCTTTTGTCTCAGGGTGTTGTTGGGTTTGAAAAACACAGGAATGCGATGGTTGTTGAAAGTTTTTCTGATGTTCCAGCAACTTATGACTATGTTGTTTCGCCTGCTGTGTTCCTCCCTTCTGTTTGTTGGTCTGGTCTTTTTGCTTGTCTTTGATTTAGTTTTGATAAAGGCCCAGTCTGGGTACCCACAAGTTTTCAGAGCTCCTTTTAGAAGTATTCTTTCTCTTTAGCTTCTCCATTGGTTGCCACAGTTTCAGCCCAATGGTGTAGAGTCCTAATAACACCCAGTTTATGTTCCAAAGGGTGGTGTGAACCAATCACAGAATTGTACAGTATCCGCACTCTGAATTCACCTTTTCTGCGCCAACTTCTTTTTCTCCCACAAGGGTCTGTGCCAGCGTAAACTAATAGAATTGTGATACTTTTCACCTTTTATAAGGATATTCTTTCCAGGTAATTCAGGCTCTTGTATTCTCAGAATATATTTTCTTGGTAATTCATTAAAATGTAAGCTTTGGGGCATATATCATATGAGTGATCATGCTATTTCTGTTACAGTTTCTCTTTATGCTAATGGCATTCTGTGCAGGGTACATTTACAGCACTGTATAAACAAAAAAAATATATATCTTTATATCTAAAACAGAACATAATACAATTCTTTCAAAGGACTGAGATGGAACTTGTTTCTCTTTATGCACTTAATTATTATATCATTTAGTGACTGAAAATGGTACCCTATGCAGAAATACTTTGTGGAAAGTTTAGCAGTTATTAATAGATGAAAGAAAATACAGGTATTTGAGGTTTGGGGTTGATCACTGTTAAGAAAACAAACATTTAGAATAAATGAACGTTATATACTGACAGCATTTTTATAGGTGAGAATACGATAAAAATCAGTTTTTTTGCACAATACATTCACATTAGGGATACATAGGTGCAGATTTACTAAAACTTCTTATTTATTTAGTTTTAAAAATTTGAATAAACTCCACAAATATCTGACATTTATTAAAAAATCTGAAATGAAAAATCACATGTGGGAAAAGTTGTAGAAAAGTCCAGAAAATGTAACGTTTTTCAGATTGTCGCACAAAAGCCAGCGTCAAAAAAATCTGAAATCCTCTGAAATTTCCTTTCCAGGGATGGGAAAGAACATCTGCCATTGACTTCTATGTGATCTCTACAAGTTTTAGCTGGCGAAATATCTGGTTCAGATTTTTAGCCGTTTGGTTGCCAGTGGTGATTCAGTTGCATTTATTTGCAGACCAGTTAAAGATACAACCATTAGCCAAGTACTTTATTACTGTAAGAGACTGATTAGGGCTAATTGCTGATTGGTTGCTGGGCAGTGGAAACACAACCATAGGGCTAAGCAGGTTGGCTCCAAAGTGCAAAAAGGCAGTGCCCCTGTCTGGATAATTACAGGGCTGCCTGCATTCAGCAGCAATGTATTCATGAGGGAAATTGACATCCCCATCCTGGTCCTGACCTGCCCTTATTGCATGTCTTTCAGATGCAAATGGTGATGTCCATAATGTCTGTCATGGGGCTTCATTGTGCTTGAAGAGTTGGGATCTGCACCCAGCATGGGATTTTGAATCCTGTGTGGTGCCCAGTGTAGCTATGGTTTAGGCCAGTGAGCAACATGTTGCTCCCCAACCCCTTGGATGTTGCTCTCAGTGCCCCCAAACCAGGTAGTTATTTTTGAATTCCTGACTTGGGGGCAAGTTTTGGTTGAATGAAAACAAGATTTCCTACCAAATAAAGCCCCTGTAAGCTGATAGTGTGCATAGAGGCTGCCTAATAGCCAATCTTAGCCCTTATTTGGCTCCTCCATGAACTTTTATGGTGCTTGTGTTGCTCTCCAAGTCGTTTTACATTTGACTGTGGCTTATGAGTTTGAAAGGTCGGGGACCCCTGATCTAGGCCAATCTACAGTGGTAAAGTCTAATTCACACACTAAAGGGGTCATTTACAACCATAAGTGCACTTACTGTCAGTCATACTATGTTGGCCCCAGTCATTGCATGTAAAAAATCCTATTTATTAAAAATACTTGAGTCAGAAGCAGCTCCTTGACCTTCTGGATATGGCTTAGCGGCGGTCAGTCCATCCTGCCTTGTGTTCCAATTTAATCCCAGTGCATCTATTG
The DNA here is from genome assembly GCF_000004195.4 of Xenopus tropicalis. Classification (NCBI taxonomy): domain Eukaryota; kingdom Metazoa; phylum Chordata; class Amphibia; order Anura; family Pipidae; genus Xenopus; species Xenopus tropicalis. Next base: position 109,587,026 of record NC_030683.2, on the reverse strand, counting down.
ACGCAGGGGAGCCCTGGAGCTGTGGCAGTAGCAAGCTAATTGGAATCTGATTTAATTGGCCTTAATGTATGTGAATGAGAAAGGGACCTTAGACTGTAAGCTCCACTGGGGCGGGGACTGATGTGAATGATGTATAGCCTCAGTAAAGTGCTGTGTAAATATCAGATAACAATAAAAATGCCACTGTCTACTTTACACCAAGGGACGGATCGATTCCAATTTATACATAATGATTTGGGGATTTATTAATGACAAAGCAGCCGTGGTTTCATTCATTCAATATCAGCATTTATCAATGGGCAGGAAAATAAACTTAAATAAATTAACATTGTCTTTGGCCAGGTCAGTTTGCAAATACAACTAAATAAACAGCTACTCATGCAGCATACGGATTTTATGAGCGTAGTTTTAAAGGGGTAGCCCAATTCACTTTTACCCACATATAATAAAAAGCTTTAACTTTGCCCTGGTGCAGAAATTCATAGCAACCAATAAGACATTTGCTTTTAAACACGTGACCAGTAAATGCTACCTTCTATTTGGTTGCTATGGGTTTTGTTATAGGGTGTCCTATTCTTCACAACTTTCCAACTGGTCTTCATTTTTTATAGTTTTTTAATTCATCTGCCTTTCCCAGCAGCCAAAAACAATGCTCTACAATTATATTGTTATTGTTTCTTTTTATTCTTTATCTTTTTTTTAAGTCCCTCTCCTATTCAAATTCTAGTCTCTTATTCAAACCACTGCCTGGTTGCTAGGGTAAATTGGACCATGGCCACAAGATAGCTGCTGAAATTCCAAACTGGGTATCTGCTGAATAAAAAGCTAAATTGTCCAAATCCACAAAAACAGAAGACCAGTTGCAACAGCATACTAAAAGTTAATGTAAGCTTATTGGCCTGTTGATGAGGCCTTCCCAATGGCCTGTCTGATCAATATCTAACCGAAAATCAGTCAGAAATCTACTGGGCAGATCAAAAAATTCCATTGGATGGGGACTACATTGTTGCATTAAAACATTCCTCTCCCGACAGGTCTTTCTAGGCTTTAATTTTTGGTTTAAGGCAGAGAAATGAGAAGATGTAATTTCTGCATTAAACTGTGCAAAGAAGATGAAGTACTGAAGAAGGTGCTGGCACTTAATGGGGTTGTTCAACTTTGAGTTAACTTTTAGTATGATGTACAGTGTAATATCCTAAGACAATTTGCAATTGGTCTGCATTTTTTATTATTTGAGGTTTTGTATTTATTTTACTTTTGGTTCAGCAACTCTCCAGTTTGGAATTTCAGCAGTTTTCTGTTGCTAGGGTTCAAATTACCTTAGAAACCAGGTACTGGTTTGAATGAGAGACTGGTATATGACTAGGAGAGGGCCTAACTAAAAAATAAGTAATCAAAAGTGGCAATAGCAATAAAATTGTAGTTTTTTGGCTGCTTGGATCAGTGACCCCCCCCCCCCCCCATTTAAAAACTGGAAAGAGTTAAAAGAAGGCACATCATTAAAAAATTATAAAAAAATAAATAATGAAGTCTAATTGAAAGGTTGATTAGAACTAGTCATTCTATAACATGCTAGAAGTTAACTTAAAGATAAACCACCTCTTTAAGGCAAATAAAACAAAAGCTTTGTTCTAAACAGGGTCAGACTGGGCCGCCGGGGCACTGGGAAAAAACCCGGTGGGCCCCGGTGGCCCAGACCTGATCCCAGTTAAGCTCCCCCAAGTTGGCGGTCTCCCTCTCCCAACGCACTGAAGGTGCGCACATTTGGAAGAGGGAGTCGGATGGGTGGTGGGGGCCCCTGTGGGGGAGGGTTGTGAAGGCAGATGCGGGGGCCATAGGGGGAGTGCCACAGGCACCTGAGGTGGTCCCTGCACCCCCAGTCCAACCCTGCTCCTTAATCTACCCAAAGCACACCTCTGAAATGCCTTGTGTTTGATTTTTGATACACTGAATAAACCCCAGGGGCAATTCTTGCCTGCCTTGAGTGCCAGGACCTGTGTGTAGCATGAGGCATCAGGCATAACTGTTGTTTTTGCAACAGAAGCCACAAACCAGAGCCCAAAGATGCACAAGAGTTTGCAGGTGTCTGGGTCTCTTTCACGTGCAACAACAACATTGAAAGAGGAATTCTGAAAGGGTGTATAGCAGAACATTCACAAAATACATTTCTGAACATATCATTAAAGGTTTCATCAAAACTCCATTATTTATTACTGCAGGGAAAGAAAGTCTCTACAGGTTCAATGATCTGTACCTTATCGCTTGTCTGCTCTGTGCCGTCCTGTGGTTAAACTGTACTTCTTCCTGTGTTACTAGATGCATATTCCGTATGTGGTTGTTTTTCAGCCTCCAGCAATTCATTAGAATACACAGAAAGCTGCTGTTATTTTATATGTATATATTTATTATATTTGTCCCTTTTTTGGTACCTGTAAAAAGTGTGAAAAGGCACATTACTTAAAAAGGGAAGCCTCATTACCACATAAATGAAGTTCTTGTTCACTTGGTAACATGAAAAACCATTCAGAAAAAGGGAATGGGTTACAAAACAAGAGAAGAAATTCGGAGTGGAGTTACTAATGGGAACATAATAACATCATTACATAATTCTTTCTGTTCCTTGTTTGTATGCGCAGAATGCTGCATCTCAGGTACAAATTTGCTCCTGGGCAGTAATGCAGGGCAACCAATCAGATGTTTGCTTTTATTGTTTTACTAATCACTGACTGGATACTATGGGTTAATGCTCAGTAGCTAATTTGTCCAGTGTTTATAAATGAGCCCCATTGTATGTTACAAAAATAACGATCAACCTTCTTTTAAGAAGAAAGTCTCTGTCTAATGGTCCCCATACACGAGCAGATCCGCTCGCTTGGCCAAACAGTCGGATTATGTGGGCGGCGATGGGGCAGTCGGTTCAGGGGCTGCATCAACGAGCTGACGCGGTCCCCGATCCGACTGAATTTTCTAACCTGGCCGATCGATATCTGGCCAATTTTAGGCCAGATATCGGTCGGCCAGGCCCCTCGGTTCTGCCCCTACACGGGCCGATAAGCTGCCGAATCGGTCCAAGGGACCGATATTGGCAGCTACTATCGGCCCGTGTATGGGGACCTTTAGAAGGTGAAGCTGCTTTTAAAGTGAGCTTTGTGGTAGTTGGAACTTTAAGTAGCCACACAGCAGAAAGAGCAGAAGGCTTCCCACCAAAATCAAAAAACTGCCTAACCCCTGCCTAACAGGGATTTAACATATTATACAACCCATCATGACTTGTTTCTATCAATGCAGATAAGCTTAGCTCAAAATATCCTCTAACCCAAACCAGAAATTAGTAGTTTATTGAAGTTCAGCTTGAGAGCCTATCTCTCTCTCTCTCTCTCTCTACCATTAACCTTATACTATAGTTTTTTGTAGAAGTTCAAACTTCACATGCAAATTGTTTGGTATCCGATTGACTGTGATAAAAGGATATATAAGCCATGAAGCACATGAGAGAGAAGGAGTGTGGTTAGATCTGTTCAATGATGTGCTTAGAAGCTACTTGTTGCTTGCCCATACTATAAAGCTATTGGTGCTTGTGTAACTGGGTGAATGCCAGTTGACTGGGGGGGGCAGCTCATCTGTAAGACTCTCCTCAATAGATTGCACTTTGCTTTATCCTTTATTGATTGGGTTACTGCCACACATGAGGTTTATATTATAGGAAAAAATATTTCAATTGTATCAGTGACAAGCTGCATTGGTGGAGATCAATTCTGGTTCAAAACCCATGTTTCAGTTATATTTTGGGATGCCAGGCACCAGCTGCTAGGGCAAACAAGGTTTTCAGCTGTATTAAAAGGGGTATAGATTCACGGGAGGAGGGGGTTATTCTTCCACTTTACAGAGCGCTGGTAAGGTCCCATCTAGAATATTCTGTTCAGTTCTGGTCTCCAGTGCTCAAATGGGACATGATTGAGTAAGAGAGGGTCCAGAGAAGGGCAACTAAGCTGGTAAAGGGTATGGAAAGTCTCAGTTATGAAGAAAGACTGGCCAGGTGGGGGTTGTTTACACTGAAGAAGAGGTGACATGATAACTATGTTTACATTTATAAGGGGATAATATAATAACCTCTCTAATGCTTTATTTTCCAGTAGGTCCTTCCAATGGACACGAGGGCACCCACTCCGTTTAGAAGGGAGGTTCCGTTTAAATATTCAGAAATAATTTTTTACTGTGCGAGCTGTGAAGTTGTGGAATTCCCTCCATGAACCAGTTGTGCTGGCTGATACATTATATAACTTTAAGAAGGGGCTGGATGGCTTCTAAACAAGTGAGGGAATACAGGGTTATGGGAGATAGCTCTTAGTACAAGTGAGGGAATACAGGGTTATGGGAGATAGCTCTCAGTACAAGTGAGGGAATACAGGGGTAGGGGAGATAGCTCTCAGTACAAGTGAGGGAATACAGGGGTAGGGGAGATAGCTCTCAGTACAAGTGAGGGAATACAGGGGTAGGGGAGATAGCTCTCAGTACAAGTGAGGGAATACAGGGGTAGGGGAGATAGCTCTCAGTACAAGTGAGAGAATACAGGGTTATGGGAGATAGCTCTCAGTACAAGTGAGGGGATACAGGGGTAGGGGAGATAGCTCTTAGTACAAGTGAGGGAATACAGGGGTAGGGGAGATAGCTCTCAGTACAAGTGAGGGAATACAGGGGTAGGGGAGATAGCTCTCAGTACAAGTGAGTGAATACAGGGGTAGGGGAGATAGCTCTCAGTACAAGTGAGGGAATACAGGGGTAGGGGAGATAGCTCTCAGTACAAGTGAGGGAATACAGGGGTAGGGGAGATAGCTCTCAGTACAAGTGAGGGAATACAGGGTTATGGGAGATAGCTCTCAGTACAAGTGAGGGAATACAGGGGTAGGGGGGATAGCTCTCAGTACAAGTGAGGGAATACAGGGGTAGGGGAGATAGCTCTCAGTACAAGTGAGGGAATACAGGGTTATGGGAGATAGCTCTCAGTACAAGTGAGGGAATACAGGGGTAGGGGGGATAGCTCTCAGTACAAGTGAGGGAATACAGGGGTAGGGGGGATAGCTCTCAGTACAAGTGAGGGAATACAGGGGTAGGGGGGATAGCTCTCAGTACAAGTGAGGGAATACAGGGGTAGGGGGATAGCTCTCAGTACAAGTGAGGGAATACAGGGTTATGGGAGATAGCTCTCAGTACAAGTGAGGGAATACAGGGGTATGGGAGATAGCTCTCAGTACAAGTGAGGGAATACAGGGGTAGGGGAGATAGCTCTCAGTACAAGTGAGGGAATACAGGGGTAGGGGAGATAGCTCTCAGTACAAGTGAGTGAATACAGGGGTAGGGGAGATAGCTCTCAGTACAAGTGAGGGAATACAGGGGTATGGGAGATAGCTCTCAGTACAAGTGAGGGAATATAGGGGTAGGGGAGATAGCTCTCAGTACAAGTGAGGGAATACAGGGTTATGGGAGATAGCTCTCAGTACAAGTGAGGGAATACAGGGGTAGGGGGGATAGCTCTCAGTACAAGTGAGGGAATACAGGGGTAGGGGGGATAGCTCTCAGTACAAGTGAGGGAATACAGGGGTAGGGGAGATAGCTCTCAGTACAAGTGAGGGAATACAGGGTTATGGGAGATAGCTCTCAGTACAAGTGAGGGAATACAGGGGTAGGGGGGATAGCTCTCAGTACAAGTGAGGGAATACAGGGGTAGGGGGGATAGCTCTCAGTACAAGTGAGGGAATACAGGGGTAGGGGGGATAGCTCTCAGTACAAGTGAGGGAATACAGGGGTAGGGGAGATAGCTCTCAGTACAAGTGAGGGAATACAGGGGTAGGGGAGATAGCTCTCAGTACAAGTGAGGGAATACAGGGGTATGGGAGATAGCTCTCAGTACAAGTGAGGGAATACAGGGGTTATGGGAGATAGCTCTCAGTACAAGTGAGGGAATACAGGGGTATGGGAGATAGCTCTCAGTACAAGTGAGGGAATACAGGGGTATGGGAGATAGCTCTCAGTACAAGTGAGGGAATACAGGGGTTATGGGAGATAGCTCTCAGTACAAGTGAGGGAATACAGGGGTATGGGAGATAGCTCTCAGTACAAGTGAGGGAATACAGGGGTAGGGGAGATAGCTCTCAGTACAAGTGAGGGAATACAGGGGTATGGGAGATAGCTCTCAGTACAAGTGAGGGAATACAGGGGTAGGGGAGATAGCTCTCAGTACAAGTGAGGGAATACAGGGTTGTGGGAGATAGCTCTCAGTACAAGTGAGGGAATACAGGGGTAGGGGAGATAGCTCTCAGTACAAGTGAGGGAATACAGGGGTAGGGGAGATAGCTCTCAGTACAAGTGAGGGAATACAGGGGTAGGGGAGATAGCTCTCAGTACAAGTGAGGGAATACAGGGTTATGGGAGATAGCTCTTAGTACAAGTTGATCCAGGGACTGGTCTGATTGCCATCTTGGAGTCAGGAAGGAATTTTTTCCACTCTGCAGCAAATTAGAGAGGCTTCAGATGGGGTTTTTTGCCTTCCTCTGGATTAACTAGTAGTTAGGCAGGTTATATATAGGCATTATGGTTGAACTTGATGGACTTGTGTGTTTTTTTAATGTAACTTACTATGTTACTATGTATTTCAGGAGAAGAGGCCTATGGCAAAAGCAGCCTGAGAGGGGGGAAATGCAAGGCTGGCCTTAACTCCATCTGAAAGGTTCATATATTAAGTGATGTAAATGCAAAAAATACCATTTAGACTAGTGAAAAAAATTGTAAATCTAACTTGCTGATATACATTTATTATAGTTATTCAGTGGTTTTACTGTTGTTTAAGTTGTTTTTCTCTTTTTGTTTTCCATCCAATTAAAACTACTAAAGTTGATCATTCCTTAGTTCAATGGTTGGACAACTAGACTAAGATGACGTAGCCATTTCACTAGAATGTTTTCCTGTCTTTTATTCACTATTAATTACATAAAAATAGATGACAAGGGTGACATATGGTGACCTTCCTCTAACTACCATCTAAGTGACACAACACCTAGCAGTGCTACAATATTAAAGCAGCCTTTCTTCAAAGCACTTCCGCAGATTTCCCCGAAACAAGAAGCTCCCAGGTGCAGATCTAGATATGAGCTTTCCTTCCTGCACTGCCGAATCTTTTAAGGGGACAGTGTGATCATTATATTTAATTTCTTTTTTATTTTCATTCTTTTCACTTGGATGTAATCATTTTTAATTTCGTATATTTATTTTTTTTTATATTTCTTAAGATTCTTGTTTCTGGACATGGGATTATAAAAAGCAATGCTACAATGAGATATCATTACAGGTATAGGTTTCCTTAAGCTGTTATCCAGAAAGTCCATCTCATTGTAATCAAATAATTCAAATGATTAAAAATGATTTCCTTCTCTGTAACAATAAAACAATAACTTGTACTTAATGGCAAATAAGCTGCATTAATCCATGCTGGTGACAAAACAATCCTATTGGGTTTAATTAACATTAAAATGATTTTAAGCAGTCTTAAGGTATGGGGATCCAAATTAACCTTATCCAGAAAGCCCCTAGAGCCCAATCATTCTGCATAATAGATCCTATACCTTTATTACAGAAATTAACCATCAACCATATCAAACAACGTAAGCATTATATTCCTGAATAAATCAAGTAAGTTGCTGGGCTACACGGAAATTGGTAGCTTAATGCACAGAAAGCCTTAATGCCCTATATATATTGATAATGGGTGAGTGCAGAGGAACTCTTGTTATTGTCTAGACTTCAGTTGGTGAAGCCTTTCTCATAACTTAACTCTCTGATTGACTGCTTGCTCTACCCATGTGGGGCTACACTAAACCCCAGACCTTCAGGGAGGATTCTGCTATGTAGGAAATAGAGACACTATACCATTCGGCACCTCCCTATCCCCCCCCCCCCCCCGTGAGCGCTCATGCACATGCTCCAACGTTAAAACTCCCATATGGAGCAGTGGGGAAAGGGAGTAAAATCTAAAAATTCCACTGCGGCGGAGCGCCCTAGGCCTGGGACTTTGTGGCATTACCTCCCAGTGGTGATTTACTAAAAGATGCTCTCACCTTTCAGCTTGGAACGTTACAGGATGGGATCTCCCTGTGCAGTTGGAGCTCCAGATCTCACCCCTGGCTGAGCTCAACAGGGGCACCGACCTCCCTTCTCTTCTGATCTGTCACTCTCTGTGGAATGGCTGCAAGGGATCTTTTAAAGCCTTTGCTGGTTAATGTGACCAAGATCCCTCATTTTAAACCTAGGAGTAAACCTCCAGTTCTCACTAAAGCCTATTTTACACAGCAATCCCTGGGCACCAGGTACAGCAATTATATAGGGTCTCCGCTTTCATTTTCAGTCTGATTCTCCCTCCCTGCAATGTCCTGTTTGGGAACAAGAGTGTAACAGGGGTCAGTACATGGTCTAATTTACAGGTCACAGGCTGATCCTTCCATAATGTATGTTATCCTGTCTTTACTTTACTACATACTTTCTAAGATTGTGAATCAATATGAGCAATCTCCTATTTGCCTGGAAATGTTCCTTTTGGTTAAAAAGATAAGTTTTGCCTTTTTTATTATTAATATATTGTAATAAAATGGCTGGTTTAGTTGTAGATGGATGATATGTTTCTCCCAGGGTTTTGCATAGTGGGTACCCTGGAACATGGAATAATTAATCACAAACCCAGCCCTTTAATACAGACCTTAGCAGCAAGGTAATTGCTGCAGCTTTTGTAAAAGACTCCAGTGTGGGGAGGGGGAGGCGCTTTCCCACTACACAGGTAACAGGAGCTGCGCTGCATAGTAAGGTACTGATGACCTGTGATTGTCTAATGATTTGTGATTTTGCTTTCTTTTGTTAAGTTGGAGTTGGAAAAGCCACCCAACTGTAGTTAGGCTGCCAATTGTGTTTAGCCAGTGCTCTGGTGCAAGGGTTTATTTTCTTGTTTCTTATTTTGTGTTTGTTACTGAAGTTTTGTAACAAAATAAACTGCAGGCACTTGCCTTTAAGAGAGCAACTTCTGTGACTGCTGTGTTAACCCTAAAAGACTGTGGGAAGCGGCACTAAGACACTGAACCAGATCCCCCTGTAGGCTCAAGTGTCACAATATGAACTGGAATGTTCTATGGAGAGATTATGCAACTGGAGAAGCATGCACAAAAAATAAATCAGATTACCAAATTGTTAAATAACCACCCTGGTAGATTTAGAGGTTATGCCCACTGACAGACATAGGAAACTTTGCTACATCAATTGGCCATAGCCTAAATGGCATACCATTCATTTCAAGAGGGAAAATGGCCAAGGCTGTGTCTGCCGAGAGTCCCAAATAAACCTGTACCATCTCTAGTTCAAGGGAATAACAGTTTAATCCTGAAGTCATTTGAAGTAAAGGGATCTCATCAGTATTAATTAGGATGCCTATGTTGTACAAAAATAAAGATAACTATATAAATATAGTGTGCCAAGGCATTCTTAATGGCATTAATTTGAGCATTTAAAATAAAGATTATCACCAAAGCAGTTACTACTCTGAATGTGTACGAATGGTATGAATATACATCAGCAAATGTGACTCTTAATCACTTAATGCAGACATTTTGCCTTCAATATGTGTAAGATTATGAACTAGTTTTCCTTTAAAGCAATATAGTGTAGTTCTGGGGTAATTGTTTTTTTATTTGGACTGTACAATGAATGTTGTTTTCTCTGGAAAAAAGATGCTTGCGAGGGAACATGATTACTCTGTACAAGTACATTAGAGGGGATTATAGGCAGATGGGGGGATGTTCTTTTTTCCCATAAAAATGATCAGCGCACCAGAGGCCCCCCCTTTATATTGGAAGAACGAACTTTCATTTGAAGCAGCGTAGGTGGTTTTTCACGGTGAGGGCAGTGAGGTTGGGGAATGCCCTTCCTAGTGATGTTGTAATGACAGATTCTGTTACTGCCTATAAGAGGGGCCTGGATGATTTCTTGAACAAGCAGAATATCCAAGGCTATTCTGATACTAATATCTACAGTTAGTGTTGATGTTGGTATATATGGTTTATGTATGTGAGTGGATAGATAGGTCAGTGTGGGTCTGTATGCGAGTGGATAGATAGGTCAGTGTGGGTCTGTATGCGAGTGGATAGATGGGTCAGTATGGGTCTGTATGTGAGTGGATAGATAGGCCAGTATGGGTCTGTATGTGAGTGGATAGATAGTTCAGTGTGGGTCTGTATGTGAGTGGATAGATAGGTCAGTATGGGTCTGTGTGTGAGTGTATAGATAGGTCAGTGTGGGTCTGTATGTGAGTGTATAGATAGGTCAGTGTGGGTCTGTATGTGAGTGGATAGATAGGTCAGTGTGGGTCTGTATGTGAGTGGATAGATAGGTCAGTGTGGGTCTGTATGTGAGTGGATAGATAGGTCAGTATGGGTCTATGTGTTTGCACTTGGGTTCATTTGGTGCAGTTAAACTTTATGGACTTTGTTTTTTTTTAACCCAACTTAAATATGTAATTATGTATCTAAGGGTGCAATGGAACCAGAAAGGAGAGAGGGCATCCATCCCCCACGTTATACTGTTGTCTATAAGGTGGCTTTCTTTGCCTACCCTTATAATAATTACCTACATGATTACTGTATATACAGCGGGAAGATCTATTGGTGGCAGATATATACATTAAATCATAGCCATAGATTGCATAGCCAGCAAAATCTTTTTCATCGTTCTGCTTATTCGTTCTGTGCGTGTGGTTTTCCTTTCTCTGCATCTGCTCAGTAAAGGTGTTAAATACCTGTTATTGCTCAGGAAGTGGGGTGGTTGCTAGAAGCAAGTTACTAAATGTCGCTGCAACTGTGCTTTCACTTACAGTAATGTGCATGACACCGGGCAGGGCCAGATACTCACTCCATTTGGTTACCTCTCAATGGATTACTCCACATGAGGTCTTTTAAGCAATAAAGTGAGATCTGATTCTCTAAACAAAACAGACAAACTAGAAATATAGGATTCTATGCAACTTGGGAATATAACAAGCAAGTGGAATGTGCCATAACCAGGCATGGGTTTGCATACAATTTCCCATTGACTTCTACGTAAACTCGCAAGCTTTTACATGGCCAAGATTTGCATTCGAGTTTCCCGATTTTTTTGCACTTAATAAATATTGAACATCCAAGTTTTTAAACCATAACATGAATATTATGAGTTTTAGCAAAAAAATTGTAGAAAGAATTCAAATTTGAACGTCGATTGGTCACCACCTTAATTTTAGAAATCCAGGGGAATATTACATAAGTGCATAAAATATGGTGACAAACACGTTTATACATTTCCCTTTTAGTAAACTCGGAAATCCAACACTATGGGGCAATTTTGAGAAAAAGTCGGTTTTTTTTTACAAATGGGTTTTTGCTAGTACTCGATTTTTCTGATATTGTTTCTCAAAATTCGAGTTTTTCAAAAATAACTTACCATAATTTGTGATTTATTAATGTTCTTTTTTTTTTTTGTCCAAAAAAAAAACCTGTCAGGTTTGATCTGTCCAGTATCATGAACTCCTATGGAGGTTTCGAATAGTAGAGGAATAGAATAGTTAGTGACAGCCTGTCCTTGACACATTTTCCCCTTATTGTTTTCTGTTTCACCAAGTTTCAAGGGGAAATTAATTCCTTCATTGTTTTCTATTTCACCCAGTTTCAAGGGGAATTTAATCCCCTCGTTGTTTTCTATTTCACCCAGTTTCAAGGGGAATTTAATCCCCTCATTGCTTTCTATTTCACACATTTCCAAAGGGAAATTAATCCCACCGTTGTTTTCTATTTCACACAGTTTCAAGGGGAAATTAATTCCTTCATTGTTTTCTATTTCACACATTTCCAAAGGGAAATTAATCCCATCGTTGTTTTCTATTTCACCCAGTTTCAAGGGGAATTTAATCCCCTCATTGCTTTCTATTTCACACATTTCCAAAGGGAAATTAATCCCCTCGTTGTTTTCAATTTCACACAGTTTCAAGGGGAAATTAATTCCTTCATTGTTTTCTATTTCACACATTTCCAAAGGGAAATTAATCCCATCGTTGTTTTCTATTTCACCCAGTTTCAAGGGGAATTTAATCCCCTCATTGCTTTCTATTTCACACATTTCCAAAGGGAAATTAATCCCATCGTTGTTTTCTATTTCACCCAGTTTCAAGGGGAATTTAATCCCCTCATTGCTTTCTATTTCACACATTTCCAAAGGGAAATTAATCCCCTCGTTGTTTTCAATTTCACCCAGTTTCAAGGGGAAGTTAATCCCCTGATTGTTTCTATTTCACGCATTTCCAAGGGGAAACTAATCCCATCTTTGTTTTCTATTTCACCCAGTTTCAAGTAAAACTTAAACACATTATTGTTTTCCAAGAATGAGTGCCAGTGCTCCTAAAATGGCTGCTGGAGAAATTCCTGTTTGGGAAAAATAAAGAGGATTCATGTCCGTTTACATTCAAATTTTCAGAGTTTTAACTACACTTTCAGCTCGAAAAATTCAGGATTTTCAAATGTAAACTTGAAATTTTTTGATTCAAACACTCAATCGTGATATTTTATAAATACAGCAATGATCGAGTTTATACCATGTCGAGTTTATACGACTTTCAAGGCCAGAAAAAACAAATTTTATTAAATCAGCCCCTAACAGAAGTATAAAACTTGATTTAATAAGGCTATGTAGGGTTGTTTTTTTATTTTTGCTTTTTTTTGGTAAAAAATTCAGAACAGGTTGTTAAATATTATAATTAATAATTAAAATTGAGACATCAAAAGAATTACAACTTTATAAAGATTAGATATAATAACTGAAGTTAAAAAAGTATCTAAAATAATTCCTGCACAGAAGTGCTAGAATAGCAGAAATCTGCAAGACTTCCTGCTTAGGAGACGGTCTTAATGTAAAAATGTGGTTGGGAACAAAGGTATTGCAAAGGCTGCACGAAATGTGCTGGGTGCAAAGCCTGAAAGTACATGCTTCTTGCTAGAGAGGCAAATACTATGTCATAAATATATAATTCAGAAGCAGAAGTGGATCATTGGGGAAATATAAAACAAAGTTGTAAAGTGAATACAAATTTGCTTTTGGTAATAATTCTTGCTGAGGTTTTTTTTTTTGCCTTGGTTGCAAAATTTTTCAAAAAGAAGTTTTATGCCATACAGTGCGCATTGGTGTAAGCTACATCATGCAATCGGTTTATACAGCTTCTCAAGAATAAGGGGCTGATTTCCAAAGCTTCAGTATTTCAGACAATAATGCCTACTGCTACGTAAAACCATACCGGTGCTTAAATATACAGGTGTGGGACCTTTTATCTAGAATGTTTTCAACCCGGGATGTATCTGTAGTTTTGATCTCTATGGGGCACATTTACCAAAATTCGTTTTTTTCTGGGCTTGAAAGTCGTATGAAATCGAAATGGTATAAACTCAAATTAAATTCGATCATTGCTGAATTTATAAAATGTCACGATAATGCTTGAATCGTTGGTACAAACATTTGGAGTTTACATTAGAAAATCCTGAATTTTTCGAGTTGAAAGCATTGTTAAAACTCAAAAAAATTTGCTGAACGCTCATTTCCATGAATCCTTTTTATTTTTTTCAAACAGGAATTGCTCCAGAAGCCATTTTAGGAGCATTGGCATTGTTTATTGGAAATAATAATGTACTTAAGTTTCAATTGAAACTGGGTGAAACTGAAAACAATGATGGGATTAATTTACCCTTGAAAGGTTTGAAACGGAAAACAATGATGGGATTAACTTCCCCTTGAAAGGTTTGAAACAGAAAACAATGATGGGATTAACTTCCCCTTGAAAGGTTTGAAACAGAAAACAATGATGGGATTAACTTCCCCTTGAAAGGTTTGAAACAGAAAACAATAATGGGATTAACTTCCCCTTGAAAGGTTTGAAACAGAAAACAATGATGGGATTAACTTCCCCTTGAAAGGTTTGAAACAGAAAACAATGATGGGTTTAACTTCCCCTTGAAAGGTTTGAAAGAGAAAACAATGAGGGGATTAACTTCCCCTTGAAAGGTTTGAAACAGAAAACAATGATGGGATTAACTTCCCCTTGAAAGATTTGAAATAGAAAACAATGATGGGATTAACTTCCCCTTGAAAGGTTTGAAAGAGAAAACAATGAGGGGATTAACTTCCCCTTGAAAGGTTTGAAACAGAAAACAATGATGGGATTAACTTCCCCTTGAAAAGTGTGAAACTGAAAACAATAAGGGAATTAAGTTGCCCTTGAACTGGGTGAATCTGAAAACAATGAGTGGATTAACTTGTCCTTGAAGGACAGGCTATCGCTGACTATTCTATCCCTCTAATATTCTAAGCATCCATAGGACTCAATGGTACTCGACAGGTCAATCCTACCAAATTTTTATTTTACAAAAAAAGTTAAACATTAATAAGTCATGAAGAGTTATTTTCGAAAAACTCAAATTTTTCTGGGAATAATAACGAAAAAGTTGAGTTTTGGTCACAACCCACTTGTAAATCTCAAAATTATCTAGAAGAAAGAATAAAATCCAACTTTATCTCATAATTGCTTAGTAAATGTGCCCCTATGTCTTTAATTCTGCTCTACTTTCAAATGGGGGTCACTGACCCCATGTAAGGTACCTGCTCGTCGTGGCCGTCCACCTGGTCGCAAGGGGGCGCGCTCTGACGCTGGCGCACGCTATGACGCCGGCGTGCGTCTTGACGCCAGCGCGCGTCTTGACGCCAGCGCGCGTCTTGACGCCGGCGCGCGCCTTGACGCACGCGCACGCTCTGACGCCGGCGCGCGCCTTGACGCACGCGCACGCTCTGACGCCGGCGTGCGTCTTGACGCCCGCGCATGCGCCTTGCGCTTAAAAAGACGCCAGAGGCCTAGGATCACTGCGAAGTGATCATTTTCCTTGTGAAAGACGCCAAGCATTGTTTCCTGATTGATATTTGTTATTTTGACCCGGCCTGACTTCCGATTCTGAATCCTGCTGCCTGTACCGACCTATTGCCTGCCTGACCATCCGATTGCCTTCCGTTTTTGCCTAGACGCCTGGTTCGGCACTCCTGCCACTCCTTCACTTGGCTCCAGTCCTGTTTCACCCCCAGCGGCTGTGTTCCTTAGTGGGAGGTGTAGGAGAGGTCCTTCCTCAACGACTTCTTCCAGTGACGTTTCCTGCTTAGTCGTGACAGTATCACTTCGCCAGTATGGAAGGAGCTGAGGAAATCCCGGCCATGCAACTGCTGACTCAGCAAATGACCGCCCTCACTCAAGCGGTACAAGAACTCCAAGCCGGGCTGCATTCTGTCCAGGCTCAATTACAGCCTTTGCCTGGAGATCCTGCTGATGTCCCCGCTGCTCCCTCACCCGGGGCTATTCAGCCAGCGACGCCCAAGCTCAAGCTTTCTCTGCCAGAGCGCTTTTCTGGGAACCGCAAGAAGTTTCGGGCCTTTATGAATAGCTGCAAGCTGGAATTTACTTTGAACCCCTATACTTATACGACTGAACAGTCTAAGGTGGGGTTTGCCATTTCGCTTCTATCCGGGGAGCCTCAGACATGGGCCCACCGTCTTCTGGAACAAGACAGCCCGTTGTTCAGTGACTCTACTGCTTTCTTTCAGGCGATGGCTGTACTGTATGACGACCCCCAAAGAGAGGCTTCAGCTGAAGCTGCGCTCAGATCCCTCTTCCAGGGTAGACGCCCGGTTGAGGAGTATATCACAGATTTCCGCAACTACGCTGCGGACACCCAATGGAACCAAGCGGCTCTGAAACACCAGTTTAGAATTGGCTTGTCGGAAGTTCTGAAGGATGAGCTAGCTCGTGTTGGGGTTCCTGACGAACTAGAATCGCTTGTTGGGACAGTGATCCAAATTGATCGGCGTTTGAGGGAGAGGAGACTGGAGAAATCCGGGGTCTCGCAACCAAGCTGGTTGCTCCCCAAAGCACCCCTGTTCCCCAAATCTACCTCAACACCTCCCATGGCCGCTTCTTCGTTGTCTGAGGAGCCTGAACCCATGCAGATCGGCCTCATCCGCTCTCCATTAACACCTGAGGAGAGACTACGCAGACGACGTATGAACTTATGCCTCTATTGTGGTGCTTCGGGCCACCTCCTTCGCAGTTGTCCTGTGCGACCTAATAGTAAGAATTCAGCACCAGTTCTTCTCAGTGCAGAAGGGGTCAATGGACTTTCACTTATGTCTGTTGTTGCTGTTTTACAGTGGTCCGGAAAGACGCTCCAGGTTCCAGCACTGATTGACTCCGGGGCCTGCGGTTGCTTTATTGATCGGGAGTTCGCCCGATTGCATTGTATTCCTTTGAAACCCAGATCCAGCCCATTGATGGTGAAATTGGCAGATGGATCTGATATTTCTTCTGGTCCAGTTTTGATTGAGACTTTTCCTTTGTTAATAAAGATTCAGAAGCACAGTGAGACTCTTTCGTTTGATGTAGTTTCCTCCCCATTGTATCCCCTCATCTTGGGGTTCCCGTGGCTGAAGGCACATAATCCTCTCATCAATTGGGACTCTAATCAAATAACATTTCCTTCCGGCCAATGCTCCCGTCATGACTGGGCCTCGAAGGAGTTGTCGGTCCTGTCTTCAGATCCTCGGCTTAAGCTCATTCCGGAATCCTATCACGAGTTCCTAGACGTCTTTGATGAGAGAGGAGCGGATGTACTACCACCGCACCGGATTTACGACTGCCCTGTGGACCTTCTTCCTGGCGCAGCTATTCCTTTTGGGCGAATCTACCCTTTATCAGAACCTGAACTTACCGTTCTTAAGGACTATATTGAGGAAAATCTCAAAAAGGGGTTCATTCGTCCATCCACCTCACCTGCCGGAGCAGGTATATTCTTTGTTGAAAAGAAGGATCACTCCTTACGCCCCTGTATTGATTATCGAGATTTGAACAAAATTACCATTAAGAATCGATACCCTTTGCCGCTCATACCGGAATTGTTCCTGAGACTACGCTCCGCCCGAGTATTTACTAAACTGGACCTTCGAGGGGCGTATAATCTGGTCCGTATTCGACAGGGGGACGAATGGAAGACGGCCTTTCGCACACGTTACGGACACTTTGAATATCTGGTTATGCCTTTTGGCCTATGTAACGCTCCAGCAACTTTCCAACACTTCGTGAATGATATTTTTAGGGACTTCTTGGATCTTTTTGTTATCGTCTACTTAGATGACATTTTGATCTTTTCGTCCTCCTTGGAAGAACATCGACGCCATGTCAAACAAGTTTTCTCTCGTTTGCGAGCCCATAAACTGTTCGCGAAACTGGAGAAATGTGAATTCGAGAGATTAACTATAGAATTCCTGGGTTTTATCATCTCCCCTGAGGGAATGTCGATGGACTCTCGTAAGGTCTCAGCGGTTCTAGATTGGCCCACACCAAATAGCCGCAAGGCTGTGCAGAGGTTTGTTGGTTTTGCCAATTTTTATCGAAAATTCATCAAGAACTTTTCTAAGATTATTTCTCCTATTACCGCCCTTACCAGCTCGCTAAAGAAATTCTGTTGGACGCCTGAGGCCCAGCAAGCCTTCTCTGATCTCAAGAGTCGCTTTACTTCGGCACCCATTCTGAAGCATCCTGACCCCACTCGTCCATTTGTTCTAGAGGTAGACGCCTCGGAGTATGCCATTGGAGCAGTGTTGTCACAAAGAAATGACGTACAGAGTCTGCTTCACCCTATTGCATTTTTCTCCAAGAAACTATCCTCTTCTGAGCAGAACTATGATGTGGGAGACAGAGAGTTACTCGCCATTAAATCGGCGTTCCAAGAATGGCGCCATCTGTTGGAGGGGGCTGCTCACCCCATCCTAGTATTCTCTGACCATAAGAATTTAGAATACCTACGATCCGCAAAGAGACTTCGGCCTCGTCAGGCCAGATGGGCGCTCTTCTTTTCCAGATTTAATTTCCATGTAACCTTCAGACCTGGTTCCAAGAATGGGAAAGCGGACGCTTTATCTCGCCTGTTCCCTGCTCCTGAAAACAATTCGTCTTCCAGCACGATTCTACACGCCTCCAACTTTCTCCTACTTCAGGCGGAACTACTACAAAAGATCCAGTATGCTTCTGAGTCTGTCGTCAACCCCCCGGGGGATGTTGTCCGCCAAGAGAAGTACCTCATAGCAAATAATAAGATTTTTGTCCCTGAAAACTTACGCCTTGAGGTACTTAAGTTTATTCATGACCACCCGGTGTCTGGTCATCTGGGTGTTTACAAGACACAGGAACTTGCCAAGAGACATTTTTTTTGGCCTGGGATGATGAGAGACTGTGCTAAGTATGTTACTTCCTGTCAAACGTGTGCCCGGTTCAAGAATTCACATTCACGCCCAATGGGTCTTCTTCAGCCCCTCCCTGTTCCTGAAAGACCTTGGGAAAGGATCTCTATGGACTTTATTGTGGATCTTCCCAAGTCTGCTGGATTTAACACGATTATGGTAGTGGTTGACGGGCTGACTAAGATGGCTCATTTTATACCCTTGTCTGGCTTACCATCGGCTGCTACAACGGCGGAGGTGTTCATTAGAGAGATCTTCCGGCTCCACGGCCTACCCAAGGTGGTAGTTTCGGACAGGGGATCACAGTTCACCTCTCGGTTTTGGAGATCTTTGTGCCAAGGGCTTCATATTCGCCTCGCTCTGTCTTCCGCATTCCACCCTCAAACGAATGGGCAGACTGAACGCACCAACCAAACCTTGGAGCAATACTTGAGGTGTTTTTCCTCTTATTCTCAAGAAGATTGGTCTACACTCTTGCCCCTAGCGGAGTTTTCGTATAATAATGCTATACATACCTCGTCCAAACAGACTCCCTTTTTCTCCAATTATGGCTTTCACCTCACTTCTCTGCCAGGTCTATCTGAAGTGTCGGTTCCTGCAGCTCAAGACAGACTTTTATTTTTAAATCACAATTTTGACTTTCTTCAACAAGCTGTACGAGAAGCACAACTTAGCTATAAGAGACATGCTGATAAAAGACGGAAGCCAAATCCCGAATTTAAGGTTGATGACCTTGTCTGGTTATCCACTCGCAACCTTAAGCTCTCGTGTCCTACCAAGAAGTTGGGCCAAAAGTTCATGGGACCCTTCTCGATTGTTGAACAGATCAATCCCGTTACCTTCAAATTAAGATTACCTGCTAATCTTCGGGTTCACCCTGTCTTTCACGTCTCGCTACTAAAGAAGGTGGTAGGAAATCCATTCCCTGGTCGTGTGGAGATGCCTCCGGAGCCGGTAACTGTGCAGGGTGTGGAGGAATTCGAGGTCCAGGCTATCCTTGATTCCAGATTCCATAGAGGGCATTTGCAGTACTTGGTCCAATGGAAGGGTTACTCGCCGGAGAATAATTCCTGGGAGTCCGTAAGAAATGTCCATGCTCCTCGGCTGATTCGATCTTTCCATAGGAGATGTCCTGGAAAGCCCGCTCCGGTGCACGTCCGGAGGCCGTGCCTTGGGAGGGGGCAATGTAAGGTACCTGCTCGTCGTGGCCGTCCACCTGGTCGCAAGGGGGCGCGCTCTGACGCTGGCGCACGCTATGACGCCGGCGTGCGTCTTGACGCCAGCGCGCGTCTTGACGCCAGCGCGCGTCTTGACGCCGGCGCGCGCCTTGACGCACGCGCACGCTCTGACGCCGGCGCGCGCCTTGACGCACGCGCACGCTCTGACGCCGGCGTGCGTCTTGACGCCCGCGCATGCGCCTTGCGCTTAAAAAGACGCCAGAGGCCTAGGATCACTGCGAAGTGATCATTTTCCTTGTGAAAGACGCCAAGCATTGTTTCCTGATTGATATTTGTTATTTTGACCCGGCCTGACTTCCGATTCTGAATCCTGCTGCCTGTACCGACCTATTGCCTGCCTGACCATCCGATTGCCTTCCGTTTTTGCCTAGACGCCTGGTTCGGCACTCCTGCCACTCCTTCACTTGGCTCCAGTCCTGTTTCACCCCCAGCGGCTGTGTTCCTTAGTGGGAGGTGTAGGAGAGGTCCTTCCTCAACGACTTCTTCCAGTGACGTTTCCTGCTTAGTCGTGACACCCCAGTAGTCAAACCCCATTGCTCTGTTAGGCTACAACTGTATCGCTATTTTTACTTTTTATTAGTTATTTTTCTATTTAGGTCTTCTCTTATAACTATATCAGTCTCTCAAACCACTCCCTGGTTGCTAAAGTAATTTGAATCCTAGCAACCAGATAACTGCTTAATTGAAATTTCAAACTGGAGAGTTGCCGAACAAAAACCCCTTTAATGTTCAAATGATTTTAGTAGACAGGCAAATTTACTAAAACTCCATATTTCTCTAATATTTACTAAAAAAAGTCGGAAGGAAAAGTCACAAAAAATCCAGACATTTTCGAATTGTTGCTGTGACAATTCAAAAAAGTCATGATTTTTTAACAAAACCTAGTGAAATCTCAAAAATTTCAAGACAAAAGAAAGAAGGAAAGGGACCTTTGCCATTGACAAGTTTAACTTGGCATATTCTCGAATTTGGATTTTTAGCCGTTTATAGTGATGTGCGAATCTGTCCCGTTTCGCTTCGGCAGAAAATTAGTGAAACGGCAAAAAATCAGCAAAATGCATTTGTCGCGCAACTTTTTTGTTGTCTGCATCTTTTTTTGACACAACTGTTTTTTGATGTGTGCCGAATTTTTCCGCTACAAATTTTCATGGACGTTTTGCGAAACAATTCACCAATTGTGAAATGCAGAAATTCGCTGCAAATCCTGGTGAAAAAATTCACTCATCGCTAGCCGTTTTTTCTTTATGACTTTTTGTGCTAAAAATTTTTGAGATTTGAGTTTAAAAAAAAATGATGGTTAGTAAATTGACCCCCAAGTTTCTCAAGGCCTAATCTCCTTATGTGCTGTTGCCCTGGGGTAGAAAGAAATATCTCTACTAAATATCTCACAAAAAGAGTCAAGCAAACATTTATTTTAGGAATATTTTAGTGAAATAAATATGAGAACGTAACCAAAAGAGCTGTTTCAGGAGCCAAGGTTTTTATTTTTGATTTCATCTTTGACTTAACCACAGGATTGGTCTGACTCACGGAATACAGCATATATAGATCATTGTCTGCTTATTTATTTCAGTTTTGGTTTGAATGGAAAATTGGACTTTTACAGGCATTGTGTGTGTTTGTGTGTGTCAGATTTCAATTTGAAACTGGGAGATATTCCATTGATCAATAGTATTGCTCGGTATTTACAATAGTTTGGGCTATTTATATTGTGATAAAAACTATTATACAGTGTTGATTCCACTCAGAACTTCTTCCCCCTCCTTCTGCTTCCATTTCTCTAATCTCTCTACATAATTGTATTTGGCTCCTACCTACACACACATACCAAACGTTTTGCTATATTAGTAGAGCCACCCTCCTACTTCTACCTGTCTGGTGCCCCCGCACCTTTCATTTCTCTACATACGCACGCAGTGTTTCAGTGCAGAACACATTTCTAATGTATAGTTAAATATCTGAACACCCGAGGCAATTTTCCATGGCTGAGTGATGTGTCGTTTAGAAAAGACAGTAGATAACCGAAACAAACGTTTGAGAATGCGAGTGCCATTAGGCACCAAAACCATTTATCAAGTGTGGGTGGTTATACCAAGTAAAAACACAACTGCAACTTGGGCAGTTTATAAGATCAGAACAAAGACAGCAACCTCCGACATATCATAAGAAATAGCACTGACCGAAAATCAAATATTCTCTATCCGCTCACTGCGCACTCCTACATGTAATATGGTGTAGCACAGGGATATTTTGAAGGATGTGTAAACCCTCAAAACAAATGAATATAAAAATCTAAGCCCTTTTACAATTTATACACAATTCTAGTTTTGAAGAGATTAGCCCTTTTCTAGGCTGCTTATATATATATATATATATATATATATATATATATATATAAATTTGAAATAGTAGCACCACCAACTGTTCCTTTTGGCCAACTGGCTACAGTAGGCAGAAAATTACATTTGTGAATTCACTACCAGATCTCCGCCTGCCCCCCCAGTCCTCGGCCAGTGATTGCGCAGAAGAACCTACTGTACTGGGCATGTGCTGACCGTCAAGGCTTTAGCTACCCCGATCCTTCAGCTCCACTGAGGAATGCTTCCTTGAGGCCTAAAGGGATTTTTTTTTCTGTGCAATTGTTTTTTTTTAACATATGGACACCCAAGGACTGTTTCTCTAAAGTTTTGTCAAAACGCAAGGGCCACCAACTGCCTACAGTATATGGTAAATATGACCTTGCTCTTAACGGCAATGAAATTATCTGTCATTACAACATCACCCAGCAGCGCAACAACACTGCCCCCCAACAACCCCAACCTCACATAGTTACATAGATACACAGGCTTGAAAAAAGACCAGAGTCCATCAAGTTCAACCCTTCCAAGCAAATCCAGCACACACAACCCACACCTACCAATCTATACACTCACATACATAAACTATATATACAACCACTAATACTAACTGTAGATATTAGTATCACAATAGCCTTGGATATTCTGATTGTTCAAGAACTCATTCAGGCCCCTCTTAAAGGCATTAACAGAATCTGCCATTACCACATCACTAGGAAGGGCATTCCATAACCTCACTGCCCTCACCGTGAAAACCCCCTACGCTGCTTCAAATGGAAGCTCCTTTCCTCTAATCTAAAGGGGGGGGGGATTGTTTTTATGGGAAAAAAGAATACCCCATATCTGCCTATAATCCCCTCTAATGTACTTGTACAGAGTAATCATGTCCCCTCGCAAGCGCCTCTTTTCCAGAGAAAACAACCCCAACCTCGACAGTCTAACCTCATAGTTTAAATCTTCCATCCCCTTAACCAGTTTATTTGCAGTCTCTGCACTCTCTCCAACTCATTAATATCCTTCTTAAGGACTGGAGCCCAAAACTGCCCCCCATACTCAAGGTGAGGCCTTACCAGGGACCTATAAAGGGGCAAAATTATGTTCTCATCCCTTGAGTCAATGCCCTTTTTTATACAAGACAGCACTTTATTTGCTTTAGTAGCCACAGAATGACATTACCAGGAATTAGACAACCCTGACAGTCTAAACTCATACTTCTACTACTGTTCCTTTAAAGGGCATTCCACAACCTCACTGCCCTCATTGTGAAGAACCACCTACGCTGCTTCTAATGCAAATTCCGTTTCTCAGGTCTAAAGGGGAAGGGTCTCTGGTTTTCTAGGGGAAATTAAGAGCTGTCAATATCTGTTTATAATGTCTACTTGCATGTGTACTTATAAAGTGTAATCATGTGCTCTCGTAAGTGCCCTTTCTCCAGAGAAAACCCCACCCTGACAGTCTAACCTCATAGTTTAACCCTTCCATCCCCTTAACCAGTTTAGTTGCAGTCTCTGCACTCTCTCCAGCTCATTAATATCCTTCTTAAGGACTGGAGCCCAAAACTGCACTGCATACTCAAGGTGAGGCCTTACCAGGGACCTATAAAGGGGCAAAATTATGTTCTCATCCCTTGAGTCAATGCCCTTTTTATACAAGACAACACTTCTGTGCTTATTTATCAGTTTTCAAGTTTGTGAATTTCAGTTTGTTTTTCTAAATCAAATGATATTTTTTTTGCAGGCTTTCTCTATAATATTACTTTTGGGATGTATGTTCTTCGATATGTTATAAATATGGTGATGCACGTCAAGAGAAAAGAAAAAAGGGAAGAAAAGAGTGAGACATGGGACAGGAACTCGATACCGCAAAAGAGCAAATTAAGATCAGCATCAGCATTTGCAGCAAAAGGTGTGAAATCTGTTGACAGTGGTAGCACCCACAGTTATCTCAAACATGGTCAGAGTGTCTATGGAAAGATACAAAAATTGTCCTTTGTTCATTTCAGTGAACCAGAGGTGTGAACAGGTGCAAGAGCAGCTTGAACCCAAATGCGAACGATGAAACTAGGAACAAAAACTCTTTTGTACTGCAGATATCTGTACTGATAAATAATTGCTTCCTGTCTGTACCACCTTATAGACTTTTTTACTCTTGGTTCAGGCAAGATTATGTGTATAGTAACATAAGTTGCCCATCAATAAAACATTTACATCACAAACATTGTACTTTTGTAAAGAATAAGTTTTGCAGAATTGCTAAAGCCATGCCATTGGAAAAGGAGTCAGTAGTCCCACAACACTTCCAATGCCTTGTAATTACCCTATGAGTCTGGAAAAGGCCAGTCAAAGCAATTGTCCTGTTGTGTTTAATCCACCATTCAGTGGCAGACCAATTTAGGGTTTGCCAGGATTTCAAAATCTATGAAGAACCACATAAAACATATCAAATTCCCCACATCCAAAAAGAGTATTGTATTTGTGGTAATAAAACCCACAATAGTGGTGTTGAACACATTAAGCTGGTTTAACTTGCGTTGGAAGCCTGGTTTGATACACTAGTAGGTAAAGTATAGCATCTAGCATCACCTTTTCCTCCAGTCTCCAGTCTTAGGCCCACAATACCAGTTATGGACAAAATCTAAATTTCCACATGCCTTGACAGAAATAAACCCATTCTACAAAATGCCTGGGCAACACCCAGTGTGACCAAAGCTTTCTCACCCATGTTATCATTGTGTTTAAAATTATTCCCATGTTGTCAGGTTTAGTCTTCAGAAACCAAAAGTGTAAGTATGCTTGATGTCTGTCTGTCTGCGCAAAACAACATGAAGGTTATTTCCATGGCATTACTGAGTAATAGTGAGCTGTAGAGAGGGTAGTAGTTGGCCTTCATTGTTGCAGTTTTGAGCAAATGATTATAATTTTATGTAGGTACAATTTTTATTAGAAATGTAAAGCTTTGCTCTGAGCTTTAACAAGACACAACCATGGGTTTAATCACAACATCCTGCAACCTGTTTGCATGTTTTGGTTTGTAGTGTAGTGTTTCTTAGAACTAGATGGCTTTTGATCACACCTCTAAGAGTAGTGGTTTTCAGATGTTTGAGTCTGAGCACCCTTTTTAGCTGCAAAATTTGGTCGTCCCCCCCACCCCACACACACAGTTTTGTTTATAACAAGGATATAGTTACAAGTAAATATTGTATAAACCATGATATTGAGGACAAAGAATATCCCTTACTAACCAAGAGAATGGGTGCCTAGGACTATCTAGGAGGTTCCTCAAATTTCATCTCAAATGGGTCCAACCCAATAGTCTTTTACTGTCTGTAAAAGGTCTGAGCTATAAATGCTTATAAGTGGGTTGGTTTATCTCTCTAACATTATCTCTAATACGCACCAAGTATAATTGAAGTCATAATTGCATGGGTCAAGAGCATATTTTCAAGAAGATAAATGAATGAAACAGCAACTTTGACTTAGAAGCTCAGGTTCACATAGTAACTTAGTTAATCTGGATGAAGAAAAGGCAATAGGCTATCAAGTTCAACCCCTCAAATGAACCCCAGTGCATATATACACACATATATATAAAGACCTGTCTATAAAGTGTTAGGATTGACTTTTCTGCCTCGCTTATTAGGCCTCAATATGCCTTGCTCAAATAAATGTTTCAGATGACGTTTTGCCTAATGCTTAGCCTTGCATATTCTGCTTGGAAATCCCCTGAAATTGTTCTGATAAACAGGACATCATGTCTTACGATCATGATATATTCCCAGGACATTGGGTTAAAAGTAAGGAAATGAGAGATGAAAGATGAAGTCCTTTGTCTTTGGGCATATCGCCATACCGCAGGCGGTTTTATGATCTCTACTAATGTGTTGACCAATGAGATAAGAAAGTCATTAATATGTAATCACAAATGTTAATGTTGTTTACTTTAGGGTATAAAAGAACATGTACTTGGGTGGGGGAAAGACAATTTTGTCAGAAGCTGTTCAATGCTGTATGGCTATTCTATGCTTGGTGCACCAAATCAATAAAGTTTCTTTTCTGAGTGAGCATTGCTAAAGTCTTAAGGTGTAGTGTGTCGGGGAAAGACCACCAGACTCATCAATAGTCACATATATAAACTGTATATACCAATACCTCTACTAAACTAACTGTAGATGTTAAGATCAAAATAACCCAAGATATTCTGCTTGTTCAAGAACTCACCCAAGCCACTCTTAAAGGCATTAATAGAATCTACCATCCCAACATCAATTGGAAGGATGTTTCACTATTCTATGGGAAACAGAACATCCCCCATCTGCCTATAATCCCCTCTAATGTACTTGTACAGAGTAATCATGCCCCCTCTCAAGCGCCTCTTTTCCAGAGAAATCAACCCCAACCCTGAAAGTCTAACCTCATAGTTTAAACCTTCCATCCCCTTTACCAGTTTAGTTGCACATCCCTCTACTCTTTCTAGTACATTAATATCCCAAGCTGTAGCCCAAGCTTTGGCTCTAAACTCTATCCTAGGAACCCCTTCCCTTGCTGGAACTGTTCCCTGGGCCTACACAACCCTTCCATCTGAATTCAGATCTATCAAGTAAGCTTAGAAATGGCATTCCCATACCAGGGTCAGTTATGTGTGGCCTGTACCACATTCAAGTCTAATTTACTCCCATAAGATCTGAAACCACTGTAATTTCACTACTTTAAGCACAACCACTATATACAAGCTCCGGAAAGGACATCCCTTCCAGGTAAGGCATCCAACCCCTCTGTGTTTTTATGGGCACATATATCCCATCCCTTTGTAAACTGCAGAAAGGAATGGCACCTTACATGACCCACGCATCCACCTACACTTGCTCACACCTCACTCACCAATAAAAACTGCGTGACGATATCATTGTTGGAAATGATAATGGCCACAGCTTTATTTATAAATTACAAACAGTGCAATAAATTGAATACAAAATTATAACAGTTTAAATATATAAACAATACATCAATGTAACAATTGCAACATTAGTAAACCGAAAAATACTGACCCCGAGCCCCTTGCCAGTCTGCCCTTCCTGAACCACCCTGAGCCATGCTATCCTCTAGCCGCCAAATCCCTAGCTCAGAGGATAACCGCCACCACTCCGGGACCTATCTGGTCCCCTTTCCCAATTAGCCATGTTCCGTACCCACCCAGCGCTTTTAGCGCACCTTTCTTACTCCATCCACCAATGGTCACCCACCTTAGGGGTTAAACCATCCACTCCAGAACAAGCTTTCCTCCCTGGCAGACTGACAAGGACCCGCCCAAGCTGTGACGACTACCATGACGCCACACTTCCTCGTGTTTTTCCCGCTATTCTCCTGATTCTTACCTGGCTAACTGAACCCGTGTACTCCTGCCCTCCGAGGCCACATGTGTGACGTCTAGAAACAATGCCGTACCCAATAGGACCAACCCCCAGCTAAGGGAGGGTGGGTGGGGACCTTTCTCTGCTGCTATCTGCCAAAATGGTGGATAGCCAGCCCTCACTGCCTCTCCTATATAGCCACTCCTCCCGCCATTTTTTCCCCCTCCCCTCTTAATGTAACTGACCTATCCCCACGCTAGTGATGCTGAGCTGGGTCATGCAGCCCCTCCTCCGACCCTGCTGCTCCGGGGCTCACAGAACCATCTACTGAACCCAATAGTATGACACACTTGAAAAAGAAAAGGCTACACTAACTGATAGCGGGAAATATTGATTATGCATGGCATCTTTGCACTCTGGTGACAAATACTGGCACCCATTATTCATCCTTACCTAAAAAAGATTATTTTAATGAAGCTCATGGTCCTTAATTATCATGCAAAATGTGCCATTTCATATTACTCCATAAGTATACTGTAACTATTCTGACTCCAGGTGCTGTGATAGTGGCTGAGTTTCCCCTAAGACCCCTCTCCCTGGGCCGGTATGGAGCTTGATGCAACCACTGTGGGCAATCATTGCCAGATAGCAGAACTCATCCGACACTTGGAATCCACAAGGGTTGCTTATTTAGGGGTGAATAAACAAATGTTGGAGTGGATCTACAAATGTTGGAGGTCAAAAAGAATATTGCTTTCCTAATCTCTAGAGTAGCCCCTCACACATGGGAAGCTGGAACAGGAAAGGAATGATGGGAGGAACTGACCTCACATATAAGGAAGGGCAAAGGGAGCGTTTACAGCTAAGAGATTTACGAACAAGTCAAAAGGGTTGAGGAGACCGCCTCATACATATGCAAACAGACCAAAGGGATTCTGGGAACAAATTCCTTAAGGCTCCGAAAAAATACCATTTCCATGGGTTTATCCTATAGGCTAAAGCTCACCCACTGGGTTTTTGAAGCAAAAGCCAAGATAATAGCTGATCAGATTCCCAACTACAGACCAGTTTCGCCCTTCTTGGGGCTCATCAGTGTAGTGCAGGGTTTTCTGATCAGCTTAGGTAGAGCCAGGAGTGGGGATTCACGAACAAGTCAAAAGGGTTGAGGAGACCGCCTCATACGTATGCAAGAGATAAACACCTTGCAATATGACCTTGGTCACTAGGTGGCAGTGTAACAATGTATAAACCATTAATTTTAAACATAATACACAATAACATAACTATTTACCAAAACCCCAATACCAATAAAATGAGCCTACAAAGAGAATTTCATTTGCTAAATATTTCCATCTTATTTTTTGATGCACTTTTTTATTAGAGCCGGGCTCTTTTCTATGCACACAAAATCACTATAGCTTATTGATTGACTTTGGGGTTCTGCTTCTCTTTCATTTAGCACAGCACCATATTTTTATACTCTTTTAACAAACTATATTGAATGAGCTTAAGTTTTATCGATGCTCTAATATGCTGGTTTATTATCAGCCCCGGGCTTTTCCAGTGGGATGTGGTTTGTGGTGTGGGACTAGATTACCATATAGAGTGACAAAACTGATAATTTCACTAATTAAAAAGCAGAAGCGATATTTGTAGTGACATAGTTACACCAAACAATAACAAATACCAGGACTCAAAAGCCATCATAGTTACATCATAGTCATAGTTACATAGGGTTTAAAAAAGACCATTGTCCATCAAGTTCAACCCATCCAAGTAAACCCAGCACACACACCTATACTTACCAATCTATACACTCACATACATAAACCTACCATAAATCTTTTAAACCCTTTGCGGACCCAATTACCACTCACCACTCCCCCCACTTCTTCAGTACCAAAGTTGCTTACAATTTTTTTTATAACACATTTTATTGCCACGACCATGTACCATTAAAATTCCTAAGCCATAGTGTTGGCCTTCCCTTGGCAACAGATGGAGTCAGCCTAAAAATATACATAAGCAATCACATATTGTAAATATAGTAATGACTTTAAATGGGTTTCATGGTTCATTGAAGACTCCAAGTTGGTTTCTATGACTCTCAATGTTTTTTACATTATGCTCCCTGCCGTGCAAGAACCAGAATCACCGCAGGTCTCTGCATACCATTTTGGAGCACAGGGGGCCAACATTAATACATTAATACATCACTGACTGATTTTGGCAACACTTTATTCTTCCTCCCACTCCCCGTCTGTCCACTAAATTGTTGCGTAAAAAAAAGGCGCGATCGACAAAAAAAATAGACACGGGCAGCAAAAAAGATGCGGGTGACAAAAAAAATTGCGCTACAAATGCGTTTTGCGAAATTTGCGCCTTTAGGCAAATTTTCTTGCCGTTTTGCAAATTTTATGGCAAATCGAAACGGGACAGATTCGCTCATCACTATTACTGTATATACAGTATTTGTCATTCAAACCATCTTGACATCGTCTGGCGGACCATCCATTAAAGGAGAAGGAAAGGTAAAAACTAAGTAAGCTTTATCAGAAATGTCTATGTAAATACAGCCATAAGCACTCACAGAAACGCTGCACTGAGTTCTCTGTCAAAAGAAACAGGATTACTTGTCTCTTTGTTTTCCTGTGCCAGAGACAGGCAGCTCTCTCCTTCCTCAAGAATGCTAAGAACTCCCCCCCCCCCCTTAGGAATGTGTGATATAAACCAATCAGCAGGAAGCTTCCTCATAGTCTTACACACTGAGCATGTATACCGGTCTTGGTGCAAGAGTGAGGCATTATGGGAACTTTCTTTACAGAGCTCAGCATTTTTTTTTCCTATGAGGCTTCTGATCATCTGAACAGGAGAAATATGGGGAGACTTAAGGGCACTATTGAGGGAACTGAAGGTATGCCTGCAGCTTGAGATTAACTCTTTATTAGCCTTTCCTTCTCCTTTAAAACTGAGACTGTTCAGTACTTTACATTCATGCACACTGTTTCAACATATCAACCATCTAGCCACTAACAAAGATGTTATCAACTGTGGTTTCTGGGCAGATATCACAATCCAAGATCAGATACACGTCTTGTCACAAGCTGAGCTTCATTTATATGTGGAGATTTTAGATTTCTTAGAAGGCTGAAAGCTCAGACTCAGGCACAATGCACTGAGATGGCGCCTACTCACCAGCTAAAAAAATACATTTATTGGTTCAAAAATACACATTTAAATGGTAGAGTGAATTATTTGCCATGTTAACAGTGTAATATAGTAATAAAAACTATACAATAAAAGGAATCCCTTTAATGCTGATAATACTGGAAACATTGGCCAAAAATGTATTTCATCCCACACACCTACAAAAAAAAAAGCTTTCTGGCTAATACCTTTGCCATTTGGATGAAGAGCAAGATTGTTCCAAATAAGGTTCATGTAAAAAGAATACCCTAGAGGCTGAATTGAACTCACTGGGATTGAAAACACAGCCAGGGCAGAATGCTGATCAGAATCCCAACTACAGACCGGTACCATCCCTTGTTTGGGCTCTGAGGCCTCTGGGAGCAACATCCAAGGGGTTAGTGAGTAACATGTTGTTCCCGAGCCACTGGTTGGAGATCACTGCCCTAGGGTATTCCATGTAGAGATTTCTTCCCAGAATTCTGTCTGCTTATATGAATGAAGAACGCATTGCCTCAACCAAAAGGCTTTTCTAATGGATCTACTTCTCTAGTTCTACATATAATGAACACCCTGCGCTGATGAAACTGGTCACAGTTTGGAATCTGATGAACAAACTGTGCTTTAAAACCTAGTGGGTGCACTTCAGCCCCTCGGGTATTCTATGTAAATGGGAATTTTAGGTTACAGTGGGCTTCCATCCCAGAATTCTGTCTGAATCACACATGTAGATAGATAGATAGATAGATAGATAGATAGATAGATAGATAGATAGATAGATAGATAGATAGATAGATAGAGAGAGATAGATAGATAGATAGATAGATAGATAGATAGATAGATAGATAGACAGACAGACAGACAGACAGACAGATAGATTAAATAGATAGATAGATAGATAGATAGATAGATAGATAGATAGATGATAGATGATAGATGATAGACAGACAGATTAGATAGATATATAGATAGATATAGATGGTATATAGTATATAGATGGTATATATATGGATCTATTTCTCTAGTTCTACATATAATGAACACCCTGCACTGATGAAACTGGTCAGAGTCTGGAATCTGATGAACAAACTGTGCTTTCAAACCTAGTGGGTGCACTTTAGCCCCTCAGGTATTCTATGTAAATGGGAATTTTAGGTTACAGTGGGCTTCCATCCCAGAATTCTGTCTGCATCACACATGTAGATAGATAGATAGATAGATAGATTGATTGATAGTAGATAGATAGATAGATAGATAGATGATAGATAGATAGATAGATAGATAGACAGACAGACAGACAGACAGATAGATAGATAGATAGATAGATAGATAGATGATAGATAGATAGATAGATAGATAAATAGGTAGATAGATAGATAGATAGATAGATGATAGACAGACAGATTAGATAGATATATAGATAGATAGTATATAGATGGTATATAGATGGATCTATTTCTCTAGTTCTACATATAATGAACACCCTGCACTGATGAAACTGGTCAGAGTCTGGAATCTGATGAACAAACTGTGCTTTCAAACCTAGTGGGTGCACTTCAGCCCCTCAGGTATTCTATGTAAATGGGAATTTTCGGTTACAGTCGGCTTTCATTAATTGTGCCCACTGTTAGAGGCCAATTGCTTAGGACAAGGGTGGGCAAACTTTTATGCTCAGGGCCCACATTGACAGACGGGCTGGGCCAGCACCAGTTATGCTGTCTCCGCTCATCAGTCCCCTAGGTTTTGCGTTGCTTCGCTTACATGCAGTCTTGACGCCAAGTCTCACGTGATGTTAACTTTTCCGAAGGCATGAGTAGCGATCTGGGACTGTGGTCTCTGTTAGGAAAAGCGAGACACACCAATCCACAGTGGGCCGGATTAAAAAGACCAAGGGGCGGGACTGTGGCCCACGGCCCGTAGTTTGCCCACCCCTGGCTTACGACCTACATTGAACAATTAAAAAGACCAAGGGGCGGGACTGTGGCCCACGCCCCGTAGTTTGCCCACCCCTGGCTTACGACCTACATTGAACAAGCATCTCTATTAATTTATCAATAAATGGAGCTTACTATAAGGAGGTATTGCACTGGTATAAAAGGTCCCCTCCTCCGCTGATTGTATGATTCACATTGTTTGAAAATACTGATTTTATTTTTCAGAGGCGGCAACAAAAAAATAAAAATTTAATAAAAAATTAAAAGAGATTTTACTTCAATGTAAAGCCGTGGCACAGCTGCAGAATGCTGTATGTATAATGATGGAATAGACCTTATTATACAAAAAGATGGCACAGTACCAGCAATGCCATATACAGTAGGTATACAGTGTGTATATATATATATATATATATATGGTCATTTCTATCAGATAAGTGCTGATACACCTTACTGTTAGGGTAGCAGTCCCCAGCAGATACTAAGTACCTTCTATTCAACCAAATTATTTCCTAATTCAGGGGTTATGAGCTTGACCAACTAAAAATAAGCAATAGATAGATAGATATGATAGATAGATAGATAGATAGATAGATAGATAGATAGATAGATAGATAGATAGATAGATAGATAGATAGATAGATGATAGATAGATAGATGATAGATAGATAGATGATAGATAGATAGATAGATAGATAGATAGATAGATAGATAGATAGATAGATAGATAGATAGATAGATAGCATTGTACTCTAAACCCTCATACATATAGTTTGTATATGGTTTGAAATAACTGACCTTTCTCTCTGCCTGTGGTTCCCCGGCTGGAAGGTGATAGACATACGTGACAGTGACACAGTGGTTCCTATTGAGCGTTAATATGACATAAGTGAGACAGTGACAGCGGGCAGTCATACTGAAAGGGCAGTGACAGAGGAACTTGAACCTACTGCAAAGTTTCTGCATTAACTAAAGGGTAAGGGTGACAGTACTCTCTGTCTGTATGTGTGGGATGTCTTTACGTTCCCTATTGCTAATGCAAAACAAGGCAATTAGGTTTCTGTACCATCGTGTAACTGTGCTGTCTGCTTCCACATATACAGGCAGAGGGACTGCCGCACACTGTACCACTTGCTGTATAGCCTCAAGTGACTTTATTGGCTCAGTACAAGTAGATCAGAAACTGTTCCCACATAGTGACCCAAGTATTCATTTTACTACATGTTTAGGGGTCAGATAATAGTACAATGTTAATATCATTCAAAGGGATTAGTGGAGTTCTAGGGGGCCATGGATATACCTTAGAGGGCCACATCTACCCCTAGTTCCAGCCCACAGGCTTCCAGTTCATTATCTAGAAACTATGTCTAAGAACATCATGTTGCTAAAGTTACAGGGTTGCATTTTATTCACCATCAAGAAGCAAATGTTTGCATCTGGCAATGATACACTAGCAAGTAAGGGGTGGCGTGCAATTGAATGTAGGCATTCCCTTTATGCCCCGTGCAAGCATAGACCCCATTATGGGGACAGCTGGGGCCAGAGGCTATTATCCCCCCACTGCTACTATAGGCACCATCTCTCCCTACTATACCTGCTATCCCACAGCCACAGTCCCTTCCCAGAGGCTATTATCCCACTGCTACTATAGGCACCATCTCTCCCTACTATACCTGCTATCCCACAGCCACAGTCCCTTCCCAGAGGCTATTATCCCCCCACTGCTACTATAGGCACCATCTCTCCCTACTATACCTGCTATCCAACAGCCATAGTCCCTTCCCAGAGGCTATTATCCCCCCACTGCTACTATAGGCACCATCTCTCCCTACTATACCTGCTATCCAACAGCCATAGTCCCTTCCCAGAGGCTATTATCCCCCCACTGCTACTATAGGCACCATCTCTCCCTACTATACCTGCTATCCCACAGCCCCAGTCCCTTCCCAGAGGCTATTATCCCCCCACTGCTACTATAGGCACCATCTCTCCCTACTATACCTGCTATCCCACAGCCCCAGTCCCTTCCCAGAGGCTATTATCCCCCCACTGCTACTATAGGCACCATCTCTCCCTACTATACCTGCTATCCCACAGCCCCAGTCCCTTCCCAGAGGCTATTATCCCCCCACTGCTACTATAGGCACCATCTCTCCCTACTATACCTGCTATCCCACAGCCACAGTCCCTTCCCAGAGGCTATTATCCCCCCACTGCTACTATAGGCACCATCTCTCCCTACTATACCTGCTATCCCACAGCCACAGTCCCTTCCAAGAGGCTATTATTCCCCCACTGCTACTATAGGCATCATCTCTCCCTACTATACCTGCTATCCCACAGCCCCAGTCCCTTCCCAGAGGCTATTATCCCACTGCTACTATAGGCATCATCTCTCCCTACTATACCTGCTATCCCACAGCTACTGTCCCTTCCCAGAGGCTATTATCCCCACTGCTACTATAGGCACCATCTCTCCCTACTATACCTGCTATCCCACAGCCACAGTCCCTTCCCAGAGGCTATTATCCCCCCACTGCTACTATAGGCACCATCTCTCCCTACTATACCTGCTATCCCACAGCCACAGTCCCTTCCCAGAGGCTATTATCCCCCACTGCTACTATAGGCATCATCTCTCCCTACTATACCTGCTATCCCACAGCCACAGTCCCTTCCCAGAGGCTATTATCCCCCCACTGCTACTATAGGCACCATCTCTCCCTACTATACCTGCTATCCCACAGCCACAGTCCCTTCCCAGAGGCTATTATCCCCACTGCTACTATAGGCACCATCTCTCCCTACTATACCTGCTATCCCACAGCCACAGCCACAGTCCCTTCCCAGAGGCTATTATCCCCCACTGCTACTATAGGCACCATCTCTCCCTACTATACCTGCTATCCCACAGCCACAGTCCCTTCCCAGAGGCTATTATCCCCCACTGCTACTATAGGCACCATCTCTCCCTACTATACCTGCTATCCCACAGCCACAGTCCCTTCCCAGAGGCTTTTATCCCACTGCTACTATAGGCACCATCTCTCCCTACTATACCTGCTATCCCACAGCCACAGTCCCTTTCCAGAGGCTATTATCCCCCCACTGCTACTATAGGCACCACCTCTCCCTACTATACCTGCTATTCCTCAGCCCCAGTCCCTTCCCAGAGGCTATTATCCCACTGCTACTATAGGCACCATCTCTCCCTACTATACCTGCTATCCCACAGCCCCAGTCCCTTCCCAGAGGCTATTATCCCACTGCTACTATAGGCACCATCTCTCCCTACTATACCTACTATCCCACAGCCAAAGTCCCTTCCCAGAGGAGGAACGATATTTAAGAAAACAAAATAAAACATTCAGAAAGTTACTATATATTCCTGTAAGAATTTTCTGTTGTACTCTCCAAAGCTAACTTATTTTCCTTTACTTTTCAGTAAACCCTTGATGTATCCCTTTGCTTTCTATTAGTCCTACTTTTGTTTCACACAAAGATTAAAGCTCCCACCTGTAACTGACTAGAGAAAGGTTTCTTACGAGGGAGCAATAGCCTAGTTAGATGTAATTTTAGTGATGAGTGAATTTTTTCGGCAAGCATGGATTCACAGCAAATTTCCGCATTTCGCCATCAGTGAATTGTTTAGAGAAACTTAAGTGAAAATTTGCAGCAAGAAAATTAGTCGTGCGTCAAAAAAGTCATCGTCATGGACAAAAAAAGACGTGCGATAAAAAATTTGCGTGACAAACACGTTTTGAGGATTTTTTGCCGCTTTGCAAATTTTCCTATTGTTTCACTAATTTTTCACCAAAGCGACATGGGACAGATTCGCTCATCACTAGTGATTATTCATCCCGCCACAAGAAGCAGGTAGTGTAGCCGGGTATGTGTATGTGTATAAGTGTGTAAGTAAGTGAGAGAGAGCTAAACCATCTCTAGCAAAACTTTGCTTATTACAGAACACTTGTGGCTGATAGAAACCTGCAGTCTCCCAGCAGATCTTCAGATAGCAATCACTGACCACCAGTTTCATCATCTTACACATTATTTAATGTTATTTTTAAAAGTGTGACTTTACGGCTGTCTGTTGTTCATTTAATTGCAATACTGTGTATACAGTTATCTCTTCTTCCATCTGCTGTGTGAGATCTTGATGAGATAGTGTCGCTGACAGACGACCCCCAAGCTCTCTGTTTCACAAGCGCATCAGGAAATTGGCTTCCAGCAAAAGTCACTTTGAAGTGCTAAACACTTGTGTGAGTGCAGGTTACGTTGTGCAAAGGGTTTTTGTAGCAGTGAGGGTTGTGCCAAGAAAGGTACAAAGTACAGGTATGAGACCTGTTATCCAGAATGCTTGGGACCTGGGGTTTTCCGGATAAGGGGTCTTTCCGTAATTCGGATCTCCTACCTTAAGTCTGCTAATAACATTATTTAAAGAGTAATTAAACCCAATAGGATTGTTTTGGCTCCAATAAGGATTAATTCTATCTTAGTTGGGATCAAGTACAGGTACTGTTTTATTATTACAGAGAAAAGGAAATCATTTTTAAAAATGTGAATTATTTGATTAAAATGGAGTCTATGGGAGATGGCCTTTCTGTAATTCGGAACTTTCTGGATAATGGATTTCCAGATAAGGGGTCCGATACCTGTACAAAATTTATACCAATTCTCAATGGCCATTTTGTATTCCAGAATGACATTTTTGGTCCCTTTTAGATGTGCTAGGATTTGATTGAGCAATAAGCCACCAGTCCTCACTCCACCCACAGCCACCGCTGCTACTGTGCTGTTTACTTCTGTGCAAGAATAAAGATGGCCGTGTGTTCGCCTTAGAGCGAGTACAAGCAGGGCAGGCCCTTGCAATTGTATTTGCGGAAGTGTAACGTTTCAGGATGGACCTTTAAATAGACTTTGCACTTACTGGTCTGTATGCTATACAAAGGGGCTCCACCCTGAAACATTGCAGTTCTGTAAATAAAATTGCTTGTACCTGCCCTGCTTGTACCTGCCCTTGATAAAGGCTTTGATAATATCAGCTGTGCGAACTGCTTTATTTGAGTGCAAGACCTCTTTTGATTTAATTGCAGCTTTATTTACCTGTATGGAGGTATATTTTGCTTGTTAGTGTGCCCTCGATTGCTCTATGAGCCAGGGGTGGGGGGGGGGGGGGGCGGCAGTTTGGGCCTCTGTGTACTGTAAATGCCAGGGTCTATTTTGGGTCTCCACCAAAAGAGTAGGAATCCCCACTTCAAAAATGTTGTGTACCCAATTCACAGAAAACCATGTCTGCAATGATGCTGGAATTCTGGGGGAAAAACACTGCAATGTGGGTGATAATCATGGTGATTTGAGTCCAAATATTGCACTTTGTTTTCATGAGTAACCTTCCCTAAATTCAAAGGAAAAAAAATAGATGCACTGCAGCATGTGGCCCAATACTGATTTAACATGGCAATGTGAAATAGGGCCTCTAACTGCATTGGACTAATAGAAGGAAACTTTTGATTACTGTTGATAAAAGACTTTTATACAGTCTTTAAGGAGAAGGAAAGTCATTTTGGAATTTTACTGCAAAACATTAGTGCCACCTAGAACAATATATTTATGCGGCAGAAACCATTACCATACCTGAGTAAAAAGCTTTAGAAGCTTTCTCCATTTGCTTAAGATAGCAGCTGCCATTTTAAGTAGCTTCCTTCCTGCAGTCTCTAGCCATTATAGCAAAGATCACACATTCCTAAGGGAGGAGGAGAGTGAGTTCTTAGCATTCTGGTGGGAGGGAGGAGCAGGATAGGGGAGAGAGGAGAGAACTTTTACAGACTCTGGCCACGGGAAATAAAGATGTTTCTGAGAGAGAAAGTCACACACTGGAACATCATGTTTACAAAAAAAGATATAAGAAATCCTGTGTTTCTTTTGACAGAGGACTCAGCATTACTGTGCAGCATTACTGTAAGTGCTTATGGTTGAATTTAGTGTACATAGACCTTTCTGATAAAGCTTATTTAGTTTTTACCTTTCCTTCTCTTTTAACAACATAAGCCTTCCCTAGCTGAACCTGTTCGCGTGGCTTGTTATTCAATAGAATATAAGAGATCAGGGCACGTTTGAGGGCCAGTGATGACTTGTGGAATGCTTAAATAAATAAATATATATATATATAAATGCACAAATGTGTGTATTGAGTTTTAGACTTCCTTTTGTCATCAGCTTTCTGAATTACAAGTGACACTCTCTGTTCTCACTTACCATTCCAGCCTACAGAGGAGAAACCTCAGAGCCTCTGCAGATTCGAAGTGAAACAGAGGACCTGCTAGCAAACATGGCAAACAGTGGCCACGGGGTATGTGCAGCGCATTGTATGAACGGGGTGCTTCTTGATTAATGCAGCATATATCAATATTTGCTCTGAGAGAGTTTAATATCAGAATTTTACTTACCTTTACAAATCCAGGTATACAATGCATTTGTATCTTTCTATGGGATCTTTGGCGCATTATCAGGATTATATTGCTCTACTGAGTGCGCATCCCTGTGCATTGACATTTATAAATTCAGAATTAAATTTAGAAATTACATTATAAAAGATTTCCGTCTGTGGGTTTAACATTGTGGGCATTGTGTGATAGCAGCTTAAAGCAGAAGACAAGATCAATCAGGCTAGTTGGCACCTATTTATTGTGTGGGCAGTAGAACAGTGGGGTCTCTATGCAGAGACTGTAGGATAATATAGTAAGGCTAGGTGACTAACTTCCATACTCTATGCTAGGGTAGTCTATGAAGGGTTTCAGTTGTGGATTAGTAGTACAGATGTCGGACCTGTTATCCTAAATGCTCGGGACCTGGGGTTTTTAGATAAGGGGTCTTTCTGTAATTTGTATCACCCTACTAAAGTCTACTAATAAATCATTTAAACATTAAATAAACCCAATTGGATTGTTCGGCCTAAAAAAGGATCAGTTATATCTAAGTTGGGATCAAGTACAGGTACTGTTTTATTATTACAGAGAAAAGGGAATCATTTAACCATTAAATAAAGCCAATAGGGCTGTTCTGCCCCCAATAAGGGGTAAT
The DNA here is from genome assembly GCF_000004195.4 of Xenopus tropicalis. Taxonomy (NCBI): domain Eukaryota; kingdom Metazoa; phylum Chordata; class Amphibia; order Anura; family Pipidae; genus Xenopus; species Xenopus tropicalis. Next base: position 109,547,506 of record NC_030683.2, on the reverse strand, counting down.
TATATCTTAGTTGGGATCAAGTACAGGTACTGTTTTATTATTACAGAGAAAAGGGAATCATTTAACCATTAAATAAAGCCAATGGGGCTGTTCTGCCCCCAATAAGGGGTAATTATATCTTAGTTGGGATCAAGTACAGGTACTGTTATATTATTACAGAGAAAAGGGAATCATTTAACCATTAAATAAACCCAATAAGGCTGTTCTGCCCCCAATAAGGGGTAATTATATCTTAGTTGGGATCAAGTACAGGTACTGTTTTATTATTACAGAGAAAAGGGAATCATTTAACCATTAAATAAAGCCAATAGGGCTGTTCTGCCCCCAATAAGGGGTAATTATATCTTAGTTGGGATCAAGTACAGGTACTGTTTTATTATTACAGAGAAAAGGGAATCATTTAACCATTAAATAAAGCCAATGGGGCTGTTCTGCCCCCAATAAGGGGTAATTATATCTTAGTTGGGATCAAGTACAGGTACTGTTATATTATTACAGAGAAAAGGGAATCATTTAACCATTAAATAAACCCAATAAGGCTGTTCTGCCCCCAATAAGGGGTAATTATATCTTAGTTGGGATCAAGTACAGGTACTGTTTTATTATTACAGAGAAAAGGGAATAATTTAACCATTAAATAAACCCAATAGGACTGTTCTGCCCCCAATAAGGGGTAATTATATCTTAGTTGGGATCAAGTACAGGTATTGTTTTATTATTACAGAGAAAAGGGAATCATTTAACCATTAAATAAACCCAATAAGGCTGTTCTGCCCCCAATAAGGGGTAATTATATCTTAGTTGGGATCAAGTACAGGTACTGTTTTATTATTACAGAGAAAAGGGAATCATTTAACCATTAAATAAACCCAATAGGACTGTTCTGCCCCCAATAAGGGGTAATTATATCTTAGTTGGGATCAAGTACAGGTACTGTTTTATTATTACAGAGAAAAGGGAATAATTTAACCATTAAATAAACCCAATAGGACTGTTCTGCCCCCAATAAGGGGTAATTATATCTTAGTTGGGATCAAGTACAGGTACTGTTTTATTATTACAGAGAAAAGGGAATAATTTAACCATTAAATAAACCCAATAGCACTGTTCTGCCCCCAATAAGGGGTAATTATATCTTAGTTGGGATCAAGTACAGGTACTGTTTTATTATTACAGAGAAAAGGGAATCATTTAACCATTAAATAAACCCAATAAGGCTGTTCTGCCCCCAATAAGGGGTAATTATATCTTAGTTGGGATCAAGTACAGGTACTGTTTTATTATTACAGAGAAAAGGGAATCATTTAACCATTAAATAAACCCAATAGGACTGTTCTGCCCCCAATAAGGGGTAATTATATCTTAGTTGGGATCAAGTACAGGTACTGTTTTATTATTACAGAGAAAAGGGAATAATTTAACCATTAAATAAACCCAATAGGACTGTTCTGCCCCCAATAAGGGGTAATTATATCTTAGTTGGGATCAAGTACAGGTACTGTTTTATTATTACAGAGAATAGGGAATCATTTAACCATGAAATAAACCCAATAGGGCTGTTCTGCCCCCAATAAGGGGTAATTATATCTTAGTTGGGATCAAGTACAAGGTACTGTTTTATTATTACAAAAAAAAGGAAATCATTTTTAAAAGGTTGAATCATTCATTTAAAATGGAGTCTATGGGAGATGGCGTTTGCAAGGTGAACTAATCCTTTTATTTAGGTGACTTTTTTAAATAAAACCCCCTTATGAAGGCGCTAGTTATTATAGCAGGTATGGCTTATGTTAACGATCAATGGACATTAAGGAGTAACCTTGTAGGTATTTCAATTTAGCCCTCAATGCACTTAATTAAGAACTTTGGGCCAAATTCAGTTTGATGCAAAAAGCTAATCTCCTAATAGTTCCAGATTTTCCCCATAGAACCAGATGTAATTAATTGGGAAAAATGTATCTCACTGTTTATCACGTCATGGTAAAAAAACTGGATTTTGAAGTTTTCTCTCCTCAAATTGAATCCTGGCCATAACTTTTCACGTGATAAGCCATAAAATAACGTTCTCTCGTGGAATTGCATTGGGTCCACCATGTAAAAAGAATTTAAATCCCAGATTACCCATCCTGCAGGTGAGGTTTTGGGTCTTGGGCCCCAGCATCACACTGGTTCTTTGACTGGGGAGAGGGAGAAGCTAGAATTATAGAGGTTAATTATTCTGTTATAATAGGTGGTAGATTTTCTTTTTAATATTTACCAGCACTGTCTAACCTGAAGCCTCCCAGCTCTTGAATTGCCTTTAGCCATTGGCGGGACACTGGTAGATGTAGGTTAACAATAACTACAGGGTTGCAGGTTGCTATCCCTGATTTTTTATTATTTATTTCTTCACCCACTCTTACTGAATTACCAGAGGTCCACTCTTCTTTATCTTTGGACATACACTGTAGCTGCTATTTCTGGACTACAGCAACCAAAATGGGAGGCGTGAGCTATTTATGATTTTTTGCTTAGATTCACCGATATATTGCACTGTGATTGCACAGAGATTGTTTAATTTAATCTCTTCTTCAGTGGAGCTTGTAACTTTATTTCCCTGACACTGACACATGCTGAGGTCTCTTGAGGTTAAAGATTTTTTCGCCCATATATGGGACCAAAATAATTGCAACTCCTATCACTGATATCTGATCACCCTATCTGATTAGGGTTTAGACAGATTACAATCTTGGAAATCCTGCATTGGGCTGTGGATTGGTTCCCCCCAATGGGTCTACATGGGCCACCTACATGATACAATTAATCCCACCACTTTGGCAGTTATATAAGTATATATTTTCATGTTCATCTTTTACGTGTTATCCTCTGATCTACGATCAGATCTGCCCACTATAGGTCACCAGTTGCACAACCGAATGAGTGGATCCAGATTTCTGCAGGAAAGCAAATGTTGATACTAAAAGATACTTTTTTAATATATAGAGAGAAAAATGCCCATCAATTAGTACTATAAGTACATTTAATATAATGTTCATATGGATCTCATGATAACACTTTAGAGATGGCTATACAGCAGGTCATATATTAGCATTTTATAGGTGTGGATAGAAGATATAGAAGTACTGTTACTGTGGATGGTTTGGGGAAGGGTCGGTTTCCAAGTGATACCACAGCAAGTTCCCTCTAGCAGTAGCACATCTCCAAAAATCTAAACAAAACAGTCTCACATCTCTATTTGTACTACAAATATCTGAACCATGAAGATTTCAGGAGCCGGGTGCACTTGTATAGGGGTCTGTATACTTATACAGGGGATCTTTGACTGCTGGGGAAACTATGAGTTGGGTTTACTAAATATCAGAAAAATACAGATATCATTTTCAGCCGATGGCAAGATATATGGCATGGTTACAATACAGAGATTGAACCAAAGCAGTATTTCTACATTAGCCTGAAGCTTTATATTGTTAAGGTATCCCAAAGTGATATCTTGGGCTATCCCAAATGCAATTCTCTATTCCTACATGCAATTTACTGAAATATAGTAGTTGACCAGACCCTGAATTCCTTTAGGGAAACTGTGGGCTGTATATGCATGTTTGCAGTTTTACCTGTTACATTCTGCAGTGTTGATTGCCAATTAACAGCTTAAAGTGCCCATCTGCTCCCAATGTAGTCCTCTTTCATTGCCCACCTACAATATCATAGCTACATTGCCCAGAACCTAGATACACTGTAAAGTGTTGCACTACGTTGCTTAACACCCACTCCAAACATCATGGTTACATTGTCCACCATAGACAACAATGGTCTATTTCTGTTATTATGGCGGAAATGCATGCTCAACTGTGGTTTCTTGACTAGACTTGAGTAATTCTTAGAGTACCACACTCAACTGGAATACTTCAAAATGTATTTGAAATTTATTTCAAACACCAACTGTGCTCTATCTTAAGGATAACAAATAATAAATTTTGATAGTATTCCCGTTGAGTGTGGTACTATGCTATATATATATATATATTAAGCATTGCTAAACCCATATACTTTTTCACCTGTGCTGTGCTGTACCATTCATAAAGGAGAACGAAACCCTTGAAAACAATATGGCTAGACTTGTCGTATTATATATACTGGACTTACTCAGCATCTCTATAGTAGTAATGATCCAGTAATTCAAAGTTGTCACAGGAGTTCCCCATCTTGGACTCTGTTAGAAGAGTCAGTGACACTGCACATGCTCAGTGTGCTCTGGGCAGCTATTGAGAAGCTGAGCTTGTCGGAAAATGAGGTTTGTCTGTCATGGTGATGCTACAGGGCTGATTATTATTTTCTAATGCCAATTGTACTGTTTTCAGAGCTGCCACACACTAATAATCTCTATTATTTGCTTATATAATAGAGAATATTTGATATTATTATCAGCCTAATATTGTGACATTTATATTCTATATACACATTATATTGTGTGTCAGCCCCTAAGCTCAGGTAAGTATGTACAGTGAATCAGTAGAAAAGTAGATGGGGAGCTACTGGGGGCATCTTTGGAGGCACACATCTTCTCTACTAAAAGGCTGGTATAGAAGTCCAAAATATAATGTACAACATTTCTAGCCGTATTGTTTAGTTAAGCTTTAGTTCTCCTTTAAATGCATTATCCCAGACTGAGCTGTGAGAGATTTGATGATATCTGTGACATTGCCTACATGGTGGTTACTCTCACTGCACAATCTTATTGCAAACCAATTGGGAATGAGTGCTGCCACAAAGGTTATTTCAGTGATTTCATCAAGCTCCGCTCCCTTTGCACAGTGAACAAGAACTCAGTTTTGGAAAAACAAATGGGGAATCGGCGATTCTTCTGAAAATCACTTATTTGCGGGTTAAACCACCATGATTACACACAAATCTCAACCATAATTATACTGTGGATATCAAGAACAAGACCACAAGACTGTAAAAAACTATAAGCTTTGTCACCATGTTTTCAAAATAGTTGTAAATGTTTCTTTTGTTTAGTTACAGATCTATGATGATCTGGATGTCGAAACCAGCAGCATTTTTAACTATGATTATTCCACATCCTCAGAGAGCAATGATGTGGCCCCATGCGACCTGCAAACAACAATTATTTTTGACCGCAGTTTCTTACCAGCATTCTACAGTATATTGTTTCTTCTGGGAATCTTAGGCAATGTGCTTGTGATGGTGGTGTTGCTGCAGAACCGTAAGAGGCTGCAGAGCACCGACATCTTTCTCCTACACCTGGCATTGGCTGATATCCTGCTGGTAGTTACCTTGCCTTTTTGGGCAACCCAGGCTGTGTCGGGCTGGCTTTTTGGAAATGTGTTGTGTAAAACTGTGGCTTCCATTTTCAAGATCAACTTCTATGCTTGCACCTTTCTTCTAGTCTGCATCAGCTGTGACCGATATCTGGCAATAGTCTATGCCGTACAGGTATACAAGAAACACCGGACAAACTTGGTGCATTGGAGTTGCCTGTTTGTGTGGTGCCTGTGCGTTGGACTCAGTGTTCCAGACATGGTGCATTTCCAAGTTGCCTACGAACCTCGTACAAACGTGACAGAGTGCCAGCCAGTCTTTGGCTCCTCCAATTTCAAAACCTGGAGAGTCTCCATGGCATTTCTCTACCATATTGTAGGATTCTTGCTCCCACTGTGCTTCATGCTGTACTGTTACACTCATATCATTCACACTCTGTTTCAGACTCATGGATTTAAGAAACAGAGAGCCCTGCGAGTCATAATTACTGTTGTGGTGGCATTCTTCTTGTGTTGGACTCCCTACAACATAGTGGCCCTGTTGGACACATTGAATTTGTTGCATGTTCTTGCTGACAACTGCACCATAGACAGTAACATTGATATTGCACTGTCAGTCACCTCTGGGTTGTGCTATTTCCATTCCTGCCTGAATCCTCTGCTTTATGCCTTTGTTGGAGCTAAATTTAAGAAGAAGTTGGTTGAACTGTTGAGCAAGCTCAGCTGCATTTGCCCTCAGATTGTGAAGAACTATATCAAGCACAGCCCTTCAGCCAAATCTTCCACTTGGTCGGAATCAGGAGAAACCTCGATATCTAGAATGTGAAATGGTCTTCCTGAAAGCAAAATGTCAACTCCAAGGACGGACTGGCCATTGTAATGCTCTTGCTGGCTGCACATTGCAACTATCAGGAATGCTGAGTGGCATATCTGACATTAGAAAACAAACCAAACTGAAACAGCTTTTTTACCTTTTCACACATGGTTACAGCTTTAGTTTGTTTTGGAAAAGCTTTAACAATGACCCAGTTCCAAGTCCTCCAGGTCATCTGTAAAGAAACTAGGCACATAGCAGGGCTCATCATCTTTATTATCAAAATGATTTAAAAAAAAAAATAGATCCACTTTGAAACAGGTTGACCCTAAATTTATAACTAAAATGTCCAGGAAAAGGGTGGCCTTACAGAATGTTTGTAAAAAAACATGCCCAGCAGCAGCTTCAGCTTTCAAACATTGATTGTATAGACAGTACCATGGCTTTTGGGATGTTTGACTTGGAGCCACAGCGATCCCCCCACCAGTTTTGCAAAAATGCACCCATGTTGTTACATGTATATTAAGGTATAGGTATATTTCTGTATCAACATTGCCTTAAAGCAGTGATCCCCAACCAGTGGCTCTGGAGCAACATGTTGCTTCTCAGTCCATTGGATATTGCTCCCAGTGGCCTCAAAGAAGGTGCTTATTTTGAATTTCTGGCTTAGATGAAAGTTTTGGTTGCATAACAAACAGCTGCATTAACAGAGCCTCATGTAGCAAATCTGCGTAGGGGCTACCAAATAACTAAATCAAAGCCCTTATCTGGTACCCCGAGGTACATTTTTCATGCTTGTGTTGCTCCCCAACTCTTTCTACATTTGAACATTGCTTACGGGTAGAAAAAAATGGTTGGGGACCCCTGCCTTAAAGCATGAATCTATGGCTAATATTTTAGCTGTACATTTATATTTTTAAATAGCTATATATGTGTTTGCTGTATATGTATATATACTGTATTTGTGTTCTTAATGCCAGTTAGTCTCTGTATTGGTCATAGTTGATATCTACATACACAGCAATAATATAGTAGCCGTTTCGGAATAAATGCAACACTTTTATAGGTGTGAATGAAAAACTGACACAGAGTTAAGCAGAACTTTCTGGTTTTTTTCTGAAAATAAATGCTGACTTTAAAACGTTAAATGTAACTGAGCCTTTTCAATGCACGTTAAAATTAAATGAGAAGTTAGGATTTGCTCATTCACATGCAGTGCCGCCAGGGGTGGAGCAATCGGAGAAGGCAAGGTGGCCTGGGAGGAAGGGGAACCCCTAGAAACCATACACAATCCATGGACTCAAACCAGCCTGCACCCATGCCATGGGATTTGTACATGTGTGGAGAGGGGGCGTTGGTTACAGGTAGCCACACTGTAGCTACATACGAGCTGTATGGCTTATTACCACAGGGCTCATTAGCCATTTAGCATTTGGGGTTTATGTGTGTCTGAAGACCGAGGAGAAAAAAACTTAGAGATCATAGAGGTATAAATAAGGCATTAGTCATTCCAGTCCATATTGAATGGTTTAAGGGAAGGGCAGAATGGATGATCCAGGGACTGGTCCGATTGCCATCTTGGAGTCAGGAAGGAATTTTTTCCCCTCTGCGGCAAATTAGAGAGGCTTCAGATGGGGTTTTTTGCCTTCCTCTGGATCAACTAGTAGTTAGGCAGGTTATATATAGGCATTATGGTTGAACGAGATGGACGTATGTCTTTTTTCAACCCAACTTACTATGTTACTATGATACTAGCCCTGGGCTCTCAGCAACACAAGGGCCACTTGAGGGTAAGTACAAATTTAAGTACAGGTATGGGATCCCTTATCCGGAAACCCATTATCCAGAATACTCAGAATAACAGAAAGCCTGTCTCCCATAGACTCCATTTTAATAAAATAATTCAGAATTTTAAAAATGATTTTCTTTTTTTCTGTAATAATAAAACAGTACCTTGTACTTGATCCCAACTAAGATATAATTACCCCTTATTGGGGGCAAAACAGCCCTATTGGGTTTATTTAATGGTTAAATGATTCCCTTTTCTCTGTAATAATAAAACAGTACCTGTACTTGATCCCAACTAAGATATAATTACCCCTTATTGGGGGCAAAACAGCCCTATTGGGTTTATTTAATGGTTAAATGATTCCCTTTTCTCTGTAATAATAAAACAGTACCTGTACTTGATCCCAACTAAGATATAATTACCCCTTATTGGGGGCAGAACAGCCCTATTGGGTTTATTTAATGGTTAAATGATTCCCTTTTCTCTGTAATAATAAAACAGAACCTGTACTTGATCCCAACTAAGATATAATTACCCCTTATTGGGGGCAGAACAGCCCTATTGGGTTTATTTAATGGTTAAATGATTCCCTTTTCTCTGTAATAATAAAACAGAACCTTGTACTTGATCCCAACTAAGATATAAATAATCCTTACTGGATGCAAAACAATACTATTGGGTTTAACTAATGTTTTATTGATTTTTTAGTAGACTTAAGGTATGGAGATCCAAATTACAGAAAGACCCCTTATCTGGAATACCCTTGGTCCCGAGCATTCTGGAAAACGGGTCCTATACCTGTACAAGGAATATATTATATATTAGGTATTATAATCAGCAGGAACGTCCAGCCCCTGTTGAATTGACCAGAGTGGGCTTAATGGAATCATTTTACTACAATTAGTCAGGAAGTAGGAAGCAGGAAAACTAGTAGAAGCCAAATTCTGATTGGCTGCTATAGGTTACCATTTCTGAGGGTTGCAAAACAAATAGTGCATTTCTGTTTTGTGACCTTTTTGTACTCTTTGGTATTTAATTGATTGGAGTACCATTTGGGAATCAGGCACATTTGGCAATTGTTGGTGTTTTAAAATCCATTTTGTTGGTGTTAATAACATCAGATTCTCAAACGTGCAGTTACATTGCTAGAAATGGGGTTCCGCCAACACTTTAACATGAATATAAAACCATTTCGGCATGCTAATATAAATAAATCTAAAAACTGGGATAAAGGCACTAGTAAATCTGGGGTTAGGCTGATTCAAACTATCATTTCCCTGTAAGTCCAGTTTAGGGTTAATGCCACTTCTGTGAGTCCCTGTGTTCCTCAGTGTTGGGGAGTGGTGGTTCAGCTACAAGATGTGGTTATTACTCATTACACAAATCTATCCTTATATGACTTTGTTGCCATCTGATGTGCAGAGGATGACTAATTCTGGGTTCTTTTAACTTCGTGTAATTGGTATCATTTAAAGGAAAGCAAAATTAACACGTTGGTTTCTAATGTTCTCATGTTCAATAGTAAAACAAATGTAATTATTCATTGGATGAAATGATTCAGCGACTGTTTGAGAGTACAGTATCTTCAGAACACAGCACCGCGAAGCATTCAGTCGGCCAGAGAGAGAAAACGATGCCATTTTATGCCTGAAGAAAGGGAAAATCTATCCTGCTTGGAGACTAGGGGGCTGATTTACTAAATATTACATTTATGAATTCTTCTGAAGAATAATGTTCCCATTTATAAAAACATTCCTATCAAAAATATTTTCCTTATTGATAAAAAACATCTATCAAACTGATACCACCTACTGAGTGGTGGGGCCCAGTGATGCTTAGCACCAACCCCGAGCACTACTATCACCTGTCTGTATGCCGCAGACGTGTATTGCATGCAAGGAGCAAGGAGAAAACAGAGTATTCAGTGTCTGTATTTCCATTTTTAGATAAGGCAGATGGTTTGAGATTACTGAAGGATAAGTGGAGGCTGGAAGCTGCTGGTGTGTAGCATACAGTACACAAAAACATTTCCTTTATAATAGGTACATTTTACAGTAGGGAAATGTATTGTACAGGGCAAATCTATGTAGAGAGGCAAGTAGCAAAGCCATACCAAACGGCTTTGGCCTTTCTCCCCCACACAACCAGACCATAATGTAAAGGTAGCCATACATGCTAAGATCCGCTAGCTTGGCGGGGTCACCAAGCGAGAGGACCTTCTCCTGATATTCCCACCTATGGGTTGACGATATTGGGCTAATTCGGTCGTTTGGCCCTGGGGCGAGATCACCAAGCAAACGCATCCTTTATATCTTCTCCTGATATTCCCATCTACCGGTGGGCAATATTGGGCTAATCCAGTCGTTTGGCCCTGGAGTGAGGTCACCAAGCGAGCGGATATTCTCCCGATATTCCCACCTACGGGTGGGCGATATCAGGCTAATTTGGTCCTTTGGCCCTGAGGCGAGGTCACCAAGCAAACGCATCTTCTCCTGATATTCCCACCTACGGGTGGGCAATATCGGGCTAATCCAGTCGTTTGGCCCTGGGGCGAGGTCACCAAGCGAGGGGATATTCTCCCGATATCCCCACCTACGGGTGGGCGATATCAGGCTAATTCGGTCGTTTGGCCCTGGGGTGAGGTCACCAAGTGAGCGGATCTTCTCCCGATCTTCTGGCCCGTCGTTAGTACCCATACATGGGCCGATAAGCTGCCGAATTGGTCTAAGGGACCGATATTGGCAACTAGAATCGGCCTGTGTATGGCCACCTTTACCCTCCCAGATAGTAGGGGTACAGATGAGTTGACATGGGGTGCAGAAACAAGGAGCTGGCCTAATAATGAGCCTCCCTTACAGTGTGCTATTGTACATACTGCAGTCTTATTGGAAAGGTTTTGTTATTAATATGATTTTTTTTCTGCTCACATAGAAAGCTGTTGCTGAAGAATAACTTTACAGCACATACTCATTCTTATGTTAAATGACTAATTTGAATCTGAATCTTTCTGCGGCAGGTATAAAGGGAATTTGTAGAATGAAAAGAAAACAATAACGGCTTGATGTGAGCGGGAGCCGAAGTCATAATGAGACTGATTTAACACCGCATTAAACAGGCAGATCAAAGAAGGCAAAGTGTCAGTTTTTGGATTAAGAACATTTGCCCGTTCGCACAAAAAACGTAATGAATACAGATGATGGCGGGACACGGCTCATATACTGAATGCAGTAGTCAGAGAAACAGTTAGAGAGTAGTTAGAGAAACAATTACTAGGAAATAAAGAATACTGAGATCAATGAAGCTAAAGGCCAAGTATCCCTGCTGTCTATGACAATCTTAAAAATCATGAGTAACGTCGGATCCTGACCCGCCCTTCTCCCAACCAACACCCCCCTTTTACCTCTTTACTTACCAACCCCAATAAACACACGAACACCAATTCTTGGGATAAAATGGCCGCAGAAAATTTATTAACAACAATCAAAGTTTTAATTTAAAACATAACATAAATAACAAATGTGAAACAAAACATCTCAAACATAACACAAATGTTTGTATAACAAATAAACCAACTTTTAAATAACCAAACACTGTAACAATCCAATAACTGCGCAGCGCAACTGGCGCTGCCAGCTGCCCTTCTAGCCCGGAACCAACTACCCAACAAAACTCACCTCCTGATCCACTTTCTTACCCCTGAGGTTCCAAGCATGCCAGTCCCACTTAACTATAAAACTCCCCTCCTAACCCAACCATTGTTTTCCCCCAACTCAATCACCCCACCCACAACACTCCGCTATCTCCACCTCTGTAGGGAGGAAGGGTGGGCGTTTTACTATGCTGACTAAAATGGATTGAGACGCGGGAACGGTTTACCAGCATTTATACCCTTTATGAATCAACGAATCACCTGCAACTGGGAGTGGCTAAGTCTGTCCAACGTATCTGTCATGCCCCTGCTTCCCTACGTTTCACTACGGGTCATTGGGCTACTGGACATATGTCTTTGCAGTCATGAAATACCTTCCATATGTCTCTGTTGCTCAGTCAAGTTAGAACAGACTGGACCTCCCAGGGCCCAACAGGGAACCTAATGTCTGGGTCCTACTATCACAACTTAGAAATAATAAAATGTGTTTAAAAGTATTGCCCTGCCAGACTGCCTTCCCAGACTAGTACCAGTAGGATATGGGTCACACTGGACTCTCTTATCTAACTTTGATAACTGGTAGAGGAAGGTGAGAGGGTTCTGCAATTACACTAGTGATGTGACAGTTGACCTCAACCCATGGGACCCATGGTATTACCCTTAGATCAGGCATGTAAAAGGAGAAGGAAAGGCTAAGTCACTTGGGGGTGCCAAAATGTTAGGCACCCCCAAGTGACTTAGAGCGCCTACCTTGTACCCCGGGCTGGTGCCCCTGTACGGAGGGAACAGCACCAGCCCGGGGTAGCTGCCGGCGCTTCCTCCTTCCTCCTCGCTTGCGCGCGCATGCGCAGTAGAGTGAAAAGCCGAACTTTAACATTAAAGTCGGCTTTTCACTCTACTGCGCATGCGCCGGCCGGCGGATTTCGCCGGCAGCGCGCAAAGGAAGGAGGAAGCGGTGTCTACAGGTGCCCCGGGCTGGTGCTGTTCCCTCCGTACAGGGGCACCAGCCCGGGGTACAAGGTAGGCGTTCTAAGTCACTTGGGGGTGCCTAACATTTTGGCACCCCCAAGTGACTTAGCCTTTCCTTCTCCTTTAAGGTTAATTCTAGTATTTTACTATTGCAGGTTTAGGTTGAGTTTGAGTCAGACTGCTGCTGAAGTTTCCCTGTCTAGGAACCTAATGTATGCGCACAAGTAGCAGATAGAGCAAAAAGCCATGGGTAAGGGTTAGGTGCGGGTCCTACAATGGCAACATATTGCATATTAGGGTTAACCTTAACTTCACTGGGCCCATGCCCAGGCTCCCAATAACATGCACCTTGTTCCTCAGGTGGAAGCCAAAGAGGACGTGCTAACTAATTGGTCCGTATAACTATATAACTGTATGTAGGGGTCCAGAGAAACCTTTTCCCTGTTTTTTGTCTGTAACATCTTCCAGCCCAGTTACAGGCTGGACAGCAATCTAATTGGATGGGAACCCCAGTGCACCTCTGGGAAAAGAGGCGGACCCAGGGAGAGCCTTGCTTTGGAGCCAAATCCTAGGGTTAGACTAGCAGAGGTCATAAAGGAACCCCTGCTGCAGCAGCCAACCAGAGCCATGGAAGGAGAGAGCAGCAGATGGAGTAAGAGAGCAGTGGACAGTGACAAGAGTGGCTGGGTGGTACTCAGCTTGAGACAAGCCTTGAGCTCCAGCCACATAGAGAAAGCTTTCGACATCCTGCTCAGCTGCCTGTGGATGCCTGTTGCTATCCTGGTGTCCCCTGTGTGAGGACAGGTTATGCTCATGTACCTGCTATGTGGGGGCAACTATCTTAGCTAAAAGGAGAGGTACTTTGGGGCAGGTAGCTCTACTGGAGGTGTTAAAGAGCTCTTGGGGAAGGGACACATTGCCAGGGAACTGAGCAAGCATTTGTCCAACCAGAGAAGCAAACTGAGAGTGTGCCGGGGGTTGGGTTCCAAACCCTGTTTCATGCTTTATTCATCTGAAGGTAAAGTTCATCTTTTTTACTGCAAATTTGTGTGTGATTTATTTTTCCTAGTGATATTCCCCTCAGGTGTGCTCCTCAGGGCCTACTAGGTAAAAGCCCTACGCTGTAAACCCCAGTATCTTTCATAAGCAAAGCAATTCAGGGCGGCTGGATTCTAAACACAGGTAAGGAGAGTGTGATCCTGTTCTACGGGAGTGTGCTAATAAAGGGTAACTAGTGATGAGCCAATCTGCCCCGTTTCGATACGCCATAAAATTTGCGAAACAGCAAAAACATTTGTGAAACGCATTTGTCGCGCAATTTTTTTTTGTCGCCCGTGTCTATTTTGTCACCCGCGCCTGCGTCTATTTTTTGATGCCCAATTTGTCGCGAACGCGCCCTTTGTTGCCGCGACCGAGCCCAATTTTACACGACCGTGCCCTTTTTTTGACGTGACCACACCCTTTTTTTGACGTGACTACGCCCAATTTGACGTGCAACAAAAACAATTCTGCGCGACGAATTTTTCCGCAGCAAATTTTCACGGAAGTTTCGCAAATCAATTCTCCAATGGCGAAATGCGGAAATTCACTGCAAATCCATGCCTGGCGAAAGAATTCGCTCATCGCTAAGGGTAACGTATAAAAGCCCATATGTAATAAAATCCACAAATTTTGCCCAGGAGAAGTAACCCACAGCAACCAATAAGATGTTTGCTTTTCAACAACTGACTAGTAGATGCTTTTTGGTTGCTGGGTGGGTTTCTGAACCTCGGTTAACATAACTGTTTATTGGTGAAATGAAAGGCACAAAAAAACTAGTGTAATTTTCCATGTTTTTTAACATTTCACCCTGTCCTCCAGCCTAAATCTATTGCAGAGTGCAGAGACCTGGGAATCGCCTGCTTCACCAGCACTGTATTCATTAGGGGTAGAAGAGGGTAGGAACTTAGACACCCTCCCTACTGTCATTCAGACATTTAGAGCATCAGCAATGGATGCAATGGGCTCGACCCTTGCTTCCTGCTCTGTGGGTTGGACTTTTACAAGGGGCTGTCCGGTTCAAAACTGCACGCCTGGATTTTAGAACCCTGAAACCCACACAGAATCCTCCCCTGATTTGGAAAGTATTTTTCCCCATTCTCCGTGCTTGCAGAGCTGAATTGCACACAAGCTGATGGACATGATATTGTGCTTCAAGGACAATGAAAGGTTAATATAAATTAAAAATATGTCTAAAGGCATTCTTTTTAAGTACTTACTGCATATCTAAATTCCCAGATCCCTGCTTGCTTCTCTGAGATATGGTGCTGGCAGCCTACAGCAGTGTGACGCCTACAGTGACATCACTGAAATCTCTCTCCCCTTCCTGTAGGTGCCAGCGGCAGCCTTCCTATTCTCTGAGCATGTGTGTAACTTGATCCTGTCTCCTGTTCTGAGCTACACATGCCCACCAGCCAATCAGAAGCGGATCTGGCAGAGGGGAGGGGGGGAGGGAATGAAACACATGTGCAGTATGAAGCAAGGAGGGAAAGGAAGGGAGAATACCTTTTTAGAGATGGCTGCCTGTTCTAGAAAATGTGAAGTAAGTGTGACTGAGTAAATATTTGATTAGGTGAGCCAAAAGTGTGGTGTTTTTACTAAACAATAGGAGGACTATTGGGCAGTATGCTTTTTACATTTTGACTTGCATTCTCCTTTAAGTTCTGGTGGAAATTATTGCGGTTTCAGTCTAAATTTGTTGCATTTGTTTAATCAATGAGCTTTTAGACTCTATTGTTCTGCTTAGCAATATACAAGTAATATACAAGTATTCGCCCACAGTTTTTGTTTTTTTGAAGGCTACACATAAGTTGTGAAGCTGGTTACCATTGTGGCTGCTGTTCTGTGAATAGCCTCTTGTTATGAGAATCTATAGATGTGGTCTACAGTGGTATAAATATGTGGGGGGAGAGGAAAAGCCCACACAAGGGGTGGTAGATTCATATCCTGGGAGGGTGACACGTCTGTTCGGCAGTGGAATATATGATGTTAGTGATAACGGTCACTGGCTGCACTATGGGCAAACCATGCACACTGTCAACAAATAAATATGTGCAGGGATGAGTCCAAACATCTTTTATTACATTACCCCCTGAATTTAATAAATTCAAATAAAAATATATTGTTTCCAGTATTTAGACTTATAGACCCACAAGTGCTGAGTGCTTATTGGCAGCTGAGGTTCAACTTTATTGTCTGCGGTTTTGTTTTCCTCCTATCCTTGTACACAAGAACCATAAGTAGTACATAAGCAACACTTGTTACATAGTATTTTCATATAGATGTCTGCATTTAAACAAAGCTCTGGGTAAAAATAAAGAAGTGAAAGGTATGACATGAGCACCCACAGCAATCAACATACCTTCAGCTTCCTCTGTCTCGTCAACACCCTCCAGCGACACAACAGTTACTGTAACTCTGGGCAGGGTGGGGTCTCATTCACATATCACATGGTATAAATAAGGTGGGGGCTGATTGAGTTAACATTGCTTGTTTTTACTAATAGTTAACAACAGATGTTTGGAAATATCTGAAATAAGTAGAAATCAATGTACCTGTAGTACTAAGAAAAATGAAGGCGCTGCCCAACCCAAGAGAAGCCCCAGAGAGGAAAGGAACATATGTAGTCTGACAGGGACCCAGGATCAGTAACTCAGGTACCAAGAGCACTGCTACAGGTCTGGGTTTTGTCTCCTTTACTCAAGCGGACTGTTTTACTTTACATGGTTTAAATTCATGAGAACTTCAGTACTGAAATTTTGCCCATGGAACGACGAATGCTATGTTTCCCCGCTGAGTGGAGTTGGAATCTTGAGAGTATATGACCTCCTTCTCTCCCCCTCACTCATCACCTCCTCTCACTCTCGCATCCAGGACTCACGAGCTGCACCCATCCTCTGGAACGCTCTTCCCATCCCATTAAGCACTGCCAGACTCTCCAAGCCTTTTTCACCTTTTCATTCAAGCCTATAACCTAAACCCTCAGAAATGAGATTGCCCACTGAGCACCCCTAATCTTACTCGCTAACCACTGGTTTTCACCTCTCACTCCGCCCTTACTGTCACTTTACACACCTACATGAACTCTAACTCCAGGCTAGTTACTCTGAACTTATGTCTAAGCCACCCTCCCTTTTAGAATGTAAGCTCTTGTGAGCAGGGTCCTCCCCCTAGTGTCTCGAATCCTCTTCCAAATGTAACTGTAACCCATTTTTGTGAATCATTTATATGTACACGTTAACTGTTTTTTGTACCACTTTATTCTGTAAAGCGCTGTGTAAACTGATGGCGCTATATAAATAATAATAATATGTTCAGCAGGGGCTATTACACTAGAGCACAAGTGATGTTTCTTAAAGAAAATCCTGCGGTTCCTGTCCAGAAGCCCCTGGGATAATCCACCAGGATGGTCCACTCCCTGTGATCTTGCTTCCAGGGGCCTCAAAGTAGGTCCCCATGGGGCTACCAAATCACATCCTCAAAGATGCTTGTGTGGATCCTCAAACCTTTTTAGAGCTGAGTGTGGCTCACAAGTAAAAAAAGGTTGGGTACACCTGCATTACTGGAACCATAAGACATCCACTTGGACAGATATGTAGAAGAAAGTCTGCCAGAGTTTGGTTAAAGTTTGAGGGTAATTAGGGAATGTGTTACAATGGCAAGTTCATCTTGTGTCCTATTGATATGAACAATCTCTACACATCCAGCCCCATGACAGAGTGTAAGAGCGCATTTATCTAGAACAGGATTACCCACCCACCTTGTCTGTAAGTGTTTGGAATTACTTCAGGCTTGGCAAAGACTATTACCTGCAGGTAAAAAATATAAATGATAAAGGGGCACAGGCCTTTAGTGTGTACCATATAAGAATGTATTTATACATAGTTTGCACTTACAATGTGTCATGGGTTAAAACCCATTGCCTGATGAGCTGTGTAAGTGTCTGATGACATTTTGTAAGTGCAATTTTACCTATTTATAAATACATTTTAATGGCACACCGACCCCAGGGGAAAAAAACTCTTTGTGTCACATCAATTGTCACATTTTATTTGTTATCCTTATTTTCAGGCCCTCTACTATTCGGTTTCCAGCCTGTCATTCACATCACTGCATGGTTGCAAGGATAAATTGGTACTATTTGTTATTATTAGTTTTATCATGTATTTATAAAGCGCCAAACTATTTCATGTGCTGCTATTCCCAGGCATAGGGCAATGCCCGCCAGTTATATACATTATAAGGGAATGAATCACCAGTAAAGTACTGTTTTTAGTGTTCTGTTCACTTTTGTGTGCAAAATAAACATACCCGTGTGCAATCCCTTTTAATGGCCACTAGGGGGCACGCAATGCACAAAATTGCAGTACAGTACCTGTAAATAAAGGAAACTATATGGCCAAACCATACATTTAAAATGCTGCATCCTTTTAGATATTTGACACAGATTCAATGGCAGATAACTGTACATTGAAATGGCAGCTAAAGGATAATTGGTTAGCTAAGCAACCTAAAGGTCTGCCCTTTAGGTTTATTATTATTATTATTATTATTATTATTATTATTATTAATAATAATAATAATAATAATAATAATAATAATAATAATAATAATAATAATAATAATAATAAATCAATTTTAAAGTACCAACATATTCCACAGAGCTGTACATCCCCTCCAGCAGAACCTGGAAAAGGTAGAAAAGAGTATTTTACCAGGTCTGCTGACAAAAAATGGTGTGTGAGTAGGAAATGTTGCGATAGGCACTCA
This sequence comes from Xenopus tropicalis, assembly GCF_000004195.4. NCBI lineage: Eukaryota > Metazoa > Chordata > Amphibia > Anura > Pipidae > Xenopus > Xenopus tropicalis. The sequence goes on along the minus strand of NC_030683.2, from coordinate 109,529,198 downwards.
TAGTTGTGTAACCTCTATTTCAGCTCAATAGGGTTACACTGCACTCTCTTACACAGAATAGGCCTTTGCTAAGTGGAAGAGGAAAGGGAGGGTGTTGTGCAACTACACATCTATTGCTGCTATGCAGAATAATAAAACAGAGGGCATCAGAGGTTCTTGCAAATAACAAAATAATAAGTGTTTATTTAACACCCACAGGGTTACTCACAATACAGCTTCAGAGGCCAGAGGTACAGTCTCACATACAGGGGCCGATTCACTAAAGTGCGATAAAACGTGCGCTATTTATAGCGTGCGGTAAAAATTTTATTGCGTCTTAATTTTCGCGACTTTTTGCACGATTCGCTATAAGCATACTTGCGCTATTTTACCCGCTATATTGCATGCATTATGTAACTCGCGATGACTATTTTCAAGCGGTATTTGACGGTACATGCGCTAAATAACGCACGCGAATAGTCACCGCATATGAATAGTAGCTTAGAAATAGTGTATATAAATTGTCGCCACATATAAATGCTAGCATATAAATGGTATCATATAAATAGTAGATGCCTATAAATAGTAGCCAATAGTGATGAGCAAATGTGTTCTGGTTATCTTTGGTGAAAAATTAGCAAATCCTTCGAAAGATCCACGAAACAGCAAAAATGTTGTGTGGGCAAAAAAATTGTTGCCCACGACTATTATTTTTTGACGCTTGTGTAAATTTTTGGACGTGCAGTGAATTTTTGCGTGGCGAATTTTTTTAAGCGTTTTGCCATTGGCAGATTGTTTTGCGAAACGCATGAAAAAATACGCCGCACGTCCAAAAATTTGCTGCGAATCCATGCCTGGGGAAACATTTCATCATTTGTAGCCGCATATAAATAGTCGTGCGAATGAATGCACACCATGTTAGCCATACACGCCAATACTTGCGGAAAATTACTGTATTAAAAATGACCATTTCCCTGCAAACTGGCGGCTGCGTCACTCTAGGGGAAACACATACTTCAATAAATAGCACTGCAAAGTCCTTATTTTATTGCCAAAAGCTCATTTACTGTACTTTTCTATAATTATTATACCTAGTAATGTATTTTGTGGTAAATATTTACCGCTACAGTACTGTATATTATGGCGACTAAATATTTACCGCTATAGTACTGTATATTATGGCGACTAAATATTTACCGCTATAGTAGCGAAATTCCATACATGCCAAGACTTTAGTAAAATTTGGTAAAAAGACACAGACTTGAATAAATAACACTGTAAGTCCATATTTTATTGGCAAAAACTCATTTACTGTACTTTTCTATAATTATCGCCTGCCTGTAGTAGGTGTTAATTTTTGCATAGCCGAATGCGATATTTAGCGCGCCTAAGTGATTATGAATCATGCGATTGTATTCTTTTCAGCGAGGAAATGAACGCATGCGTTAAAACTAGTGCATGCGGTCGCACGAAAAATAACGCATGCGATATGGCGACTTAACGCACGCAATAATACTATGGTGAATCGCGCGCTAATTATCGCGTCTATTTTAACACAAAAAAGCGTGCAATAAATTTTATCGCACTTTAGTGAATCAGGCCCACAGAGTGTAATACAGACTGACACTCCCCTGCGGACAGACTTGGCAGCAATCTCACTTCACCTCTGCGTCACACTCTGTAGTGGATCCCTCAGGGAATTCTCTATCCTGATTCCCTATTTACTTGGATCCCTACACTACAGGCAATGTGGCCTGGGAGATATACCTCCAAAACTGCAAGTCCTATGTAGGAGCTCAGAACTGCTCTTTCTAGCTCGACCCTAACTGCTTTACACTCCTAGAGTGGTACTATAAAGGGAGCTACACCTGCCACTATCTAATGCCTCATTCACGGGTCCCTGTTCCCCGACTTCACTGGGTCTGGGCCCATGCCCTGGGCTCACAGCAACATCCACCCTGCTCCTCAGGTGGAAGCAAAGATGAAGGTGCCACTCCTTTCCCAGCACTATACCAAATATACCATGCACTAGCCAATAGCACACATATGTTAATGAACTCACTTAGATACATTCCCTTCTGCCCAGCAACTAAGGGAACTAAACCTGTAGGGATTTAAAGCCATAGGGGCCATTTAACCCTATGGGTCCCTACAGTTGCTATATAGTTCGAGATGAAATTTAACTGCTTTAATACCCAAGTGATGTGAAATACAAGAATAAAGAGCACAACATCTGCAGTAGCCCATATGTAAGTAAAATGCCATTCTGTAGCACAAATTTCACAACTTGTCCGCTATCTTTGATATAACTAGGTAAATGTAATACTAAAGGTTGGAGATAAGAGTCAGTTAAATCAGAAAGGGCTTCCCCAGGGAACCAACACCCCCAACTATGGGTCTACCTAAGGGGGGGGGGGTCTCTCTAATTTATGCAACTTGGGTAAATGATGAAAAATGTCATAGGGCGTGCTACTTTCAAAAATTCACCTAAATCTAACGGGCAGTGAATGAAACTGTTCTTCTCCTGAGACAAAAGATCCCTCATGGTCAAAAAAGTGTTTCTTTATCAAAATTCCTGCCAGGCCAGAAAATTCATATGTCTGAGAAATCCAAAATGGCTAAATATGTCTCTACTTCAACTACCTAACTGCAAACCAAGTATTTTTAAAAATGGCATGCTTTCATTTTATCATCTTATCACCCACATGTCATTAGGTAGTAAGTAGTAAATATAATAGCTTGTTCCCAACGTGTATTGGGTTATTAAACTCAGTGGCATGTAGAGACCATAAAACCATAAAGTATAAATGAAATATACCTACAGTATTTTAATGTTAGTGCTACTGCAAAATCAATACATTTCCATGTTTATGTGTGGGAAAACTCTCCAAAAAGGCTGCCATTGTAGCCTGAACTGTTGGACTCAGCAGACAGCAGCCAGGCAAAGTTATTGTCTAGACCTGAGTGCTGGCTATTTTCCTATATATATACTGTATATGGAAAGTACACATTTCAAATTATCTAAAATGAGTAAATATATTTTTCTCTTCCTAACTAAAAGTTTGCATTTTAGTGCCTCATATTTCATATGCCATGGGGTATTCTGGACTGTTTGAAGCCTATATGCATAGCATTAAACAACTATGTGGCATGTATAGACCCCAACATTTTTTTTGACCCAGACAGACCTAGACTTTCCTAGCTTAACTTGGCCATTGGCCAGTTGTCAAACAGTGTGTCATAGCCTCGTCCCCAAACCACTGTAGGCCGTGCTCCCTGTGGTACAGATATTCACATAGTTCTGCATTTTTTACATAAGTTTTGTTATATAAATGGATATGAAAAAGTAAAATATACAATAACAGTAAATATATATATATATATATATAAACAGTTATAAGTCCTCACTTTCTCTGCTATGCAGGTCAAATCTTTCATTGAAGTTAAAGCCCAGATTTTAATTGCACAAAGTTTATTAGCTCTGCTCAGAGATGTTGATGTGAACCAAAATGTGAAAAAACAAAAAAAACTACTGCCTGTTTACTAATGAAGTGGGAGACATGTGTTAACTGTGTTGTCGCAAGGGAACCCAGTGTGGTCACCAGTAGAGGAGAAGTTGCACAGGAGGTGCACGGAGGGGTTACTACATACATCCTTAGATACAAACACATAAGCAAAGTTACAGCAAAATAACATTATTAACATACAGTGTCAGACTGGCCCACAGGGATACCAGGAAAATTCCCGATGGGCCCAGGTCAGTGAGCCCTCCTGCTTCTAGTCATTTGGCCTAATTCATGGTCATTACCTATTTTACTATGGGAACAAAGCAACTAAATATACTGTATACAAGAATAGATTATAAAATGTAAAGATAAAAAAAATCAGGAAAATATTGAGACTGAGTAAGAAGTAGATGAAAATAGTTTGGAGAGTGGGCCCATGGTCTAAGGTTTCCTGGTGGGCCCCTCACATCCCAGTCCGACACTGTTAACATACATTAGTTAAACAACTCTGTTTCAGGAAGCAGTGTGCGCCAGTTTATCAGGGGCACATACAAAGACATGGGCGTTGATGCTATTGCCAATGGTGAAATAAATTTGTGGCAGGTCAAACTGCAAAAAAAAATCTATAGAGGGGCCTGGCACAGAGTAACACACCCTACCCGGCAGGGAGTGGGTATTTATATGCAACAATATAGGAAACAGGGCCCCCACTATTGTGATGCTAATGGCTATCCCCAAAGCTACACCCATATACAGTATGCTCCTAGCAAATTGTAGACTGCTCTGATGAAGTTAGGGTATGGATAATAGGGATCCTTGTAACTACTGCCAGCCTGGCCATGGTGGTAAAGCCAGGGTTCCTATAGGGAAAGTGCAGTGGGTTGTGCCCATAGATGCAACTAACTTCAAGCAGATACAGTAAGATGCTAATGATACATCAGAAGGGATTCAACCCCAAATAGTGCGTGACGACTATTTACAATAGCATGTGCCAAACAAGTTGTGGGGGGTGCTTGTGATTACTCTGAAATTCAGTGGAAAGCCAAGATGGTGCTTTGCATCTAAAAATGGCACTTTGCACATTCAGTGTTAGACTTGGGTACCCAGGGCCCGCCAGGTACCTGAGTCAAGGGGCAAGAGGACCAGGTACCTGAGTCAAGGCCCACCAAGATTTTTCCCTGTGTGCTGGTGGTCCAGTCCGACCCTCTGCACATTATAAATAAGCCCTTGTATCTCAATAAATACATAGATAAAGGAAACATTGAATGTATAATGTTTTTTCTCTGTGAATAAACTTCATTTTACGGTATGTTTTACTTTCCATAGACATATGAGTATATACCTTTATGTTGTTTTTTTCTCCTGTATTGTTTCATGTTAAAGGGGTGGTTCACCTTTAAGTTAACTTTTAGTATATTATAGAATGGCCAGTTTTTTTTTTATTCAGGTCCTCCACTATTCATATTCCAGTCTCTTATTCCAGTCTCTCCCTGGTTCCTAAGGTAATTAGGACCCTAGCAACCAAATAGCTGCTGAAACGCCAAACTGGAGAGCTGCAGAACAAAAAGTAAAAAAACTACAAATAATAATGAAGACCAATTGCAGATTGTCTTAGAATAGTACTTTCTACAATGTAAAATCTAATCAATCTAAAATGTAATTATTGTGAACTATAAAATGGACAGCCATGTGGTGTGAAAAATAGCTTTCCTGACAGTGAGCCAAAACCCACAGAAGGTATTGGTGCTTTTCTTCAAGCATTACAGGGTTCATTCACTTATGCCCTTGCTGCAAGTGCAGGAGCACTTTGGAGGCAAAAAATATTATTATATAAAAAGCTCTATCCGGGGTTTGGCTGCACTCTGCACCTAGCGCTGGAATGGGAAGCGCAGCACCCTGGGCACAAGGCAAACCGCCTGCCCTATCCTTACCCCCAGTGGTATAATGTGTGAAACCTGGAACACTAAAACAACTTCTCAGTGAAAAAATCTGCTTGGACTACATTACTGTGGGATATTTATTCCCATATACAAAATGCATAAAAAACGAAACAGGGCATATATATATGCACTATTTAACTGCAACTGGAAATTTTTGTTTATCCTTTGGTGTTTTCTGCACTTATTTTTCAGCTTTGAAACCATGTTGAGGAAGGCAGTATTCCCCCAGTATGGCAGTGAATAGAAAGGGACAGATGGAAGCTACTACTGTCCAAAACAATAACATTTACAAATAACTTCTACACTTTATTAAACGTGATTTCATTGTTTTGGGCACGTCACTGATACCAGCTGTATCTTCCATGTAGTCTTCCCCTTCCTGCAGATGCACCCTCCCTCCTTCTAAAAGTCTAACAGCCAAGGTTATTACCACAAAATTAAAAAGCCTCAATGTCAAATGCACTTCTTTTTTTCCCACAGCTGTACAGACTGAGTTGGCTGGTTGATGCAATATGGCAGAAAACCAGGACGATTATTACTCTAGTGACGATGTAAGTACTGTTATGTGGGCATGATATATATATATATTTATTTATAATCACTGATAAAGTTGATGAGTTCTTACATTTCTCATTTAACCCCACCAAGCAGTGGGTGCTTCATATAACCTATACGTTAGGTAACACAGCTAGATGGTATCTGGGAGCTCTGCAAGTTTACACTTAGCCTTATTTTATGCTAGTGTGGCTGATGTGTAAGTTCAAGCTGAGAGTCAATCACCTGTAAGAAGATTGCAGATAGAAATACTACAGTGACAAGGTAGAATTTTGTGCATTGTAGCATTAAAGACTAACAAAGAGATGTATATTAATCATTCTCATATTCAAATATATCTCCAGATATTTACAGGATTGCCAATCATCCCACCGGGAGCCAGTCCATGCAATTATGAGGTAACCAGCAGATTCAACAAATGGTTCATTCCAGCTACCTTCTTGCTTGTGTTCCTACTGGGTCTGGTAGGGAATGGACTGGTGCTCTATGTCCTGAAGAGCAGGCGTTGCTCCTGGCATTTGTCTGACCACTATTTGTTCCATTTGACTCTCTCTGACCTTTTCCTGGGACTAACTTTACCTTTTTGGGCAACACAGTACGCCTATGGGTGGGTCTTCGGTTCTGTGCCATGTAAGCTGGTAGGAGCTCTTTTCTCCATCAACATGTATAGTAGCATTTTCTTCTTAGCCTGCATTGGACTGAATCGCTACTTTGCCATTGTGCATGCAGTGGAGCTCCATAGAAAGCAAAGACCCATCCACACATTCCTAATCTGTGCTGTTGTATGGGCCACCTCGTGCTTGCTCTCATTGCAAGAGTTTTACTTCCGAGATGTGGACTTTATTAAACAATTGAAAAGTCATTCTTGTCATTACAAGTTCGACCCAGAAACTGCTGATACTTGGAGAACGACCATTCGGCTTATTAACCTCAGTCTAGGATTCCTTCTTCCCCTGTTCCTTATGTTCTTCTTCTACTGCAGGATATTTTGTACTCTTCGAAAGTCCAGACATGGTCACTCTTACCGATCTCAAGTGGTTATTGTGGTGCTGTTGTTTGTCTTTGTGCTATGCTGGGGACCATACAATACATTATTGCTTATTGATAGTCTACAAAGGTTGGATGTCATCGCTCCAAGTTGTCCATTGTTTCAGAAATTGGACATAGGACTGACGGTCACAGAGACTTTAGGACTTTCACACGTATGCCTGAACCCTTTTATTTATGCTTTTGTTGGGGTTAAATTCAAGAGTGAGCTTTCAAGGCTCTCTAAAAGAGTTTCAGGGAAGGTTATAAGCTCTGGGGTTACAGGAAGCAAAGAGGAGACAATAGTCATAGAAACAAACAATTCATATACTAAAGTCTTTTGAACTGCTTTTATTATGGGGTTTTTAATGCAAAGCTTCTGTTTGTTGCTCTACCTATTAAGGTGAAACATGGTTTAACATGGCAGAATAATATGTAATAGTATTTACAGCACTGAATGACTCTTCAGTTATATAGGGCTTCACTGGACCAAAATGGTAGTCAAGCTACATGGAATTGGCCCGGATAATTGAATTTTCATTGCACTATGAAGTCTGTTTTATCACACATCCCATGCTGCCTCTACTTGCAAAAGTCCAACTGTGTATTTTGTAATAAATAATCTTTAGTGTAAAAATACAGATTGTAGATGAAAAAATGTCAGTTTTTTATGCTAGTGGCTTTTAATGTTCCTTTTTATACTTATTGTGACAGTAAAGAAACCTTTTTCCTAATTGTTCATTGTTGTATCGTTTTTTATGCAGTCTATGCTTTGTATGACAAGGTATGGGATCCATTATCTGGTAACCCGTGATCCAGAAAGCTCAGAATTGCGGAAAGGTCCATTTTACTCAAAAAATTCTAAATTTGAAAATATATTTTCTTCTTTTCTCTGTAATATTAAAACAGTACTTGATCCTAACTAAGATATAATTAATCCTATTGGGTTTATTTAATGTTTGATTTCCATATAAGGGACCTCTCCTTAGTTTGGATGTCATTTAAACATTAACTAAACCCAATAGGATTGTTTTTCTTCTAAGGCCTCCAAGATTTAATTAAACCTTACTTGGAATCAAGTACAAAATACTGTTTTATTATAACTTTCTGCTTTCTGGATAACTGGTTTGCTTATAAAGGAACCTGCCTCCAAATCACCAATAGTCTCTACACTGTATTCTATCTTTTATGTTTCCCAGCAACATATTGAAAGGGACATCATTCTAGCTAGCATTAAACATGAGATTTCTACATCGACATGCACTTTTCTTGTAGGGCAATGGCTCCCAAACTCTGAGGTTGCCCCTCCTTAGGGGGGGGGGGGCTAGAAGCAGTTGCTGAGGAAAAGATTTAGGGAGAATGACTATTTGCTCTGATAGATACTTCTGGAAGCCTGGCTGGAAGGTTAATTAGAGTGACATTTGGAGTTAACAATGAAATGCCCTCCTATATTCCCTATGGTTAATGGCTGGTACAAACCTATTACCAGCTAATGGGATGGGGGGTTGGCCAAATGTTGGTCCTCAAACAGACTAAAATAAAATCTGGAAACATTTGCTGTAGGGGAACCTATCTTGTTCAGCAAAAAAAGAGGAAAGTTCTCTGCATGTACATAAGGATGTGTTTTGTTTAGGGTAGAAAAGGGGATTTTTCCTAGCTTTAAACCTGCATAATAGCATAAGATACAAAGCTTTTGCACTTCCCTTCTACTGTCTATTGATGCAGGGGAAGCCTGGAGCTACCCCCACCTTCAAGCTGCTGAAAATTCCAGGGTTCCCTCTGCCGAAGGCATCAATAGGTGCAGCAGACTTGAGCCCAGTGGATCACGTGCAAATGTCATTATAATGAAGAGCACCAGAAATGTTGCAATCCTCACCATTTCAAACATTTGAGGCAATAGGGCCTGATTTGTCAAAACACACACTGGCGATTTCATTTGTTTTGACACATTAGACACAATTGCTCACTGATCAGGAGCCAGAGGGGGCAGATACTTTGGGGGGAGGAGAACAGCGAAAAGATGATGAGGCAGTAAGCTCGGTAACAGTTGAAAAACCCAGTGTGGGGAAAAGGAAAAGGGAGACTGCTCCAGGGTCTGTGCATCCCAACAGATTTGCCAGATTGTATGTAGAAAATGGGAGCATGAACTCTGGACTGGTGGTTCTAGATGGGACTGATCTCTCTAACAGCCGGGAGACCAGTTTATCTTGTAGTGGTGGGGAGGAGAGCAGAGCTAGGTCTTAACAGATTGTGGTTATAGGGGATTCAATCATTAGGAAAGTGTACAGTGTAATCTGTAATCCAGATCGCTAAACTGAACAGTTTGCTGTCTGCCTGGTGCCAGGGTTCAGCATGTGGTTGATCAGGTAGACAAATTATTGGGTGGAGCTGGGCATGACCCAACTGTCCATATTGGAAGTAATGACAAAACTAATTGTAACTTAAAGAGTGAGTTTAGGAAACTAGGCTCTAAGATTAAGGAAAGGTTCTCCAATGTCATTTTTTATGAAGTTTTGCCTGTGCCACGTGCAAAGTTACAAAAACAGTGGGAGTTTGGGAATCTAAATGCGTAGCTAAAGTCTTGGTGTAGGTTGGGTTCTGAGAGCACTGGGCTGACTTTTTTCTTGGGGTATAATGTATATAACCGTGACAGATAGCACCTTATAGGAAGGGGGTCGGCTGTGCTTAGGTGAAATAATGGCTAGGAGGCTGGAGGAGTGTTTAAACTTAGCATGGGGGGGGTGAGCTTGAGGTTTATGGGAACGCTAGTGTAGACCTGGTAGTGGCATTAGCAAGGGGTCATGGGGGGAGTAAGGGGGGCATACAGTTAACCAGATAGATTCCTCTGTAACAAAAACAGCCTAATAGTAACCTTAACACTAATATAAATGACAGAGGGAAAAGTAATAACCTGCTGCATGCTGGCTAATGCACGGAGCTTGTCGGGGAAATAAGGGGAGCTGGAGGCTATTACGTGTACTGACAATTATGATACAACTGGTATCACTGAGACCTAGTGGGTTACACCCTTTTTAGGAGGGACAGAGGGAATCCCTGTGGGTAGAAATTTCAGCAGGGCTAAAGATTACAAAGAAAATGATTGGTGTATGCTATAAACCACCCCGTATAAGTGAGGAGAATGAGGCCCAGCTACTATTACAAATGGGTGAGGCCTTACAACTTGGTCAAGTTATTGTCATGCAGGACTTCAATTATCCAGACATTGACTGGAGTACTGGAGTGGCCAAGTCAGAAAAAGCTAGTAGGTTTGTATATATGCAAAATGGCAACTTTTTTCTCATTCAGTTTGAGGACCTACTAGGAATGATTCTCTCTTGGACCTGATAATAACTACTGAACTCATCTCTACCATTTGTGTGGGTGAGCATTTAGGCAACAGTGATCACAACATGGTCTCCTTTGACATTATGTTACAGAGACAACTCTATAAAGGAGTAACTAAAACACAAAATTTTAGACGTGCAGACTTTGCCAGTATAAAGGCAATCATTGTGCCACAAACAATGCACAATTAGTCGCAGAGACTCGTACACTAACCTATGGTAGCTAAATTGCTGCGATTAGTCGCTCCTACCAAGTATTCTTAAAAGTTGTGGTGACTAATATCCCTGTGTGTCTTTGCCCTTACTTTTCATCTGTCTACACTACTGAGGAACCAGCTAATGACCAAGGAAATTAAAAAGAGACTTGAACATGTATTCATCTCAGGGTACTAAACGAGCTTAGCTCTATGAATGCCAGACCTCTTCACTTTTTCAAGATTCATTAAGGGCTGGAACGGTGCAGAGAGACTGATGAATTGCTAATGTGGTGCCGTTATTCAAAAAGGGATCCCTTTCTCAGCCTGAAAACTATAGGCCTGTTAGTCTGACATCAGTGGTAGGAAAGTTTTTGGAAGGGGTAATAAGGGATAGGACACTTAAGTACATTGCAAATCACAATACTATCAGATACCAGCATGGTTTTATGCGTAACAGATCTTTCCAGAATAATTTAATTTCTTTTTATGAGGAGTGATCAGGATTGAGGGATATTGGCCTGAATATAATATTTAAACCTGGATAGAAAACTGGCTGAAGGATGGATTACAGAGAGTGGGGGTAAATGGAACATATTCTTATTGGACGAATGTTGTTAGTGGAGTACCGCAGGGGTCAGTCCTTGGGCATAGACAGTACTGTTTCTATTTTTGCTGATGATACTAAATTGTGCAAAAGTTCCATGTAGGATGCTGCCGCTTTGCAGAGAGATTTGTCAAAATTGGAAAACTGGGCAGCAAACTGGAAAATGAGTTTTAATGTAGAAAAGTTCAAAGTTAAGCACTTTGGTAGAAATAATGTAAATGTGAGTTATACACTAAATGGCAGTGTGTTTGGGGGTTTCCTTAATGGAGAAGGATCTAGGGGTTTTTGTACATAACAAGTTGTCTAATTCCAGGCAGTGTCATTCTGTGGCTACTAAAGCAAATAAAGTGCTGTCTTGTATAAAAAAGGGCATTGACTCAAGGGATGAAAACATAATTTTGCCCCTTTATAGGTCCCTGGTAAGGCCTCACCTTGAGTATGCAGTGCAGTTTTGGGCTCCAGTCCTTAAGAAGGATATTAATGAGCTGGAGAGAGTGCAGAGACTGCAACTAAACTGGTAAAGGGGATGGAAGGGTTAAACTATGAGGTTAGACTGTCAGGGTTGGGGTTGTTTTCTCTGGAAAAAGGCGCTTGCGAGGGGACATGATTACTCTGAACAAGTACATTAAACATCTTTCTCTCTGCCTGGCATGTTAAATGTTTGGTAAGGGTGAAATACATGGCAAGGACTATCGATGATATATCTTATAATAAAGCTGTGGCCAAACTCTACCCCATTCAACGGTGTCCGTGTGTTTTCTTGGTAAGGCGAGGGTATCGATTGGAGCAGGGTAGGAAGGGAGGGAATAAGTCTCCTCAGTCTGCTTCTGGCCCATTACTTGGACTCTGCTTGTCTGTTACCTACCCAGATCTTGGCCTGTTTTCTGACAATGCTTGCTTCATACCTGCTGAGACCTTGGCTTGTCTATTGGGCACTGCTTACCTGCCACCTGCCCAGTTCTTGGCCTGTCTTTTGGCTTCTGTCTGCATCCATCTGCCATGAGCAGTTATAACATCATGCCATGTCAGTAAACTGCTTTTGGAACTATTTTCTGGTGTAACCCAGCATATGGACTCCAGCCTGTCTACACCCTGTCTTGACACATTTTTAAATGAGCTCTAATGTGTTTAGGTGGCTACTATAGCAAAACATCTGAGGAATGGCTTCTTCTATGCTGTAATATTTAGACCAAGGACCTCTTAGAATTTACTCATCTTCTGCTACTAGAAAACATTTGTTACAAACCAGTTAACGCTTCTCCAACAGAATCCTGCACTAAAATCCATTTTTCAAAAAAGCAAACAATTTTTTTTTTCATATTTAATTTCGAAATTTGACATGGGGCTAGATATATTCTTAGTTTTCCAGGTTCCCATGTGACTTTTGTTCTGAAAAACTTCAGTCACACTTTACTGCTGAGCTGCAAGTTGGAGTGATATCACCCTTTAAGGTGGCCATACATGTGGCGATCTGACGATGTTTCGTGCGACCATCGGTCACACGAAACATCGTGAGATGTGCCACACACCTTCAGGGCTGAATCGGCAGGTAAGGAGGTAGAAACAATAGGATTTCTACCTCCTTCTGCCGATTCAGCTCTGAAGGGAGATTTTGATCAGGCGCCTTCTATGGCGCCCGATCAAAATTTTCCAACTGGTCCGATCGGCGAGTCGGCCGATATCCGCAGCTTCCTGCTATATCGGTCGACTCGCCGACATACCATACACGCACCGAATATCTTACGAAACGAGGTTTCGTACGATATTACCGGTGCGTGTATGGCCACCTTTACCCCCAGCAGCCAATCAGCAGAACAATGGGACGGTAGCAAGATAAAAGCTGCCTGTAAGCTGTATTGTTAAAACTGCTTCCATGCCCCGGCTAATGGTAGATGCACTAAGTAGTAAAACACCCAAGTCCAGTTATGACTCCTCCTGTTACATTGAGTAGGAGAAATAATAGCTTGTCTGAAAGCAGTTCTATTGTGTAGTACTGGCTCCTTCTGAAAGCTCTGACTCAGGCACAATGCAATGATGGAGCCTACACACAAATATTACAGCTAAAAATACCTTTATTGGTTCAAGAATAAAATATTAAATCAATTACTTGCAATATAGTACCTATCATAGCAAAATTGTTCCCCCCACTAGAGGTGCAATCTCTCTCCCAGTGCTGGAGTAATAGAGCTTGCTAGGGAGATTTTATGGCTAAGTCAGAAAAAGCTAGTAGGTTTGTAAATATGCTAAATGACAACTTTTTATTTCAGGTGGTTCAAGAACCTACTCGGAATGAGTCTATTTTGGACCTGGTAATATCTAATAATACTGAACTTATCTCTAACATTTGTGTGGGTGAGCATTTGGGGAACAGTGATCACAACATGGTCTCCTTTGAGATAATGCTACAGAGACAGCTCTATAAGGGAGTAACTAAAACGCTCAATTTTAGACGTGCAGACTTTGCCAGTTTAAGGGCATCTCTGCAATGTGTCAACTGGGAAAGGCTTTTCATGGGGTTAGACACAGAAGGAAAATGGAACATCTTTAAAACATTGCTTTGCAGGTATACACAACAGTATATTCCCCTTGTAAGCAAGGAGAGGCATCGCAAAGCAAAACCCTTATGGCTGAATAAAAGAGTTAAGGTCGAGGTTGGTAATAAAAAACGTGCTTTTAAAGCATTCAAGTTAGCTGGGACAGCGGAAACTTTCATCAGGTACAAGGAAGCAAATAAAGCATGCAAAAAAGCTATCAGGCAAGCTAAAATAGAGATGGAAAGGGATATTGCAGCTAGGAGTAAAAAGAATCCAAAATTATTTTTTAATTATGTGAATAGTAAAAAAATGAAGCAAGAAGGGGTGGGAACTTTATTATCACGGGGAGGTACGTTGGTTGATGAGAACGGGGAAAAAGCTGAAATTTTGAACTCTTATTTTTCATCTGTCTATACATCTGAGGAGCCAGATAATGAAGGCTTCCCTTTTAATATACCCAGTGCTAGTAATTTAGCTACTGGCGCATGGGTCACTCAGGAGGAAATTCAAAAGAGACTTGAACATGTAAAGGTAAACAAAGGTCCAGGACCGGATGGGATTCATCCCAGGGTATTAAATGAGCTGAGCGCTGTGATTGCCAAGCCTCTTCACATAATTTTTCAGGATTCGTTGAGGTTTGGCATGGTGCCGAGAGACTGGCGGATTGCTAATGTGGTGCCGTTATTTAAAAAGGGATCTCGTTCTCAGCCTGAAAACTATAGGCCTGTTAGTCTGACATCAGTAGTAGGAAAGCTTCTGGAAGGGGTAATAAGGGATAGGATAGTTGAATACATTGCAGTTCACAATACTATTAGTTTGTGCCAGCATGGTTTTATGCGTAACAGATCTTGCCAGACTAATTTAGTTGCCTTTTATGAGGAGGTGAGCAGGAACCTTGATGCTGGAATGGCAGTTGATGTCATCTACTTAGATTTTGCTAAAGCGTTTGATACAGTACCGCACAGAAGGTTAATGATCAAATTGAGGAATATTGGCCTAGAACATAATATTTGTAATTGGATAGAAAACTGGCTGAAGGATAGAGTACAAAGAGTGGTGGTAAATGGAACATTTTCTAATTGGACCAGTGTGGTTAGTGGAGTACCGCAGGGGTCAGTCCTTGGTCCTTTGCTTTTTAACTTGTTTATTAATGACCTGGAGGTGGGCATAGAGAGTACTGTTTCTATTTTTGCTGATGACACTAAATTGTGCAAAACTATAAGTTCCATGCAGGATGCTGCCGCTTTGCAGAGCGATTTGACAAAATTGGAAAACTGGGCAGCAAACTGGAAAATGAGGTTCAATGTTGACAAGTGCAAAGTTATGCACTTTGGTAGGAATAATATAAACGCAAACTATCTACTGAATGGTAGTGTGTTGGGGGCATCCTTAATGGAGAAGGATCTAGGGGTTTTTGTAGATCACAAGTTGTCTAATTCCAGGCAGTGTCATTCTGTGGCTACTACAGCAAATAAAGTGCTGTCTTGTATAAAAAAGGGCATTGACTCAAGGGATGAGAACATATTTTTGCCGCTTTATAGGTCCCTGGTAAGGCCTCACCTTGAGTATGCAGTGCAGTTTTGGGCTCCAGTCCTTAAGAAGGATATTAATGAGCTGGAGAGAGTGCAGAGACGTGCAACTAAACTGGTAAAGGGGATGGAAGATTTAAGCTATGAGGTTAGACTGTCGAGGTTGGGGTTGTTTTCTCTGGAAAAGAGGCGCTTGCGAGGGGACATGATTACTCTGTACAAGTACATTAGAGGGGATTATAGGCAGTTGGGGGATGTTCTTTTTTCCCATAAAAACAATCAGCGCACCAGAGGTCACCCCTATAGATTAGAGGAACAGAGCTTCCATTTGAAGCAGCGTAGGTGGTTTTTCACGGTGAGGGCAGTGAGGCTGTGGAATGCCCTTCCTAGTGATGTGGTAATGGCAGACTCTGTTAATGCCTTTAAGAGGGGCCTGGATGAGTTTTTGAACAAGCAGAATATCCAAGGCTATTGTGATACTAATATCTACAGTTAGTATTACTGGTTGTATATATATAGTTTATGTATGTGAGTGTATAGATTGGTTAGTATAGGTTGTGTGCTGGGTTTACTCGGATGGGTTGAACTTGATGGACAATGGTCTTTTTTCAACCCTATGTAACTATGTAACTATGTAACTATAAAAATAGTATTTTTTTCTCCAACTAGATTGTGTGCTGTATTGGCCCAAACCTCCAGATGGTGAAAATAACTTTGCTATGACAGGTGCCCTATAAACATTAATATAAATAAACTGAAGCCTGTGGCTATTAAGATGATATAATGCTATGATAACAAGAATACCTAGCCGTTTGTAGTGTGTTTACCATTTGTCTCTGACAGACAAGCAAAACCTTACCAACTGCCAGAAGATCAGACTCCGAGATAAAAATGTGAGATATTTGAGAAAAAAAGAGGAACCACACCAGTAAAAATATGGGGCACACATTAAACTCTCATTTCCTCAAAGCAAATTTTCTCACGCAAGAATGAACCCCTCCAGGCATTGACCTGTATATATATATATACACAGACAAAAGGAAATTAAAAAGAAAGTGTATTATAACAGCTCGTAACAATATCCTATAAACGAAATTTCAAACAGTAGACACAAAATCCACAAACCAATCTAATTAGAAAGCAGTCTGTCCTATAAACAATAAAGACTATTGAGAATTTTTAACACTAACATTTTGTATTGTAGCTACATTTGATATCATCCTGTTCATTTTAAATGGGAATCATCTGCAAACTTCCAGTCAGTCAAGTTCAAAGTGATCCCATGATGCAGGTTTTTTTCCCCTGAATTTCAGTGTAATTTTACCCCAATGGAACATATGTACAGTAGATAAACCCCAATAATATGGGATTTCTGCAAGACAAGGGATTAAAGCACAAACTGCAATGGAAGTGAGTCTCAAATATATTATAGGATCCAAGAAAGCTCCAAATTACGGGAAGGGCATCTCCCATAGATTCGAATTTACTCAATTCACATTTTTATAAATACTTTCCTTTTTCTCTGTAATAATAAACAGTACCTGTACTTGATCCCAACTAAGATATAATTACCCCTTATTGGGGGCAGAACAGCCCTATTGGGTTTATTTAATGGTTAAATGATTCCCTTTTCTCTGTAATAATAAAACAGTACCTGTACTTGATCCCAACTAAGATATAATTACCCCTTATTGGGGGCAGAACAGCCCTATTGGGTTTATTTAATGGTTAAATGATTCCCTTTTCTCTGTAATAATAAAACAGTACCTGTACTTGATCCCAACTAAGATATAATTAATCCTTACTGAAGGCAAAACAATCCTATTGGGATTATTTCATGTTTAAATGATTTTTTTAGTAGACTTAAGGCAGGGATCCCCAACCTTTCTTACTCGTGAGCCACAAGCAAATGTAAAAAGACTTGGAGAGCAACACAAGCATCATAAAAGTTAATGGAGGAGCCAAATAAGGGCTGTGATTGGCTATTAGGCAGCCTCTATGCACACTATCAGCTTACAGAAAAATCTTGTTTTTATTCAACCAAAACTTGTCCCCAAGTCAGGAATTCAAAAATAACTCCCTGGTTTGGGGGCACTGAGAGCAACATCCAAGGGGTTGGGGGGCAACATGTTACCCCTGAGCCACTGGTTAGGGATCTCTGACTTAAGGTATGTAGATCCAAATTACAGAAAGATCCCATCTGGAAAACCCCAGGTCCCAAATATTCTGGACAGGTCCCATATTTGTACAGGTATGGGACCTGTTATTCAAAATGCTAGGGACCTGGGGTAAGGTTACCAGATTCTCAAAGTGAAATTCAGGGACAGAAATAGGACTGCGGTGCACTGTGTGCCCCATAGAAAGGTTTTGTGCCACAAGCACTTTTTTGGCAACTCTCCCACTGCTCAACAGAGCCACATACTTTAATCTTAATATCTTTTCCTTTAAATACAAATTTCTTTTTTCAGCAACAGTAAAGCTGGGGGAGGGAAGTTTCAAGGATGTGGGAGGAGCGAAGGTGATCAGGTGACCAAAGATCACTCCTTCCTCCTCCTGTCCTGGAACAGTAATGACTGGCTGGGGGTTGGCTCTGTTGTCATGGAGAGATCCAGGGACAGCTTTTAAAATTGGGGACGCTTGCTGGGGTCTATTTTCCAAGGGGACAGAGAAATGAAAAATGGGTCAGTCCCCCTGAAGCAGGGACCGAAGGCAACCTTAACCTTAATTTTCTGGATAAAGGGTCTTTCTGTCATTTGAATCACCATACTTTGTCTACTAAAAAATAACGTAAAAATTAAATAAACTGAGAAGGATTGTTTTGCCTCCAATAAAGATTACTTATATTTTAGTTAGGATCAAGTGCAATGTACATTTTAATTAGAGAAAAAGGAAGTATTTTTTTTTAAATGTGAATTGATTAGAGTCTGTTCAAGATTGCCTTCCTGTAGTTTGGAATTTCTGGACAACAGATTTCTGGATAATGGATTACATACCTGTATATCATTCACATTAATAGGCCCAAAAAATTAATCGTTCCTCTGGGTAAGAATACATACTAGGTGCAATCACAAAATATGTGTCAATTCCACCAGCACAAATTTCCATTTGTTTTTGAGCCTAAAAGTTGTGATTTTCTTGTAAATGAGGTTCATGTCTATTATAGGTTATGAGAAAAGTTAGAGTTTGCCCAAACTGTGCCCAAAGTGACATTGTACAAGTCCTTTTGGCCATCTAAGCCATTCTCCCTTTAGGGCAAAGATACACAGAACTACTTAGTAGCAGCTACTTGTCACAGCTACTAAACTCCAGAAAATACCCTGCTATAGACAATACCGAGAATTGCTAAAACACACAGAGACAATTATCGGTGAAGATCAGCATTGTCTATTTTTGTTGCCGTGACAAGTAGCTGCTACTAGTACCTCTGTGTGTCTTCATCCTTATAGTTCTTGCTCTGACATTGCTTCTAGAGACAGTTTGCAACGCAGCAGTAATTGTGTTCAGACTGAGTACAGCATCTGGCTACTTCTAGTTTTAGGGTGAAGACACACTGAGCTACTAGTAGCAGCTACTTTTTCAAGGCTACTAAACTCCAGAAAATACCCTGCCATAGACAATACTGAGAACTGCTTCTGCTAAAACACACATAGAGACAATTATCAGTAAATGATCAGCATTGTCTATTTTAGTAGCCATGACAAGTAGCTGCTACTAGTAGCTCTGTGTCATTGAGTCCTATGGGAGACTTTCCTTGGGCCGGGTTGGAGCTGCAGAGTGCCATTGAGCCCTATGGGAGACTTTCCTTGGGCCAGGTTGGAGCTGCAGAGTGCCATTGAGCCCTATGGGAGACTTTCCTTGGGCCGGGTTGGAGCTGCAGAGTGCCATTGAGCCCTATGGGAGACTTTCCTTGGGCCAGGTTGGAGCTGCAGAGTGCCATTGAGCCCTATGGGAGACTTTCCTTGGGCCGGGTTGGAGCTGCAGAGTGCCATTGAGCCCTATGGGAGACTTTCCTTGGGCCAGGTTGGAGCTGTAGAGTGCCATTGAGCCCTATGGGAGACTTTCCTTGGGCCGGGTTGGAGCTGCAGAGTGCCATTGAGCCCTATGGGAGACTTTCCTTGGGCCGGGTTGGAGCTGCAGAGTGCCATTGAGCCCTATGGGAGACTTTCCTTGGGCCGGGTTGGAGCTGCAGAGTGCCATTGAGCCCTATGGGAGACTTTCCTTGGGCCAGGTTGGAGCTGCAGAGTGCCACTGAGCCCTATGGGAGACTTTCCTTGGGCCAGGTTGGAGCTGCAGAGTGCCATTGAGCCCTATGGGAGACTTTCCTTGGGCCAGGTTGGAGCTGCAGAGTACCATTGAGCCCTATGGGAGACTTTCCTTGGGCCAGGTTGGAGCTGCAGAGTGCCATTGAGCCCTATGGGAGACTTTCCTTGGGCCAGGTTGGAGCTGCAGAGTGCCACTGAGCCCTATGGGAGACTTTCCTTGGGCCAGGTTGGAGCTGCAGAGTGCCATTGAGCCCTATGGGAGACTTTCCTTGGGCCAGGTTGGAGCTGCAGAGTGCCATGGAGCCCTATGGGAGGCTTCCAAAATAATGTACAGAAGGATCAAAGTCAGAAAGGTTTTCACACCATTTACGATCGTTCGAAAATTTCGGAACTTTCAGATCATACCATGATATTTTCATACGACCACGATCCAAAATTTTCGTGATATTAGCGCACATCAGAAATTATCACATTTGATACAAATTTTTCTTAACATACTTTTAAAACTCTGAAATACAGACTTTGATAAATGGGCCCCTTAGTGTGACTTGGCCCTAAAGCTATAACAAATACCCACTGTAAAATGCACGCTAGAGACAAAAAGCAACATTCATAAGGGCTTCCCAGTGCTGTTGCTTGGAACAGTTTTTTAATGTTTGTCACTCTACTTCTCTTTTATACAAACCAACAGATTGCTACAGATAAACACAGTGCTACTGTCATCTTAGGTTGCAAAAAATCCGTCCTTAATCTTCCTTTAAATAAGAAAAGCTTTTTTGTTTGTTTTTTTTATCTTTATCAAGCAAAGCAATGTATTTCTATCATTTTCTAGCTTGCATGCAAGCCCTACTGCGATAACACCACAAAACGTGTTACAAAACAAAAAGGGAGTGAAGCTGCATTATTAGTAATAAGTATCGGTATCAGTAATAAAGAAGGGGCAATGGGTACGACTCCCCTGCAAGCTGTTTTGCTCCACCAATGGGATACTATGAGCCACAAGTGATGGTCCAGCAGCTCTACCCATACCTTCTTCACATGAGAATTCCATTTACAGGTCTGCCGCGTTGCACATGTCTTTGTTCCCATTCTAAATTGTTTATGCTTTGTTTGTCTTGGAATTGCACCTACTCTGTATTAATGGTACTGGGTAATGGTCTTGGAAAGTTGGCAGCTCTTCTGTAGTGAATCAGAAAGGGGGAATATATGATTAGCAATACAGCGGCTTGCAAAAGTATTCGGCCCCCTTGAACTTTTCCACATTTTGTCACATTACAGCCACAAACATGAATCAATTTTATTGGAATTCCACGTGAAAGACCAATACAAAGTGGTGTACACGTGAGAAGTGGAACGAAAATCATACATGATTCCAAACATTTTTTACAAATAAATAACTGCAAAGTGGGGTGTGTGTAATTATTCAGCCCCCTGAGTCAATACTTTGTAGAACCCCCTTTTGCTGCAATTACAGCTGCCAGGCTTTTAGGGTATGTCTCTACCAGCTTTGCACATCTAGAGACTGAAATCCTTGCCCATTCGTCTTTGCAAAACAGCTCCAGCTCAGTCAGATTAGATGGACAGCGTTTGTGAACAGCAGTTTTCAGATCTTGCCACAGATTCTCCATTGGATTTAGATCTGGACTGTGACTGGGCCATTCTAACACATGGATATGTTTTGTTTTAAACCATTCCATTGTTGCCCTGGCTTTATGTTTAGGGTCGTTGTCCTGCTGGAAGGTGAACCTCCGCCCCAGTCTCAAGTCTTTTGCAGACTCCAAGAGGTTTTCTTCCAAGATTGCCCTGTATTTGGCTCCATCCATCTTCCCATCAACTCTTACCAGCTTCCCTGTCCCTGATGAAGAGAAGCACCCCCAGAGCATGATGCTGCCACCACCATATTTGATAGTGGGGATGGTGGGTTTAGAGTGATGTGCAGTGTTAGTTTTCTGCCACACATAGCGTTTTGCATTTTGGCCAAAAAGTTCCATTTTGGTCTCATCTGACCAGAGCACCTTCTTCCACATGTTTGCCGTGTCCCCCACATGGCTTGTGGCAAACTGCAAACGGGACTTCTTATGGTTTTCTGTTAACAATGGCTTTCTTCTTGCCACTCTTCCATAAAGGCCAGCTTTGTGCAGTGCACGACTAATAGTTGTCCTATGGACAGATTCCCCCACCTGAGCTGTAGATCTCTGCAGCTCCCCCAGAGTCACCATGGGCCTCTTGGCTACATTTCTGATCAGCGCTCTCCTTGTTCGGCCTGTGAGTTTAGGTGGACGGCCTTGTCTTGGTAGGTTTACAGTTGTGCCATACTCCTTCCATTTCTGAATGATCGGTGGAACAGTGCTCCGTGGGATGTTCAAGGCTTTGGAAATCTTTTTGTAGCCTAAGCCTGCTTTAAATTTCTCAATAACTTTATCCCTGACCTGTCTGGTGTGTTCTTTGGACTTCATGGTGTTGTTGCTCCCAATATTCTCTTAGAAAACCTCTGAGGCCGTCACAGAGCAGCTGTATTTGTACTGACATTAGATTACACACAGGTGCACTCTATTTAGTCATTAGCACTCATCAGGCAATGTCTATGGGCAACTGACTGCACTCAGACCAAAGGGGGCTGAATAATTACACACACCCCACTTTGCAGTTACTTATTTGTAAAAAATGTTTGGAATCATGTATGATTTTTGTTCCTCTTCTCACGTGTACACCACTTTGTATTGGTCTTTAACGTGGAATTCCAATAAAATTGATTCATGTTTGTGGCTGTAATGTGACAAAATGTGGAAAAGTTCAAGGGGGCCGAATACTTTTGCAAGCCACTGTATATCCAACTTATTCTCGTGTGTAATTCTTATGCCCAACACTCTTGATACTCATCTTTTTCTGTCAATAAAGATTAATTTAACATTTTGAATGGTCACCTTCTTGTATTCCATTGCATCTATCTGAGATATGCATTGGCTCTTTGATACACCTACTGATGGGCAGTATATGTTTTGCAAAATATATCATTTTCATCACAGCCTAGTAAACAAGTTTCTAACTTGTAACTTGCATTTTGCACCATCCTAGCCAAAATCTAACCCCACCCCATACTCACACCCCAAAAAGCACACTGGCCACAGCCGTTGAAAATGAAATATGACATCTACTGTAATGATCATTGTAATTATATTTAAATGTTATGTGCTATTTTGTATAACAACTACTTAAGTCTTAACTAGCGCTGTTACTTTAATAGGCAAATAACTGTCAATCAAAAGTTGTGCCACAACTTGCCATACTAGCCTGGCACCAGCCTCCTCCCCTGACCAAATCTGCTTGCTAGGGTGCATACATTCCCATGAGGTATCAGGCTGCTAGCTACCCATTCATCTCAAAACTCCCCTCCTAACCTTTCCACTGGGTCCCAGCCACCCCTGAAATCTGACCAAAATAATAACAAACACCTTACAACAACACTTAAATGGGCTGGAAGACTGAAAAAGTGTGTGAGAAGAAGCCTGGGAGAGAACCAGGGGACCTGGGGAGCCTGGGACAAAGAGAGAGAGAAAGCGAGTGCCGAGGGGCCTGTGACTGTGCCTAGAGAAAGTGGCCTTGGACATTGGCTGTGTGGCCTGGCTGTTAGGGCAATTAAACACTAGATAAGTCAGCCCTTGATTAATCTTCCCTAGTGGTGGTAACTAATCTCCTCTGAATGCTTTCCCACTGGCGATAAAGTAAATCACCACTGGCAACTCCGGGCTAATTTAGAATGGCGAATCGACTTACACTATTGCCAGCTGGAAAGCATTCAGAGAAGATTAGTCACCACTGCTAGCAGAGATTAATTATGGGGCGACTAATTTCCTCATGTACTACGTGCTACTTGTCGCTAGTGTTTTGTTGCGGCTAAAAAAAAATAATACCATGCCATACACCAGTGCTGTCCAACTTCTGTGGCACCGATGGCCAGAATTTTTCTGGCCTACGTGGTGGAGGGCTGATAACTGTAGTCAATTTTGACCACTCCCTGTTTTAAAACCACACCCACTTTAACCCACACCCATGTTAATACAAACATTTCAAAGACCACATTAACAGTAATGGTGGTAGCACACCAAAAAGACAAATGGTTGGTGCGCAGTGCAGGGATATCGCCCATCACTTATATGAGAAAAAAAATTAAAGTCCTGTTAAGACACACCCTTAAATACATATGGCTCCTCCTCCCCTGTGGCTAGCACAGCAACCCCCAGCATGTAATTCCACACCTTAGGGACCTCCTAACAACTATCCATATCAATGGATGCATGGATGTTGAGTTACAGAGTGGCAGTGGTGGAACTACCAGGGGTGCGGAGGGTGCACCCAGGCACGCATCCCCTTGGGGCACACTGGACGCTTGCACTGGTGCAAATTTGGCACAAAAAATGTGTATTAGATGTGCTTTGCTTGATAAGTAAGGACATTGTTCTATTATAATTGTTTTTGCATTAAGATATTGTGCTATATTTCTTGCATGTATGGAATATCTTGAAAAGACTTTCCTGCATATATAATAGTGAAGATATGTGAGGAAAAACACAATAAATAAGTGGGATGTACAAAGAATTTAATAGGGGGCAGGGCAGCAGCAGAGAGGAACAGGAAAGGAGCTTCCATTTGAAGCAGCGTAGGTGGTTTTTCACGGTGAGGGCAGTGAGGTTGGGGAATGCCCTTCCTAGTGATGTGGTAATGGCAGATTCTGTTAATGCCTATAAGAGGGGCCTGGATGAGTTCTTGATCAATCAGAATATCAAAGGCTATTGTGATACTAATATCTACAGTTAGTACTAGTGGTTGTATTTATAGTTTATGTATGTGAGTGTATAGATTGGTAGGTGTGGGTTAGGTGTGCTGGGTTTACTTGGATGGGTTGAACTTGATGGACACTGGTCTTTTTTCAACCCTATGTAACTATGTAACTATGTAACTACGAGATCTAACTCATTTAACTCTAGCCAGTAATATTGCAGTCAAAAAAAGAGAGAAGATATTATCAATATTTAATTGATCAACACAGCATGCAAAGGAGCAACTTTATGGGGCTGATTTACTAACCCACGAATCCGACCCGAATTGGGAAAGTTCCGACTTGAAAACGAACATTTTGCGACTTTTTCGTATTTGTTGCGATTTTTTCGGCTTCTTTACGAATTTTTCGTTACCAATACGAGTTTTTCGTAGCCATTACGAAAGTTGCGTAAAAAGTTGCGCTTTTTGCGTAGCGTTAAAACTTACGCGAAAAGTTGCGCCTTTTTCGTAGCGTTAAAACTTAAATGGTGCAAAGTTTCGCGTAAGTTTTAACGCTACGAAAAAAGTGCAACTTTTTGCGCAAGTTTTAACGCTACGAAAAATCGCCAGATTTTACGCAACTTTCGTAATGGCTACGAAAAACTCGCGTTTTTATGCAAAAATCGTATTGGTAACGAAAAATTTGTAAAGAAGCCGAAAAAATCGCAAAATACCGATCAATACGAAAAAAACGCAATCGGACTCATTTCGACCCGTTCGTGGGTTAGTAAATGTGCCCCTTAGTGTTCTATTCTAGAAGGTCAAAGAGCTGCACCTCAAGGAGCAAATTAATCTGGAGTAAGGGCTCAAAATGCAAAAAATATGGAACTTTTCACTATTTGTTCACATTGCATCTCATCTCTGTTTAAATTGTAATAAAAATTTGTAGTATCTATGCTGCAGATGATATAGCAAACCTTGATACCCATCTCAAGATAAGTATCTAAGCCTGTGGTTATTATCTAACCCTGTGTGTTAAATGCAACTTCAGTAGGAGAAGTGAAGAAACCATGATTGCAAACCAATGCTAAACATCCTATAGAGAAAGCCAAACTGAATACCAGGGGTGAGTACTGAAGGCTGTTCTAAAGATATAGGTGAAAAAGTTTGTGGTTTAGAGTTGTGAGAATGAATGGCAGTGGTAACGGTTTCTCCTGAGGTAATGCATAGTTTAGAGCAGGCCCAGGGAAATGGGCAGCAATGTGGGCTTTCTCCACAAACATCTTGATAAATTAGTACAGAATTAGTCAGAGAGGGGAGTCCCTGTGGTTTCAGGGGGGCCAAAAGTGTAGAGGGCCCAGTAAAGCCCTAATTCAGTGTGTAGTGGCAATAGTTATGAGCATCTTGGCTTTAGAACTGGGATAGGAAGTCAGAGCAGGTATTATTTTATTTACTGCCTAATGATTCTGATGACAAGAAAGATATAAATAATAAGGTTCTGAGATATTTGAAATTCTTTCTCCGGTGTAATAGAAGATGGTAATAGTGATAGGTGGGTATTTTTGAGGGGAAAAAGGCATTAGGTATTGGTTTCTAGGATCAAAATCTACCCATAAGTCTCTGGTATATTCATCTATAAGAGTTTGACTGGTAGCCCTCTGTTGTAATACAGTACTGGAAAATATGCCTAATAATATCACCACATTGTAATGTGTCCCCACTGTTTGTTGGCATTCATAAACTTTAAATACATCTCCTAAGTTTATGGAACTCCACTTCAATATATACAAGTTTAAACTCAGAAAGAGTCCTATTCATAACTGCTATATTATAGATGAGAAGTGGGTAAAGCTGAACATTTTTGACCTCAAGGAGTACAGCATTGGACCCCCCAACTTAAAAAGCAGTGAGTAGGGTGACTAAATAACTACGTGACTTAACAATATGCTCCCTGGATGATATTCTCACAGAGCGGCTATAAGACATTCTATGGTAACATTTAAGCTGCAAAGGATGGTTTATATATATTTTTTTTTTACTTTGGTAAAGTTCACTTTACATTACATATATTGAATATCTGGTTATTGTAATTGGTATGAAGTGGACTATGTGTCAGATCATGCTTGTTCTTTTCACCTAGGTATATGGCTAATATCTTACATGGCTTAGAGTTTCTTGTCTGAGATTCAATCACCAACTGACTTTTTTTTGATGGTGACTTTAGAATATTTACTACTGCTAATCTATAACAGAATTGTGCCAGTGACTGAGCTCTCACAGCCACAGGTGTCTGGATAAGGTTATAGTGAAGGAAAAAGTTGTTCATTTTTTCCTTATAGACAAACTGCACCTGGACTCCTTCCTTGAATAAAAAACCATTCTGTACTGCTTAGTCTGTAATGTTAGAGGGTATGAATATGGCTGCTGGATTTGCTCAACTCACCTTGGAATATTAAGTATTTGACATGGCTAGAAATACATTTCCAAGAACAGATCACCAACTGGCTTTTTTATCATTGTTGATGCATAAATTCTATTAAATATTACTAAAAATGGCAGCAATAATGTTGATTTATCAATTAATAGCCAAGACATGTTTCCTGTGACTAATTATTACCAGGCTAGCACTTATGATCTAAGTACCTGGAGAAGGTCCATGGGAAGAAACCAGGTGCTCTTTTATGCTGATAACTGGCCTATAAAGGCTCTCCCCTTTGTGAACAACAGTCTCTTCGATTCAGTTCAGCTTACGACTGACAACCCAAGAAAACTCATCATGATGCCTCTCTGGGTACTGATGTTCCTGGCAGTTGCAGGTAAGAATCTGTTAGAGATCTACAAATATTTAAAACATTGGTCTCTAAAGAACATCTAGGGTTATTCTTGGTTTATCCACATAAAATCAACTTTATAACATCTGTAATTTCTTTTGTTGTGTAAAATCTGCATTTAGCAATATCCTCTATTTTTCAGTGTCATAATTTATAAGGAAACCTAATTTCCATCTTAAAAGTTCAAATAATTATACATTTAGCAAACATGAAAATGACATATGTATACCAATAGTACTCAAATGGAAAGATGTAGAGCTGTAGTTAGCAAACTCTGGTAGCAACCCGCACAAACATGTGGATGGGCTGGGGGGTAGGTCTGCAGGTCAGTTATAGTAAGAGCTCATTTCTAGTGTCTTAGATATACACAGAACTACAAATTTGGGGGTGAACCCATGAAGAGGTTCCAAAAGTAGAATATGCAGGTAGCCAATTAGGATAAACCTGAATTACTGGAGTAATATAATAACGGGAATATTATAACAATATTGTATATATATATATATATATGTATACTTTATGAGCAAAGGGGGACATTGGACTGAAAGTAAGGCTTAAAACCAAAAACATTAGTAGTGTTGGGATTTTTTTTTTAATTAAACTTTGCAACAAGTGAATCTGTTGAGCTATGGCTGCCTGAGATTCATTATTGCACAGTTATTGTACAGCTTGAGTAATATTACCATGACTTAAGTAGAGTCCATTTAGCAGGCAGGACTCCATTCAAGGGGGCAGCCATTGGACTCTCCAACTGAGGCCTGTGGGAATTTGAACAATGCAGTGTACACTGTGCAGTTAAAATGGCTGACTGTGGACTTTTTTTGCACTTTCACGCTGCGTTCTGCATTGCAAATGCCCCTTATATACAAAAGGTTGCACATATATTAGTAAAACAACTCAACGAAGATTAACTTGACATGCTTAGCTTAAACACTCTGTGCAAACCTTGAAACTAAGCCTCGGCCTCCTGATCCCCCCAACCCACCTAAATACTGAGACTATTTGCTAAAACCTAGCCCCATGCTTACCCATTACAAAATCCAAGTAACCATTTAACCATGACAACCCCTCCTTTTCTACTACCCCAGGGGTGCCCCACCCTGCCAACCGCTGCAACTAAGCTCCTATTTAAAACACTTCATCCACACACACCATTTAATAAACTCACAGAGCGGGAGAATGTTGACATTCTATTGCTTAAGGAAGGACAACATCTGAACCCCTCTGATCATTTCAAGGCTCCTATACCCCACCCTTTGGAAACTTTCACTCCACAATATAACATAATTCAGAAAATGGTGATAGCTAACCAACCCAACACAAATGGCACAAGAATTTGCTAACTATTATTCTACCCTTTATAATCTCAGTGATGATCCATACACCCCTTAACCAACACAAACAAACATTGACAACTTTCTAGCCTCTCTATCTTTACCAATCCTGTCACAACAACAGAAAGAACAACTAAATCAACCCATTTCAGCAGATGAAGTTTTACAAGCAACCAAAATCCTAAAAATCAATAAAGCCCCCGGACCTGATGGGTTTACTAATAATTTTTATAAAAAACGAATGCCCAATATTTCCCCACTGTTAACGCTACTATTTAATAATTTAGGTGCCAACCCCTCTCCCCGTACGGAATTATTCCAAACCACTATAACCACGATACCAAAACCAGGAAAAGACCCTAATCTAGTAACCAATTATAGGCCAATTTCCCTACTAAATTCGGACATAAAAATCTATGCAAAAATTTTAGCTATAAGATTAAATCCTTTATTAAAGACTTTAATAGTAAATGACCAGGTAGGCTTCATCCCAACTAGGCAAGCTCCGGACAACACTAGAAAAATAATTAACATTGCCCTACATGCTAATTCTAACAGAACACCTTGCCTGATCCTATCTTTAGATGCTGAAAAAGCATTCGATAGAGAAGCCTGGCCCTTTATTAAAGCAGTTTTACTTAAGTTTGGCTTCTCTGATTTCTTTTTAGACAGTGCTTTAGCTTTATATACTAAACCCTCTGCCAAAATTCTTACAAATGGTTTTAGCTCAGCCCCATTTTTCCTAACCAATGGTACTAGACAAGGTTGTCCACTCTCCCCTCTTATATTTGCCCTCATTATGGAACCCCTAGCAGAATCTATACGTAGATCCCCAATGATTCAAGGATACACAATTGGTTCTCAAATCTGTAAAACCTCACTTTTTGCAGATGACGTAATCATTACAATTACAAACCCCAGTAAATCCCTACCAGACTTATTCCAAATAATTAAACAATTCTCCCTAGTCTCCTATTACAAAATCAATACCACCAAAACAGAAGCACTCCCGATATGGATTCCAAACCACATTCTTTCGGACCTAAAGTCCTCATATAAGTTCGAATGGCAGCAGTCTTCCATAAAATATTTGGGCATCCATGTAAGTTTCTCTGTAAAAAATCTGTTTAAAGAAAACTTTACTCCTATGCTTAATTTCAAAAACTCACCCAGGACTGGATGTACAAAGATATCTCGTGGCTAGGCCGTTTAGCAGCAATTAAATGCAACCTATTACCAAAAATCCTATATTTATTTAGAACCATACCAATTAATATTCCTGCTAAATTTTTTGCTTCATTACAAGGTCTAGTATCCAAATTTATTTGGCAAAAACGAAAACCCAGAGTAGCATATAACACCATGACAAATTCCAAAAACAAAGGAGGCTTAGCACTCCCCAACTTTAAAAAGTACTATCAGGCCTGTCATCTCAATCTTTTGCAACAATTTTTTGATACGGACAATCCTCCTCAACGGGTATCTCAAGAACTCTCAGTTATCCCCACCACAGAGATTCCAATCACCTCTACAATATGGATCCCTCCTTAATTACGCTCGGGACAAAAAAACCATTTACCTGCGACAACAGCCTCAATTAAAATATGGGACACACTAATACATATGGACAATCTGAAGAACGGTCTTTACCCTCATTTTCCTATAACTGGATTCCAAAAAATAATAGATAACCTGAACTTAACCATATGGACACAAGCAAACATTACCACTTTCGCAGACCTGTTTCAAAAACTTATATTCCAACCTTTCACCTATTTAAGGAACAAATTCAAAGTACCAAACTCAACTTTTTTTGCCTACCTACAATTATCCAGTTATCTGAGAACCAACTCACTACAGAAACTAAAACCCCTACCAACAGAACAAAACCGGCTTTACACCTTACTACAACAACCTTCAAAAATATTGCAGTATTATGCCCGGTTGTTGGACATCAATGTACAAGAAACAAACTCTTATACAAAAAAATGGGAAACCGAGATCAACTCCAACTCCTTGAATCCAGTGTAAAATTAATGTACAGATGGTACATGACCCCTGCAAAAATCTATAGAATCTTCCCGGCCACTTCATCCAACAAATGCTGGAGAAACTGCAACCAAATCGGAACTTTTATTCACATATGGTGGGATTGCCCTAAGATATCCCAATTTTGTCTCTCAATATCTCCTATCCTAACGGACTTATCTCAAATCAACATTTCAATATCTCCTAGACTTGCTCTGCTAAATCTGGACTTAGATCACATCCCCTGAAATAAAAAACGGTTCATAATTCATGTTCTTGCGGTATCCCGTTTACTGATAGCAAGAAACTGGAAATCAATACTGATCCCTACATTAAATGACATAATTTCCTTACTCAATAGTAACAGTACCATGGAATACTTCAACACCAGAAATATAACCACCTAATGCACAAGTATCACGCAAAATGGGATCCCTGGAACAATAGCAAATATTCTGAAAAAAACCCCACCAGAAAGTGCATATGATCTCTCTTCAGTGTAATGTTTAGGAAATAACTGAATAATGGATACATTTAAAAACCTGGCTGCAGATTTTATGTCTATGTCTATAAACAAGACATGGATAGCCCCCATAGGTGCTTTTCTTTTTTGTTATCTCCCTTTTTTATAAAAATCCTGGCATTCAGACAGTGTTTTTCTAAATACTCTCCTTCTGTCCTATTATCTCTTCTCTCTCTTCCTTTCCTACTTTATCTGTCTTTTGTTACTTCCCAAGGTATAGTAATAAAACAGGTGAATTTAGATCTAACATCAATCTACCCGCACAAGTGAGGTTGCAATGTTCTACTTTATTTACTCTATTTACCTGCTTGTTTATTCAATTTACTTTTTTATATATATATATATATATATATATATATATATATATATATATATATATATATGCGTATTGTATAATGTAAAACCACTGCAACATTATTGCTGTAAACTTTTCTTTATTCACCAATAAAAAAACGTTAAAGAGAAAAAAAGAAAAAAAAGAAAATGGTGATAGCACCAGGTAAAGAGAATATTAGTATGGCTATGTATTTGAAATTAACAGTCATTAAAATACTGCCTGAACGTAACAATATAGTAAGGGGAGCACTCACCGGCGTTTCCAGCTGTAAAGCAGTTCTCGTGCTACAACGTCTGTTGCGCCCCCAGTTCCGGCGTACTCCAACAGTCAGAACAAAAATATTAGACGGAGCACTGAGAACATTGCCTTATTTAAAATATCACTTTTATTAATAAAATGAAAAACATAACAGTCCTATATAGCTCGCTTGACGCGTTTCGTGGCTTCGTACCACTTCATCAGAATACTGCCTGGCATTTCAACAAAAAAGCTTACGTTTTAGCATTGGGTTCCATAACATCTCATAGGCAACTGTTGTGTACTGCCATATATAAGCCCTATGGAAAAGGCACATACACCCAATACTGCTATTATTATTTGCAGCTGCTGCTCCTCTGGATGATGATGATGATAAGATTGTTGGAGGATATGAGTGCACCCCTCACTCCCAGCCCTGGCAAGTATTGTTCACCTACAATGGAGGAAACTGGTGTGGGGGTTCCCTAATTTCACCCAGATGGATTATTTCTGCTGCTCATTGCTACCAGCCGTAAGTAACTCACAATGTGACATATGTATATGAACAGCTATGCCTCTCATACAGTTCATTTAAAAAAAAACATTATACCCCATTTTCAACATTGGTTTACTGAATAGGGCTTGTGCAGAACATACAATTTGCTTGTCCTTTTACAGTAATTAGGAAATATCTAAGGTTTTTCTATTATCGAAAATGGCACTAAAACCCCATTCCAGTTCCTGATCCCAAGGATTAAAGTCTAACAAACCAGCAGGTCACTGGGAAGCCTCAGTGTAAATAAACCCCTCCATTCCTCCAGTTGTAGCCTGTTATCTTTTTAGATAAAGAGCAGCTCATTATAAAGTGTTTCCCATGTATTTTGTTACACACAAAACATTAAGATGTAAGCTCATATCTGCACACACAGGCAAGAAGAAATCAGAGGGAACATTGTTTTTCTCTGGAGGTCCTGTCTCCAAGTCATTGAGGTCTACTCATAGCTTAATCAGGATAAACCTTTCCTCCCATCTTTTAACCAGTTTCAAAGCAGGGTTAGAACATATTAATTTCCCACTTTATATACTCCATATTTTGCATTCTATTTTCTCTCTTTTGTCTAGACCCAAGACCTTGGTTGCTCTCCTTGGAGAACACGATCTTAAAAAGAAGGAAGGAACTGAGCAGCACATCCAAGTGGAGGCTGCCTATAAGCACTTTGGCTACAAAGATAAAGCTCATGACCATGATATCATGTTGGTTAAACTAGCGAAACCTGCTCAGTATAATCAGTATGTGCAGCCCATCCCAGTGGCAAGAAGCTGCCCAACAGACGGGGCTAAGTGTCTAGTGTCTGGCTTTGGAAATGTGCTTGGATATAATGGTAGGTAGCTCATATGGATAACAAATGAATCATTTTTTCATAGGGAAGAAACACTACTGGAATTTATACATTCATATTTAGTAGCTAGGAGATAATCAGTACAGTTTAAAATATTTATACAGCTTTGACACTGATAAAGACAAAAAATGTTGCACACTTCTCAACCATTTAGGTTACTGCTGGCCTGATAGAGCAATATTGCACCCTTCAGTCTTTATGCACTTGCATCCAGGGAGAGCACAATGCCATAGGGTGGGAGGTAAATCCAGGGCTTCTATACAGTCTGCAATCGGTGCTCCCTGACTTGCACATCTGGATGCATAAGCCTACCTCCACCAACCAAAAATAGAAAAACTTTCAAGAGAAGCTATCACTGAATTTGAAGTAAAAAAAACAAAGTGATCAGCCTTTGATGTGGGATCTCATGCTAGAGAACCTGGTTTGATTCCCTGTGACAACTCCTTGTGACTCTGGACAAGCCACTTAATATCCTGGTGTCTCTGGCTATCTGTCTATAATGCCCTCTAATGTAATTGTTAAGAGTAATTGCTGTTATCTTACATACAGAGATTATTATTTCTAAATTTTTGGCCCTATTATATTACACTGGAATTAAACATGAGAATAAAGGACACACTTGATCAATCCTAGGAAATGCTTAAAGCTTCTAACTCCAATTGCAGGAGCAAATCAGCTGGGATCAGCTGGAATTTTCATTGGAGGATTTTTTGCATTTTAATGCAGCCGCTGGCTGGGAAGATTTGGAGAAAAGTTTTGTAAACGTTTTATTGTGCCAAGTTGATGCCGCTCCCCCTGCACTTTGTTTTTTTCACATTAGAGAGGATCAAGGGGGGCCACATAGCTAGTACAGAGAGCGCAATAGTCAAAAATCTGATATAAAAATCTGAATTTCAGCTCTTTAAGTTAGCAGGAGCTGCTTTTTACCACCCCTGGTAACTTGATGGGAGCTGAGGTGAGTTTCTCAACTCCCCGTATGGCAGCAGCACCCCTGCAAACCTGATGTTGCTGGATTATGGCTCCCAGCATGCCTCAGTCTTCATTATATCTCACATTATTCCTGGATTTGTTGTCCAGCAACAGCTGAGTAAAGGTTGGTTGAGCAGTGTAGTGCAGCAAGGCTAACTGCCCCTTTATTATTGCATGTTAACAGTACAAGGACAGATTAGAAAGATCTAACCTAATTATAAGCTCCCTACGCTGCAGTTAAACTGATCATCTCAAGAAAATCTAACACCTCCCCATCTGTCACATATACTTTGCCAACTATTTCATCCGAATTGTTTGCATATTTTAACATGTAACATATAATGTCATAACTCCTTACTGGTAATTGGGAAATTATGAAATGGCTTCTTGCTACTCTCCTTATTGCTAAAGCTCAGTCTGTGGTTGGAGTATGTGACTGGGATAACCCCTCTCTATAGATAACATGCTGCCATTGCAATTCAAGAAATTTTACTTGCTGACCTTTAATATATTAAAATCAGGATAGAATGATGAACTGAAGAATGTTAATCTTTTTTTGATTGCTTATAGTACGGTACCCTGATCAACTGCAGTGTCTGGAAGTGCCCATTGTGTCTGACTCCAGCTGTAAGGCTTCATATCCCAGGATGATTTCTGAGAACATGTTCTGTGCCGGCTTCCTGGAAGGTGGAAAGGGTTCTTGCCATGTAAGAAAAGAATGGATAGAGAGAGAGGTGGACAAGCAGATTGCTATAATCACACGCCCTCCATTGCAACATGCAGATATAGGTTGCTTGCACTGCTTAGCTGGAAGACAAGTTATTATTCATTGCTTTGATGCTGTTCTCTCCAGTTTAAAAGTCACTAAAGGACAATCACTCTAATTACTAAGCCCAACCCTGGGCTGGCAATCCTCTTCTTACCAAAAATGCACTGGTACAGGACACTGTGTAGGCAGCAGAGCCGCCATATTGTTCTAAAGCTCCCAGATGTCCCCTGTGCAGGAGCATGTATAGTACAGAAATCTCCAAGAAAGCTCTATACTGCCCCTGAGGCCTAGAACCTTTCAGAATGTCAGCAATGAAAGAAATAAAAAGGAATCACATGGGCAGGCCATAACAAAGAAATTGAATTTGCCCCTGTTTCTATATGTCACACCTGCCAGCATGTAAAGGATATCATGGGAAAAAAGACAAATACCTCCAAAGCTTAACTTTGACTATTATATTGACCATATACCAATGCGTGATTTTACATACCATGGTTTGAGGTCTAAGGGGCTTATTTATAAACTCCAGGTCATTTCTGCCAACTGGTAACATTGGGCTTTAAATATAACTTTTTATTTTTGGTACTGAAACAATTAAAATAATTGTCTCAACTGAGGCTCAGAAATAATTATCCATAATGGAGAGCTCCTGTAGACAACAATGAAAGAATGGGCTATTGCTGTTAACCAGTGGGCTAGTACAGCAAGTTTAGTATATAAAATACAGCATACCTAGCCATATTCATTTGTACAAAGACATGGTTCAAACATCATCAATACTCAAATCAATGTTGGTTCAAAACTAATTATAAAACGGTACTGTTTGCTATGTATTTGTAACACATTTTTAAATTAGTTTTATTTCCTTTCATTAGGGTGACTCTGGCGGCCCCCTGATTTGCAATGGAGAACTTTATGGAGCGGTTTCATGGGGGGGAAGCTACTGTATCAGTAAGAATTCTCCAGGAGTGTATGCTAAAGTCTGTAACTATCTAGACTGGATAAAGAATATTACAGAAAACAACTAGACACAAACCCTTGAGACTCACATACAGTGACTGTATACCATGGGAAGCAATGTGGCTCTTCTGCTGCAGCTGAACAACAGCTCCCAACATCTTTAATCTGAATGAAATATCATATCTTGAACATCAATATATGTGTATTACTGTGTGTGCAGCCACCAAAAGGGGTTAAATATGTTGCTCTAGCTGTTATATGTTACAAACAATTAAATTGATATGAGGCATCAGTCCTACGTGCAAGTATTGTCTTTAATGTATTTGGCTAATAGGGGCTTTTACTGCAGTGCTGTCAAACAGAGCTGGGGCTTACAGTAAAGATGAAGGCATCACAAGGTGATGCACTCTGATGTTCTCATGGATATTCTAGTTAAAGGAGAAGGAAAAGTAAAATCTAAGTAAGCTTTATCAGAAAGGTCTATGTAAATACAGCCATAAGCACTTACAGATAGAGTCCTCTATCAAAAGAAACACAGGATTTATTGTCTCTCTTTTTGTAAACATGATGTTCCAGTATCTGTTTACTCAGGTATGGTAATAGTGTCTGCAGAATAAATATAGTGTTCTAGGTGGCACTAATGTGGCAAATCTATTGCCAGTAAAATACCAAAACGACTTTCCTTCTCCTTTAAATCACTAAGTTTATAAAGAGATACACTGTGAGCTCCCTCGTGTGGCGAGGTTGCCAAATGAGACACTGAGCCAGTTTGGGCCCATCTTGTCCTGGGCCTGTCCATATAATAATGAATCTGTGTATAAGCCTATTGGTAAATGCTGTGCTGTAGATATTCCCTGCAAAACACATTACATGAGTGAATTTTGTAACTTTGTAAAAAATATTTAAGGACTGATCATAACAGAACCTGGGGTTTTCTGGATAAGGGCTTTTTTTGCTGTAATTTGGATCTACGTGTACATACATAGTCTACTAAAATATAATGTAAACATTAATTAATCCCAATATGATTGTTTTTCCTTCAAAAAGGATTAATTATATCTTAGTTGGGATCAAGTACAGGTACTGTTTTATTATTACAGAGAAAAGGGAATCATTTAACCATGAAATAAACCCAATAGGGCTGTTCTGCCCCCAATAAGGGGTAATTATATCTTAGTTGGGATCAAGTACAGGTACTGTTTTATTATTACAGAGAAAAGGGAATCATTTAACCATGAAATAAACCCAATAGGGCTGTTCTGCCCCCAATAAGGGGTAATTATATCTTAGTTGGGATCAAGTACAGGTACTGTTTTATTATTACAGAGAAAAGGGAATCATTTAACCATGAAATAAACCCAATAGGGCTGTTCTGCCCCCAATAAGGGGTAATTATATCTTAGTTGGGATCAAGTACAAGGTACTGTTTTATTATTACAGAGAAAAGGGAATCATTTAACCATGAAATAAACCCAATAGGGCTGTTCTGCCCCCAATAAGGGGTAATTATATCTTAGTTGGGATCAAGTACAGGTACTGTTTTATTATTACAGAGAAAAGGGAATCATTTAACCATGAAATAAACCCAATAGGGCTGTTCTGCCCCCAATAAGGGGTAATTATATCTTAGTTGGGATCAAGTACAGGTACTGTTTTATTATTACAGAGAAAAAGGGAATTATTTTTAAAAATTTGAATTATTCGCTTATATTGGAGTCTATGGGAGATGGCCTTCCCGTAAACTGGAGCTTTGTGGATAACGGGTTTCCAGATAACAGGTTCCATACCTGTAATACATGATAATAAAAATGATGGATATGCAGCTTAATAAATATGGGGTGGTATAAAAACCTCCTTATATGATAGTACAGGTATGGGATCCGTTATCCGGAAACCCTATATCCAGAAAGCTCTGAATTATGGAAAGGCCATCTCCCATAGACTCATGGCAAATTTTGGCATTGGCGGATTGTTTCGTGAAACGGGAACGCAACATTTTTTTATGACGCACAACATTTTCGACGTAGTGAAACGACACAGATCCGCTCATCACTAATAATACTTAGGATATGGAACCTTCCTGACAGTAGGGTGCTTGGAGCTGGTTTTGAATTTCCAGACTCCTCTTCCTGTGAACCCCCATTTCATTTGACCCACTATTTGTAATGTACCCCTATATTTTGTCTAAGCAATTTCACTAAATTTTGAGCCATTAAACCTGATAGACTCTCATGTCTCCCAGAGATAAAGTCATGGCCACCTGGGCCCTTTGACTCATGGGATCTCTGCTCACAGGTACAGTTACTTACATTACTCCTCCACGTGCTCTCTGTACAATATATAGGGAGCAATGGATTCCCGACTGTCATTTATAAGAGGAGTTACACACCCTGGTAAAATTAAGTTGCCATGTTTTTCCACCAATGGACTGGACCAGCAGGACCTTGGAAGAAGAACCAGTGGGCCCCAGCTCTCATGTCCCTGGTCACTCCACTGACTTAAACATGCTCCCCTTTGACCTCCCCTCCATATCTCTGCTGCATCTGAGATTGCAAGGTAATTGGGAGGGGGGGGCTGTGGAGTTGCGCATTCTTTGGAGGACTTGGCGTTGACCTCACGACTAGGGTGGGGTGCTGAGGTGGCAGCCCCAGTGGGCCCTGGACCTTCCAGTCCAACTCTAAGGAAAAATACTCTGGCAAGCACTGTGCCCACATCTTATTCCATTCTCAGGCATTCCCTGGCTAAGATGGGGGCATTTTCAGATGAGTAAATTTAATGTCTGATGATGCCTGGGAAACATTAAAAGTAAACAGTAAAATTGTGGCATGGCAGTCAGTTTTTTCCTGGAACCAGGACATTTTTTTCCTAAAAGGAGCACCAACCAAGGGGAAAAACATACTGGGTAATACTCAGAATACTGGTTAAGGAGATACCTCTTTTATAGCCAAAACCCAAAGCATAGAGAGCAGAGAGAAGGGTAGATCACAAGGATAGTGTCCTTTGCACCTGCTTATTAACTCAAATGGATCAAAACCTTAGTAGACATATAAGCAAAAGGAATTGCAGCTTTCTATTCAAATATGAGAAGCACATTGGCTCCAATGCAGTTCCATGCACCTGAACTCAAGCCCTGTGCGTGTTCATCTGGAATAGTGAACTGCCTCTTTTACTTAATGATAGAGACTAAATTAAAACAGACAGATATAAATAATTTATAAAAAAAATATTTATTTCTCTTTCAGGGACTGCAGCACCCAACTCAGAATACATACAGCGAGATGAAACGATAATGTGATACAGAGAATGCACATGTACTACTGGTGTGGGGAAAATGTGTATCTATGTTTATTGGCAGTCTGAGATATACTCTAAGTAATATAGGAGATGTTGCTGGCTGAATGATGTACAGTAGAAGGGGAACAGAATGGTTTAAGATTTAAAGAAGTAACACGTTACAAACATTACAAATATTTGTGTATATTAAATAACTCCATTAATAAATCCCTATACAAACAAGGGGGTAAGCATTTGTTATACTGTAAATCAGTAAGCAGTAACCATTTCCAACAGAAGACACTTCCAGCATTCAATTCCACCAATATTGAATGGCAAGTAAAGGCTGGTATAACAGTTAAGTAAATATACAAAAAGTGCCCTGCTGACCACTTTTGCAATTTTTCATAATTAACTATTTTGATTAAATGATGATCTTTTTCTTTGTCACTTGGGGTTAATTCTATGTACAGAGGCCCAGCTGCATAGAAAGTCTTCTTCCCTGCTCAGTCAGTTCACTGTACTTTGAAAGCAGTTGAGTAGAATTAGGTTTTCTTCCGGTTAAAGTCTGGGAAAAGCAGGTTCCCCATAACTTTTCAGGATGTTTTTCCCAAGTACTTCTGAACTTTATTTTTTTAATTCAAGCTATTAGGCTGTTTATTAACTACTAATACAATGAATAGTGTAAAAGTATCACCTTCTAGTCAGTTCCTGTAACTGTACCGTAAGGGAGAGATGCATTCAGAAGAGAGAAGTGTTCTGATGTTACTTTGCTCAGGAAA
Organism: Xenopus tropicalis; assembly: GCF_000004195.4. Taxonomy (NCBI): domain Eukaryota; kingdom Metazoa; phylum Chordata; class Amphibia; order Anura; family Pipidae; genus Xenopus; species Xenopus tropicalis. The sequence continues at coordinate 109,489,521 of NC_030683.2, read as the reverse complement.
GAGATAAAAGGCCATCTAAGGTTATTAAGGTTGTGTCTTTATGGCTAATTTTAGTTTCTTCACTTGACTTTTCCTTGGGGTACAATGTATATAGCCGTGACAGATTGCACCTCAGTGGAAGGGGATCTGCTGTGCTTAGGTGAAATAATGGCTAAGAGGCTGGAGGAGTGTTTAAACTAAGCAAGGGGGGTGAGCTTGAGTATTATGGGGAAGCTAGTGTAGACCTGGCAGTGGCATTAGCAAGGGATCATGGCGGAGGAGTGAGGGGGACATACAGTTAACCAGATAAATAGATTCCTCTGTAACAATGAAAACAGCCTAATAGTAACCTTAACACTAATATAAATGACAGAGGGAAAAGTAATAACCTCTGCTGCATGCTGGCTAATGCACGGAGCTTGTCCGGGAAATAAGGGGAGCTGGAGGCTATTGTGTGTACTGACAATCATGATACAACTGGTATCACTGAGACCTAGTGGAATAAAACATGTGACTGGGCTGTGAATTTAGATGGTTACACCCTTTTTAGGAGGGACAGAGAGATTAAAAAGGGTGGAGGGGTTTGTCTTTATGTAAAGCCAGATTTAAGGCCATGTGCTAAAGAAATTACCAGGGACAGCAACAGGGATGGTATAGAAACCTTGTGTAGAGATTTCAGCAGGGCTAAAGATTACAAAGAAAACAGTCACTGGTGTATGCTATAAACCACCCCGTATAAGTGAGGAGAATAAGGCCCAGCTACTATTACAAATGGGTGAGGCCTTACAACTTGGTCAAGTTATTGTTATGCAGGACTTCAATTAGCCAGACAGTGACTGGAGTACTGGAGTGGCCAAGTCAGAAAAAGCTAGTAGGTTTGTATATATGCAAAATGGCAACTTTTTATTTCAGGCAGTTTGAGGACCTACTAGGAATGATTTTCTTTTGGATCTGATAATAACGAATAGTATTGAACTCATCTCTACCATTTGTGTGGGTGAGCATTTAGGGAACAGTGAACACAACATGGTCTCCTTTGACATTATGTTACAGAGACAACGCTATAAAGGAGTAACTAAAACACAAAATTTTAGACGTGCAGACTTTGCCAGTATAAAGGCAATCATTGTGCCACAAACAATGCACGATTAGTCGCAGAGACTTGTACACTAACCTATGGTAGCTAAATCACTGCGATTAGTCGCTCCTACTGAGTTTTCTTAAAAGTTGTGGTGACTAATCTCCTCATGTGTCTTCACCCTTATTTTTCGTCTGTCTACACTACTGAGGAACCAGCTAATACAGGAAGAAATTAAAAAGAGACTTGAACATGTATTCATCTCATGGTACTAAACGAGCTTAGCTCTATGAATGCCAGACCTCTTCACTTTTTCAGGATTCATTAAGGGCTGGAAAATGTGGTTTAATGTCAAAAGTACAAAGTTATGCACTTTGGTAGAAATAATATAAACGCTATGAGGTTAGACTGGAAAAAAGGCGCTTGCGAGGGGACATGATTACTCTGTACAAGTACATTAGAGGGGAATATAGGCAGATAGGGGGTGTTCTTTTTTCCCATTAAAAGGATCACCTTTAGGCCACGGAGAGGGCAGTGAGGTTGGGGAATGCCCTTCCTAGTGATGTTGTGATGGCAGATTCTGTTAATGCCTATAGAGTGGCCTGAATGAGTTCTTGAACAAGCATAGTATCCAAGGCTATTGTGATACTAAAATCTATAGTTATTATTGCTTTTTCCCCTGACATCAGTGTGCACTGACAAAAGTAGAAAAAAAAAAACAAAAACAGAAAGCAATGGCACTCGGAGCAATTACAAGCATGCCGAGACCTTGCAAATTTTATTATGGAGGTGCAACGTTTCAGGGCAAAACAACCCCTTTATCAAGGTTGTTTTGCCCCGAACCGTTGCACCTCCGCAATAAAATTTGCAAGGGCTCGCCATGCTTGTAATTGCTCCGAGTGCCATTGCTTTCTGTTTTTGAATTGTTTGGGAGGGTGCCGATCCCTCCAGCATTGTGTACCGAGCCTCTTATTTTGGAATGCTAGGGTGTGCGAGGAAGGTCTTCAAGTTGCCCACTGACAAAAGTAGCCAATGCCGTGCCTGTGCCTGTTATGCAACATTTAGTAGACTGCCATTTTCTCTACCAGTGTAGAAACACCTGCAGAGAACACACATAGGGGGAGATTTACAAATCCAGGAATCCGAATCCCGAAAGGGAAAAAATCGGATTGGAAACGATAATTTTGCGACTTTTTCATCACTGTCGCAATTTTTTCGTATTTGTCGCGACTTTTTCGTCGCCGCCGTGACATTATGATATTTTGCGCGACTATTTCGTCGCGTTTTTTTCTTATTGAGCAATTGTAAACAGCGTAAAACCCGATCCGATTTTTTCGCGACGGCGACAAAAAAGTCACGGAAAATATCCGAAAAAGTAGCGGAACATACGAAAAAGTTGCGACGGCGACGAAAAAGTTGCAAAAATACAGATCATTACGAAAAAACAGCATTCTGACGCCTTCAGACCATTCGTGGATTAGTAAATCTCCCCCATAGTGTGACTTGGCCCTAAAGCTATAACAAATACCCACTGTAAAATGCACGCTAGAGATAAAAAGCAACATTCATAAGGGCTTCCCAGTTCTGTTGCTACTCACACACCATGATGGCTAACGTGTTATATGTGTGGGGAGATATCACATATCTTGGAACTGTTTTTTAATATTTGCTGCTCGACTTCTCTTTTATACAACAGATTGCTACAGATAAACACGGTGCTATTGTTATCTTAGGTTGCAAAATATCCGTCCTTAATCTTCCTTTAAATAAGAAAAGCTTTTTTGTTTGTTTTTTTATCTTTATCAAGCAAAGCAATGTATTTCTATCATTTTCTAGCTTGCATGCAAGCCTTCTTGTGATAATACCACAAAACGTGTTACAAAACAAAAAGGGAGCATACCTTCAGTAATAAGTATCAGTAATAAAGAAGGGGCAATGGGCATGACTCCTCTGCAAGCTGTTTTGCTCCACCAAGGGGATATGTTGCACATGTCTTTGTTCCCATTCTAAATTGTTTATGCTTTGTTTGTCTTGGAATTGCACCTACTCTGTATTAATGGTACTGGGCAATGTTCTTGGAAAGTTGGCAGCTCTTCTGTAGTGAACCAGAAAGGGGGAATATATGATTAGCAATATATCAAACTTATTCTTGTGTGTAATTCTTATGCCAAACACTCTTGATACTCATCTTTTTCTGTCAATAAAGATTAATTTAATGTTTTGAATGGTCACCTTCTTGTATTTTATTGCATCTATTTGGGATATTCATAGATACACCTACTGATGGGCAGTATATGTTTTGCAAAATAATTCATTTTCATCACAACGAGTTTCTAACTTGTTACTTGCATTTTGCACCATCCTAGCCAAAATCTAACCCCACCCCATACTCACACCCCAATGAGCACACTGGACACAGGCATTGACATAAAATGGCAGCAGAATATTTATGAATAACAATTCAGCGTACTGCACTAAATATGACATCCACTGTAAAGATCAGCATAATTATATCCAAACATGATGTGCTAGTTTGTATAACAACTACTTAACTCTTAACTAGCCCTGTTACGTTAATAGCCATATAACCATATGGCCATATGAAATAATCTAAAGCTCATCAGAAATCCAGATTCCTTAAGGCCCCAGCAAATACAAATGGATGCATGGATGTTGAGTTACAGAGTGGCAGTGGTGGAACTACCAGGGGTTTGGAGGGTGCACCCAGGCACGCATCCCCTTGGGGCACACTGGATGCTTGCGCTGGTGCGAATTTGGCACAAAAAATGTTTATTAGATGTGCTTTGCTTGATAAGTAAGGACATTGTTCTATTATAATTGTTTTTGCATTAAGATACGGTGCTATATTTCTTGTATGTATGGAATATCTTGAAAAGACTTTCCTCCATATATACTGTAACAGTGAAGATATGTGAGGAAAAACACAATAAATAAGGCAAGAAAGTGGGATGTACAAAGAATTTAATAGGGGGCAGGGCAACAGCAGAGAGGAACATGAGATATAACTCATTTAACTCTAGCCAGCATTTTTTCCCCCAGGCGCTTTGGCGACAAGTCGCCACAACAATACACACGAAGAGATTTCATGCGAGTTGAGCTCCAGGCGATCTGCTACCCATGATACCACTAAACAGTTACCCCTCCCACATGTTTACTCAAGTCGCTCAGAAAAGGGTCTGTGTGCAATTTGAAACAGCAGGCGACTTGAAGTAGCCTCGTATGTTTTGACGCTGGCGATTTCCATTGGTTTAGCATTGGCGTCTTGTCGCTCGTCTTGTCGCCAAATCGCTCTTTTAAAAATCTCCTTGAGTGCCAGAGCCCTTAGAGTTGTGAGAATGAATGGCAGTGGTAACGGTTTCTCCTGAGGTAATGCATAGTTAAGAGCAGACCCAGATAATTCTATGTAAGGGAAATGGGCAGCAATGTGTGCTTTCTCCACACACATCTTGATAAATTAGTACAGAATTAGTCAGAGAGGGGAGTCCCTGTGGTTTCAGGGGGGCCAAAAGTGTAGAGGGCCCAGTAAAGCCCTAATTCAGTGTGTAGTGGCGATAGTTATGAGCATCTTGGCTTTAGAACTGGGATAGGAAGTCAGAGCAGGTATTATTTTATTTACTGCTTAATGATTCTGATGACAAGAAAGATATAAATAATAAGGTTCTGAGATATTTTAAATTCTTTCTCCGGTGTAATAGAAGATGGTAATAGTAATTGGTGGGTATTTTTGAGGGGAAAAAGAGATTAGGTATTGGTCTGAGATAAAGAAGTTTCTAGGATCAAAATCTACCCATAAGTCACTGGTATATTCACCTATAAGAGTTTGACACTGTTGTAATACAGTACTGGAAAATATGCCTAATAATATCACCACATTGTAATGTGTCCCCACTGTTTGTTGGCATTCATAAACTTTAAATACATCTCCTAAGTTTATGGAACTCCATTTCAATATATACAAGCTGAAACTCAGATGGAGTCCTATTCATAACTGCTATATTGTAGATGAGAAGTGGGTAAAGCTGAACATTATTGACCTCAAGGAGTACAGCATTGGACCCCCCAACTTATAAAACAGTGAGTAGGGTGACTAAATAACTACGTGACTTAACAATATGCTCCCTGGATGATATTCTCACAGAGCGGCTATAAAGCATTCTATGGTAACATTTAAGCTGCAAAGGATGGTTTATATATATATTTTTTTTACTTTTGTAAAGTTCACTTTACATTACGTATATTGAATATCTGGTTATTGTAATTGGTGTGAACTGGACTATGTGTCAGATCATGCTTGTTCTTTTCACCTAGGTATATGGCTAATATCTTACATGGCTTAGAGTTTCTTGTCTGAGATTCAATCACCAACTGACTTTTTTTTGATGGTGACTTAAGAATATTTACTACTGCTAATCTATAACAGAATTGTGCCAGTGACTGAGCTCTCACAGCCACAGGTGTCTGGATAAGGTTATAGTGAAGGAAAAAGTTGTTCATTTTTTCCTTATAGACAAACTGCACCTGGACTCTTTCCTTGAATAAGAAACCATTCTGTACTGCATAGTCTGTAATGTTAGAGGGTATGAATATGGCTGCTGGATTTGCTCAACTCATCTTGGAATATTAAGTATTTGACTTGGCTAGAAATACATTTCCAAGAACAGATCACCAACTGGCTTTTTTATCATTGTTGATGCATAAATTCTATTAAATATTACTACAAATGGCAGCAATAATGTTGATTTATCAATTAATAGCCAAGACATGTTTCCTGTGACTAATTATTACCAGGCTAGCACTTATGATCTAAGTACCTGGAGAAGGTTCATGGGAAGAAACCAGGTGCTCTTTTATGCTGATAACTGGCCTATAAAGGCTCTCCCCTTTGTGAACAACAGTCTCTTCAATTCAGTTCAGCTTACGACTGACAACCCAAGAAAACTCATGATGATGCCTCTCTGGGTACTGATGTTCCTAGCAGTTGCAGGTAAGAATCTGTTAGAGATCTACAAATATATAAAACATTGGTCTCTAAAGAACATCTAGGGTTATTCTTGGTTTATCCACATAAAATCAACTTTATGACATCTGTAATTTCTTTTGTTGTGTAAAATCTGCATTTAGCAATATCCTCTATTTTTTAGTGTCATAATCTATAAGGAAATTTCCATCTTAAAAGTTCAAATAATTATACATTTAACAAACATGAAAATGACATATGTATACCAATAATACTCAAATGGAAAGATGTAGAGGTGTAGTTAGCAAACTCTGGTAGCACCCCCCCCCCACAAAGATGTGGATGGGCTGGGGGGTAGGTCTGCAGGTCAGTTATAGTAAGAATTAGTTTCTAGTGTCTTAGATATACACAGAACTACAAATTTGGGGGTGAACCCATGAAGAGGTTCCAAAAGTAGAATATGGAGGTAGCCAATTAGGATAAACCTGAATTACTGGAATAATATAATAACTGAGGCCTGTGGAAATTTGAACAATGCAGTGTATACTGTGCAGTTAAAATGGCTGACTGTGGTCTTTTTTTGCACTTTCATGCTGCATTCTGCATTGCAAATGCCCCTTATATACAAAAGGTTGCACATATATTAGTAAAACAACTCAACGTAGATTAACTTGACATGCTTAGCTTAAATACCCTGTGCCAACCTTGAAACTAAGCCTAGGCCTCCTGATCCCCCCAACCCACCTAAATACTGGGACTATTTGCTAAAACCTAGCCCCATGCTTACCCATTACACAATCCAAGTAACCATTTAACCATGATAACCCCTCCTTTTCTACTACCCCAGGGGTGCCCCACCCTGCCAACCGCTGCAACTAAGCTCCTATGTAAAACACTTCATGCACACACACCATTTAATAAACTCACAGAGCAGGAGAGTGGGAAACTGCTGACATTCTATTGCTTAAGGAAGGACAACATCAGAACCCCTCTGATCATTTCAAGGCTCCTATACCCCACCCTTTGGAAATTTTTGCTCCACAATATAACATAATACAGAAAATGGTGATAGCACCAGGTAAAGAGAATATTAGTATGGCTATGTATTTGAAATTAACAGTCATTAAAATACTGCCTGGCATTTCAACAAAAAAGCTTAAGTTTCAGCATTGGGTTCCATAACATCTCATAGGCAACTGTTGTGTACTGCCATATATAAGCCCTATGGAAAAGGCACATACACCCAATACTGCTATTATTATTTGCAGCTGCTGCTCCTCTGGATGATGATGATAAGATTGTGGGAGGATATGAGTGCACCCCTCACTCCCAGCCCTGGCAAGTATTGTTCACCTTCAATGGAAGAAACTGGTGTGGGGGTTCCCTAATTTCACCCAGATGGATAATTTCTGCTGCTCATTGCTACCAGCCGTAAGAAACTCACAATGTGACATATGTATATGAATAGCTATGCCTCTCATACAGTTCATTTAAAAAAATATTTATACCCCATTTTCAATATTGGTTTACTGAATAGGGCTTGTGCAGAACATACAATTTGCTTGTCCTTTTACAGTAATTAGGAAATATCTAAGGTTTTTCTATTATGGAAAATGGCACTAAAACCCCATTCCAGTTCCTGATCCCAAGGATTAAAGTCTAACAAACCAGCAGGTCACTGGGAAGCATCAGTGTAAATAAACCCCTCCATTCCCCCAGTTGTAGCCAGTTATCTTTTTAGATAAAGAACGTCTCATTATAAAATGTTTCCCATGTATTTTGTTACACACAAAACATTAAGATGTAAGATCATATCTGCACACACTTAGTTACATAGTTACATAGGGTTGAAAAAAGACCAGAGTCTATCAAGTTCAACCCATCCAAGTAAACCCAGCACACACAACCCACACCTACCAATCTATACACTCACATACATAAACTATAAATACAACCACTAGTACTAACTGTAGATATTAGTATCACAATAGCCTTGGATATTCTGATCGTTCAAAAACTCATCCAGGCGCCTCTTAAAGGCATTAACAGAATCTGCCATTACCACATCACTAGGAAGGGCATTCCACAGCCTCACTGCCCTCACCGTGAAAAACCACCTACGCTGCTTCAAATGGAAGCTCCGTTCCTCTAATCTAAAGGGGGGGCCTCTGGTGCGTTGATTGTTTTTATGGGAAAAAAGAACATCCCCTATCTGCCTATAATCCCCTCTAATGTACTTGTACAGAGTAATCATGTCCCCTCGCAAGCACCTCTTTTCCAGAGAAAACAACCCCAACCCTGACAGTCTAACCTCATAGTTTAAATCTTCCATCCCCTTTACCAGTTTAGTTGCAGTCTCTGCACTCTCTCCAGCTCATTAATATCCTTCTTAAGGACTGGAGCCCAAAACTGCACTGCATACTCAAGGTGAGGCCTTACCAGGGACCTATAAAGGCAAAAACAGACAAGAAGAAATCAGAGGGAACATTGTTTTACTCTGGAGGTCCTGTCTCCAAGTCATTGAGGTCTACTCATAGCTTAATCAGGATAAACCTTTCCTCCCATCTTTTAACCAGTTTCAAAGCAGAGGTAGAACATATTAATTTCCCACTTTATATACTCCATATTTTGCATTCTATATTCTCTCTTTTGTCTAGACCCAAGACCTTGGTTGCTCTCCTTGGAGAACACGATCTTAAAAAGAAGGAAGGAACTGAGCAGCACATCCAAGTGGAGGCCGCCTATAAGCACTTTGGCTACAAAGATGAAGCTTATGACCATGATATCATGTTGGTTAAACTAGCGAAACCTGCTCAGTATAATCAGTATGTGCAGCCCATCCCAGTGGCAAGAAGCTGCCCAACAGACGGGGCTAAGTGTCTAGTGTCTGGCTATGGGAATGTGCTTGGATATAATAGTAGGTATAATATGGATAACAAATGAATCATTTTTTCATAGGGAAGAAACACTACTGGAATTTTGTACATTCATATTTAGTAGCTAGGAGATAATCAGTACAGTTTTAAATATTTATACAGCTTTGACACTGATAAAGACAAAAAATGTTGCACACTTCTCAACCATTTAGGTTACTGCTGGCCTGATAGAGCAATATTGCACCCTTCAGTCTTTATGCACTTGCATCCAGGGAGAGCACAATGCTATAGGGCGGGAGGTAAATCCAGGGCTTCTATACAGTCTGCAATCGGTGCTCCCTGACTTGCACATCTGGATGCATAAGCCTACCTCCACCAACCAAAAATAGAAAAACTTTCAAGAGAAGCTATCACTGAATTTGAAGTAAAAAAAACAAAGTGATCAGCCTTTGATGTGGGATCTCATGCTAGAGAACCTGGTTTGATTCCCTGTGACAACTCCTTGTGACTCTGGACAAGCCACTTAATATCCTGGTGTCTCTGTCTATCTGTCTATAATGCCCTCTAATGTGATTGTTAAGAGTAATTGCTGTTATCTTACATACAGAGATTATTATTTTTACATTTTTGGCTCTATTATATTACACTGGAATTAAACATGAGAATAAAGGACACACTTGATCAATCCTAGGAAATGCTTAAAGCTTCTAACTCCAATTGCAGGAGCAAATCTGCTGGGATCAGCTGGAATTTTCATTGAAGGATTTTTTGCATTTTAATGCAGCCGCTGGCTGGGAAGATTTGGAGAAAAGTTTTGTAAACGTTTTATTGTGCCAAGTTGATGCCGCTCCCCCTGCACTTTGATTTTTTTCACATTAGAGAGGATCAAGGGGGGCCACATAGCTAGTACAGAGAGCGCAATAGTGCTTTCTGCACTAGAAGAGTCAAAAATCCGATATAAAAATCTGAATTTTGGCTCTTTAAGTTAGCAGGAGCTGCTTTTTGCCACCCCTGGGAACTTGATGGGAGCTGCCATCTGAGGTGAGTTTCTCAACTCCCCGTATGGCAGCAGCACCCCTGCAAACCTGATGTTGCCAGACTATGGCTCCCAGCATGTCTCAGTCTTCATTATATCTCACATTATTCCTGGATTTGTAGTCCAGCAACAGCTGAGTAAAGGTTGGTTGAGCAGTGTAGTGCAGCAAGGCTAACTACCCCTTTATTATTGCATGTTAACAGTACAAGGACAGATTAGAAAGATCTAACCTAATTATAAGCTCATTATAAGCTCCCTACGCTGCAGTTAAACTGATCATCTCAAGATCTCAAGAAAATCTAACACCTCCCCATCTGTCACATATACTTTGCCAACTATTTCATCCGAATTGTTTGCATCTTTTAACATGTAACACATAATGTCATAACTCCTTAATTGGGAAATTATGAAATGGCTTCTTGCTACTCTCCTTATTGCTAAAGCTCAGTCTGTGGTTGGAGTATGTGACTGGGATAACCCCTCTCTATAGATAACATGCTGTCATTGTGATTCAAGAAATTTTACTTGCTGACCTTTAATATATTAAAATCAGGATAGAATGATGAACTGAAGAATGTTAATATTTTTATTGCTTATAGCGCGATACCCTGATCAACTGCAGTGTCTGGATGTGCCCATTGTGTCTGACTCCAGCTGTAAGGCTTCATATCCCAGGATGATTTCTGAGAACATGTTCTGTGCCGGCTTCCTGGAAGGTGGAAAGGGTTCTTGCAAGGTAAGAAAAGGATGGATAGAGGTGGACAAGCAGATTGCTATAATCACACGCCCTCCATTGCAACATGCAGATATAGTTTGCTTGCACTGCTTAGCTGGAAGACAAGTTATTATTCATTGCTTTGATGCTGTTCTCTCCAGTTTAAAAGTCACTAAAGGAAAATCACTCTAATTACTAAGCCCAACCCTGGGCTGGCAATCCTCTTCTTCCCCAAAATGCACTGGCACAGGACACTGTGTAGGCAGCAGAGCCGCCATATTGTTCTAAGGCTCCCAGGTGTCCCCTGTGGAGGAACATGTACAGTACAGAAATCTCCAAGTAAGCTCTATACTGCCCCTGTGGCCTAGAAGCTTTCAGAATGTCAGCAATGAAAGAAATAAAAAGGAATCATATGGGCAGGCCATAAGAAAGAAATTGAATTTGCCCCTGTTTCTATATGTCACACCTGCCAGCATGTAAAGGATATCATGGGAAAAAAGACAAATACCTCCAAATGTTAACTTTGACTTTGACTATTATATTGACCATATACCAATGCGTGATTTTACATACCATGGTTTGAGGTCTAAGGGGCTTATTTATAAACTCCAAGTCATTTCTGCCAACTGGTAACATTGGGCTTTAAATATAACTTTTTATTTTTGGTACTGAAACAATTAAAATAATTGTCTCAACTGAGGCTCAGAAATAATTATCCATAATGGAGAGCTCCTGTAGACTACAATGAAAGAATGGGCTATTGCTGTTAACCAGTGGGCTAGTACAGCAAGTTTAGTATATAAAATACAGCATACCTAGCCATATTCATTTGTACAAAGACATGGTTCAAACATCATCAATACTCAAATCAATGTTGGTTCAAAACTAATTATAAAACGGTACTGTTTGCTATGTATTTGTAACACATTTTTAAATTAGTTTTATTTCCTTTCATTAGGGTGACTCTGGCGGCCCCCTGATTTGCAATGGAGAACTTTATGGAGCGGTTTCATGGGGGGGAAGCTACTGTATCAGTAAGAATTCTCCAGGAGTGTATGCTAAAGTCTGTAACTATCTAGACTGGATAAAGAATATTACAGAAAACAACTAGACACAAACCCTTGAGACTCACATACAGTGACTGTATACCATGGGAAGCAATGTGGCTCTTCTGCTGCAGCTGAACAACAGCTCCCAACATCTTTAATCTGTATGAAATATCATATCTTGAACATCAATATATGTGTATTACTGTGTGTGCAGCCACTAAAAGTGGTTAAATATGTTGTTCTAGCTGTTATATGTTACTAACAATTAAATTGATATGAGGCATCAGTCCTATGTGCAAATATTGTCTTTAATGTATTTGGCTAATAGGGGCTTTTACTGCAGTGCTGTCAAACAGAGCTGGGGCTTACAGTAAAGATGAAGGAATCACAAGGTGATGCACTCTGATGTTCTCTTGGATATTCTAGTTAAAGTAGAAGGAAAAGTAAAAACTAAGTAAACTTTATCAGAAAGGTCTATGTAAATACAAGCCATAAGCACTTACAGTAATGCTCCACTGAGTCCTCTATTAAAAGAAACACGGGATTTATTGTCTCTTTTTTTGTAAGCATGATGTCCCAGTGTCTGACTTCCTCTCTCAGAAACAGCCTTAATTCCCGGGCCCAGAGTCGGCGCATTTCTCTCCTCTCACTCTCTCTCCTGCTCCCCCTCCCACCAGAATGCTAAGAACTCCCTCCCCCCTCCCTTAGGAATGTGTGATCTCAGCTATAGACTGCAGGCAGGAAGCTACCTAAAATGGCAGCTGCTATCTTAAGCAAACAGAGAAAGCTTCTAAAGCTGTTTACTAAGGTATGGTAATGGTTTCTGCAGAATAAATATGTTGTTCTAGGTGGCACTAATGTGGCAAATCTATTGGCAGTAAAATGCCAAAATGACTTTCCTTCTCCTTTAAATCACTAAGTTTATAAAGAGATACACTGTGAGCTCCCTCGTGTGGCGAGGTTGCCAAATGAGACACTGAGCCAGTTTGGGCCCATCTGTTGGTTGTCCTGGGCCTGTGCATAAAATAATGAATCTGTGTATAAGCCTATTGGTAAATGCTGTGCTGTAGATATTCCCTGCAAAACACATTACATGAGGGAATTTTGTAACTTTGTAAAAAACATTTCAGGACTGATCATAACAGAACTTTTTCACAGCAAGCACAGTGCATAAAATATACTTTATACAGGTATAGGGACATGGGGTTTTCTGGATAAGGGTTTTTTTTTTTGCTGTAATCTACGTGTACATACACAGTCTACTAAAATATAATGTAAACTTTAATTAAGACCAATAGGATTGTTTTTCCTCCAAAAAGGATTAATTATATCTTAGTTGGGATCAAGTATAAGGTACTGTTTTATTATTACGAAGAAAAAGGAAATTATTTTTAAAAATTTGAATTATTCGCTTATAATGGAGTCTATGGGAGATGGCCTTCCCGTAAACTGGAGCTTTGTGGATAACAGGTTTCCAGATAACAGATTCCATACCTGTAAACCCTATATCCAGAAAGCTCCAAATTATGGAAAGCCTGTCTCCCATATAACAATAATTCAATAATTCAAATAATTCAGATTTTTAAAACTGATTTCCTTTTTCTCTGTAGTAATAAAACAGTACCTGTACTTGATCCCAACTAAGATATAATTACCCCTTATTGGGGGCAGAACAGTCCTATTGGGTTTATTTAATGGTTAAATGATTCCCTTTTCTCTGTAATAATAAAACAGTCCTGTACAGGGCTCTGAAGAACAAAGCGTGCTCTTCTCAGGGCGCGGAAAGCCAAAGGGAGTTCTTCTCAAGACTCTGTAGCACTTGCCACATAAGTGGGGGGATTCCCCTCAGCAGTTCAGAAAGTACCAGCAGTGTTATGAGAGTAAAGTTGCCCCTGGCTGGCAGACTGTATCTATCCCTGCAAATTTAAAGGTATAGCGTCCTGCCAATAAATCCATCAACCTTTCCTGTGTGTGTGTTTTGTGGATCAGAGAAGTTTCCCAGGGAGGGGTACCGCAGCCCAACCTGTCCTGACCGTGGGAGGAGGCACGCCATTTATCAGTGTACCTGCTCTTCCAGATAGCGGGGGCACAGGGCTCCTGTAGCGCCACACGCAAGTGAATGTGTGCGAGATCTCATGCAGCAGTGAAAGGGGGCTACACCTATGTAACTATGTAAATGCAATGCTGTGCTTCCCTGGAATGACCAGGGGCTATTGCTGCACTGCGGGGAAAAAAACATGAATTGTGACCAAAGTTGCACTTCACAAACAGGTACACAGCTTCTCGTTTGTTTCTGCTTCTGACTTCTGGCCCATTACTTGGACTCAGACTTTGGCCTGTTTTCTGACAATGCTTGCTTCATACCTGCTGAGACCTTGGCTTGTCTATTGGGCACTGCTTACCTGCCACCTGCCCAGTTCTTGGCTTCTGTCTGCATCCATCTACCATGAGCAGTTATAACATCATACCATGTGAGTAAACTGCTTTTGGAACTATTTTCTGGTGTAACCCAGCATATGGACTCCAGCCTGTCTTCACCCTGTCTTGACACATTTGTAAAGGAGCTCTAATGTATTTAGGTGGCTACTATAGCAAAACATCTGAGAAATGGCTTCTTCTATGCTGTCATATTTAGACCAAGGACCTCTCAGAATTTACTCATCTTCTGCCATGAGAAAACATTTGTTACAAACCAGTTAACGCTTCTCCAACAGAATCCTGCACTAAAATCCATTTTTTTAAAAAGTAATCAATGTTTTTTCATATTTAATTCTGAAATTTGACATGGGGCTAGATATATTCTTAGTTTCCCAGGTTCCCATGTGACTTTTGTTCTGAAAAACTTCAGTCACACTTTACTGCTGAGCTGCAAGTTTGAGTGATATCACCCTTTACCCTCAGCAGCCAACCAGCAAAACAATGGGACGGTAGCAAGATAACAGCTCCCTGAAAGCTGTATTGCTAAAAATGCTTCCATGCCCCGGCTAATGGTAGATGTGATAACAGCACTCAGTAGTAAAACACCCAAGTCCGGCTTGGGACTCCTCCAGTTACATGGGAGTAGGAGAAACAATAGGTTACCTGAAAGCAGTTCTAATGTGTAGCGCTGGCTCCTTCTGAAAGCTCAGACTCAGGCACAATGCACTGAGATGGCGCCTACACACCAATATTACAGCTAAAAAATACATGTATTGGTTCAAGAATAAAATATTAAATGGTAGAATCAATTACTTGCAATACAGTAATAAAAACTATAACATAAAAAGCATGACAGAATTCCTTTTAGTAAAGTTAACTCGGTTTATTCCATGTTAAAGGGCACCTATCATAGCAAAATTGTTTCCCCCACTGGAGGTGCAATCTCTCTCCCAGTGCTGGAGGCATAGAGCTTGCTAGGGAGATTTTATGGCTAAAATAGTATTTTTTCTCCAACTAAATTGTGTGCTGTATTGGCCCAAACCTCCAGATGGTGAAAATAACTTTGCTGTGACAGGTGCCCTATAAACATTAGCAGAAATAAACTGAAGCCTGTGGCTATTAAGATGATATAATGCTATGATAACGAGAATACCTAGCCATTTGCAATGTGTTTACCATTTGTCTCTGACAGACAAGCAAAACTTTACCAACTGCCAGAAGATCAGACTCCGAGATAAAAATGTGAGATATTTGAGAATATGGGGCACACATTAAACTCTCATTTCCCCAAAGCAAATTTTCACACGCAAAGAATGAACCGCTCCAGGCATTGAGCTATGTATACAGACACAAGGGAATAAAAAAAGAAAGTGGATTATATAAACTTGTAAAAAAAATCCTGTATAAGAAATTTCATACAGTAAACACAAAATCCACAAACCAATCTAATTAGAAAGCAGTCTGTCCTATAAACAATAAAGACTATTGAGAATTTTTTGCACAAACATTTTGTATTGTAGCTACATTTGATATCATCCTGTTCATTTTAAATGGGAATAATATGTGATTTCTGCAAGACAAGGGATTAGAGCACAAACTGCAAAGGAAGTGAGCCTCAAACATATTACAGGTATAGGGTCTATTAAGCTGAAAAGAAAGCTCCAAATTACGGGAAGGGCAGCTCCCACTGATTCAAATTTACTCAATTCACATTTTTAATTCTTGGTTTTATTCAACCAAAACTTGCCCCCAAGTCAGGAATTCAATAATAACTCCCTGGTTTGGGGGCACTGAGAGCAACATCCAAGGGGTTGGGGGGCAACATGTTACCCCTGAGGCACTGGTTAGGGATCACTGACTTAAGGTATTTCGATCCAAATTACGGAAAGATCCCATCTGGAAAACCCCAGGTCCCAAATATTATGGACAGGTCCATAATGGGGTAGGTTACCAGATTCTCAAAGTGAAATTCAGGGACAGAAATAGGACTTTGTGCCCCATAGAAAGGTTTTGTGCCACTAGCACTTTTTCGGCAACTCTCCCACTGCTCAACAGAGCCACATACTTTAATCTTAATATCTCTTCCTAAAAATACTCCAAAATAATTTTATACAAATTTCTTTCTTCAGCAACAGAAATGCTGTAGGAGGGAAGTTTCAAGGATGTGGGAGGAGCGAAGGTGATCAGGTGACAGATGATCACTCATTCCTGTTCCTGTCCTGGAACAGTAATGACTGGCTGGGGGTTGGTTCTGTTGTCATGGAGAGATCCAGGGACAGCTTTTAAAATTGGGGACGCTTGCTGGGGTCTATTTTCCAAGGGGACAGAGAAATCAAAAAGGGGTCAGTCCCCCTGAAGCAGGGACCAAAGGCAACCTTAACCTTAATTTTCTGTAGGATTGTTTTGCCTCCAATAAGGATTACTTATATTTTAGTTAGGATCAAGTGCAAGGTATATTTTAATTAGAGAAAAAGGATTTTTTTTTTTTTTAAAGTGAATTGATTAAAATGGAGTCTATTCAAGATGGCCTTCCTGCAATTTGGAATTTTCTGGATAACAGATTTCTGGATAATGAAGTTGTGATTTTCTTGTAAATGAGGTTCACGTCTCCTATTATAGGTTATGAGAAAGGTTATGGAGTTTCCCTGCTATGGATAGTGTCATGCATGCCCAAACTGTTCCCAAAGTGACATTGTACAAATCCTTTTGGCCATATAAGCCATTCTCCCTTTAAGCAAAGACACACAGAGCTAATTAGTAGCAGCTACTTGTTACAGCTACTTAACAGCAGAAAATACCCTGCCATAGACAATACTAAGAATTGCCTCTGCTAAAACACACAGAGGCAATTATCAGTAAATATTCAGCATTGTCTATTTTAGTAGCCATGACAAGTAGCTGCTACTAGTAGCTCTGTGTGTCTTCACCCATAGGCTTCTTTTAATAGGATTGTAACACAATTGGATGCCAGTGAGAAGTGATCTGGAAGGGTGTGGCTCAATTTATATAAAAGCTTGAGAAAATAAAGCATATGGGGGTAAATAAAATGATGAGCTACGGGCCAGGTCTCTGAACCTAATTCTGGAGTTGTTCTTGTGAGTATGCACAACAGGAGGGGGTGACGAAATGATCTGAGGTCCTAGATTCAGGAATGTTTAGGGCTTTTTTTCCTGTGGGATTATCTACACTGGGGGAGAAAATGGAAATCTACTTCTTTTTGCCCTGACATCAGTGTGCACTGACAAAAGTAGAAAAAAAAATAAAAAATAGAAAGCAATGGCACTCGGAGCAATTACAAGCATGGCGAGACCTTGCAAATTTTATTATGGAGGTGCAACATTTCAGGGCAAAACAACCCCTTTATCAAGGTTGTTTTGCCCCGAACCGTTGCACCTCCGCAATAAAATTTGCAAGGGCTCGTCATGCTTGTAATTGCTCCGAGTGCCATTGCTTTCTGTTTTTGAATTGTTTGGGAGGGTGCCGATCCCTCCAGCATTGTGTACCGAGCCTCTCATTTTGGAATGCTAGGGTGTGCGAGGAAGGTCTTCAAGTTGCCCACTGACAAAAGTAGCCAATGCCGTTATGGAACATTTAGTACTGCCATTTTCTCCAACAGTGTAGAAACACCTGCAGAGAACACACATAGTGTGACTTGGCCCTAAAGCTATAACAAATACCCACTGTAAAATGCACGCTAGAGATAAAAAGCAACATTCACAAGGGCTTCCCAGTTCTGTTGCTACTCACACACCATGATGGCTAACGTGTTACATGTGTGGGGAGATATCACATATCTTGGAACTGTTTTTTAATGTTTGCCGCTCGACTTCTCTTTTATACAACAGATTGCTACAGATAAACACGGTGCTATTGTTATCTTAGGTTGCAAAATATCCGTCCTTAATCTTCCTTTAAATAAGAAAAGCTTTTTTGTTTGTTTTTTTATCTTTATCAAGCAAAGCAATGTATTTCTATCATTTTCTAGCTTGCATGCAAGCCTTCTTGTGATAATACCACAAAACGTGTTACAAAACAAAAAGGGAGTGAAGCTGCACTATTAGTAATAAGTATCAGTATCAGTAATAAAGAAGGGGCAATGGGTACGACTCCCCTGCAAGCTGTTTTGCTCCACCAAGGAGATACTAGGAGCCACAAGTGATGGTCCAGCAGCTCTACCCATATCTTCTTCACACGAGAATTCCATTTACAGGTCTGCCGTGTTGCACATGTCTTTGTTCCCATTCTAAATTGTTTATGCTTTGTTTGTCTTGGAATTGCACCTACTCTGTATTAATGGTACTGGGCAATGTTCTTGGAAAGTTGGCAGCTCTTCTGTAGTGAACCAGAAAGGGGGAATATATGATTAGCAATACGTCCTGCTACCAACTTATTCTCATGTGTAATTCTTATGCCCAACACTCTTGATACTCATCTTTTTCTGTCAATAAAGATTAATGTAATGTTTTGAATGGTCACCTTCTTGTATTTCATTGCATCTATTTGGGATATGCATA
Source organism: Xenopus tropicalis (assembly GCF_000004195.4). Lineage (NCBI taxonomy): Eukaryota > Metazoa > Chordata > Amphibia > Anura > Pipidae > Xenopus > Xenopus tropicalis. The sequence goes on along the minus strand of NC_030683.2, from coordinate 109,470,878 downwards.
GATACACCTACTGATGGGCAGTATATGTTTTGCAAAATAATTCATTTTCATCACAGCCAAGTAAACAAGTTTCTAACTTGTTACTTGCATTTTGCACCATCCTAGCCAAAATCTAACCCCACCCCATACTCACACCCCAATGAGCACACTGGACACAGGCATTGACATAAAATGGCAGCAGAATATTTATGAATAACAATTCAGCGTACTGCACTAAATATGACATCCACTGTAAAGATCAGCATAATTATATCCAAACATGATGTGCTAGTTTGTATAACAACTACTTAGCTCTTAACTAGCCCTGTTACGTTAATAGCCATATAACTGTCAATCAAAAGTTGTGCCACAACTTGCCAAACTAGCCTAGTACCAGCCTCCTCCCCTGACTAAATCTGCTTTCTAGGGTGCATACATTCCCATGAGGTGCCAGGCTGCTAGCTACCCATTAAGCTCATACTGTATACAAATGAGGGTAACAAAGAAAGGTAAAAGACTGAAAAAGTGTGTGAGATGAAGCCTGGGAGAGAACCAGGGGACCTGGGGAGCCTGAGACAAAGAGAGAGAGAAAGCGAGTGCCGAGGGGCCTGTGACTGTGTCTAGAGAAAGTGGCCTTGGACATTGGCTGTGTGGCCTGGCTGTTAGGGCAATTAAACACTAGATTATTCACCCCTTGATTAATCTCCCCTAGTGGTGGCGACTAATCTCCTCTGAATGCTTTCCCACTGGCGATAAAGTAAATCACCACTGCCAACTCCGGGCTAATTTAGAATGGCGAAGCAACGCATATGTTTTCCCAACGGCTACTTATTTATGCCATATGAAGATAAGCACCTGGATAAAGTAAAACCTATGTCCTATTTTTTTCACCATTTTTGTGTCATTGTCTCTTCTCTGCGTAATATGAGTAGGGGGCAGTGGGTATGACTTTCCTGCAAGCTGTTTTGCTCCACCAAGAGGGTTACTTGAAGCTACAAGTAAAATAAAATCATGAAATAATCTAAAGCCCATCAGAAATCCAGATTCCTTCAGGCCCCAGCAAATACAAATGGATGCATGGATGTTGAGTTACAGAGTGGCAGTGGTGGAACTACCCGGGGGTGCGGAGGGTGCATCCAGGCACGCATCCCCTTGGGGCCCCCTGGACGCTTGCACACTGGTGCGAATTCGGCACAAAAAATGTGTATTAGATGTGCTTTGCTTGATAAGTAAGGACATTGTTCTGTTATAATTGTTTTTGCATTAAGATATTGTGCTATATTTCTTGTATGTATGGAATATCTTGAAAAGACTTTCCTCCATATATAACAGTGAAGATATGTGAGGAAAAACACAATAAATAAGGCAAGAAAGTGGGATGTACAAAGAATTTAATAGGGGGCAGGGCAACAGCAGAGAGGAACATGAGATCTAACTCATTTAACTCTAGCCAGTAATATTGCAGTCAAAAAAAGAGAGAAGATATTATCAATCTTTAATTGATCAACACAGCATGCAAAGGAGCAACCTTTAGTGTTCTATTCTAGAAGGACAAAGAACTGAACCTCAAGGAGCAAATTAATCTGGAGTAAGGGCTCAAAATGCAAAAAACATGGAACTTTTCACTATTTGTTCACATTGCATCTCATCTCTGTCTAAATTATAATAAAAATTTGTAGTATCTATGCTGCAGATGATATAGCAAACCTTGATATCCATCTCAAGATAAGTATCTAAGCCTGTGGTTATTATCTAACCCTGTGTGTTAAATGCAACTTCAGTAGGAGAAGTGAAGAAACCCTGATTGCAAACCAATGCTAAACATCCTATAGAGAAAGCCAAACTGAATACCAGGGGTGAGTTCTGAAGGCTGTTCTAAAGATATAGGTGAAAAGTTTGTGGTTTAGAGTTGTGAGAATGAATGGCAGTGGTAACGGTTTCTCCTGAGGTAATGCATAGTTTAGGGCAGGCCCAGAGAATTCTATGTAAGGGAAATGAGCAGCAATGTGTGCTTTCTCCACAGACATCTTGATAAATTAGTACAGAATTAGTCAGAGAGGGGAGTCCCTGTGGTTTCAGGGGGGCAAAAGAATAAGGCCCTAATTCAGTGTGTAGTGGCAATAGTTATGAGCATCTTGGCTTTCGAACTGGGATATGAAATCAGAGCAGGTATTATTTTATTTAGTTTCTAATGACTCTGATGACAAGAAAGATAGAAATAATAAGGTTCTGAAATAATTGAAATTCTTTCTCCAGTGTAATAGAAGATGGTAATAGTGATAGGTGGGTATTTTTGAGGGGAAAAAGACATTAGGTATTGGTCTGAGATAAAGAAGTTTCTAGGAGCAAAATCTTGGTACCCATAAGTCTCTGGTATATTCATCTATAAGAGTTTGACTGGTAGCCCTCTGTTGCAATACCAGTACTGAAAAATATGCCTAATAGTTTCACCACATTGTAATGTGTCCCCACTCTTTTGGCATTCATAAACTTTAAAAACATCTCCTAAGTTTATGGAACTCCACTTCAATATATACAAGCTGAAACTCAGATGGAGTCCTATTCATAACTGCTATATTATAGATGAGAAGTGGGTAAAGCTGAACATTTTTGACCTCAAGGAGTACAGCATTGGACCCCCCAACTTAAAAAGCAGTGAGTAGGGTGACTAAATAACTACGTGACTTAACAATATGCTCCCTGGATGATATTCTCACAGAGCGGCTATAAGACATTCTATGGTAACATTTAATCTGCAAAGGATTTATATATATTTTTTTTTACTTTGGTAAAGCTCACTTTACATTACATATATTGAATATCTGGTTATTGTAATTGGTGTGAACTGGACTATGTGTCAGATCATGCTTGTTCTTTTCACCTAGGTATATGGCTAATATCTTACATGGCTTAGAGTTTCTTGTCTGAGATTCAATCACCAACTGACTTTTTTTTGATGACTTGGTGACCTAAGAATATTTACTACTGCTAATCTATAACAGGATTGTGCCCACGACTGAGCTCTCACAGCCACAAGTGTCTGGATAGGGTTATAGTGAAGGAAAAAGTTGTTCATTTTTTGCTTATAGACAAACTGCACCTGGACTTCTTCCTTGAATAAGAAACCATTCTGTACTGCTTAGTCTGTAATGTTAGTCGGTATGAATATGGCTGCTGGATTTGCTCAACTCACCTTGGCATATTAAGTATTTGACTTGGCTAGAAATACATTTCCAAGAACAGATCACCAACTGGCTTTTTTTATCAGTGTTGATGCATAAATTCTATTAAATATTACTAAAAATGGCAGCAATAATGTTGATTTATCAATTAATAGCCAAGACATGTTTCCTGTGACTAATTATTACCAGGCTAGCACTTATGATCTAAGTACCTGGAGAAGGGCCATGGGAAGAAACCAGGTGCTCTTTTATGCTGATAACTGGCCTATAAAGGCTCTCCCCTTTGTGAACAACAGTCTCTTCGATTCAGTTCAGCTTACGACTGACAACCCAAGAAAACTCATCATGATGCCTCTCTGGGTACTGATGTTCCTGGCAGTTGCAGGTAAGAATCTGTTAGAGATCTACAAATACTTAAAACATTGGTCTCTAAAGAACATCTAGGGTTATTCTTGGTTTATCCACATAAAATCAACTTTATAACATCTGTAATTTCTTTTGTTGTGTAAAATCTGCATTTAGCAATATCCTCTATTTTTCAGTGTTATAATCTGTAAGGAAACCTAATTTCCATCTTAAAGATTCAAATAATTATACATTTAACAAACATGAAAATGACATATGTATTCCAATAGTACTCAAATGGAAAGATGTAGAGCTGTAGTTAGCAAACTCTGGTAGTAGCCCCCCCACAAAGATGTGGATCTGCTGGTGGGTAGGTCTGCAGGTCAGTTATAGTAAGAATGTGTTTCTAGTGTCTTAGATATACACAGAACTACAAATCTGGAGATGAACCCATCATGTAAAGGTTCGAAAAGTAGCCAATTAGGATAAACCTGAATTACTGGAGTATTATAATAACATGATTATTATAACAATATTGTATCTATATCTATCAATACTTTATGAGCAAAGGGGAACATTGGACTGAAAGTAAGGCTTCAAACCAAAAAGTCCCAAGATCTATATCTATAGAGATCTAAGACCCGTTTAACCATTGATCATTTCTTGTACAATAACAAGAGCTTCAAAGAAAAACATAAGTACTGTTGGGATTTATTTGTTTTAATAAACTTTGCAACAAGTGAATCTGTTGAGCTATGGCTGCCTGAAGTTCATTATTGCATATCTGCAAGAAGAGTTATTGTACAGCTTGAGTAATATTACCATGCCTTAATAGAGTCCACTTAGCAGGCAGCACTCTATTCAAGGGGGCAGCCATTGGACTCTCCACTGAGCAACTGAGGCCTGTGGAAATTTGAACAATGCAGTGTGCACTGTGCAGTTAAAATGGCTGACTGTGGATTTTTTTTGCACTTTCACACTGCATTCTGCATTGCAAATGGCCCCTTATATACAAAAGGTTGCACATATATTAGTAAAACAAGTTAATGTAGATTAACATGCTTGAAACGCCCTGTGCCAACCTTGAAACTAAGCCTTGGCCTCCTGATCCCCCCCCCAACCCACCTGAATACTGAGAATATTTTCTAAATCTAGCCCCATGCTTACCCATTACACACAGTAACCATTTAACCATGACAACCCCTCCTTTTCTACTACCCCAGGGGTGCCCCACCCTCCCAACCGCTGCAACTAAGCTCCTATGTAAAACACTTCATGCACACACCATATAACAAACTCACAGAGCAGGAGAGTGGGAAACTGTTGACATTCTATTGCTTAAGGAAGGACAACATCTGAACCCCTCTGATCATTTCAAGGCTCCTATACCCCACCTTTTAGAAACTGCCGCTCAACAATATAAGATAATACAGAAAATGGTGATATCATCAGGTAAAGAGAAAATTAGTATGGCTATGTATTTAAAATTAGCAGTCATTAAAATACTGCCTGGCGTTTGAACAAAAAAGCTTAAGTTTCAGCATTGGGTTCCATAACATCTCATAGGCAACTGTTGTGTACTGCCATAAATAAGCCCTATGGAAAAGTTACATACACCCAATACTGCTATTATTATTTGCAGCTGCTGCTCCTCTGGATGATGATGATGATAAGATTGTGGGAGGATATGAGTGCACCCCTCACTCCCAGCCCTGGCAAGTATTTTTCACCTTCAATGGAAGAAACTGGTGTGGGGGTTCCCTAATTTCACCCAGATGGATAATTTCTGCTGCTCATTGCTACCAGCCGTAAGTAACTCACAATGTGACATATGTATATGAACAGCTATGCCTCTCATACAGTTCATTTAAAAAAACATTATACCCCATTTTACTGAATAGGGCTTTTGCAGAACATACAATTTGCTTGTCCTTTTAATTAGTAAATATCTAAGGTTTTTCTTTAATGAAAAATGGTACTAAAACTAAATGGGCTAAAACCCCATTCCAGTTCCTGATCCCAAGGATTAAAGTCTAACAAACCAGCAGGTCACTGGGAAGCCTCAGTGTAAATAAACCCCTCCATTCCCCCAGTTGTAGCCTGTTATCTTTTTAGATAAAGAGCATATAATGTATTGTGTTTCAGTCCTATCAGATAGTCCAGGCCCCAAAGCAGGTGCTTATTTTGAATTCCCAGTTTGGAGGCAAGTTTTGGTTGCATAAAAACCAGGGGTACTGCCAAACAGAGCCTTCTGTAGGCTGTCAGTTGACATAGATGCTACCAAATAGCCAATCACAGCCCTTATTTGGCATCCCCATGATTTTTTCCATGCTTGTGTTGGTCCCCAAATCTTTTTACATTTGAGTGTGGCTCATGGGTAAAAGTTGGGGACCCTTGCTCTGTCATGTTCTCGTGTGTACACACACAAATGTTGAGGCCAGCGCACAACAAATTCTGTTACACACAAAACATTAAGATGTAAGCTCATATTTGCATACACAGACAAGAAGAAATCAGAGGGAACATTGTTTTACTCTGGGGGTCCTGTCTCCAAGTCATTGAGGTCTACTCATAGGTTAATCAGGATAAAACTTTTCTCCCATCTTGTAACCATTTTTCAAAGCAGGGTTAGAACATATTAATTTCCCACTTTATATACTCCATATTTTGCATTCTATATTCTCTCTTTTGTCTAGACCCAAGACCTTGGTTGCTCTCCTTGGAGAACACGATCTTAAAAAGAAGGAAGGAACTGAGCAGCACATCCAAGTGGAGGCCGCCTATAAGCACTTCAGCTACAAAGATGAAGCTTATGACCATGATATCATGTTGGTTAAACTAGCGAAACCTGCTCAGTATAATCAGTATGTGCAGCCCATCCCAGTGGCAAGAAGCTGCCCAACAGACGGTGCTAAGTGTCTAGTGTCTGGCTATGGGAATCTGCTTGCATATAATAGTAGGTAGCTCATTTGGATAACAAATGAATCATTTTTTCATAGGGAAGAAACACTACTGGAATTTTATACATTCATATTTAGTAGCTAGGAGATAATCAGTACAGTTTTAAATATTTATACAGCTTTGACACTGATAAAGACAAAAAATGTTGCATACTTTACTACTGGCCTGATAGAGCAATATTGCACCCTTCAGTCTTTATGCACTTGCATCCAGGGAGAGCACAATGCCATAGGGTGGGAGGTAAATCCAGGGCTTCTATACAGTCTGCAATCGGTGCTCCCTGACTTGCACATCTGGATGCATAAGCCTACCTCCACCAACCAAAAATAGAAAAACTTTCAAGAGAAGCTATCACTGAATTTGAAACAAACCCCCCTAATAGAAAGTCAAAAAAACAAATGAACTCCTGAATGGTGTTGCTTAATAGAGTGTAGTAGGGCCACTTAGACTTGTAAGATAGAACCCCTGTCTTTGTTGTTTCAAAATAAAACTTTGTATTTGTTAATGGACCTTATATTAGGGGTGCGACAAGGGAGGCAGCAGACCCATGTTACTGGGGGAGGCTCCATAGGAATAAAAGTTAAATAATTACATAGTTCATTTGGAATGAAAAAAACAACAACAAATGCCTTTCAAGTTTAACCCTTCTAAGTGTTCAGCCTTTGATGTGGGATCTCATGCTAGAGAACCTGGTTTGATTCCCTGTGACAACTCCTTGTAACTCTGGACAAGCCACTTAATATCCTGGTGTCTCTGTCTATCTGTCTATAATGCCCTCTAATGTAATTGTTAAGAGTAATTGCTGTTATTTTACATACAGAGATTATTATTTCATATTTGGCTTTATTATATTACACTGGAATTAAACATGAGAATAAAGGACACACTTGATCAATCCTAGGAAATGCTTAAAGCTTCTAACTCCAATTGCAGGAGCAAATCAGCTGGGATCAGCTGGAATTCTCATTGGAGGATATTTTGCATTTTAATGCAGCCGCTGGCTGGGAAGATTTGGAGAAAAGTTTTGTAAAAGTTTTATTGTGCCAAGTTGATGCCACTCCCCCTGCACTTTGTTTTTTTACAGGATCAAGGGGGGCCACCTAGCTAGTGCAGAGTGTAATAGTGCTTTCTGCACTAGAAGAGTCAAAAATCCGATATAAAAATCTGAATTTCGGCTCTTTAAGTTAGCAGGAGCTGCTTTTTGCCACCCCTGGTAACTTGATGGGAGCTGCCATCTGAGGTGAGTTTCTCAACTCCCCGTATGGCAGCAGCACCCCTGCAAACCTGATGTTGCTAGACTATGGCTCCCAGCATGTCTCAGTCTTCATTATATCTCACATTATTCCTGGATTTGTAGTCCAGCAACAGCTGAGTAAAGGTTGGTTGAGCAGTGTAGTGCAGCAAGGCTAACTACCCCTTTATAATTGCACCTTAACAGTACAAGGACAGATTAGAAAGATCTAACCTAATTATAAGCTCCCTACACTGCAGTTAAACTGATCATCTCAAGATCTCAAGAAAATCTAACACCTCCCCATCTGTCACATATACTTTGCCAACTATTTCATCCGAATTGTTTGCATCTTTTAAAATGTAACACATAATGTCATAACTCCTTAATTGGGAAATTATGAAATGGGTTCCTGCTACTCTCCTTATTGCTAAAGCTCAGTCTGTGGTTGGAGTATGTGACTGGGATAACCCCTCTCTATAGATAACATGCTGCCATTGCAATTCAAGAAATTTTACTTGCTGACCTTTAATATATTAAAGTCAGGATAGAATAATGAACGGAAGAATGTTAATATTTTTTTGATTGCTTATAGCGCGATACCCTGATCAACTGCAATGTCTGGACCTGCCCATTCTGTCTGACTCCAGCTGTAAGGCTTCATATCCCAGGATGATTTCTGAGAACATGTTCTGTGCCGGCTTCCTGGAAGGTGAAAAGGATTCTTGCAAGGTAAGAAAAGGATGGATAGAGGTGGACAAGCATACTCACACACCCTCCAATGCAACATGCAGATATAGGTTGCTTGCACTGCTTAATTGGAAGGTTATTATTCATTGCTTTGATGCTGTTCTCACCAGTTTAAAAGTCACTAAAGGAAAATCACTCTACTTCCTATCCTCCAACCCTGGGCTGGCAATCCTCTTCTTCACAATGCACTGATAGGCAGCAGAGCCACCATATTGTTCTAAGGCTTCCATGTACAGTACAGAAACCTCCAAGAAAGCTCTATACTGCCCCTGAGGCCTAGAACCTTTCAGAATGTCAGCAATGAAAGAAATAAAAAGGAATTATATGGGCAGGCCATAACAAAGAATTTGCCCCTTTTTTATATGTCACACCTGCCAGCATGTAAAATATATCATGGGAAAAAAGACAAATACCTCCAAGTTGACTCTATTATATTGACCATATACAAATGCGTGACTTTTACATACCATGGTTTGAGGTCTAAGGGGCTTATTTATAAACTCCAGGTCATTTCTGCCAAGTGGTAACAGTGGTCTTTAAAGATAACTTTTTATTTTTGGCACTAAAACAATTAATTAAAATAACTGTCTGAACTGAGGCTCATAAATGGCCTAATAAATATCCATAACACAGAGCTCCTGTAGACTACAATGAAAGAATGGGCCATTACTATTAACCAGTGGGCTAGTACAGCAAGTTTAGTATATAAAATACAGCATACCTAGCCATATTCATTTGTACAACCATCATCAATACTCAAATCAATGTTGGTTCAAAACTAATTATAAAACTGTACTGTTTGTATTGTACTGTAATGTATTTGTAACACATTTCTAAATTATTTTTTTTCCTTTCATTAGGGTGACTCTGGCGGCCCCCTGATTTGCAGTGGAGAACTTTATGGAGTGGTTTCATGGGGAAGGTACTGTGCCAGGAAGAATTCTCCAGGAGTGTATGCTAAAGTCTGTAACTATCTAGACTGGATAAAGAATATTACAGAAAACAACTAGACACAAACCCTTGAGACTCACATACAGTGACTGTATACCATGGGAAGCAATGTGGCTCTTCTGCTGCAGCTGAACAACAGCTCCCAACATCTTTATCCTGTATGAAATATCATATCTTGAACATCAAAAGTGGTTAAATATGTTGTTCTAGCTGTTATATGTTACAAACAATTAAATTGATATGAGGCATCAATCCTATGTGCAAATATTGTCTTTAATGTATTTGGCTAATAGGGGCTTTCAAACAGAGCTGGGGCTTACGGTGAAGATGAAGGCATCACAAGGTGATGCAGTCTGATGTTTTCAAGGATATGCAAGTTAAATCACTGAGTTTATAAAGAGATACACTGTAAGCTCCACTCGTGTGGCGAGGTTTACTAAAACTCCATCATTTCTCATTTTTTTTAATTTTCAAATTTGACTAAAGTCATTTTTTTATGTGACCGCACTCATTTTTGACGCGACCGTGAATTTTTTTGACACGTGATGAATTTTCCCACAGTGAATTTCTGTTGAAGTTCTGCTAATCAATAAAGAAATTCTGTCTCCCAACAAACTAGGCCCCAGCTTAGCTGTCTAAAACTGCCTTTAATATAAAAGGGTAACTAAACTATCAGTCCCCTACATGTGCATTTTGGTTGCTTCATTTTAGCTAATAGAATACCTTATCCGGTTTTAGTACCACAAAAATTGTGATACTGAGGGGCTCAGAAATTAGGAGGATGTTAAGCATTCCATATCCTTAATTCAGATCTACAGTTTTGCCCTTGTTAATCCAGTTTGTCATCAACCAAAATACAGTTTTTTAAAATGTTATGTAACCCACTGCAAACAAGAGGTGTCTGTTAGTTTTAGGGAGCATCTCGTTGAGTCTCACATTTTCCTTGGTTCTTTTGAGGCCACTGTAATTTAAGGCCAGAAGAACTGAGTTGTCAGCTGATAAAAAAGCCACTTTAGTAAGACTACAATTGCCATGCAATCATGTTCAGTCCTATCTGATGAAAGCTAAATCATAATTGTATAATTACAGACCTGCCTGTATAAGGACATGGAATAATGCCTATCCTAGTTTCCATAAAGTGTCTTTACATCTTCATTCTCCTTAGAGCAAAGTGTATCTGCAGTACATTAGACAGACACTGTTCTATTGAGCTTTGTGTAGTGCCTAGTCCTAGTCCCTCATACAACATATGAACTACTGGGATACAAAATAAGCCCTGGTATTTCAAGTACACAGAGGCCAATACAGCCCCCCCCCACCAGCCCAATAAATAGTGACTGTCTATGGCATCTTCAGTCCAGGCCTGCCTTAAACACACACATATACATATAATGGAAATTTCCCATTGGGTGAATCACCTCTAATGGACAACAGTCAATTACAATTTCATTCCAAAAATAAAGACATAAGGGTTGATTCACTAAGTTGCGTTAAAAGGAGCGCTATTTATAGCATGCGTTAAAAATTTTATCGCGTCTTATTTTTCTCGTCTTAACGCACGATTCACTAAAAGGAGACTTGTGTTAATTTAGATGCAATGCTGTGTGCATTATTTAAGTCGCAAAGACTATTTTCGTGCGGTATTTGACGCAACACACGTTAAGTAACATGCGCGCGCTACTTGTCGCACGCCATGTTAGCCATACACACCATTACGTTCGTAAAACTACTGTTCTGAAAGTGACCATTTCCCTGCAAACTGGCGGCTACATCACTCTAGGGCCAACACAGACTTGAATAAATCCCACTGCAAAGTCCATATTGTGTTGCCAAAAGCTCATCATTTGCTGTACTTTTCTATAATTACCGCCTGCCTCAAGTAGCGCGTTTAACGCTTTATATGTGTTTGTAAATCATGCGTTAATACTATTTCTATTCGCTAATTAACGCAATGCGTTAAAATGAACGACTTAACGCATGCGATAATAGTTTAGCAAATCGTGACTTTTTTTGTGTCAATTTTAACGCAAAAAACCATGCAATAACGCTTATCGCACTTTAGTGAATCAACCCTATAGTTTCTTCAGTTTTCCAAAATTCTGAGTGGCCCCCTTTCTTTATATCTGAGGTACTCTTACTCTCTTTCATCCCTCTCTCTTCACATTTGGCCTTACTGTCACAATGTTGGCCTCTCTCAGCTACTATTGCATCACTCTTCCTCCTAGGGCTGAATGATGCTGGAACTGTAAGCCAACTCTGCTTTCCCACCAGCAATAATGTTAATTGCCACTGGGAAAACATATGAGTCAGTTTGGCTTCATGAAGTTGCCTGGCAAGGAAAGTCTGGGTGGCTTCAAAAAACGCTGCAAAGACTTCCCACCGGTGATCTACTTTATTGCCAGTGGGAAACCACTTTTGGAAGATTTGCCACCCATGGTAGCACAAATATAAGCACGGGCAATGCATCTCCCCATGTCCCATAACCCTTATATACACATTTATATATGTAGTAGTTGTTGAGGAGCACTCACCATACAGATAAACCGCCTGGCTGCTAGTAAAGGAGTATTAGTATCTTAGTATATTTTGCACAATCATATCTTATTTTCCCCCAGACAAGCAATCAGTACCGCAGTTCTCACAAAATAATACATGCAAATATCCAGTAATAACATATAATAAGTAATAAGATTTGGTGTATGCACTAGCAAATATTCTAAAAACTATCAAATATTTGTTATACTTTTTTTTATATATATTTAGCTAAATATCTTTGGGCCAGTTTGTTAAAGTCAACAGTGAATCTTTTGAGATTCTATGGCAGTCAATGCAAGTGTTTCTTCAGCATTGGTGCAAGTTAAGTTGTGATTTTTTTTTGAGAGTTTTTAAATAGAATAAGATCATTTTACAGCCTCATTAAAAATGAACAAAACAATTTGATATTAATTTGTGATTTACTTTTTCCTGCGATACCCCATTTACTGACCCTCTCTCTGGAACTGTTATCCTGTGCTGCTTTTATCATATATCTAAACTCCCATTAGCTAGGCTGAGGATGAGGAGGCAATGATGGTACCTAAGGTTAAATTATGGTTTAATGGTTTTGTTCCTATATGTGCAGGTAGCGCTGGGCCTAAAAATGGGTAACTCTGGGCTACTTTCCTTTGCCTTTGCCTATCTCACTAATACCAATGTACAGCAAGCCTATCTCTTTCAAAAACATAACATTTATTTTTTTAAATTGTCAGTATACAATAACAATGCTGAATACATTTTTGCATTATGCAAAAAATGTTAAGAATAAATAATATGACAAAAAAGTAATATTTTTGTCAGTCAGCTTAAGCCCCCAGTTCTCAGACGCAGTGCATCAGATGCACTAACATACTGGGTCATGTCCTCTTCTCAGTTCCGTATTTCTTTCTCTTTGTCTCTAAGTCCTTGAAGACTGTTATTTATCAAGAAGAGTACATTTGACTCTATGGAGGGCTGCCATCGGGGAACCATTGGGGCCCAGTACAAGTATAACGGATGGGCCCCTAGAGTTCTGCCCCTGTCCCTCCCCCCCAATGGCTGCCCCCAACATACATGGTGCCGCGATTTTGTTCTTCTTCTTTTATAGCTTCAACGCTTTGCTGCCAAGAAAAGATTGGTCAATGTTAGCCATGGATTCCCTATGTGTATAATCATTCTACAATTTATTTTTCTTTACAATTTTTTATGTTTTTCATGTTTTATCTCACAATCCTATTGCTGCTCATTTAAAGGTCAAATACAACTATACAACAATAACACTTTCTCCCATCTCACCTTGGGGGTCTCTCCTCTATATTTGGCCTAGTTCAGTGACCCCTGCATAAAACAATCTAAGCCTTTATTTTTGGCGGTTTTAGTTATAGAATTATTGTACATATATGGAAGCCAGAGAATACTGTTTCCATTGGTGCAGTAGAGGATTAAAGTTGACCTTACCTTCCTTACATTTCTGTAGGTGCTTTGAAATTTGTATCTTTACATCCCTTTCATCCCACATGCCTGCGATAAATTGGTGTGACAGGAGCTGCTTTGCAGTTGGTCTCTTTGCTGGATCTTTCTTCAGGCATTGGTAAATAAAGTCGTGGAATGTGACACTCCTGGGAAAAAAAATTGTTATTGGATTAAATATATCTCATTTCTCAGATGTATGGAAAAGTTCATGCCTCTAGCATAATCAGAACCCAACAGCACAGTCGTGTGCCCTGAATATCCCATAAGCCCCCTGTTTAAAGTGACTTGCTTGATGTCACCCCAAGCACATAACACTATCACAATCACTATCACAACCCAGGCAAAAAAAGCTGTACAAGAATGAGTGTGAGCTCTTCTTCTCTTTTAAGGATTCTGAGAAAGGAAAGTCTAACTTGCTTCCATATTACATTAAATTATTAGGGTGCATTTACCTGCAAGCAGAATGTTGCCACCCTCTCCCCCTCTCTCACCTTTATATATTCTCTCATTTCCCCACCTCCCATAATTCACTGTTATCATTTAAATAACTCACCATCTGGTCCACGTCAATTTTGGAGGGGGACCATGAATGACTCTTTTGATGAATTTTATTTCCGTTAGTTCGCTGTGTGCTAGATTGTAAGAAAATACAATATAAGAAGCTGCTGACAAGGCTTCATTTTCAATATTTATTCATTGTTTAATTTACAATGGGACAGTGCTATTCTATATTACAGCATGGCACATAAATGCCCTCTGACCTTTCTAGTTACACATCTTTATATATTTTGCTACACAAACATGCCAAGAATTACTGGGGTATACTTACGGGCATTTCCTTCTGCCATTTCAATGGCTATGATACCCAGCGACCACACATCGGCCTAGAAATTAAAAGATGATAACTATTAGATAAGAATATACATAGGGCACATGAAAGAATTCCAATTATAGATCATTCAGATACTCCTTCTATCTATCCACCCACACCCTGATTGTCCATTCATGTAGAAAACGAAATATATTCAAAGCACCATAAAGATTAAGGATTTGGGTGAAGTTGGTTTCAAAGAAACTTATACCCTGCTCTTAGAATGAATGTTGCTCGCTCACTTCACATACCCCTCTCATAGCAACCAAATAACTGCTTTATTTTTGCAGTTATCGGGGTATCTGTAACGAGTGAGCTACACATTGCCCGCAGTTTAATTCATATAGGGCATATATGTATTAAATAAAAGTGACAGGACAGGAGCTCTAAACTGAAAAGAAAGAGACAAGACATCACTATACCTTATTATCATATCCAACATAGTTGTCTTGACAGCATGCAAACACTTCTGGTGCCATATATGTCGCTGTTCCAGCGACGCTAATGCTTGTCTCTCCAACAGTGGCAAGGCCAAAATCAACTGAAATTATATGAAATGGTAGGCATAAGTTTTCATTTGTAAAATGCAACATTATGAAAATACAGTATCTTAATGATTTCATCCATAGACACTTCCTAAAGAAAAACTTTTTTTATGTCAGAAAACAAAACTTTATTGAAACATTTATGTTCTTGTGCCACTTACTTATCTTTATGTCTGCAGATCTGGTTAACATGAGGTTCTCGGGTTTAAGATCATGGTGGATCATTTTCAGGTCTTGTAGATGACACAGGCCCTGGGGAAATTCATAAAGCAAATGTAAAAATATAAATATCCTGAGCTAATAACATAGATTTGTTAAACAAATATCTAGAGAAGCACCTTTTAGGTTCCTATATGACATACCTGTAAAACCCCCTTGCAGATATAGGAGATCCATCTCTCTCCTAATGAATAATCCTTTTTGGTCTCCATTAAGTCATATATTGACCCACCGGCACAAAACTCCATAGCAATCTAGAACACAAACACACAAAGAACATAATGCAGATATTTCTGTGTTGCCTACAATTCACTTGGAATGCCTAGAGAAAGATGGATGGCATATTGGATTTATTGCCTTCAAGGTATGGGATCCCTTATCTGGAAATTACAGAAAGGCCATCTCCCATAGACTCCATTATAAGCAAATAATTCTAATTTTAAAAAATGATTTCCTTTTTCTCTGTAATAATAAAACAGTACCTTGTACTTGATCCCAACTAAGATATAATTAATCCTTATTGGAGGCAAAACAACCCTACTCTTATCTCCTAGCAATATACATGCTTGGCATGTTTGGAGCATGGTTTAACCAGTATCTGAATAAACACTTTCTTACCCATAATCCTTCATTTTGCGAATTCCTCACATTGGGCTTTTGGTAGAAAGCCCCATGGAAGGTGATGATATTTTCGTGGCCTGAAACTTTCTCAAGGATTTCTAATTCATTTCTGATTATTTCTTCATTCTAGTTTCAAAGAAAACAAACCAAGTTACAAAGAAACATAGGTACTTAGTTATGGACATTTACAGTGTATTAATATTACTATACGAGAACTGCATTTCTAAATTAGCAGCCTCTCTCCATACAGAACTGTGATTGGCCCATAATATGTGAGTGGCAGCTAATATTCAGTTAGCAAGTTCTCCTATTACTGATTATAATAATGTAGGTGTAACAAAAGGGCTTTTCCAGAAATGTTTATTATTATCTAGATATACTAATAGTAATGAAAACACATTACCTCCAGGTCTTTTATTATTTTTATGGCCACTTGTCTGTTTTTGATCTGATGCCAACCCTGTAAAACAAATAGAGAAAGGGTGATGATGTGGATATGGAGAAGTTATCGGAAGCTTCAGTAACAAGAAAAACACAGAAAAGATGGTGAGAATGACCAATTTGCAGAATTATGGAATTACCCAAAAGCATTGAAACAAAATTTTAATATCGGATATTTAATATCTCACCTTATGAACCACGCCAAAGCCACCTTCTCCGATAGCCTTTCCTAGTTTTAAGATTCTTTCGGGTTCCTTAAAGAATAATGAAAACATGACATCATGAAATGAATATAATAAAGTTGGGCTAATAACCCTTTGTACATCAGAGAAGCAAAGCTGGCGTAGTGGAAACAGGGAAATGCTGTATTGGGGAGAAGGCTGAAGGGTGCTATCAGGGCAGGAACTAGACATAGGCAAGGCGGCAACTAGGGTCCAACTTGCCGAGGGTTTCTATTTAAAGGAAAACAATTGCACTGTTCCTTTAGCTCCTTGATTCTGCATGGAGCATTGGGGATTGGGGTGGCTAGCGCAAGTGGCTGCAGCAAAGGACCCAGTTGGGAGGGGGAGGCTGAATGGTTTTTGGCAGCAGAGCCAGCAGCAGAGGGGCTGCCTTGGGCACCGAAATGTTACAGCCCACCTCTGGGTGCTATAATAAAGTAAAACCATAAAAATTGGGCTTTTACATCTGTTCCAAAATACAGTTGTACAACTTCTGCTTACCGGGTATTTCTCTTGAAAGTGATAAGTATCATTCTCCTGGGGAAGAGAAAAAAGTTTTATTAAAACGCAGAAATTATTATTTTAAAAAAACAAGGAAAGGTGAATCCACTCAGGGAGGAATATATTAGGTACATTGCAAGAAATGACAATAGATATTTAATTAAAACAATGGGCAATTCATTCACTTTGAAAAGGGGACAATACTGCTTATTTAAATGTATATTGCTAAATAGATTTATTGAGAACTTTCTGCTCAAACCTTATTGGAGACTTGGAGGCTTTCTTCATTATTTTTAATGCCCACGTCCAAGTTTTGGTGCTGGCTGATACCAACACTAGATTCCTTTGGTATTTCCTGGTTAAGAGGGATACAATTTATTAATTAAACTGAAACCATTAGCTTTAGGGAAAACCAAACCCTTTTAAAGCACAAACCACCCTCTTCAACTATATCACCTAAATGCCTTTGTGAGCCCCCCATACCTACAAACAAAACTCAAAGCTACTCAGCAGGGTGGGTAGTCTTTATATTTAGCTTTGTCCTTTCTCTTAAAACCATCACTACTCTGATTGCTGAGCATATTAACATATGCACACTAAAGGGCAATCTGGCAATGAGTTCTGTTAAGGCTCAGCTACCCCGCTATGTAATTTTGCATTTTGTAATTAGTGATGGAAGAATGGGGGCCTTCAAATGATTTTGGCTGATGCAGTAGGATGGGAGGGGCTAGACATGGGCCAAATATGTTGAAAAAGGTTTAATTCTCCTTAAACAATATTCTTTACTTATGAGCTCTGATTCTGATGTTGATGCCACAATCTTTTGAGAGCTCCTGAGAGAACATTTGTTAACAATCTAGTTGTAATGCTTAAACATTTTATCGAGTTACCTCTCCGATCTCTTGGGGAGGTTCCTCACATACTGCGATGGTTTCCTGGTGAAGAGAAAATATTATTTTAGAATATCAACCCAGCAGTGAACATGATAAAATAAAATACATCTTTTTGAATTATCATTTTCAACTAATAATTGATATGGAACATTTGCCAAAAGGTGGGGTTCATATTGTCTAAAAAAAATCTATTGGTATTTTTATCTTTATTCACTTTCTGTTGTATTAATAAAATGATTTGCTGGTTACCTCTCCGATGTCTTGGGGAGGTTCCTCACGCACTGCCATGGTTTCCTGGTGAAAAGAAAATATTATTTTAGAAATAAAATTAATCCTTTTCAATTATCATTTTCAACTGATAATTGATATGGAACAGTTGCCAAAAGGTAGAGCATATTGTCTAAAAATATCTATTGGTACAGTATTTTTATCTTTATTCACTTTCTTTTGTGTTAATAAAATTCTTTGCTGGTTACCTCTCCGATCTCTTGGGGAGGTTCCTCACACACCGCGATGGTTTCCTGGTGGAGAGAAGATATTATTTTAGAAAATCAACCCAGCAGTGAACATGATAAAATAATTGAATTATGATTTTCAACTGCATGACTGCAGTTATCCACAACGACCAATCAGATCTCTGCTTTGTAGAAAACTGACACGCATTTATTTGAAACAGTTGCCAAAAGGTAGGGTTTATATTGTCTTAAATGATCTATTGGTATTTTTATAGCTTGTAAAATTCATTTTCTGTGTTTTGTGTTAATAAAATTATTTGCTGGTTACCTCTCCGATCTCTTGGGGAGGTTCCTCGCACACTGCGATGGTTTCCTGGTGAAGAGAAAATATTATTTTAGAAGATCAACCCAGCAGTGAACATGATAAAATAAAACAATTGAATTATCGTTTTCAACTGCATGACTGCAGTTGGGGAATATCAAACCTCCCAGATCGACACCTGGCTGATTTTCGGACAGATATCCATTGGGGAGGCCCATTGGGTGGCCACATACATGGGCTGATAAGCTGCCGAATCTGTCTAAAGGACTAGAATCTTCAGCTTAAACCTTAACAACCCCTCGTGCCATTGCTTAAGAAGAAAGAAACTATGCTAATGAGCGTAATAATGATCAGGAACAATGTCCCTTGGCCTATTAACAGTGAATTATACCAACTCCTCTTCTCCTTACCAGGCAGATTTTATCTGTGGTCTTCTCTAGTTGAGCCTGGTTAAGATAAAAAGGTGGGGTTATTTTATAAAATTAAAGGCCTATTATCCAACAACATTAATACAAGACAAGTTATCTCTATAGATCAGTAAATGTATAGTTTTGGAGGAGATATAATTAATGTGTATAAATAAATGCACGGTCAGTATAGAGATTTATTCTATTAATGCAAAGGAGAGGGGAATAGCTAGAGCCAGGAGAGGAAAGGAGATATAATGATCAACAAAGAAAATGATTTTAAATAAGCAGTTAATATGATATTGAGTATCATAAATATCAATATGAATTGGATCTATGTTTTACTACATCAGTAGCTATGAAGAGAAAACGTGTTTTTACACAGTAGGTATGTTACCAGTACTTCTCTGCTTACCACAATAATTTCATCAGATGTTGCAACTGGTTGATTCTAGCAAAGGCAGAAACAGAAGTTTTATTATAAAAAGAAATGAGCAAATAGGCAAACTGGAATTCATTTAATAATCAATCTTGTATCAATACCTATATAGAACTATAATTTGTAAAATAACAGAATCAGAATGTATAGCAAATATTTGTTTTTTAGTTTAATTTTCATTTAACCATACTGAATGTCTTCTCTAAATATTTCTTTGCTTTGGTGCCATATTGCCCTCTGCAACTAATGCATTCTACATTGACTGCCACAGCCGATCATCATCGACTAACTGCCCCTATACTGAATAATGTAGCGAGGATAACATTTACATTCAGATATCAGTTCATGAATATTCTATAATGTGCCCTAAAATGTAAGTGCTGGTTGGAGATTTGGGCTGTTTTCTAGCAAATCAGAGTTTTTCTTGGTTTGGATCAATATAAACTTTTATTTTTTCAAACAAAAAAGAAAACAGTGTTTACCACAATAACTGTTTCAGTTTGTTCATCTGGTTGTTTCTAGCAAAGGGAGAAACAAAAGTTTTATTAGAAAAAGAAATGAGGAAATAAACGAATTGAAATTCATTCAATCATATAAATTAAACTTGCCTATAAACATATATAGACAGCACTGTCATTTTAAAAATAAGAGAATCAGAATTTATATAAAATATCTGGAGTTTAATTTTCATTTCACCATTGTATATAAGGACTTAGTCCGTTTTGTCTTCTCTGAATAATTATTTACATGTATAAGAAGTTTTGGTGCCATATTGCCCTTAGCAACTAATACATTGCCCTGAACTTTTAGTGCTGATTGGAGATCGCATTTCGGGATTAGGAAATTGTTTTGCGAAACGTCCGTGAAAATCCGCCGCGGAATAATTTGCCGCGCATCAAAAAAAGTTGCAGTCGTGTCAAATTGGGCGCTCTTGCATAAAAATTGTGTGCGGTTGCGTCAAATGGGCGTGGGTGACAAAAAAATTGCGTGACAAATGTATTTTGTGGATTTTTTCCCTGTTTCGCGAATTTTCTTGTCGTTTCACAAATTTTATGGCGAATCGAAACAGGACAGATTCGCTCCTCACTAGCATTAAGTCAAGGGAAAAAAACATCATCGCTATGAAAACCATCTTGTCCATTAATGTACAATAAGTCTGTAAAAAATTGACTGTTTTCCCATTGACTTCTACAAAAGCTTGCTAGGTTTTAGTTTACAAATACAGGTATGGGATCCCTTATCTGGAAACTCGTTATCCAGAAAGCTCCGAATTACAGAAAGCCCATCTCCCATAGACTCCATTTTAATCAAATAATTTAGAATTTTAAAACTGATTTCCTTTTTCTTTGTAATAATAAAACAGTACCTTATTATTGATCCCAACTAAGATATAATTACCCCTTATTGGGTGCAAAACAGCCCTATTGGGTTTAATTAATGTTTTATTGATTTTTAGTAGACTTAAGGTATGGAGATCCAATTTAGGGAAAGACCCCTTATCCGGAATACCCTTGGTCCCAAGCATTCTGGATAATGGATCCTATACCTGTATTTTCATTTAAATTTTCTGTTTCAGTTTCTCAAATTGTAGAAAAATGTAATACATTTGCCCCTAAGTAGGACAGGACTTATCAGAAATGTAAATATGCAAGTAATTAGTGGAGGTTTCCTTAAGTTTTCTATTTAATGAACCTGTATAGAAATCTTTTGATGTGTAAATAACATGGTTTTAATAATATAAATGCTAAGGAAATGGAATCTATCTTGCCCAGTTCTTCTCTGCTTACCTCGATAATTTCTTGTGTAGGTTCATCTGGTAGTTTCTAGTGAAAAGAGATAAAAAAGGTTTTATCAAAAAAAGAAATGGGCAAATAGGCAAATTGTTCAATGATATAAATCAAAATCAGTTATGAGAAAACACCTAAATATATAGATACCAATATCAGTTTAAATTGTAAAAGTTAAACACTGCCATATTGCCCTATGCAGCTGATGCATTCTCCCCTGACTTCCGTACCGCAATTATTTGCAGTGGAGATGCTGTTATACTGTAGTATATAGCAATGCAAGCAGGATGACATTTACATTCAGATTTCGATGGGTAAATATTTTACAATTTTGATTTAGTTGACTCCTTGGCAATTAGCCCATAAAAATCTGAAGTCGGCTGTGATTTTTGGGGCTTATCTGAAATCTCAATATGCAACTCAGTAGTGGAAGATTTTGTAATCAGTGAAATCCCTATGGAATTGTGTTAGTGATGGTTTGTAGGATAATATACAGATATATCCAGACACAATCTGAGCCCCTAACAATATATCACATCATATTCACTATCATATACAGTGGGAATGCCAGCTTTCCTAAGACATATTTAGAGATCATCATTGGGAAGCTATTCACTAAATGAAGTGGGTGATTTTACAGTAAAATAATGGAGTCCTTACCCCGCCGAAGCAAGGAAAATATTCACAGATATACCGCCACATTCTGAAACGCTGAATTCTTTCTATGGGGACAAAAAAAAACATCACTTTAGTAATCCTAATAATAAGGATAAGCTAGCGTTAGGGTGGGTTAATGTGAGCATGTTGACAAACCATAAAATACTTTTTTTTACATTCAACCATGCAAGGTTCTCGTAGTACCCATAACAGTATCAATGGCAAAGCCCCAAACACACACACAAAGGTGACAAGTACAACCAACTGCTATGACTTTTGAAAAAATCTGAACTAAAGAAGCTATTAGGATGAGAGGTGAAATGTTCCCAAGATTAGTCTGCAAGTCCAGTTGCTTTAGACTTAACCCAAATACATACACGGTTGGAGTACAAAGTACTGTTTTTTTATATCAACCCAAGGGGTTGGGGAGCAACATGTTGCTCACAAGCCACTAGTTGGGGATCACTACTCTATGGGATACAGTATTTTTGGATAATGGGTTTGCAGATAAGTGATCCCATACTCCAGCATATAGGGAATGTCACAGTTATTGTATGCAGAGCCAAATACACCCCCCCCTTTAAAATCACATTTAATGCAATTCTATATATCCTATCATATTCACAATAGCAGTAGCAGTTGCTAAACCCACGCAGTACCAGTATTAAAATGATTATTTTTGCTAATTTAGTGAATATTTAGTGCTTTAGTGATGAGTGGTGAATTTTTTCACCAGGCAAGGATTTGTAGCGAAAGTCCACATTTAACCGTTGGCAATTTTTTTCATTAAACTGTGGCAAAAATTTGCCAAGACAAATATGCCCGACTTTAATGTGTTTGGAGTAAGTAAAAAAAAAAAGTTGAGTATAAAAAATGTCGTCTGCATAACATTTGTCACACATAAAATTTGTCATCTATTGACTTAAATGTTTTCGCCATTTGCGGATTTTTCTGCAGTTTAGGGGGTTTTTCCCCAAAGCAAAATGGGACAGATTTGCTTATCACTACCACTCACCTCAGTCTCCTAAGAAAGAATGAGCCAATCTGGGCTGCTGTTTGGATACTTTGACTCTGCGCATTGTGACATCACAGCAGCATCACATGGCCAAGCTAAGGGGGGGGATGGGGGGTAGCAGATCTGCTGCTGATTAAAAAACATTTATAAAAACTGCCATAGTTTAGCTGTTGATTTCAAATAGGATCCCATACTCCAGCATATAGGGAATGTCACAGTTATTGTATGCAGAGCCAAATACACCCTCCCCCTTTAAAATCACATTTAATGCAATTCTATATATCCTATCATATTCACAATAGCAGTAGCAGTTGCTAAACCCATGCAGTACCAGTATTAAAATGATTATTTTTGCTAATTTAGTGAATATTTAGTGCTTTAGTGATGAGTGGTGAATTTTTTCACCAGGCAAGGATTTGTAGCGAAAGTCCACATTTAACCGTTGGCAATTTTTTTCATTAAACTGTGGCAAAAATTTGCCAAGACAAATATGCCCGACTTTAATGTGTTTGGAGTAAGTAAAAAAAAAAAGTTGAGTATAAAAAATGTCGTCTGCATAACATTTGTCACACATAAAATTTGTCATCTATTGACTTAAATGTTTTCGCCATTTGCGGATTTTTCTGCAGTTTAGGGGGTTTTTCCCCAAAGCAAAATGGGACAGATTTGCTTATCACTACCACTCACCTCAGTCTCCTAAGAAAGAATGAGCCAATCTGGGCTGCTGTTTGGATACTTTGACTCTGCGCATTGTGACATCACAGCAGCATCACATGGCCAAGCTAAGGGGGGGGATGGGGGGTAGCAGATCTGCTGCTGATTAAAAAACATTTATAAAAACTGCCATAGTTTAGCTGTTGATTTCAAATAGGATCCCATACTCCAGCATATAGGGAATGTCACAGTTATTGTATGCAGAGCCAAATACACCCTCCCCCTTTAAAATCACATTTAATGCAATTCTATATATCCTATCATATTCACAACAGCAGTAGCAGTTGCTAAACCCATGCAGTACCAGTATTAAAATGATTATTTTTGCTAATTTAGTGAATATTTAGTGCTTTAGTGATGAGTGGTGAATTTTTTCACCAGGCAAGGATTTGTAGCGAAAGTCCACATTTAACCGTTGGCAATTTTTTTCATTAAACTGTGGCAAAAATTTGCCAAGACAAATATGCCCGACTTTAATGTGTTTGGAGTAAGTAAAAAAAAAAAGTTGAGTATAAAAAATGTCGTCTGCATAACATTTGTCACACATAAAATTTGTCATCTATTGACTTAAATGCTTTCGCTATTTGCGGATTTTTCTGCAGTTTAGGGGGTTTTTCCCCAAAGCAAAATGGGACAGATTTGCTTATCACTACCACTCACCTCAGTCTCCTAAGAAAGAATGAGCCAATCTGGGCTGCTGTTTGGATACTTTGACTCTGCGCATTGTGACATCACAGCAGCATCACATGGCCAAGCTAAGGGGGGGGGGATGGGGGTTAGCAGATCTGCTGCTGATTAAAAAAACATTTATAAAAACTGCCACAGTTTAGCTGTTGATTTCAAATAGGACAATGTGATAATGGCTGGGTTTTTATTATGAACCCACTCACCCTTGTTGTGTACAGGGAATACTATCACTATAATGTCTTCTTTATTCTCATTATTATTATTGCAGGTTTTTATAATATAATAATGTATTCCACATCAGTGTGCAGTAGAAAGTTATATACATGTTACATGCCAAACTAGTAATAAAGGCGGCCTTGCTCATTACATTTGTTTTGGTTACATTTGAATTACAACTGCTTTTATAGGTTCTCTTTAATGATAAGCAAAATGTTTCACCAGACATGGATTTATGGTGAATTTCTGCATTTTGCCATTGTTTCATGAAACGGGTGCAAAAATTCACTGTGGAAAAATTTGCAGCACTACAAAAATAATGACGCACGTCAAAAAAAAGGGTTTTTTTTTTGTGTGACAATTTTTTTGATGCAAGCAACAATTTTAGTTTTTTACACCATTTACCATGTTTCGTGAATTTTTCTTGGTTTTCAAAGTTTCGCTAATTTTTCAGCGTAACGGGACAGATTCGCTCATCATCGCTAGTTCTCTGAGTTACTAGGCAATTGATACAGAAATTGGGCGTGATGCCTTTGCCCTTTTTATGTTCTCACAAGCATAGAGAAAAATGCCCAATTAGTGTAGCGCCCAGCAGACTAGGGTTCCCATGGAAAGGCTGGAAGGCACCCTGCCAACAGCACAACCCGGTATCTTGGTCACATTGTATAATATTAGTGCAGGGGTCTTGTGCCAATTCATAAGTGGGTGCCCTGTAATTTGCCCCCCTCCTAGTTTTGAATAGGACAACCTGTTTTCCCTGGTGTTTTCCAGGACAAAAACTTTCATTTCTTTCTGTGCATCCCCTTCCAACATGTTCATCCCCCAAAAAACCATATATTGGGTAACTATAGGGCCAATTCACTAAAGTGCGTTAAAATGTGCGTTAAACAGTAGCCGCATATAAATAGTAGTATATAAATAGTAGCCTCATATAAATAGTCGTGCAAATAAACGCACGCCATATTAGCCATACATGCCAATACTTGCTGAAATTCACTGTACTGAAAATGCCCATTTCCCTGCAAACTGGCGGCTACATCACTCTAGGGCCAACACAGACTTGAATAAATCCCACTGCAACGTCCATATTGTGTTGCCAAAAGCTCATTACTTTTCTATAATTACCGCCTGGCCCAAGTAGGTGTTAATTTTCGCATTGACTAATGCGATATTTAGCGCATCCAAGTGTTTGTGAATCATGCGTTAGTGTTATTTCGGCGCGCGAATTAACGCATGCGTTAAAATGAACGCATGTGTTTGCGCGCAAATTAACGCATGCGATGTGCGACAACGCACGCGGTAATACTGTAGTGAATCGCGCGTTAATTTAAAAAATTTCAAAAAAGTGTGATAAAAATTAACGCACTTTAGTGAATCAGCCCTTATGTCTTTCTACTCCAGACTGCCATACTGCAAAGCTTTGCTATTGTTAGCAGTATTATGGCATTTTTGAAAATCATCTAAAAGTTTGTAATTGTTAAATACTAAGAAAATAATCATCCTAATTATGACTGGCAGATAGTAATGAGCAAATTTTTTCACCAGACAGATTTTTTGCAAAAAAAAAAACCCCAAAATTTTCTGCAACAAAAATAAGGGCAACTAAGTGATGGGCAGAAAATGTAATGTATTCCTAATAGCAAGTTTGTCCTCCCAAAATGAAGCAGCTGAGATGTACAGCAAGGAGATGTTAAAATAAGACATATTACTGGGGTACCTGAAGCCCAACAGAGAGGCAGACCTCAAGGGTTTTTGTGGAACTGCAACTCTCATTGTGGATTATTCTTTGGTTAGATTGCTATATAAAATTTAAATAATTATAAATGCACAAGAAAAATTCTAAAGGCGAGTTGTCTATGGAGCATAACAAACAAATTTCATGGTGACAAAAGAGGGAGCAGAGGGGCTGGGAATGATCGGTGAGGGAGCAGGGGGTGCTGGGAAGGGCCGGATTTGTGGAGAGGCCAAAAAGGCCCGGGCCTAGGGCGGCAGAAGTTTAGGGGCGGCATGCCGCCCTGCTGCAAGAAAATTTTTAAATTTGGCTCCCATACCGAGCAGTCGGGACCTCTCCCCACTGCTCCGTATGGGAGTTTAAAGGAGCGTATGCGCACTCGCGGGGGGAGGGGGGTTGTCGCGCGTTTGTGCATGCGCACTGGGGGGGGTAGCGCCGTTTGCGCATGCGCACGGGTGGAGGGCGACCAGCAGGGGCGGCCTCGGGGCGCCCAGAAGAGAAATCCGGCTCTGGTGCTGGGAATGATCGGTGAGGGAGCAGGGGGCTGGGAAGGGACAGAGAGAAAAGATCAGACCAGTGAATCAGCCTCCTGTCCGTGAGTTATAACATCTATTCTCCCATCTATTCTCCGCAACTCCCCAGGTTGGGGATCCCTGTAGTAAGGCCTTGAGCATTGCCCACCCTTGTTTAGCCTTCCAAAGCACTGTCTGCATTACTAAAGTACAGATCTGTGTAGCTGTAATCCCTCCTTGTCTGTGATGCAGACAGTGGAGGGAAGAATCTGCAGTTTAAAATTACACAGGCAGCACAAGGATCCCCTAAACCTGATGTTTTAAAAAAAACTGGATACCTGCACTCCCACTGGCTAGATCAGGTATCTTTTTGCTTAATGGCAGACACAGGGAGATTTTTCAGCATTTGATCCTTCATATTAGATTGTTTTAGGATAAAAGACCATTCATCTGGGAAAAATGTATTCAGGACAGTAGCAACCAACCATGAAAAAGGGTGTGTTTATGTAAAGAGGTATGTGGATGCGATCACGCCCACTGTTTTTGTCCCTCTTTCTAATTTTCAAATGTTGGGAGGTATGCATTGCCCTCCTGTAGGTACATCACCTTCCATAATAAGTACTGAAGGCACCAAACTCCTGCTGTCGACCTCCATCCAGCAGAAAACTCCTGTTGGGGAAGAAAGTTGCCTTTCATTTCTCATTGTACATAATCCAAATATACGCTACCAAAAGGATAAGGCAGTGGTCAGTGGCAGGCAGCGAAGATTCATAAGTCAGGGACAGGCAAGAGTCACAACCACTAGAAATCAGTTCAAATTAAGAAAAGTCAGAATGCACTAAAGCAGCTCTTTTATTCTTTCTCATATAGATGTCATATACAGTGCAAAGGGCCCACTCAGCATACAGTGGCACCAGCTCTCCACAGCTAATTGTGGGCGATTTCCTTAAAATGGCTTCTTTCCAGACTTTGAAAGTGGCATAGCGTCTGTGCTGTAGTTTTTCTTGCGGCCCTACCCACTCTTACCCACATTTCACTAGTTCTGCATAGCTGTGAAATTTAGCAGTCAGTAGGCACAGCACTACCCAGTACTTATAGGGGTCGTAGTGCACAATGTTCAGGTTTTGACAGCCCTCAGCATCTTGGGCACTACTTGCTTTGTGTAAATATATTTATTTTGTATAACATTCCACTTCAGCTTTTTGAGTTAAATTATATAGATATATTATAACAACCCCCTTGGACTAAGGCTTCATCCCAAATTGTACAAAGTTTTCAATTTACTTGAAAGCTACATTCAGTGTCACTCCTGCGGGGCATCCTGCCTGCTTTTTAGATATGTACGCCCCCTACTGGAATTATGATTTGTTTCACAACAAAATTTTCTCTAGTTGGCCCTACTGTCAGTGCAGACTTGGGGTTTTGTCTTCTTTCACCTCTGAAGGCAGGATAGAAAAAAAGGTTCTTTAAGAGCACCTGTCACCATGAAATTGCTTTCCTGCCACCAGAGGTTTGGGGCATATAGAGACCACAGTCCGGTTGGGGGAAACAACCGTTTTTCTTTTAAAACGAAACTTTCTATAGATTCCTACATGCCATTGTTCAGCAAGGAAGGGCATGGATGATAAGTAGGTAGAGGATAGCTTCCACCTTGTGACTTGCAGGAGACGGACCAGCTGAGAGTGTGCAAAGTCATTTGGAAACTTCCAGGATTAAAATTAGGAAAAGTTACCAAAGGGGTGTGGGGCACACACCTCCTTAGGAGGGAATTTGAGTGGCTGAGACTTTGGAGAGAGAGGGGTCAGGATTTTTATTCAGTGCATGGGAAAAGATGACTGGCGGGTGAAGATGTCCTTGGAGAGGATTAAGTGTTTTACATTTTGTTAATGGCACCTCCGAACAATAATAAAGGTTTTAAACCCGGCACTGTGTGATCCACACTCGGGAGTTTCCTCTGTTTTTAGCTGGAGAGGGGGATTAAGAGACATTAAGGGCAATTATAAGGGATTAAGCACCTGGGTTTTCTGTATAACAGAACTAGGATTGCATAATGTGTGAAATATCGAGCATTCGGATCTTGGCACCAAATTAGCTTTTTTTTTCCCTGAATGATTAAGCACAAGTGGAACAGGTGTATTGGAATTTAGTCTTTTCCTATATCCAGACAAAGTATATAACTTGTAATGCAAGTTGGGCAGGTTGGGCAGCCCGGGCTGATAAAAATACCATGGTGTACCACATATTGTCTACGGGCCCTAAACTGGACAGCCCCATTCTAATGTATTCTTGGCTAAATACGGGCAGCACTTTGCTGACGCAGTAGTTGAAACATAACTTGCTGGCTCAAGATATCTCTATATTGGGAAGCGTCTCTACCAGCTGGTTTATTAATGTGGTTGCTTATAACATAATGGAAACTGCTCAATACATCATGTATATCCTATGTAGGTAGTACTACTAATTATATTATAGAGGTCCCCTCTGTAGGCACATGCTCACCATGGACACCTTCTGTAAGCCATTAGGGCCTCTGTAGGTACTGCTAATTAAGTCATGGAGCATAAGCAACTGTTTATAACACCATAGATGCAAAATTTGTGTGCTGTACAGTATATTTCATCTTTATAACGCTTCATAAATAATCCAGCATCAAACTTTAAATATTTCCTGTATTCAAGAAAGTCAAGTGTAATCAACACCTTCAGGTTATATTATGTTTTTTTTAATGATTGTACCCTGCTGATCAAGAATCATTATTCTGTGCACATACAGTCCTACACTGTTTTGGTGTGACTCCCTCCAGGCCTGGGGGTTAATTGATTGTTTCACCTTATCTGTATATACAAGGCCGCCTTTAAAAATGTTGGGACCCTGTACAAGTTATATATATATATAAGGTCTCCCACACACTACCAACATTGTTGGGCCCTTGTGTGTTCTAATTTTTAACATGTAAATACTTTTTGTTCTGTAATACTAAAACAGTGCCTTGTACTTGGTAACTAAGCTGCATGAATCCATATTGGTGGTAAAGCAATCCTTTTAGGTTCATTTCATGTTGAAATGTTTTTTGGTTGGTATGAAGATCCAAATTACAGAAAGATACCTTATCTGGAAAACCCAATTTTTACACTGTTTTTGTGGAATTAGCCGACATATTGGCTGACATTACATTTTGCTTATAGGGGAGTAGCAGTGTTAAACCTGTGTTATTCATAATCTATTTAGTGTATCCCACCCATTGTCAAAATTGGCATACCAGTGCCCACCAGAAGGCCAGTAAAGGACCCGCCTTCACACTTCTCTGCCTTTTTCACATTAAGTTCTCCCCACCAGCCATTGATAGTGATTACTGAGTTATACCAGTCAGACTTGACTGTGCCTCACAGCCAACTGACATGCCAGGGACAGTGGGGACCAACAGAACTGGGTACTACTGGGTTTCCCCCTGGTCTGATCCTAATCCTGATCCCACTAAGGTTGCCACCTTTCGGCTTCCAAAACTCCGGGCTGGGGGGTGTGCAGTGACATCACAGAGGCAAGGCTGTGACATCATGGGGGGGAGTGGGCGACGTCAGAGGCAGGACTGACATCAGGGGGTGGGGCTATGAAGTAGCAAATAGTGATTGGCCAGTCGTCGCATCAGTCAGGGATAGTCCTGTCTGGATTTCCTGATTTGGAAAATTTTGACCCAGACAGCCTTTCGTAAAATTGTACTTACTGGGTCAAAACCAGACAGGTGGCGATTTTCGTTCCCTCCCATAATATAAATATTGCTGTGCCATCACTCCTCAGCTTATACGTGTTCATGCAGAAATGTTTCCGCTGTATTGTTAGCTCACATTAACCTCTAAAATAAAACACTGATTTTGAAATCATTCCACATGCTCGAAATAGGGTAGTACTAGTGATGAAAGGCAGGATGGTATGGGGAAGGTTGCTCACTTATTGCTTTTCGCACTGCTGGTTACAACACTACATGTGCTGAAGACCTTGCTATTGGTTATTGTGAGCAAATTTGAGTTAATATGCCCAGGGCCCGACCTTTCCTGCACAACCCTGCTGCCAAAATGTAATCAGCCTAATATTAATCAGCATGTCTATTTGAGTAGGCCCTTTGCTGGGCAGCTCAAATTTTCCCTAGAGTCACAAAGGCCAGCCAGTTTATATAGTGGTAATGCTGATCAAAAGCCCAGGTGTAACAAAATGTCCAGACCTATTTCAGCACCAGCATAAATCTAATTTACCGGTGGGAAAACACGCCTTTCCCATTTGTTCCACCCCCTGCTGCCTCCTTTCCCAGGCTCTTTAGGGGAGCTGACTGCACTTATCAGCAGCTAGGCTGACCGGATAGGAAACTGAATCCTGTCTTTGCTTGTGATTGGCTATCCCTTTCCTACTGTGGTTCTGGCTGGGACCGTTAGGACACACTCACCCCTCATTTGAAACACAGACAGGGACCTGATAGGATCTATAGGGAGCTCCAATAAAGGGGCCATTTTTAGAAATAGTATTAGTTTTTAGACCAAAGTGAAACCAACGCCATATGTTATTCATAATTGCCTACAAGATTAGAGATTTAATTGATCCTATATGTCCTTTTAAGTCTGTACAGAGAAAATCTTTGGGTGCAAGAATGACATTTTCACAGCACAGTAATGACATTTGTTTACCATGTATATGACTATAAAAACATATATAAAATATGTTCTGTAAATTTGTCACGCTTAATACAGCATAATGCAGCATTGTTTCCCCAGAATCTCAGCGTGATTGCCGTTGCAAGAGGGCATTGTGCCTCACACAGTTGGGCTGGGCACATTCACCAAAATTAATCTGATGGTTTTTTTCATAAAACACCACTATTTGGTGTCTGAATTCTTCTGATAGTCAGGATATTGACACATTTATCAAAGCAGATGCATGTGCTAGTTCACAAGAATGTGCTTGGTTAAGATTCAGTCCACATCAAGTGGTGTCATTGGCTGCACTGCTCATCCTTATTTACATATTTAATCCCTTGTTTACATGTGCTTTTCAGGTTTATTCATGTTTAAGGGTTGCAGCAGGAAATAATTCAAGCTTTGCTTCACAGTTTTCCATTTAAAGCAATCTGATGCCTCATATTTAGGTTTTAATGCAAAACTAGGATAGGATAGGATCAGATCCCATTGTAGGGATAGCATCAAGCTTCTTTTATCTGGTCAGATCCCAATTACGTAACACAATGTCCCTTGTTTGTGCCCATAATATAGCTTGGGACTTCTTGTCTGATCTATGAACCGAACCCTGTTGGTGGCCCTGTTGGTTATCTAATCATATTCCAACCCATACCAAGGGCCACTGTCACCCTTGGTATGGGTCATCAGTGTGACATGGAACCTCTTATCAAATCCCATCTGCAGACCACAGTCACCCTAAGGCTAAGGTCACGCAGGCTTAAGGTGGCCATACATGGGCAGATCTGCTCGCTTGGCGATGTCGCCAAGCGAGCGGATCTTCACCCGATATCCCCACCTACGGGTGGCGATATCGGGGAGACATGTAGGGCCAAACGATCGAATTCTGCACGCGGCAATGGGGCAGTCAGTTCGGGGACCGCATCAACGAGCCGATGCGGTCCCCGAACCGACGGGATTTTCTAACCTGGCCGACCGATATCTGGCCAATTTCAGGCCAGATATCGGTCGGCCAGTCCGCTCGTTTCTGCCCCTACACAGGCCGATAAGCTGCCGAGTCGGTCCAAGGGACCGATATCAGCAGCTTCTATCGCCCCGTGTATGGGGACCTTTATTGTCAGTCTGCGGAATCAACACAACAATTATCTTTGTTTGTGGCCATGAAAATAGCTTGGGTCTCCTTTTTTCACTAGATCCCAGCTACAGAACGCTATCAACCTTGTTGGTGGCCACCAGTTTATCTTGGGGCATCTAATCTGATTAGATCCCAACTAAGGACCACTGTCACCTTTGTAAGGAGTCATCAGTGTGACTTCTTCTAAGATCCCATCTACAAAAGACAATCACCCTTGATGTTGGCAATCAGCATAGCTCAGAGTATCATATCTGATCAAATCCCAACCAAAGACCACTGTCACCCTTGTTAGACACAGTAAGGAGGCTAGAGAAGGGATTGGGTAGGATATACGGATTGTGGGGTGGTCCTAGTTCTTTGTGTTATGATTCTCAGGATATTGTATAGCTGGGGGTTAATCCTGTGTATTTTCTTAACAAGGGGCCCTGCTGCCTGCGAGCTTGGATACTAAGGCAGCATTGCCCCCAAAGTTACCAGGCGCTGCAAAAAGCCACTCCTGATAATTTGGGGGGGGGGGGGTCATCTTTCCATAGGCCCTGTTCATAAACACAGTCTAGCTTTATAATCCAGAGAGTGTCCATTGCTTTGACGCTATTAAGTGTGAATTGCTAACCTTTGGAAGGACAGCTCTAGTTTTCTGTTACAGGTATATTGAAAGGTATATGTGTTTTTGTTCATTCTATAGTTGTGTCTTGGCACATATAGAAATTAAAAGTTACATTTCTTTCCCCAGTAACATTTGAAACTAGTATTATATTTTTGAATAACTGTTTTTCTTTTTTTTTTTTTTTTGCAGTTTGATGACTTTGGTGCTGATAATTTCCACTTGAAATTTAATAGCTGCAAATCTCTATTACTTGAACATCCAATGGAAAAGTCTCTAAATGATCTAGAAGGCAGTACTGCTGGAGAGTCCCAGCTTGGTCTGCTACCTGCTGAATCAGTGGCCCTCCCTACATGGGGCAGTAAAGCAGTAAAGTGCAATATATTCTTGCTCAGGTTGGCTTCTCTGTTGGCCTTGGGAATGTATGGAGGTTTCCTTACCTGTGTCACCAGAATGGAGGAGGTAAGAAGCTCTATAAGACAACGGGTAATTGTTATTAGCTAGGATACTACTGATAGCAATAATCTAATGCATGGCTTCAGGGGCTTGTTTATATGAAAACCATGATGTAATTGAAATAAATCTGTGGAGCATTTGACCATGAAAACCCTTGGAGGGCTACATTCAGTCCCATGGCCTATTGGAAAACAACAACTAAGGCCTGGGGCCACATGGGCAAAAAGGTCTGTATCAACCATTTAGTTGCCTAATTAAAACTGACACTAAGTACTGTTAGTACAAACTTGCACAAATTTGAAGTAATGTACTGAATAAAACAGTGGGTGTGAGATAAAAAATAGCAACATTTAGGTGTGTCCCAGCTGTTGTGCATGGGGCAGTATTGTAGCAGAAAAACAGAGAAAATCACAACAGTGTGTAAATATATATATATATATTGCTGACACCAGCGATGTAGCAAGGGCAGTTGTGCAGTTCTTTCTGTGTGAGTGATCTGTCTTTCGTCACCTTGTTCTTATGTAATTAATTTGCAAATGTCATAGTTTAAAAGCTTCAAACACCTTAAGTTTAATTGCCTGCTCTGCAGATAAGGATACTATATTGCTCCATAATTGTTTCCCCACATAGAAACTAGAAATGGAAGACATGACACCTGGTGATAGTTAAAGAGAAAGGGTAGAAGGCAACAATAAAATTAAAAAGCAGAAGTGACAGCGGCCAAAAGAGAGAGACCAGTGGTGGGAGGGTGGAGGGAAAAAAGGCATTATTGTAAAGAAAACCTAATAAGGGCATAAAAGGGGAAAGATTATGGGAATGAATGTAATGGTGACTGATAGACTTAAGGTCCCCATACACGGGCCGATAGTAGCTGCCCTTGGACCGATTCCGCAGCTAATCGGCCCATGTATGGGCACTTCCGATTGGGCAGGTTAGAAAATCTAGTCGGATCGGGGACCGCATCGGACCGACTTTACCTATGCTCATCACTACAATTCGATCGTTTGGCCCCAGGGCCAAACGATTGAATTACCCTGGATTCTCCCGATATCGCCCACCCGTAGGTGGGGGATATCGGGAGAAGATCTGCACGCTTGGCAACATCGTCAAGCGAGCGGATCTGCCAGTGTATGGGGACCTTGAAGCAGAACTGGGTGAATGAAAATAAAGAAGAATAAATAGCAGAAGAACATAAAGAATGTGAAAATATAGATAAAACAGAAGCGATAGAAAGGACACAGGAAAGGACAAAGGAAAGTGATAAAGTAGAACAAAAGCAGCCAAAAGGGAGAACATAAAGGAGATAGGGAGAAGAGGGGTGTGATAGAGAAGTGAAGGTATAATAAAGCCAAGGTGGGCATATCGGACAGAAATATTTGCTCGTTTAGCATATATAGCCACTTTAAAGGAGAAGAAAAGGTAAAATTATATAATTGCTTACCTTATAGCACAGGTTGGTTCTCCTGTTAGGGGAAAATCGCACCAGCCCAGGGTAGCTGCGCACAAGCGATCCTCTTTCTCCTGTCTTCTTTCTTCGCAATTGTGGGGCCATCGAGTGACAATGCCGGCGTTTTTTGGTTAAAGTTCGGCTTTTTACTCTACTGGCACCACCCAGTGATTGTACCTTTCCTTCTCCTTTAAGAAACAAGAAAAAGAGGTGATCAGGAGAACATGATGACTGACAGATTAAAAAAGGACTAAATATTAATAAGTAAATAAAAGGACGAAAAAGAAGAAGAGATGGGATTAAGTATGGGAGGGAATAAAGCATGGAAGAGAAGGAAATAACATAGACAAGTAATATAATATTCTCCATTGCAAGAACAGGTAATAAGAATTAATTATAGTTGTGATAACTTGTAATTATTTGGTAATAGTACATGTATCTGAGTACGGCCTACATAAAATATGCTGAAAATGAATGGGTGCCAATAAAGGTCACATCAAGCTAAACATCCAAAGAGCGCAAATAGTAACAAATATAGACCAATTTCAAATTGTCTCAAAATAGCATTCTCTACATTTTACAGGTATGGGATCTATTATCCAGAAAATTCAGAATTAAGGAAAGGTCATCTCTCATAGACTCAATTTAATCAAATAATTCTAAATTGATTTCCTTTTAACTCTTTTACTGCCAAGCACGTATGGCATACGTGCTGGCAGTAAAAGGGCTTAAACGCCAACGACGTGTCTCATACGTCGTTGGCGTTTAAGCGCTGCCCTCTGCAGCGGCGGCATGTGCCGCCGCTGCAGAGGGCTTCTAACAATGACAGCCCCCCTGGGCAATGTGCCAGGGGGGCTGTCATCAGGGTCCTGCGAGCCGATCGCTCGCAGGACCCTCCAGGAAGCAGCAGATGCGATCGCATCGCATCTGCTGCTTCCTCCCTCTCCCCCAGCGCCGGCCCAAATGAGGAAGGAGGCGATCGGTCTTCAGGAACAGGTAAGGACTTTTTTTTTTTATTGCATTTACACACTTTTACACACTTATACACACATTTACATACATTTATACACACTTACATACATATTTTAGCATTTTTTTATTTTATTTTTTTTTTCATTTTTCACACTTTTATACACTTATTTACACTCATATACACACTTACACACTATCACACAACTTTTACACATGTACACACATGTATACACAAACACTTTGGTTTTTTTTTGTTTTGCTTTTTTTTTTTTTTTTTTTTTCATTTTACCACTTTGTTTTTATTTTCTTTTACCTAAAAACTGTTTATTTTGACAGCGTAACTATTGGATCAGATATTCTGGCCACTAATTACACTGTCATGTAACTTATTTTGTTGTTTCACTGATTTGCACAATTTTTGTGGTTTTATCACATTTTATCCCTATATAAGTGTTCCTGATCTGTTTTTTGCGTAGCTTTGCCAGGTGTAACTTTGGTGTACAAAAATAACTTTACCTATTTTGAATTCATCAGAATGTGTACTTTCCAAAAATATATGGTTTTCTGGGGGTCACTGTATAGTTAGGGGGGGGTTACTGCACATAATACACTGACAGGGGGCTCTGTGTGCAAAAGCTGAGCTGGCAGGCGAGAAATCCTTATGCGCTATTTTCATTTTGGGTTCAGTACATACCGCAGACTTTGGTATATCTATGCATATTGGGCATCAATCTGTTCAGTAGACCTCTGGTGTTCCTATTTTGGGTGACTTGCCTTTGTACGCAAGAAATTGTGTGAGATAAATGCAACAAATTGCAACATTTTTAGGCAATTTTCTGAAATGTCATAAAAACCAATAACTTTAGGAAAGCTCTGCAGATTGGTACTTTGGTGTAGAAAGGACTCTTTACCCTTGTTGGATTTGTCAGAATGTGTACTTTCCAAAAATATATGGTTTTGTGGGGGATCTGTATAGTTAGGGGAAGTTTTGGCACATAATACACTGACAGGGGGCTCTGTGTGCAAAAGCTGAGCTGGCAGGCGAGAAATCCTTATGCGCTATTTTCATTTAGGGTTCAGTACATACCGCAGACTTTGGTATATCTATGCATATTGGGCATCAAACTGTTCAGTAGGCCTCTGGTGTTCCTATTTGGGGTGACTTGCCTTTGTACGCAAGAAATTGTGTGAGATAAATGCGGCAAATTGCAACATTTTTAGGCGATTTTCTGAAATGTCATAAAAACCGATAACTTTAGGAAAGCTTTGCGGCTTGGTACTTTGGTGTAGAAAGGACTCTTTACCTTTGTTGGATTTGTCAGAATGTGTACTTTCCAAAAATATATGGTTTTGTGGGGGTCTCTGTATAGTTAGGGGAAGTTTTGGCACATAATACACTGACAGGGGGCTCTGTGTGCAAAAGCTGAGCTGGCAGGCGAGAAATCCTTATGCGCTATTTTCATTTAGGGTTCAGTACATACTGCAGACTTTGGTATATCTATGCATATTGGGCATCAAACTGTTCAGTAGACCTCTGGTTTTCCTATTTGGGGTGACTTGCCTTTGTACGCAAGAAATTGTGTGAGATAAATGCGACAAATTGCAACATTTTTAGGCGATTTTCTGAAATGTCATAAAAACCAATAACTTTAGGAAAGCTCTGCAGATTGGTACTTTGGTGTAGAAAGGACTCTTTACCCTTGTTGGATTTGTCAGAATGTGTACTTTCCAAAAATATATGGTTTTGTGGGGGATCTGTATAGTTAGGGGAAGTTTTGGCACATAATACACTGACAGGGGGCTCTGTGTGCAAAAGCTGAGCTGGCAGGCGAGAAATCCTTATGCGCTATTTTCATTTAGGGTTCAGTACATACCGCAGACTTTGGTATATCTATGCATATTGGGCATCAAACTGTTCAGTAGGCCTCTGGTGTTCCTATTTGGGGTGACTTGCCTTTGTACGCAAGAAATTGTGTGAGATAAATGCGACAAATTGCAACATTTTTAGGCGATTTTCTGAAATGTCATAAAAACCAATAACTTTAGGAAAGCTCTGCAGATTGGTACTTTGGTGTAGAAAGGACTCTTTACCCTTGTTGGATTTGTCAGAATGTGTACTTTCCAAAAATATATGGTTTTGTGGGGGTCACTGTATGGTTAGGGGAAGTTTTGGCACATAATACACTGACAGGGGGCTCTGTGTGCAAAAGCTGAGCTGGCAGGCGAGAAATCCTTATGCGCTATTTTCATTTTGGGTTCAGTACATACCGCAGACTTTGGTATATCTATGCATATTGGGCATCAAACTGTTCAGTAGACCTCTGGTGTTCCTTTTTGGGGTGATTTGTCTTTATCTGATCTTTATCAAGAAATTGTGAGAGATAAATGCGGCAAATTGCAACATTTTTATGCGATTTTCGAAAATGTCATATAAATCTGCAAACTTAGGAAAGCTTTACAGCTTGGTACTTTGTAGCAATAAGAAATATTTACCCATTATAGATTCGGGGGGATGTGTATTTTCCAAAAATATATGGCTTTCTGGGGTGAATGTACTTTTTTTGTAGCATTATCCCACATAAAGGATGTAAATGTGTTGATTTTGCAGGAGCTGAAATGATAGATCATATGGGGGTATGTTCCCATTGGGGCCCCTACATGCCACATACTTAGGTAAACCTATACATATTGGGCATCAAACTGTTCAGTGGACCCCTGGCGTTCAAATTCAGGGTGTTTTATCTTGGTACCTAATGCTATGTGGGAGATAAGATGCTTCAAAATGGAAGCTTTGAGGGGATTTTTGGAAATGTCATCAAAATTGCTAACTTTAGAAAAGCTGTGCGGCTTGGTACTTTGGAGTAGAAAGACATGGGTACCCATTTTAGATTCGGGGGAATGTGTACTTTCCAAAAATATATGGCTTTCTGGGGTGAGCGTACTTTTTTGTAGCTTTATCTCACATATAATGATGTAAATGTGTTGAATTTGCAGGAGCTGAAATGACAGAAATGACAGTATATATGGGGGTATGTTCACATTCGGGCCCCTACATGCCACATACTTGGGTAAACCTATACATATTGGGCATCAAACTGTTCAGTGGACCCCTGGTGTTCAAATTCAGGGTGTTTTATCTTGGTACCTAATGCTATGTGGGAGATAAGATGCTGCAAAGTGGAAGCTTTGAGCGGATTTTTGGAAATGTCATCAAAATTGCTAACTTTAGAAAAGCTGTGCGGCTTGGTACTTTGGAGTAGAAAGACATGGGTACCCATTTTAGATTCGGGGGAATGTGTACTTTCCAAAAATATATGACTTTCTGGGGTGAGCGTACTTTTTTGTAGCTTTATCCCACATATAATGATGTAAATGTGTTGATTTTGCAGGAGCTGAAATGACAGAAATGACAGTATATATGGGGGTATGTTCACATTGGGGCCCCTACATGCCACATACTTAGGTAAACCTATACATATTGGGCATCAAACTGTTCAGTGGACCCCAGGCATTCATATTTAGGGTGTTTTATTTGGTTACTTTATGACCTGTAGGAGATAAGATACTATAGACTAGAAGCTTTGAAGCGATTTTTAAAAAAAATCACAAATTTTGATAAAAACCAATAACTTTAGGAAAGCATTGCGACTTGATAGTTTGGAGTAGACAGACAGTTGTGCCTATTCTGTATTCCCCAGAATCTGTTCTTTCCAAAAATGTACAATTTTCTGGGATAAACCTTCTGTTAGTGGAATTTTGGCCTTGAAATCCAAAGTATGCAGTTTTTTTGGAGCAGTGCTTTGGGAATTTGGTAGTGTACTGCTGGGAGTTTTTGACCTATACAAGTGAGAAATCTCCATAAAACTATATATATTTGGTATTGGCACGTTCAGGAGACATGGGACTTTCCAAATCAGTTGTATATTCGTGCATAAAATAATTTTTGTTTCTAGTATGTGTGATTATATTATGGAAAATTTGATTTTTTTTGCATTTTTAGACATTTAGA
Source organism: Xenopus tropicalis (assembly GCF_000004195.4). Classification (NCBI taxonomy): domain Eukaryota; kingdom Metazoa; phylum Chordata; class Amphibia; order Anura; family Pipidae; genus Xenopus; species Xenopus tropicalis. The sequence continues at coordinate 109,430,935 of NC_030683.2, read as the reverse complement.
AGCCTATATCTTGTTACAGAATTGGAATTACACAAAAATTCTACCATATTTTGAAAGCTTAGGTTGTTCTGAAAAAAACGATATATTGTTTTCCTTGGTAAACTAAAAGTCCCCCCGAGGAAAGGCCCCTAAAGTGAAACAGTGCAAAATGTTCAAAAACTGTCTGGCAATACAAGTTCCGCTTTGACCAAAATGGCTGGCAGTAAAAGGGTTAATCTGTAATTATAAAATACAATAATAAAATTCTAACTAAGATGTAATTAATCCTTACTGGACAGCAAACAATAATAGAGTTTAATTAATGTTTGAATTATTTTTTAGCAGACCTAGGGTATGGAGATTTAAATTATGGGAAGACCCCTTATCCGGACATCCCAGGTACCAAATATTCTGGATATAAGGTCCCATACCTGCACTGTCTGTCTGTCTGTCCGTCTATCTATGGTTCCTGATAGAACTGACCATAGTGTATGTGAATGTGTGAGCACTATATAAATAAAGGCTAATAATAGAATGGATAAGTGAACCCACTAAAGATGAAACAAATTTTTTTTTTTCCTGAGAAGTGAACCCCCCAGTGATTGCACCCTAGGCAGGTGCCTACACCTAGTTCCGGCCCTACCCATACTCCCATTTCCTCTGCCCTATACTCCCATTTCCCTGCCCCACACTCCCATTTCCTCTGCCCCACACTCCCATTTCCTCTGCCCCACACTCCCATTTCCTCTGCCCCACACTCCCATTTCCTCTGCCCCACACTCCCATTTCCTCTGCCCCACACTCCCATTTCCTCTGCCCCACACTCCCATTTCCTCTGCCCCACACTCCCATTTCCTCTGCCCCACACTCCCATTTCCTCTGCCCTGTGACATTGTTGCCTGCCCCCAAATAACATCATCACCTGTCACCCAAACCCAAAGGTCAGTATTTTAAAGAAAAAAGATGGCCACCCTGTTGGGTGGTGGATATATTTACCTTCAATTCATTGCCCAACTTGTTGGTCATCCAGTTCTAATATCCATCCTAGGCCACGCCCTCTGAATAATGCACCCCTATTGTAAAACATACAATTTCCCTGCCCCACACTCCCATTGCCCTGCCCCACACTCCCATTGCCCTGCCCCACACTCCCATTGCCCTGCCCTGTGACATCATTGCCTGCCCCCAATTAACATCATCACCAGTCACCTAAACCCAAAGGTCAGTATTTTAAAGAAAAAAGATGGCCACCCTGTTGGGTGGTGGATATATTTACCTTCAATTCATTGTCCAACTTGTTGGTCATCCAGTTCTAATATCCATCCTAGGCCACGCCCTCTGAATAATGCACCCCTATTGTAAAACATAAGGATATTGTAAGTCAGCAAGAAGTTCCAAGACCACATAAATGTACAAAGCAGTGAGCCAAGTATTTTTTACAGGTCATGGATCACCAACAGTGGGTACATTATTTATTGTAATACACAAAATCCATGAATATTCTTTACATGATATCATTATAAACGGAGCTTAGTAATGTCATCAGTAATATTTGGTGCTTTGGCTTTATATGGTCATGGGTTATGGAACTACAGCGCTGCGGAATATGTTGGCGCTTTATAAATAAATGTTAATGTAATGCAACTCCATGGTGACTTACATTATCCTTATATTTTATAATTGGGGGTACATTATTCACTATATCACACATTAGATTCAGTAACTCATATGACACAAATGATATTATATAAGCCCCACTTATCACTGATGACATCAGCTGTGTTTCTGTACCTAATGCCGATGTGGCTTTCACGATCAGCGCCAGATTATTTTGCTCACATACGGAGCACTGGGGACGGGACGGGCTGGAGTTTTCTCTGCGTTCTGTTCCCTGTGCTCCTTATAGGAGCAAAATTTACATGTGGCTTGGCGGAATGGCGCCCTAGGCCCAGGCCTGTTCACAATGCCATCCCCCCGGCCCTCCCGCACTTACCATTTCCAGAGGGGATCTGGGGGGGGGGCTGCTTTACTTGTGCAGAGAGCACAGTTGCTCTGTGGAGTATTGTACATATGGACTATTGTGTTAACCTGGCGATACACATTCAGGTCTGATCATTTTGTGAGGTTGTCAACCACACACTGGCCTTAGTCAGACTGATCCTAGAGGCCAATCCTGGGATCATACAGCAGGGCCAATGGAGATCATGCACTTACAGTTCCCACCCAATGGGATTTTCATAACTGCCCGATTTTCAGGTGGATATCAGTTGAGCCAATTGGCCGGCCCCTCACATGGGCCAATAAGCTCCCTTACCAGACTGTGTATGGCCAGTGTATGGCAAGCTACACATATACAGTATATAACCTAGGGGGGAATCAAAGCAAGAAGAGAATAAATAGTATTGCAGCTCACAGTCACTAAGGTGAAGGTGCAGTCATTATTCCAAGACAAACAGTATAGCTGCCATGGGTCCAGCACTATGAGGCTCCTCAGGGACCAACAGAACGGTCTTCATAAATGTAAGTTCATTGGAACCAAAAGCTGTTGGATCTGGAGATCGGCACATGTGTAATGACTGAAAAATTGTGGGGTGTATCATAATCAGGCCCGGACTGGGATTCAGTATAGATTCAGTATCAGCACCGGCATTTCAAGTGCACAGAAGCCCAAGCAGCTCCCCCCCAGCCCAATCAGTCCAGGCCTGATCACTATAATATTATGTGGTTTCGTGCCTTTCCACAACTGAAATGGACTCATAAGAAAATATTTTATGCCTTAAACCCAGGCCCAGATTTGCGGCTACAAAGGCACGCTTGCCCAAGGCGCACTGATATTCTGCTCTCAAACGGAGCAATGGGGCCCTCTCCCCACTGCTTCGTATGTACGTTTAAATGAACATGCAAATGCGCACGTGCGGGGGGTCAGCGTGAATGGGGGCGGCCTAGGGGCACCCTGATGACCAATCAGGCGCTGCTTTAACCAATAGGTAACATTTAGTGAGTAGGGTCATTTTGGCAACAAAAATGTATTTGCTTAATTTTTAAAACATTATACTAACTAGTCATACTCATAGTTCCTGGACCTGTATAACTCAGCCTTTATAGGGCCTTAGAACCCCTCAGTGACTTCTGATATCCCTATCATTTACAGTAGGGGGGTACATTATGCCTTAAATTACATGAGTGATACTCAGAGTTCCCTGTATAACTCAGCCTGCAGCCTTGTGCCTTTATATGGGCACAGAACCCCTCAGTGACTTTTAATATCCTTATCATTTACAGTAGGGGGTACATTATCCCTTATAATACATGAGTGACACTCAGAGTTCCCTGTATAACTCAGCCTGCAGCCTTGTGCCTTTATATGGGCACAGAACCCCTCAGTGATTTTTAATATTCTTATTATTTACAGTAGGGGGTACATTATCCCTTATAATACATGAGTGATACTCAGAGTTCCCTGTATAACTCAGCCTGCAGCCTTGTGCCTTTATATGGTCACAGAACCCCTCAGTGACTGCTAATATCCTTATCATTTACAGTAGGGGGTACATCATCCAATATGTATGATGTAAGAAAGAACAATATGTGCCGTGCAGCTGTTCAGGGATACGTCTGTGGCTAACTTTTATGACTTTTAGTTATGTATTGCACTGTTGGGACGTTTGCTATGCCAAGCACCCACGTCAATGGCATGCTTCAAATCCCTTTTTTCAATTAGCATCCTTATTAACATGCAGCCGGAGACAATGGCAGCGGGGAGATAGTTTGTGATATCCAGATAGCTGAGACAGGAGTCCTTTCCAAGGTTTGCCTACACATTTGGGGGATTCTTCTGTTCAAGCAGCGATAACACACATTTAATGTGTTTGCACAGGCAGAGAAAGGGACTCTGACGTTGGAAACTCAATTATAGAAAGGCACAATGCAAACCACACAAAATAGCCGGAGACACATCACCAAATGTCACCAATGTGAGTGAGGAAAGTGGAATTTGATTGGGGTCCTGTTGGCCCCGGTCATGAGGCTAGAGGTAGATTTAAAAGAGTGCCTGCTTGGTGCAGTCAGACAGAAATCCGCGACCCCCTGACAAGCCTTCTCCCAAGGCGCACTTTGCTCCGTTAGATGCTAATATAGGGAATTCAATTATGAACGGACTGGCGATTCTTGGGTTAATTATTGCAACCATTGCTTTTGTGACTCGCCAAGTGAGGTCTTCTCCACTGATGGCAAAGAACCTGCAGCTTAGTGAAGGTATGTTCCCCCCTTGCCCATCTCTGGTGGCATCACTATGTACCATGGGATAATAGATATCAAAATGTAAAATAAAATTGCTTGAATGTAAGAAAAATCCATTGACTTCTATATAGGTCGGACGGGTTAAATTTGCCATTTTTTGTTTGATTGATCAATCTTAAAAATTTAAGTTCCAAAAATGTAATTTTGAAAAAATTGGAGATTGTGTTTTCTGAACATTTCTTTATAGTGAAATGGAATAATTAACCCCTTACCGTATCAGCCAATCATCATGTCTAATTGGCTTCTTATGGTTCAAAAGATTTCCACCTTATGTTTGTCCTTTGACAATATGGGGGGCATATATGTGCAAAATAAAGTGCAAAAGAAAGGCAACATTTTCAGAAACCATTGGCTCGGTTATGTGCTCATTTTTGAGCCATTCCTTCTGTTCCCCTATGACTCCCTGTATGTTCATGAGAGTTTGTGTGATTCCTTCCCCCTCACTATTGGCTTTATTGGCCCAATTTCTCTTTCATTCTGACTACGCTGTGTATTCCTGGTGCAAAGTCTGAGCAAAGATACTGAAAGCCAATTTGTATGAAATTCAGTGTTGTTATTGTGACCATCTCTGTCCCTCAGAGGAAAGATTAGAGACCCTCATGGAAGAGCTGGAGCCGGAGCAGCAGGAGCGCATTGTGACTTTTTTTAGCTTTGTTGGATAAAGCAGAGAAAATTGCCAGTTCCAGGTTCGCTGCCAGAATTACTGGAGTCAGAGGTAAGGATTATTATTATTGTCCAGCAGATCCCATAGTATATTCTACAGTGATCAGGAGGAGAAGTGCCCTAGTGCATCTCTGGCTAATTTAGCAATACTTATACTGAGCCAAACCGACATCTTATGTGGGGTCCGTACCCAGATTCCAGGGGCCCCAGGACCAAGCAGCCCATTGCCACATATAAACAGTCACTGGATAGTGCACATTGCCCAGATTTGGATAGGGATTGGCAGCCTTACACATAGGCGGAGTATAGGCACTATAACACTGGCACTGATACACAACATTGGCCCCACTGTAACTAGAACTGAACAAAACAATGGCAAAAGTAAAAAAATGTAGTAAGTGCAAAAAAAAAAACAACAACAACAACAAATATATAAAAGCACAATGAGCATTTTCAGGGGAAAAGACCATCCATCTGTTAGGATAGGGGAGAGGGATATTATAGATGTCAGATGACAAAAAACAATTTAATTTAAGCTAGAATTCAGCCTTTAGAGACTGTATATTACCCTGTGTATAGTACCCTCTGTATAGTACCTGTGTATAGCACCCGCATATTGTACCCGCATATTGTACCCGCATATTGTACCCGCATATAGCACGCATGTATAACACCCGCGTATAGTACCTGTGTATAGTAAGAGTGTATAATATCTGTGTATAGTACCTGTGTATAGTGTGAGTGTATAGTACCTGTGTATAGTACCTGCGTAAAGTGTGAGTGTATAGTACCCATGTATAGTACCTGCGTATAGTATGAGTGTATAGTACCAGCGTATAGTATGAGTGTATAGTACCTGTGTATAGTACCTGCGTATAGTATGAGTGTATAGTACCTGCGTATAGTATGAGTGTATAGTACCTGTGTATAGTATGAGTGTATATTACCTGTGTATAGTACCTGCGTATAGTATGAGTGTATAGTACCTGCGTATAGTATGAGTGTATAGTACCTGTGTATAGTATGAGTGTATAGTACCTGTGTATAGTACCTGCGTATAGTATGAGTGTATAGTACCTGCGTATAGTACCTGCGTATAGTATGAGTGTATAGTATGAGTGAATAGTACCTGCGTATAGTATGAGTGTATAGTACCTGTGTATAGTACCTGCGTATAGTACCTACTCCCAGCATTGCGACTCCCAGCATTGCGACTCCCAGCATTGCGACTTCCAGCATTGCGACTCCCAGCATTGCGACTCCCAGCATTCAGTGTGTTCCAGGAGACTGATTAAGCTACGCTATGTATTGGAAAGGCTTCCCAAGTGATCTTGGCTACATACTGTAAATGCTATTGGAAATATTGGGACCCTATATACATGAATAGTCTGACCCTTGTAGCCGGACCCTTGTAAGTGTCCCTTGAGCCCAGATATTTCCTTACCTGTCCGGAAGTGGGAAAGCCAGAGAAGCTTCTGCTAAAAAACAAAAAAAAATATTTTAAAAAGTTGCTTTCTTGACTGCCCAAAAGCTAAACTTCACCAGGTTCCCCTTACAGCCCCCCCAGTTAGCTGCCAACCCCAATGCCCCTGTAACTCTAACAGGGTGTCTATCAACTGTGTCCATTCTCCTGATTGGTCGCTCTCTAATCATCCTTATTGGCTGAAATCCATAGCTATCACTTATGTGTTGACATAAATACCGGTAAAACCTTGAACTAAAACATATATAAAATATACCTATATGTGCTTATATAGGGAAGAGCTGAAATGAATAGAGGTTGAGTTATGCCAAGGCATGGGCAAGTGTAAACTCCCTGAATTCTGCATATAGTAACTCCCTGCGCCCTTTGCACAGAGCTGAGTATTGTGGGGCCGGCATTGCCAGCGCAGGCGCTTGGGAGCTCTATTACAGGAAGGAAAAAAGGCCCCGTCCAATGAAATGCGCCCCTTTTGTTTGTATACGGCCTGGGTCAGCAGGTCAGACTCCTACATCGGCCCCCTCAGAACGACTGAACATTCCTATTTGCATAGTGATCTGCACAGAGGTACAGTGTATTCTCTGATTGGCTGGAAATGTAAAGGGGAAGTTAACATCCTTAAAATTAATTTGTACAATGATGTAGATGGTCGTATTCTCAGGCACTTTGCAGGTGGTCTTTAGTTTTTATTTTTTTTCTTGTTATTTTGTATTATTTACATTTGTTGTTGTTGTTGGGCAGCTGTCAGGTTTGGAATATTAACAGCTTAACCCTTTAAGTGCCAGCCGAATTCGTCATTTCGGTTCCCCCCAGTGCCAGACGTTTTTTAAGCATTTTGTACTCATTCACTTTAACAATGTTTTTTGGTAGGAAAACCTCCACGAAACTAGGGAAATTATATATCGTTTTTTTCGTCACTAATTGGGCTTCGACATACATACCAAATTTTATAACTTTTCTGGAGATATGATGTGTATTTTGGGTGAAATATGTAAAAAAAAAATAAAATTATGAAAAATTTCTGTATATTTTGAGGTTTTTTTCCATAGAAAAGTTAATTTTACTCACTTTTTTTTATTGTTTGTAAAAGCCCTGATACTCCCAATTCCAACGATACCAAATATGTGGTGGTACCCCACAGTTCCTGTCCAGAAGTAACCCCCAAACTAAAGCAATACTTAGTACAATATCACACCAGAACAAAGCAGAAAAGCGCTTGTAACAGTTAATGCAGCATAACTTATATGTAAATCTAAAATATCCCCTCATGTTTGGTATCTTTAGAAACTACAGACCTTCAGGTTTCTAGGTGCAATGTAGTTTTCACTCAAAAGCCAAATACCTTTTGTCAGTGCATTGTGAAATTTGGAACTTTTTATGACATTTTTTTTTTTTTCTAAAACGTAAACTTGGACGCATGATCAAATGTGGATTTGACAAAAAAAAATCTCATAAAAATTTTCTAACAAAGGCATATTTGAAAGACAAACTTCTCCTGAATAAAATGATGCCCCATATGTATGGGTGCACATAAAGACATGGGCACCAAACACTCCAAAGCAGGGGCAATGCACAAGGGCAATTACAGCTAAAAATGTGGGGGCTGCGCTCTATGTGCACTTCCTGCAGTTTTTCAGTGTTAACCCCCCCTACCTGTGAAATAACCCCCACAAACTATATAATTCTGAAAAGTGCACACCTTCAGCTATTCAGAGACACCACTCTTCTCTTTCTACATGGAAAATTGTGGCCGCAGTCCCTTGCAGAAGTAAGCGCTTTGGTCAGAAATCAAGGAAAAACCAGATAAAAAACCTAGATTTCTCCCCAAAATCTCCATGGCAACTACCAAAAACTTACTAAACATCGATCTGCAAGTTCCCCTGAATAAAACGATACCCCATATGTATGGGTGCACATAAAGACGTGGCCACCAAATGCCCCAAAACAGGGGCAATGCATAAGGGCAATTTCTGTTGAAATTTTGGGGGCTGCGCTCTATGTGCACTACCTGCAGTTTTTCAGTGTTAACCCCCCCTACCTGTGAGATAACCCCCACAATCTATATATTTCCGAAAAGTGCACACCTTCAGCTATTCAGAGACACCACTCTTCTCTTTCTACATGGAAAATTGTGGCCGCAGTCCCTTGCAGAAGTCAGCGCTTTGGTCAGAAATCAAGGAAAAACTAGATACAAACCTAGATTTCTCCCCAAAATCTCCATGGCAACTACCAAAAACTTACTAACCATCAATCTGCAAGTTCCCCTGAATAAAACGATACCCCATATGTATGGGTGCACATAAAGACGTGGCCACCAAATGCCCCAAAACAGGGGCAATGCATAAGGGCAATTTCAGTTGAAATTTTGGAGGCTGCGCTCTATGTGCACTACCTGCAGTTTTTCAGTGATAACCCCCCCTACCTGTGAGATAACCCCCACAATCTATATATTTACGAAAAGTGCACACCTTCAGCTATTCAGAGACACCATTCTTCTCTTTCTACATGGAAAATTGTGGCCGCAGTCCCTTGCAGAAGTCAGCGCTTTGGTCAGAAATCAAGGAAAAACCAGATACAACCCTAGATTTTGGTCAGAAATCAAGGAAAAACCAGATAAAAACCTAGGATTTCTCCCCAAAATCTCCATGGCAACTACCAAAAACTTACTAAACCTCAATCTGCAAGTTCCCCTGAATAAAACGATACCCCATATGTATGGGTGCACATAAAGACGTGGCCACCAAATGCCCCAAAACAGGGGCAATGCATAAGGGCAATTTCAGTTGAAATTTTGGGGGCTGCGCTCTATGTGCACTACCTGCAGTTTTTCAGTGTTAACCCCCCCTACCTGTGAGATAACCCCCACAATCTATATATTTCCGAAAAGTGCACACCTTCAGCTATTCAGAGACACCACTCTTCTCTTTCTACATGGACAATTGTGGCCGCAGTCCCTTGCAGAAGTTAGCGCTTTGGTCAGAAATCAAGGAAAAACCAGATAAAAACCTAGATTTCTCCCCAAAATCTCCATGGTAACTACCAAAAACTTACTAAACATCAATCTGCAAGTTCCCCTGAATAAAACGATACCCCATATGTATGGGTGCACATAAAGACGTGGCCACCAAATGCCCCAAAACAGGGGCAATGCATAAGGGCAATTTCAGTTGAAATTTTGGGGGCTGCGCTCTATGTGCACTACCTGCAGTTTTTCAGTGTTAACCCCCCCTACCTGTGAGATAACCCCCACAATCTATATATTTACGAAAAGTGCACACCTTCAGCTATTCAGAGACACCACTCTTCTCTTTCTACATGGAAAATTGTGGCCGCAGTCCCTTGCAGAAGTTAGCGCTTTGGTCAGAAATCAAGGAAAAACTAGATACAAACCTAGATTTCTCCCCAAAATCTCCATGGCAACTACCAAAAACTTACTAACCATCAATCTGCAAGTTCCCCTGAATAAAACGATACCCCATATGTATGGGTGCACATAAAGACGTGGCCACCAAATGCCCCAAAACAGGGGCAATGCATAAGGGCAATTTCAGTTGAAATTTTGGAGGCTGCGCTCTATGTGCACTACCTGCAGTTTTTCAGTGATAACCCCCCCTACCTGTGAGATAACCCCCACAATCTATATATTTACGAAAAGTGCACACCTTCAGCTATTCAGAGACACCATTCTTCTCTTTCTACATGGAAAATTGTGGCCGCAGTCCCTTGCAGAAGTCAGCGCTTTGGTCAGAAATCAAGGAAAAACCAGATACAACCCTAGATTTTGGTCAGAAATCAAGGAAAAACCAGATAAAAATCTAGATTTCTCCCCAAAATCTCCATGGCAACTACCAAAAACTTACTAAACCTCAATCTGTAAGTTCCCCTGAATAAAACGATACCCCATATGTATGGGTGCACATAAAGACGTGGCCACCAAATGCCCCAAAACAGGGGCAATGCATAAGGGCAATTTCAGTTGAAATTTTGGGGGCTGCGCTCTATGTGCACTACCTGCAGTTTTTCATTGATAACCCCCCCTACCTGTGAGATAACCCCCACAATCTATATATTTCCGAAAAGTGCACACCTTCAGCTATTCAGAGACACCACTCTTCTCTTTCTACATGGACAATTGTGGCCGCAGTCCCTTGCAGAAGTCAGCGCTTTGGTCAGAAATCAAGGAAAAACCAGATAAAAACCTAGATTTCTCCCCAAAATCTCCATGGCAACTACCAAAAACTTACTAAACCTCAATCTGCAAGTTCCCCTGACTAAAACGATACCCCATATGTATGGGTACACATAAAGACGTGGCCACCAAATGCCCCCAAACAGGGGCAATGCATAAGGGGGGGCTGTGCTCTACCTGCAGTTATTTAGTCTAAACACCCCCATACCTGTGAAATAACCCCCACAAACTATATATTTCTGAAAAGTGCACACCTTCAGCTATTCAGAGACGCCACTCTCCTCTTTCTACATGGAAAATTGTGGCCGCAGTGCCTTGCAGAAGGCAGCGCTTTGGTCAGAAATCAAGGAAAAACCAGATACAACCCTAGATTTTGGTCAGAAATCAAGGAAAAACCAGATAAAAACCTAGATTTCTCCCCAAAATCTCCATGGCAACTACCAAAAACTTACTAAACCTCAATCTGCAAGTTCCCCTGAATAAAACGATACCCCATATGTATGGGTACACATAAAGACGTGGCCACCAAATGCCCCCAAACAGGGGCAATGCATAAGGGGGGGCTGTGCTCTATGTGCTCTACCTGCAGTTATTTAGTCTAAACACCCCCATACCTGTGAAATAACCCCCGCAAACTATATATTTCTGAAAAGTGCACACCTTCAGCTATTCAGAGACGCCACTCTCCTCTTTCTACATGGAAAATTGTGGCCGCAGTGCCTTGCAGAAGTCAGCGCTTTAGTCAGAAATCAAGGAAAAACCAGATACAAACCTAGATTTCTCCCCAAAATCTCCATGGCAACTACCAAAAACTTACTAAACCTCAATCTGCAAGTTCCCCTGAATAAAACGATACCCCATATGCATGGGTACACATAAAGACGTGGCCACCAAATGCCCCCAAACCGGGGCAATGCATAAGGGGGGGCTGTGCTCTATGTGCTCTACCTGCAGGTATTTAGTCTAAACACCCCCATACCTGTGAAATAACCCCCGCAAACTATATATTTCTGAAAAGTGCACACCTTCAGCTATTCAGAGACGCCACTCTCCTCTTTCTACATGAAAAATTGTGGCCGCAGTCCCTTGCAGAAGTCAGCGCTTTGGTCAGAAATCAAGGAAAAACCAGATAAAAAAACCTAGATTTCTCCCCAAAATCTCCATGGCAACTACCAAAAACTTACTAAACCTCAATTTGCAAGTTCCCCTGAATAAAACGATACCCCATATGTATGGGTGCACGTAAAGACGTGGCCACCAAATGCCCCAAAACAGGGGCAATGCATAAGGGCAATTTCAGTTGAAATTTTGGGGGCTGCGCTCTATGTGCACTACCTGCAGTTTTTCAGTGTTAACCACCCCTACCTGTGAGATAACCCCCACAATCTATATATTTACGAAAAGTGCACACCTTCAGCTATTCAGAGACACCACTCTTCTCTTTCTACATGGAAAATTGTGGCCGCAGTCCCTTGCAGAAGTCAGCGCTTTGGTCAGAAATCAAGGAAAAACCAGATACAACCCTAGATTTTGGTCAGAAATCAAGGAAAAACCAGATAAAAACCTAGATTTCTCCCCATAATCTCCATGGCAACTACCAAAAACTTACTAAACCTCAATCTGCAAGTTCCCCTGAATAAAACGATACCCCATATGTATGGGTACACATAAAGACGTGGCCACCAAATGCCCCCAAACAGGGGCAATGCATAAGGGGGGGCTGTGCTCTATGTGCTCTACCTGCAGTTATTTAGTCTAAACACCCCCATACCTGTGAAATAACCCCCGCAAACTATATATTTCTGAAAAGTGCACACCTTCAGCTATTCAGAGACGCCACTCTCCTCTTTCTACATGGAAAATTGTGGCCGCAGTCCCTTGCAGAAGTCAGCGCTTTGGTCAGAAATCAAGGAAAAACCAGATACAACCCTAGATTTTGGTCAGAAATCAAGGAAAAACCAGATACAAACCTAGATTTCTCCCCAAAATCTCCATGGCAACTACCAAAAACTTACTAAACCTCAATCTGCAAGTTCCCCTGAATAAAACGATACCCCATATGTATGGGTACACACAAAGACGTGGCCACCAAATGCCCCCAAACCGGGGCAATGCATAAGGGGGGGCTGTGCTCTATCTGCAGTTATTTAGTCTAAACACCCCCATACCTGTGAAATAACCCCCGCAAACTATATATTTCTGAAAAGTGCACACCTTCAGCTATTCAGAGACGCCACTCTCCTCTTTCTACATGAAAAATTGTGGCCGCAGTCCCTTGCAGAAGTCAGCGCTTTGGTCAGAAATCAAGGAAAAACCAGATAAAAAACCTAGATTTCTCCCCAAAATCTCCATGGCAACTACCAAAAACTTACTAAACCTCAATTTGCAAGTTCCCCTGAATAAAACGATACCCCATATGTATGGGTGCACATAAAGACGTGGCCACCAAATGCCCCAAAACAGGGGCAATGCATAAGGGCAATTTCAGTTGAAATTTTGGGGGCTGCGCTCTATGTGCACTACCTGCAGTTTTTCAGTGTTAACCCCCCCTACCTGTGAGATAACCCCCACAATCTATATATTTACGAAAAGTGCACACCTTCAGCTATTCAGAGACACCATTCTTCTCTTTCTACATGGAAAATTGTGGCCGCAGTCCCTTGCAGAAGTCAGCGCTTTGGTCAGAAATCAAGGAAAAACCAGATAAAAAACCTAGATTTCTCCCCAAAATCTCCATGGCAACTACCAAAAACTTACTAACCATCAATCTGCAAGTTCCCCTGAATAAAACGATACCTATGTCTGGTTGCGCATAAGTACATGGCCACCAAACCTGAAAATGCATAATATTGGGGCTGCACTCTATGCACCCCTTTTTTTTTGCCTGCACCCGAATGAATGGAATACGCTCGGGTGCAGGCACATGTAGCCGATATACGCATGAAAACGCGTGAGAATGCAAAGTCTCGCGTTTTCATGCGTATATCGGCTACATGTGCCTGCACCCGAGCGTATCCCATTCATTCGGGTGCAGGCACAAGTAGCAAGCGTAGGGCTGAATTTTCGGCAATCGTTTTTCCACTTGCTGAAAAAATCAGCCCTACGCCATGTGTGGCATCAGCCTAACCCTTGGCAATAGAAACTACCAGAACAATCTTAGCACCTCTGGACCTTTCTAGAACAACTGAAATCAAATGAAGTTAAAATGGAATAAAACCACTAAAAGCAATCAAAGAACAATAGTTGCAATGAAATCGGTGGTCAGAGCCCTGGATCCACCAATGTCACTGCAAAAGCAACCTTTTAGGGGCACTAAACACACAAAGAACAATGCAAAGATAAAACACCATAAAATCAGTAAAATCCAATAAAACCACCTAAACCAACAGAAGAACAATAATTGCAATGAAATCGGTGGTCAGAGCCCTGGATCCACCAACGTCACTGCAAATTCAGCACCCAATAGCAATAAAAAAGTTACAGTGCAATAGAATAATTCAAAAACAGAAATCAATTATGAAAATGCCAAAAAAACACTAAAATGCAACCAAATAAATCAGATAATTATAGAGCAAGATCAGAAATAAAGTTTTAGTAAAAAAAAAAGACTGCCAGAGAAAGCAAAGAAAGAAAGAAAAGAAAAGAAAGAAAGAAAAAAAAAAAAAAAAAAAAAAAAAAAAGTGTAAGTGTAAGTGTGTGTGTAAGTGTCTGTGTGTGCTTGGGAAAGTTGTAAATAAGTGTGTATGTGTACAAAAGTGTAATAATGACAAAGATAGAAGAAAAAATTGAAAAAAAAAAAAAAAAAAAATTTTTAGACAGTTGAGATAGAAATAAGCAAAATAAACAGTGGTAGAGAGTTGTAGTTCAGCTTACCCAAGGCAGGCAGGCGATCAGAGGCGATCAGGGTCGATAAATCCAGCAGGCAGGCAGCAGGGGAGCTCCATCCGGTCCAACGTGCGCAGCAGGAGTGAGGGAGCCGACAGTAGGCGGCGCTATTTAAAGGGACAGCAGTGGACACGTCATCAATGCGTGTCCACTGCTGTCATTGGCTGGAGCGACGATCGGTGCGGCTGGGCGACCGGATCGGTGAGTATGTCCTTATTCGCTCGTTGCCTAGGGGGTTGTGAAGGCTTTACAAGCGCTGCGCTGCTTTAAAAGCGAGCGCAGCGCTTGTAAACCCGACAGTGCCATTGGACGTAGATTCTACGTCCCATGGCACTTTGGTCCCTTGGTACCTGGGACGTAGAATCTACGTCCCTTGGCACTTAAAGGGTTAATGGCTTAATTACCCCAACGAGCGGGCAACAGTTGGGAGGTCAGAATGGAAGAAGAATAGTAAAAGGCTTGAATAGAAAGTTCAGAAATGATGATATAATAGAAGCATCACTATTAATCATTAGGGTTTTTAATCTGTTTCCAGGGTCAGTGACCCTGACAACCAGATAGCGTTTTCAGATGAAGGCCAGAATAAGGAAGGTTAATAAGTGTAGTAATAAAAACAAAGACCAACTGAAAAGTTGCTGAGAATAGGTCCATCTATAAGCTTCAATATATACTTTAGTGTTTATTTAAAGGTGAACTAAGGCCTTACTGAGAGATTAATATATATTTACACTGTAGGGTATGCTCATAGCCTGTATGGAGAGACTCTATGGGCGAGTATGGGCCCCCATGTTAGGCACAACCCTACAGATATATTTCACGATACAGTAGCCCCTTAGGGTGCCCTTGCTGAAACTTTATCAGATTAGTGGGACCCATAGACAGAGGGTGAATTTTTTGTTTGGGGAGGCTAAAGGGTTAACCCAAAGGGGTAGTTCACTTTTAAATTAATTTTCAATATGATGTAGATATTGATATTCTGAGACAATTTGCAATTGGTTCTCTGTTATTTTTAATGGTTTTCAGTTATTTAGCTTTTGTTCAACAGCTCTCCATATGGTATTTAAGCAGCTATCGGGTTGCTACAGTCTTATTTATCCTAGCAACCAGCCAGTAGTTTAAAAAAGAGATGGGAATATGAATTGTTAAGGGGCACTGCATGGAAAAATAAGTCATAAAAAATTACAATAATAATAAAACTGTAGCCTCATAGAGCAATACTTTTTGGCTGCTGGGGTCAGCGACCCCCATTTGAAAGCTGCAAAGAGGCAGAAGAGAAGGTAAATTATTCAAGAACTATAAAAAAATTAATTAGGAAGACCAATTGCAAAGTTGCTAGGAATAGGCCATTCCGTAACATAGTAAAAGTTAACTTAAAAGTGAACCTCCCCTTTAGATGTGTTTTAGTTTTATAGAGCATTTTCAGATGAAGGCCAGAATAAGATAGGAAAGGAAGGTTAATAAGTGTAGTAATAAAAACAGAGACCAACTGAAAAGTTGCTAAGAATAGGTCCATCTATAAGCTTCAATACATACTTTAGTGTTTATTTAAAGGTGAACTAAATGTGGACCAGTCACTAAAGCTTTAAATAGAGGTGTAGGTCTTACTGAGAGATTCATGTATATTTACACTGCAGGGCTTGAATAGCTAAGGGGCCCTGCAAGGAAAAATCATAAAAAAGTCATAAAAAAATTACAATAATAATAATAAAACTGTAGCCTCACAGAGCAATACTTTTTGGCTGCCGGGGTCAGTGACCCCCATTTGGAAAGAAAGCACAAGAGAAAGGCAAATTATTCAAGAACTATAAAAAAAAAATTAATTAGGAAGACCAATTGCAAAGTTGCTAGCAATAGGCCATTCTATAATAGACTAAACGTTAAAGTAAAAGTGAACCTCCCCTTTAGATGTAGTTTTATAGAGAGAATGTCAGTGGGTATTGATACCCCAGGCACATTATATACACTGAGAGGCAGTGGGTACGGATGGCAGATATTCAGGCCCTGGCACTTTAACACTGGCACTGATACACAGCAGTGGCCCCACTGTAACTACAAATGAACAAAACAATGACAATAGTAAAAAAAAAAAAATAGTAAGTGCAAAAAACCAACAACAACAAATATATAAAAGCCCAATGAGCTTTTTCAGGGGGAAAGAGTTAACTTACTGTAAAGTCAAGTTTGTCCAGCTAGTGAATAGAGCATGGGGTACATGTGACTCTGCTTCAGCAGGATGGGCCTTGGCTGTATGGAAGGTGCTTATGCAGGATGTTGCAGAACTATACCTCCCACTGCCACTATGTAGTGCAAAGCTTAAATAAATGATGGAATGGATGCCAGGAGCTCTTGCAAACCAACTTGAACTGTTTATTGTCCAAGACCAATAGTAGTAGTAGTGCAGGGAAATCAATACTCACACTTCTTCTCTAGAGATAAAATGGCCTCTCTAGGGTAGTCTGGCTTTACTGAGGAAGGGGAAGACCCACCCCTTTGCTAAACACTATGATGGCGTGCAAAGGGTGGGGTCAACCTGTAAACCAATAAGGCACACATGCAAAACTATAAACTGATACATGGGGCTTTGCCCAGTAACAGCACAAACTAGGGAGCTGTAGGGTTTAAAGCCATAGGGACATGTTAACCCTTTGGGTCCCTACATTACCATCCATCCAGGGTCTTTTTATAGGTTGGTCTGAGCGGCTCCACATCTAAGGAGATTGTAATCCTTATAGGTCACATTTCTTGTTATATTGACAATTGTATAGGTATTTGGGATGGGGATGAGGTGTCATCAGGGCCGGAACTAGGGGGAGGCAGAAGAGGCAGCTGCCTAGGGAACAACGACTGGGGGGGGGGAGCCTCTCCTGCCTACTCCTAGTCCGCCCTCCATTGTCATTGACCCGCCGCTTGTCATTACGGGGTGGGGGCAATGACCCATCACATCGCAACCCCCCAAACTGCACTTGCGCGCCAAACCACACGTGCGGGACGAGAAGGTGCAGGGGCGAGGTGGTCGAGCGGCTTTCCTAAGGCACCCGGTTGGCTTGGCCCACCCCTGGGTGTCATGCAATTATGGGACTGCTTTTATAGAGAGGCTGTAGCCCCATGATAATTAGAGTTGCGTATGAAGGGGCAGTTGCTAGTGACAGGCCTGAATCTCTATATAATGCTGCTGATTGGGGTTCTGAGCCCCAGAGAAATGCGAGACATGTCAGTCTAAGATGTGATTCTCCACAGGATATGGAAAGGGATCTCACTATATACAGAAAAGTATAGGTAAGTACTGGGGATTCTGTTACAGGGCCCAGTTCTGGCTAAAGTTCTAGATAATAAACCCACTTTCTACCACCGAGGCTACCGGACAGGGGCCCTACACCCCCCAAGGTGCCTCCTCCAGCTGGGTCCCCGCCACGCACCCCTAACCCTTCCCAGCAGGGGCCCCTCTCCGACATCCTCCCCTAAACCCTGCGTATAGTACCTGCATATACTGTAGTACCTGTGTATACTACCTGCATATACTGTACTACCTGTGTATAGTACCTGCGTATAATGTAGTACCTGTGTATAGTACCTGCGTATACTGTAGTATCTGTGTATAGTACCTGTGTATAGTACCTGCATATAGCACCTGCATATAGCTCCTGTGTATATACCTGCATATAGCACCTGCGTTTAGCACCTAAGTATAGTACCTGCATATAGCACGTGTGTATAGTACCTGCGTATAGTGCCTGCGTATAGTACCTGCATATAGCACCTGTGTATAGTACCTGCATATAGCACCTGTGTTTAGTACCTGAGTATAGTACCTGCATATAGCACCTGTGTATAGTACCTGCATATAGCACCTGTGTTTAGTACCTGAGTATAGTACCTGCATATAGCACCTGTGTATAGTACCTGCGTATACTACCTGTGTATAGTTCCTGCGTATAGTACCTGTGTATAGTACCTGCATATAGCACCTGTGTTTAGCACCTTAGTACCTGCATATAGCACCTGTGTATAGTACCTGTGTATTGTACCTGCGTATAGCACCTGTGTTTAGCACCTGAGTATAGTACCTGCATATAGCGCCTGCGTATAGTACCTGCGTATAGTGCCTGCGTATAGTACCTGTGTATTGTACCTGCGTATAGTACCTGTATATAGCACCTGTGTTTAGCACCTGAGTATAGTACCTGCATATAGCGCCTGTGTATAGTACCTGCATATAGCGCCTGTGTTTAGCGCCTGTGTATAGTACCTGCGTATAGTGCCTGCGTATAGTACCTGTTTATTGTACCTGCGTATAGTACCTGCATATAGCACCTGTGTTTAGCACCTGAGTATAGTACCAGTGTATAGTGCCTGCGTATAGTACCTATACTGCGTATAGTACCTTTATATAGAGCCTGCATATAGTACCTGTGTATAGTACCTATGTATAGCACCTGTGAATAGTACCTGCGTATAATATAGTACCTGTGCATAGTACCTGCGTATACTGTAGTACCTGTGTATAGTACATGCGTGTAGTATGCTGCGTATAGCGCCTGCGTATAATATAGTACCTGTGTATAGTACCTGCGTATACTGTAGTACCTGTGTATAGTACCTGTGTATAGTACCCTGCGTATAGCGCCTGTGTATAGCACCTGTGTATAGCGCCTGAATTTAGCACCTTTGTATAGTACCTGCATATAGCACCTGCATTTAGCACTTGAGTATAGTACCTGCATATAGCACCTGTGTATAGTAGCTGCGTATAGTGCCTGCGTATATGGCGTGAGGTATTTTTTTTTTGTTTTTTTTAGGGAGACTTAGCCTCTAGCCTTATTGAGTTACAGTTCCAATTCAAAGTGACCATTTGGCACATTTTATGGCAACCTGTATCATTTTTATATAGCTTTATATTCTTTCTATCTCTATAACCATTAATCACGTGGAGGGGTGCTCACAGGTCCTGGCAACTAGCATTTGCCTGCATAGAGCTTTTCATTGGGCAGGAGGGTTCAGTATAAAGCAGGGATTCCCAATTGGTTGCTGCCTAGGGAACAACGACTGGGGGGGGGGGGGAGGAGCCTCTCCTGCCTACTCCTAGTCCGCCCTCCATTGTCATTGACCCGCTGCTTGTCATTACGGGGTGGGGGCAATGACCCATCACATCGCAACCCCCCAAACTGCACTTGCGCGCCAAACCACACATGCGGGACGAGAAGGTGCAGGGGCGAGGTGGTCGAGCGGCTTTCCTAAGGCACCCGGTTGGCTTGGCCCACCGCTGGGTGTCATGCAATTATGGGACCGCTTTTATAGAGAGGCTGTAGCCCCATGATAATTAGAGTTGCGTATGAAGGGGCAGTTGCTAGTGACAGGCCTGAATCTCTATATAATGCTGCTGATTGGGGTTCTGAGCCCCAGAGAAATGTGAGACATGTCAGTCTAAGATGTGATTCTCCACAGGATATGGAAAGGGATCTCACTATATACAGAAAAGTATAGGTAAGTACTGGGGATTCTGTTACAGGGCCCAGTTCTGGCTAAAGTTCTAGATAATAAACCCACTTTCTACCACAAGGGGACCCCCGGCCAGGGTCAGACTGGGGGGTGCAAGGTCCACCGAGGCTTCCGGACAGGGGCCCTACACCCCCCAAGGTGCCTCCTCCAGCCGGGTCCCCGCCACGCACCCCTAACCCTTCCCAGCAGGGGCCCCTGTCTGACATCCTCCCCTAAACCCTGCGTATAGTACCTGCATATACTGTAGTACCTGTGTATACTACCTGCATATACTGTAGTACCTGTGTATAGTACCTGCGTATAGTGCCTGCGTATAGTACCTGTGTATAGTGCCTGCGTATAGTACCTGTGTAAAGTACCTGTGTATAGTACCTGCTTATAGCACCTGCGTATAGTGCCTGCGTATAGTACCTGCATATAGCACCTGTGTATAGTACCTGCATATAGCACCTGTGTTTAGTACCTGAGTATAGTACCTGCATATAGCACCTGTGTATAGTACCTGCATATAGCACCTGTGTTTAGTACCTGCATATAGCACCTGTGTATAGTACCTGCGTATACTACCTGTGTATAGTTCCTGCGTATAGTAACTGCATATAGCACCTGTGTTTAGCACCTTAGTACCTGCATATAGCACCTGTGTATTGTACCTGCGTATAGTACCTGCATATAGCACCTGTGTTTAGCACCTGATTATAGTACCTGCATATAGCGCCTGTGTATAGTACCTGCATATAGCACCTGTGTTTAGCACCTGAGTATAGTACCTGCATATAGCGCCTGCGTATAGTACCTGCGTATAGTGCCTGCGTATAGTACCTGTGTATTGTACCTGCGTATAGTACCTGCATATAGCACCTGTGTTTAGCACCTGAGTATTGTACCTGCGTATAGTACCTGCATATAGCACCTATACTGCGTATAGTACCTTTATATAGAGCCTGCATATAGTACCTGTGTATAGTACCTATGTATAGCACCTGTGAATAGTACCTGCGTATAATATAGTACCTGTGCATAGTACCTGCGTATACTGTAGTACCTGTGTATAGTACATGCGTGTAGTATGCTGCGTATAGCGCCTGCGTATAGCACCTGCGTATAATATAGTACCTGTGTATAGTACCTGCGTATACTGTAGTACCTGTGTATAGTACCTGTGTATAGTACCCTGCGTATAGCGCCTGTGTATAGCACCTGTGTATAGCGCCTGAATTTAGCACCTGTGTATAGTACCTGCATATAGCACCTGCATTTAGCACTTGAGTATAGTACCTGCATATAGCACCTGTGTATAGTAGCTGCGTATAGTGCCTGCGTATATGGCGTGAGGTATTTTTTTTTTTTTTTTTTGTTTGTTTCTTTTAATGTGCCAAGCAGGTTTAGGGAGACTTAGCCTCTAGCCTTATTGAGTTACAGTTCCAATTCAAAGTGACCATTTGGCACATTTTATGGCAACCTGTATCATTTTTATATAGCTTTATATTCTTTCTATCTCTATAACCATTAATCACGTGGAGGGGTGCTCACAGGTCCTGGCAACTAGCATTTGCCTGCATAGAGCTTTTCATTGGGCAGGAGGGTTCAGTATAAAGCAGGGATTCCCAATTGGTTGCTCTGCCACCCCCCTTGGCGCCCCAGGCAATGGATAGGGAGACCCGACATGGCGGGGAGGTTTGGGGTGCGCGCTGAATTCCTGTCCTGTATACCCCTACAGTTGTACTAGGGTGGATATTATAACAATGTTTTGCTATATCTGTAAGGCTGTTGATGATGGAAGCCCAAATCCTGCACTAGAATGGGAGGGGGTTGAAAGCAAGGAAATTTCAAAACTTGCCATAATAATGGCCAACCTCTTGCTCTGCGACTATTGCTAAAGTGTGACTCCCAGCATTGCAACTCCCAGCATTGCTACTCCCAGTATTGCTACTCCCAGCATAGTACTGTCTATGGGGGCACTTTCTATCTGGGCACTTTCTATGGGGGGGGGTACTGTGTATGGGGCAATGGGGGCACTGTGTATGGGGGTACTGTGTATGGGGGCACTCTGTATGGGGGCACTGTGTATGGGGGTACTGTGTATGGAGGGTACTGTATATTGGGCCATTGGGGGCACTGTGTATGGGGGGGGTAATGTCTATGGGGGCACTGTGTATGAGGGTACTGTCTTTGGGGCACTGTGTATGGTGGGTACTGTCTAGGGGGGCACTGTCTAGGGGGGCACTGTCTAGGGGGGCACTGTCTATTGGGCCATTGGGGGCACTGTGTATGGGGGGGGCAAAACTGGTACATAGTTATAACTCACTTATAACTGACTGCCTTCTCTCTATATTTGTATTTTATATGTAGGAGTTGATATATTGTTTTCCTTAAATAGTACAATATAAAGGTATTGCACATTTGCGTCTGATCTCACCATTCCAACTATATAAAAGGAGCAATTTTAGAAAAAAATGGGGTGTATTTATTGGGGCGTGGCCACAAAGGTGGGCGTGGTCAAAAAAGTTTGAAGAATTGATACCTGAGGTAGAGAAATAATCTTTCTCTCAACATTTGGCCCTAAAAACTCAATATTTTATCTGTATTCCTATATTAACTTCCACTATAACTATTCTAGCTTATATCTCACTATATCTATCCATCTTATGGGAGCAGCTTGGCTGGGGGTTTCAGCTTGGCAGTATAGCAACTTAAAGTATAGCAAATTTAAGTATATTTTAATGAGTTAGACAGTTAACTAGCAACTATTAATATCTTTTTCATCTGCCTTTACCATCACCTAACTGCCCCTCCAATCATACACCCCTAACCCAGGCCTTTCTTCTTTGTCTCACCAGGCATTTCTCCTGCCACATTTGCTGACTTTTGCATTTTCTATATCTGCTTTTACTGCTTGGCTTTGATCAGTGACATTCATTATCATACCCCTAGGGGCCCATTTACTTACTCACGAACTGGCCGAATGCGTCCTATTGCGTTTTTTTCGTAATGATCGGTATTTGGCGATTTTTTCGGAAAATTGTCGCGACTTTTTCGTAGCCGTTACGATGCACTCGTATTTTGTCGCCACTTTTTCGTAGCCTTCGTGCCGAGTACGAAAGATTCGGATTCATTCAAGCTTCAGTATGGTGACTTTACTTGGGCCAGGTTGGAGCTGCAGGGTGCCATTGAGCCCTATGGGAGGCTTTCCTTGGGCCGGGTTGGAGCTGCAGAGTGCCATTGAGTCCTATGGGAGGCTTTCCCTGGGCCGGGTTGGAGCTGCAGAGTGCCATTGAGCCCTATGGGAGACTTTCCTTGGGCCAGGTTGGAGCTGCAGAGTGCCATTGAGCCCTATGGGAGACTTTCCTTGGGCCGGGTTGGAGCTGCAGAGTGCCATTGAGCCCTATGGGAGACTTTCCTTGGGCCAGGTTGGAGCTGCAGAGTGCCATTGAGCCCTATGGGAGACTTTCCTTGGGCCGGGTTGGAGCTGCAGAGTGCCATTGAGCCCTATGGGAGACTTTCCTTGGGCCAGGTTGGTGCTGCAGAGTGCCATTGAGCCCTATGGGAGACTTTCCTTGGGCCGGGTTGGAGCTGCAGAGTGCCATTGAGCCCTATGGGAGACTTTCCTTGGGCCAGGTTGGAGCTGCAGAGTGCCATTGAGCCCTATGGGAGACTTTCCTTGGGCCAGGTTGGAGCTGCAGGGTGCCATTGAGTCCTATGGGAGGCTTCCAAAATCATGCTAAGTCTGAAAGTTTCGCCCGCCGCTTACGAGCGCTCAATACGAAAAAGTCGCGACAAGATACGAGCGCATCGTAATGGCTACGAAAAACTCGCGTTTTTTCACGCAAATCGTATTGGTAACGAAAAAGTCGTGTCAATTTCCGAAAAAGTCGTAAAGGCGCCGAAAAAATCGCAAAAAATACGAAAAAGTTGCAAAATGTTCGTTTTCCAATCGGATTTTTCCAATTCGGATTCGAATTCGTGTCTTAGTAAATGTGCCCCTTAGTGTAATAGCATTTCCTGGCTCTGTGTAAGGGTAAATCATTACCTGATAACAGGCAATAGGTGTGAATTTGACTGCACCAAGCAGGCACTCTTTTAAATCTACCTCTAGCCTCATGACCGGGGCCAACAGGACCCCAATCAAATTCCACTTTCCTCACTCACATTGGTGACATTTGGTGATGTGTCTCCGGCTATTTTGTGTGGTTTGCATTGTGCCTTTCTATAATAGAGTTTCCAACGTCAGAGTCCCTTTCTCTGCCTGTGCAAACACATTAAATGTGTGTTATCGCTGCTTGAACAGAAGAATCCCCCAAAAGGGAGAGCTCTACGGAATAATATTGTGGGGAAATGGCTGCTCGGGAAGAGGTATTCCAGGAGTGTACCTTAAAGTCTGTAACTTTACCAACTGGATGCAGAATATTATTAACAACAACTAAAACAGCTCAGAGCCTGAAAGGCACTTACTATACATCACCATTTATTATAGCACAAAATAAAATACCACATATTGTATGCAATACACAACAATAGATACCAGTGCTATTCTGTGTGTAAAATGTATCCAATAAAACAATGAAGCATCAACCCTCTTTGCATAATTTTTCTTACAAAATGTATTGAGTAACAACAGATATGGTAAAGCTACAGGAATATCAGTCCAACAGAATTAAAGAGATTTTTTCCCAATTTGCAAGTGAAATGAAGCTCTTCGATTTGGAATTTCCCAGCATGCCCTTTGTCCCAGATGAAAAACATTTTGTGATTTAAAGCTTCTGTACCAGTACATGTATGGGAGCCATTATCCAGAATGCTCGGGACCTGGGGTCTTTCTGTAATTCGGATCTCCTACCTTAAGTCTCCTAAAAAAATTATATACACAGTAATTAAACCTAATAGGATTGTTTTGGCTCATATAAGGATTAATTGTATCTTTATTGGGATCAAGTACAAGGTACTAGTTTATTATTACAGGTATAGGACCCTTTATCCAGAATGCTTGGGACCTGGGGTTTTCCAGATAAGGGATCTTTCCGTAATTTCCATACCTCAAGTCTATTTGTCTATTAGTAGATTATTTAAACATTAAATAAACCCAATAAGGATTAATTATATCTTAGTTGTATCTCTGTTTTATTATTACAGAGAAAAAGGAAACCATTTTTAAGCAGACTGTGGCGATTGAAAGATAGTTAGCGAGAAAGAAAGACAGTCTGTTGTCCTGACAAGAAGTGAGTATTTTGGGGCAGAGGCGACTGTGTGCCAGGCAGGGAACTGAGAGAGTTAGGTGTGGGTAGGGGAGAATCTACGGGTGAAGCAAGGGCACGGTATGTGAGGGCACCGCTGAGAATTAGGGGAAAGGTTTATTGTGGAGAGGAGGCCCCTGTACGGCCAATAGCACTCTGCCTGTGCATTCCTACATGACTGGGGTCCTACAGGCTTCAGGGGAGGAACAGTGTGTGAGTGTGAGAAGTTGAGGGAGAGAATCTGCTGAAGCGTTACCATGTAACTAAGCTGCCTGTTAATCAAATGTGCTTTGCTCATTGCATAATTGTGTAATATGCACGGTTCTTACAGTAAGGGCCACTCACACACATCTGACTGTAATGGCTGCCTGCCCTGGGTAGCCCTGTTGCAAGTCCAACAATACTGATGTCAGTGGTGTAACTAGAAGTTTAAGCCCTCACTAGAGATGAGTGAATCTGCCCCACATTTTGTGGTGAAATGGGACTACAGAGCAACTTTTTTGACGTGTGTGACCTTCTTTCACGCTTTTTTTAACGCAAATTCTCGAAAAAATTCGGCAATGGCAAAATGCGAATTTCACAGTGAATCTGTACCTGGTGAAACATTTTGCTCATCACTAGCGCTCAGAACAAGATCAGTTACTGACTAGACTTTAGGAAAATGACCACAAGTGACCATAAAAATAGTGCTCATTTGTCTGAGTCCAACTCAGCCTTCTGTGCTCCTGGGCACAATGTGCCTAAATGTTTCCAGCCTGGTGAGCATCAATAACTAAAGCATCAATCCTTAGAAATTCTTTTGTTCCAGCCATGACACTTCCACAAACCTGTAATGTACCTTGTAAGGTCAGACTTGGCTGGCAAAGACCCAGGGCAGGGCCTCCTTGTCCCCCACTCACAGCTGATTATCATCCAATTGACTGAAACATCTAACTGTAAGGCTGATGCCACACGTGGCGTTTTTACACTGCGTTTTTTCTCAGCCTAAAAACGCCGCACAAGCCACACAGCCCAGCCACACAACACAGTTTTTCAGCCTAGTACTGGTGACGTAGCAAATCCCATTTCCCATGGTGCTAATAGTGCAAAATAGTAAAAAATGCTGCGTATTTCCGCTAGGTCTGGCAGCTGCCTTTGTGTATACATAGGAATAGGTTGCTGTGCAAATACTGGCATATTTCAGCCTACGCTTGAAAAATCCATGCTAAGGCGTTTTCTAGCGTATTTACGCATTGTCTGGTTTGCCTAGAGTCTTTTCAAGTTATTTCTATGGATGATGATATCGGGCGTTTTTCAGCCGCTGAGAGAATTAGAAAATACGCAGCATAAAAATGCCACGTGTGGCATCAGCCTAAGTTCCCCGTGTCCTTTAAATGCACTGAGAATACTAGAGGCCAAACGCTTTTGCCACACACAATAACTTCAAATTATTTCCCTTAATAAATAAATGAACAAGTATAATATTTTTGACTCAGATCTTAGCATCTAATTTTAAGATTTGCATGAAAACAGATCATGTTTTAGTTCATATTTATGTGGCTATTTCATTTAACTTACAGAAGTGAGGCTACTGTTTCACTTGTGCAAGTTTATGTAAGAAAAAGCACCTAAAGGAGAAGAGCACGCAATACTATCTCTTGACTAATTAAGTATGAAACCTGGTTGGCAGCAAAGGTTTAATCATCTAAACCATGGCAGTAAGTTTTACCAAATCACATTGCAGAGTCTCACTGCCAGGCAGCAGCCTCATTTTAATCCACAGACTCAGGGCCGCCATCAGAAATCACGGGGCCCCTCACAAAAAAAAATTCTGGGGCCCCCTCCCACTAGTACAAAGGACTCGCAGATATGAGACATTGGTAGCCAGCAGGGCTCCCCTAATACATGGAAGCCAGCAGTGCCCCCCCAGTACATTGGTAGCCAGCAGGGCCCCCCTAATACATGGTAGCCAGTAGTGCCCCGCCAGTAGTGCCCCCCCAGTACATTGGTAGCCAGCTGTGCCCCCCTTCCCCCAGTACATTGGTAGCCAGCTGTGCCCCCCTTCCCCCAGTACATTGGTAGCCAGCTGTGCCCCCCTTCCCCCAGTACATTGGTAGCCAGCTGTGCCCCCCTTCCCCCAGTACATTGGTAGCCAGCTGTGCCCCCCTTCCCCCAGTACATTGGTAGCCAGCTGTGCCCCCCTTCCCCCAGTACATTGGTAGCCAGCTGTGCCCCCCTTCCCCCAGTACATTGGTAGCCAGTGTGCCCCCCTTCCCCCAGTACATTGGTAGCCAGATGTGCCCCCCTTCCCCCAGTACATTGGTAGCCAGCTGTACCCCCCTTTCCCCAGTACATTGGTAGCCAGCTGTGCCCCCCTTCCCCCAGTACATTGGTAGCCAGCTGTGCCCCCCTTCCCCCAGTACATTGGTAGCCAGCTGTGCCCCCCTTCCCCCAGTACATTGGTAGCCAGCTGTGCCTCCCTTCCCCCAGTACATTGGTAGCCAGCTGTGCCCCCCTTCCCCCAGTACATTGGTAGCCAGCTGTGCCTCCCTTCCCCCAGTACATTGGTAGCCAGCTGTGCCCCCCTTCCCCCAGTACATTGGTAGCCAGCGTCTTGTGCGGCGGCTCCTCCTTGGCGGCGGTTCCTCCTTGGCAGCGGCGGCTTCGCGCTTCTCCGGCGAGGCCTTCCCTGTATGACACCTCGGCGCTTCTGGGCGCCGGCAGAAGACAGGCCCTTTTATAAGTTTGCGTCCCGTGCGTACTGACGTGATGTACGCACGGGGCGCGACCAATAGGATCCCCCGCTGACCACCAATGACAGGGGGCCCGGAATCGATTTAAGGGGGCCCGAGCTACTAAGAAAACTTTAGCACGGCCGGGCCCCCTTTTAAAGTTAAAATCGCCCGGGCCCGGGACGGCTGTACCCCCTGTGCCCCCCTGATGGCGGCCCTGCACAGACTGATAGCCTGGTCCCATTTCCCTGAAAGAATGGTGCATTTGAATCGGAGAATATGGTTGAGAAAGTCTTGTTTCTGTGTGTGACAGAGATTGAGTGGGCTGCTGGATCACATGAAGTGCAAATACTCCATTGTACGGGCTGTATGAAAACCTGTATGGAGCAGGCTTATCACTAGTATACTAAAGATTGTACTGAAAGTTTGAAGAAACTGCCTGAGAGACTTTAGGCCGGGGGGTGGAGGCAAGAAGTGCAGACTGTAGCCAGACTGATGGAAGAAGTGCTTGTTGGGTTGCCCCAGGAAGGGCTGACTCAGAAAAATTTCGCTCTGTATCTAGAGTGCAGAGACTGATTAATGAGAGAGTTTTTCAACAATGGGGATTCTACATGCCATACGCCCCAGAGTGGGTATACGATGAGGTGGAAGCCCATGTTGATGAATGGCTGTATGGGGAACTCATCCGTCGGGAGGGCCTGATTCCTGGAGGCCTCCTGCATCAAAATGTAAAACGGAGAACCCAAGATACTGAGTACCTGTCAAATATTGCCCGTGAGTGGTGGTTCGGACGAACCATACTGAAACATGGAGTGCAATCGTGTGGAAAATTTCAGGATGATAGAAATTTTGCTCTACTGTCAAATCTTCCTTCAGGAGGGAAGACGGACAAACCACACCCTGCCTATTATGTGTCCTACCGAGTGACCAAGGAGAAGTACGACAGGAACCTCCATTAGGTAGGAAAACCCCATGCCGGTCTGGATCTTCATCCCAGATGGGATTTTCCCCCGGGTGGGAGGTGGGTTGTTAGTTCCCTAAAGTTAAAGGGTAAAACACCCACCGTTTTGGGCACCTCCAAAAAGACTGCCGGTTTGCCGCCATGGAGTGTGATTCCATTTCTGCAGTTATGTCCACAGTGATGGACTTGCTTTCTTGTTCCTAAGTTGAAGCTCTCAAGGAGAGACTGTAAAATTGTTAATAGTTGGGTGAACAACCAAAAAGACTGCTGCGCCCCATTCCACTTCAACTTCTATTTTCACCTACCTCATCTAAGGGTGGACCCCAATGCCTAATCCACACCTACGGAGTGCATGTCGAGAGATCCATGAACACTGGGTTAGGGTGGAAGGCCTGGACTTAATAAAGTTGATGGGTGGGAGTGTGCAACAGTTTAAATTGTGCCCAATAACTATTTCTTTACAGCTCAGCAAAATGCCTGGAGACACCTGAGTGAAGGCAGGATCGTTTCCATGTGTAAGTGCGTGCCTGAGCACCCCTGTAGTGGTCAGGAAGGTGACTCAAGACTTGTTTTAAGTAAAGTGCCTGAGTGATCTATTAGGACACTCATGAATGTATATGGTTTACAGTAACGTAACTAGCAACGAAACAGTTAATATTTTGTTTAAATCAAAATTCTGTTACAGCTAAGAAGGTGCCTGGGAACCTGTACCTCAGGAAAATTCCCATGTTTGCATTAGAGTGATCCTACAGGACACTCAAAGTGTATATGACTCAACAAAAAGTTGCTGTATGTGCCTAATTCTTTCTTTACAGCTATCCAGTGTACCAGATACTCCTCAGGAGAGGGTATCAGAAACGGATGTATGGGTACTGTATTTTTGCACTAACTCAATGCACTACTGTTATTGCTTGAAAAGTGTACTTATTGTTATTTACCATTGCCGGGTCGGAATGGATTCTTCCCCCGGGTGAATGTAGGGACCCATAGGGTTAAGTTCCCTATGGTGTTATCCCCTACCTTAATGTTATCTGTGTTGTAATAGGGCAGAGCCCTCTACACTCAGATTACAGTATTAGGCTACCCCCTATAGGTTTAGCCCAGGTTGACCACTCCCCTTGTGCAGACTATATAGTGTCTTGCACAAGGAAGTGTCTTCCTCTTTGGCTGCTGTTCTCTCAGGCTGCATGTCATCGGGCCTGGGACACACGGTCTCAGTAAAGAGAACTGCCAGTTTTGTAAGTCGGGGACAGGGCCCCGTGAATGAGAACTAGCCAGCACAGACAGTTTTACTTATAGCACCCTCTAGAAGTGGTGAGAGTAGTCAGATTATTTAGCAAGGGCAGTTAATAGCCCCAACCAGGAGATGTAAAAGGGTTTAGTCCACCACCTCTGTAGTCGTTCTTTAGGGACCGGTTTTATTAGACTCCAGGTACCAGTGTTAGGAGCTCTCCCATGGACCACAGTCGGCCGGAACACTCCCTTCTGAAAGGTCTATATCTCAGGTGTCAACTAATCCTCTGTGCATCCTCCAAGTGGGTTATTCTGTGCCTAAGTGTCACCCTTGTATTATCCACGGTGATCACACATTCTATACTGCTGTGTCTGTGAGTATACCCTGCTGCACTATAAAGTTGTGCCTTTGTCCAATAAATTGTACCATAGTTATTAAGCAAGAATCCTCTGGCGTCCATTATTCTCTATTTGCACTACACACCTCAGCTAGTTGTAGTTCAACTACACCCTCAGCTCCATCTAATTCTCCCATATAGCGGAGGCTCACCCCTTTGTATTAAGTGTCGCAATGTAACCCATGCTCACCTTATCACTACTAGCCTGGGTTTGGTAAATTGGGTCAGAAAAGCGTTACATACATTAGACCTGATTTCCATTAAAACCTGCATGATTTCAGGTGAAGGCCTTCTGCAGAAAGCTAACATGGTTACTGGAGATTTACCCAAACTTCGCTATTGCTCTAGGTTCAATAAGAAGGTTGCTTCAATTTAATTAGTAAATCAAGCCAGCTTGCTGAGAAATGGAAAAAACATCAGTTGCATTTTATCAACTATTCCAGTACTGGGTATTTTACTTGGAACTTTTCTCAGTATTTGTCAATGAGCCTTAGATAGTTCCAGAGTTTATGTGAATAAACCTGACTGGCCAGGATTACTGGTTACAGACCTCAGCCAGACAAAACACTTTTATTCAGCCTTTTTTCCACAAAACTGTTTCTTGGGAAAACTGTGTCTTGGGAATGGAGAGGAGAGCTTGGAATGCCATTGCTTCCTGTTACCATAGAGACGTTATATCATTCCAAGCTCCCTGCTCCGTTCACAAGAATGGCAAGGAAAGGCTGCATGTGTTCATGAGTTTAAACCACTGAGCAAGAAAGTACGTTTACTAGATTTCAATGCACTTGCCCAGGGCTTGGGGGACTCTTTGTGCACATGTGCGAGCCCTCAGATGTGGATTTTTAATACTAGAAGGATGCTATATATTTTTACTATACTTTTCAATAATTTGGAATTTAATTTTGAATAATATCCCAGGGAAAATCAGTGGAAGTAAATCTACTGGTAAGCAGATCTTGATATACTGGGCAATACTTTGATTGCATTTGTATTTTAACTTTCAAGTGTAATAGGGCCAAAATCTCCCCAGGACAGGCAGCTGCCATTGATGTCAGTACCAAAGGCCAGTCTGTATAAAATGCCAGTTTGTAAGTGCTTTGAGCACAGGCATGAGAACAAGTCAGTTAAAGGAGCTGTTCACCTTCAATGTCCAAATCTTATTAAACCACCAACAATGCTCTCAGCTTGTCAGAAAATCCATTTCCATAAGAAAAAGTAAAAAGGCCACTGTAAAAGCTACTGTTTATACCTGTTAAATCAGTCCTGTCTCTCTGATAGGGTTTCTCAAGTGATGGGAGTGGCCTATTTTGAACTTGAAACACTGAGAACTTCCTGTATGCTTACATCATTACACCCAGACTTACTTTTCTCCTATTGGACCAATTCATTGGTCGCTTGTGCACTCTGACCAGTTGCAAAGTTGAAAGGTCATCGGCCAATTTCTACTTTGCAATGACATAGGCAAACAGACTCAGCATATCACTAACCTTACATACTGTTATGCTAGATTTGCAGCACTCAGGCACAGGCACAGGAAGCAATGTCAGACTGACAGGAGACACAGCCAATAGGAGCTAAGTCTGCTGCCAGGACTATGTGGGACATCATATAAGGATGTCACACATGAGGGATGGTTCTGAGGTCAATTTCTCTTCAGCTGCACATTTTTTGTTCACTAAGGTGAACAACCCCTTTAATGATAAGTGGGTCTAAAATGTTTCAAATCTACACCTCAGTCTGCTTAGTAACCCGGGGCCAACCAGGCCAAAGTGGCCTCAATGATTTTATGACCCAGACCCTGGCCTGTTGGCTCCAGTAATGTCACAGACTGACAGGACTGGGACAGCAACATCAGCAGATGGTCCTTCAAAAAGCAGGTACATCGAATGAGGTTTGATCTGCCACCCAGTAAAACCCATACCCGAGGTTTTTCAGCCCAAATCCAAACTATCTATGGGTCCCGTGGGATTTGAGCCAACCTGCTTATCAATTAAGGTAGCTTGTGAGTGATTTAAATGTCTTGGCTTAAATAGAATACTTGCTTTATCATATACCTAGTGGACTAGTTGGGCTCAGCTGCTGCTGTGACAGTGGAGAAATTCAGCCTCTAGTCGAGTCTGAATAGTTCCTGACACGAGTAAATGCAGCACAATGTGTAAATGTTTAATAAATATAAACCAAGGGGCTCACACTATATCAGAAGATCATGAAACACAACACACTTTGGGGCCGATTCATTAAAACGCAAGTTTGAATCCCGAATGGGAAAAATTCGGATTGGATACGATAATTTTTGAAGATCGTAAATATCACGAAAATGCTTACGAAAAAATTAGTCACGATAATATCGTATTGGCGATCGAAAAGTCACGAAATTTCCGCACCGAACGATTGTAAACAGAGGCAGAACCTTTCCGAATTTTTCGCGTAAGCGTACGAAAAAGTCGCGCGGGTGTACGAAAAAGTCGCACGGGTGTACGTGTCTTAATAAGTCTCCCCCATAATGTGGCCTGAATGTTAGTATGAATAATCCCAAATTAAGGAAAACACTTTGGATAAAATGAATGATGGCAAAACAAGCCAGATTAGGGGAACAGGGTACAGCTTTTCCTCTGAGAGCTCCACCCCATGTCAGTTTGTTCCCACTGTCCCCTCCACTTTTACATCATCATGCAGACAATTCTGTTTTAGGTCACATGACACACAGTCACTTATTCTGGATATATTAGAAACTCTGACCTCCTGCTCTATGTCTTGTATAGGATTTCTTTCAGCCTCTCACATATAAATCATCATGCGCAGTGAACATTCAACCAACCTCACAAGCATCTGGAGAGGTGAGTGAGAGAGTTGGGAGACTCATGAAAATTTCAGGAGAGTTGACAGATTTGTGAATAATAATGGAAAAATGATTTGTATTTCCAGAGGATCTAAACCCCCAAAAATTATAGCTCTAAATGTACTCAGGGTGTTTCTCTGAGCACTTTTGCCATTTACATTTATTTTTTATGTTTTATGTTTCTGCAAGAATTGCAGTTTTAGACTGCTAATAGCAGGCCTTTGACTCAACTGAGATTTAGCAACCCAAGGGTTAACTGAATGCAAGAAGTGCATAGACACTGTTGGCCTTTAAAGAGAGTTAGAAATAAGCATATCAGCATAAACTGTCTAAAACTGCTAATATCTCAGAAACCACTTTAAGTAGAAATATAAATTTCAGTTTATTTTTTTTTATCTCTTTTATGTAGCGCTAGGATTAGGAGTTATGGTATACACAGAATATAATTTATTTATACATAGTAGTCCAATGAAACTTTCTTTATGAGCGTTAATCACCCTGCCTTGGCTTCACCTGATACTTATTAAAACCAATTACCATTGGAAAAGATCAATGTGAAGCGTGAAGGAAGTCAGACACAAGGCTGAGTGCAGCAAGGTAAGGTGCATCGCAGTTGCCTGTAATGAGCCACCAATGCCAGTTTTGTCTGTACTTAGAATTGTTTGTTTGTTTTTTTTATCATTTCCCATATGATATACAGCCTGTTAGAGATTCTACACATATTAATGTATTAGTGATTCAGTTCCTCATTTCTTTGTAGGTTATTGGCCTTCTATAGCAGCCACTATAGGCAAGCCATTACCATAGGTTCTCTTGTGACACAAATACTATATATAGGTATGGGATCTGTTATGTGGAAACCTGTTATTCAAAAAGCTTAGATGTATGGGTCATGCCCTTTACATGTACTTAATGCATGTACGGTTGCTATGGTTAGACCCTAGCAACCGGATAGCTGCAGACGTTCCGAACTGCATAACTGCTGAACAAAAAGCTAAATAATTCAAAAGCCACATATAATGACTAATTAGTAACTGCCTCGAAATTTCACTGCATCATACTAAACTTAATTTAAAGGTAAACTACCCATTAAAGGGATGGTGTTCATGCCCAAGCATTCAGGATAACTATTCCATAGGAATGTGTGATAAACACTATCACTCACTCACTGAGAGGGCTGTGCAGCCCCCTGTTATATTCCTTGCAATGCTTTTTACTTTGATAAGCACACATCATGCAGTGTATACTCTGTTTAGGACTGTATTTTTGCATCTCTGCAACTCCATGTGGAATATTATTTTTAGTACTTGCCTTTAGTTAGACTGTTGTGCGAAATGCACTGTGTAGGGCAGTCACTGAACCCCTAAATTAAGGACTACACAGAGCTAACGGGTATATTTTTAAAGGTGTATTTTCTCTAACTCCATATTCCAAAAAACCTTACTGTATGAATATGGCAATTTTGTACACAAACAATTTTATGTAAAACCGCCTATTCAAGGAGATTGGGCCCCTTTCATTCTAATGTACTAGTGAGTCTTAGAGGTTTAGTGGAGCACTGTTATCACAGGATCAGAATAAGGACATGAAAGTACAGCTGCCTGTGCAGATTGTTACACTGTGTTTCTGATTTTATTCTAGGTACTGGTATCTGTTGTGAATAATCGACACGACACGAGCCACCATACATGCCTATGCAGATGCCTGACCAGGAAAATACATCTCTGTCGACACAGACTCCTATATCTATGCAGATACCTACATTTGGGTCACCCACTTTGCCCTCTTCAGGGCCTGCCCCTATGCCCACCCTAGAAATTGCCTGTATACCCACTCAAGGGCCCGCCATTCTGCCAGTGCAGGGGCCCGATTCATTGTCAACACAGCTGCCTGCATCTGTACCCATGCAGGTTCCTGTATCTAAAGTGACTCAAGTGCCAACATTCATGTCCTTGCAGACACAAACAAATGTGGCCACGCAGATATTCAAATCTGTGCTAGAGCAGGTATCTGGTCAGTTAACTACAAATCTTCTTACTCAGACACCGCCATCTCTCCCCATGCCTTTGCCTTATCAGGTAACTACATCAACAACTACAGAGGAACCTACATCCTTGAAGATGCCTGCAGAAGTGCCTACATCTGGGAATGTGGAAACATTAATGCAGGTCCCTGTACCCTCTCACAAACCTTACTCTGTGCCCCATCAGGTCTCTACCTCTGTGCCACCATCTTGTCAGGAAAGCATGTCTATTATTGTGGAGCCAGTTACTTCTCTTCACTTGCAAGTACCTGCTGAGGAGCCTACATCTAGGAACATGTATGTACCCTCGCAGGTCCCTGTGCCTTCACAGGCCGACAACATTGTAATCACACAGGAACCTACATCTGTGCACTTGCAAGAATCTACGTATGGGTCCACAGAAGCACCTGTTCTGATGGCTACATCTTCGCCTGTGCAAATGTCTAAATCTGTGCAGGTAACCGAGCCTACACCTGTTGTGACACAGCAGCCTATATCTGTGCATGTACAGACGGCGAAATCACAAAACTGTATGCAAAAACCATTAGGAGTTACACAGATGCCAGTGCGCCTTCAGTCAGTACCTCCAGGTGGGCAGCTATGCATTCACAAATTTGAAAATCTTCCATATTATTTGCTAAGTGTTGTTGGAAAAGGACAATAATGTGTTTTCGACCCCTCAATACACTGTACAAATCAATGGAAGCAAAAACAAAATCCCCATCAGTCAGTTCAGGCTCACTTGGGTAAAGAGAATTCTTCTACCTCTAAAAAAGAATTACCGTTGCACCCTTGCTTTAATACAGCTGATTATTTACCAGTTCGTAACTTCATATTCCCTTCCTGCTAAAAAGTTATCCAATCCATATTTGATCCCCCTTGAGCCCTTGTAATAAAGAAACCCTTCCAAACTGGTTAGTTTATACCTTTTCCTCAAGTCGGGTGAATGCCCTCTTGTCACCAATCCAATGGAAAAAAATGTCCCACTATGTAATTACAAGGTTATTTGTCTGTTCATTGTAAGCCCTCAATGGTGACCTTATAGTGTGGCTCCACATGTCAAAATGGCAACTAGTAAGGGCTTCAGCACAGTGTTTAGTATAATTTCCAAGACACTATCTAAACGTGGCCCTACTAGGGCTGATAAAAGGAGTTGGCAGCTTATTGGCCTGTGTATGGGGCCCTTTGTTGGGCCTGCTCACTGATATCTGGATAAAAATCAACCAAATGTTGATCAGGCAGATTTGAAAATCTGTTGAGGCACACAAACTCCTTGCAAAATGTTATAGAATTCCCTTTTCGTAGCAACTTTGCCATTGGTTTTCACTAGCTGTTGTTTCTCACCTTTCTTTTCTCCTGACAGTGGTTACGCAGCCGTATCCTCAAGCCACAACTGGCAGTATGGGTAACGTACAGAACACTTTCCCTGGGACTAGCTGGAAGCAGAAGCCATATGTTCCTGTTTCATGGACTACTGACTTTTTTAATTGTTTTGCTGATCTTAAGACATGTAAGAACAAGCTGGGTGTATGGACTTTACTTATAATGTGGTGCATTTCCCAGTATGGTCAGTCCAAAAGATAAATTTTTGCACTTTTTTTACATGAGAATCTTGTGAAAATGGGAATGCTATTTTTATATAATTTCATTAGGCACAAGTGGGGGTCATTTTGGTGTTAAAGTAAAACATGCCAAAAAGGGCCAAAACTTACTAGTTGTGCTCTGGGTCTAACAACCATGATGGGCCCCAGGTGCTCTCAGTGGATTCTGGCCTTGCAGAAATGACTAATATAATTTCGTGAAAATAAGAAACATTCTAAATATAATCAGTTAATACTGAAATATTCAAGTTATATTTCAGCATCCCCCTCTCGGCAATCTGCCTCTGCTTTCTGATGCAGTTTCTAAAGGCACAGAAGCTGCACTTTCCTAGGCAAAGGGAACCAACACCAATTAAAATCTATCCCCTGCATGAAGAGAGAGTGCTGAGATTACCATAAAACAAAGTTTATAATTCAATTGTCATTTTCTGCAACTCCTACAATCTCCACTTGGGTGCTATCAAACTTCCTAGGCCCAGAGCACACCTAATGGTTTTACCCATTTTTAGCATGTTTTATTTTCCACAGTAAAAACATACCATCAAAATTTCCATGATATGAAGCTATTATTGTCATGTTGGTGATAGTTCCCCTTTAAATAACTTCTGTTGAGTGACTGGTTGTCCATAACTGGTCTAATGTGAATTCCAGGGGAATTCCAGCCCTTTAATAAAGGCATAAATAATACAAGATCCACTCCTCCTGCTGTAGGAAACAGACCACTGGCTGCTTATAGTGATGCACACACCCAGCCTTAAGTTCAATGGCACACATGGCATTTTTGAGCCTCTGACCTGGGGCAAGAAAACAAAAGCTGTTTTTACTGTACCAGCACTGGGCTTGTAATCTATACTGATATATTAAAATTCCAACTTGTACACTAGAAACGTGTCTAAATGGGACTTGTACTATGTACCTTGTAGCTAACGCTTTCCCTTTTTCCTAGGCTTGCTGGGGACAGTCTGTCCGTGTATAATGCCCTGCTACCTCTCTAAACTCTTTAATGAGACTTGCTTTCTTGGATTCTTACCGGGGGCCATGTGTTCTATGCGAACTGGAATACGTGAGCGCCACAAAATTCAAGTGAGTCTTTTGCATGAATCAAATAAACTTGAATTGTGCTGTTCCGAGCTTGATTTTATGCCGGCAGCCCCTTCCCTACCGGGTGACATGTTGCCTATACAGGTGCCCTTTGATGAGTTCTAAAGCATTTATTATGGATATACCAAATCCAAGAATTGGTTTGGCCAAACGATAAAATGTATGTGACATTTTTTTGTTTACAGACAATGCATTGTTTTTAAATTCTCTTGAATATTAAATTCAGCCAAACCATTTGTGGAGGATTTGGTGTAACCGAAACCAACACTGGATTCTGTGCATCCTGAAAGGATGTCCGTGATGAGTGGGGCAGGGGTCCCTAACCTTTCTTACTCATGAGCCAAATGCAAAAAGACTTGGAGAGCAACACAAGCATAATAAGTTCATGGAGGAGCCAAATAAGGGCTAAGATTGGCTATTAGGGGCCTCTATGCACACTATCAGATTACAGGGGGCTTTATTTGGTAGTAAATTTAAAGATACCTACCTGGTTGGGGATCACTGAACTAGGGAATTACAGGGCTATAATTGATCTAGGTTGGAAGGAACTGGAGGAGTTTAAGTTGGTTATTATGGGTTTTAATTTGGTTGCCTATTAGGAGGGATGGAGACAAAAGGGTTTACATGAGGAAAGATGTGAAGGGGTTGTCCACTTTTACCTTGAACAGTTCTGGCCCCCTCCCCAGAGCAAGGGAGTAGGGGGGTGGTATAAGTGTTGAGTTTCAGTGAAAGGGGTTTGGGGTTCACCTGGGGGGGAAGCTGAAGTGTAGGGCATAATAGGGGGGTAGGGATATGAATTGCAGGGTGTAAATAGGGTTAGGCCTGGACCTAAGTGATGGAAGGGGCATGAGTTATGGAGGAAAGACGTTCCTAGGAGTGACAACAGCCAGGCTCCTCACTCTTGGTTATAAGTATTGGCAGCCCTAAGCGGCTATCTGTGGTTACAAGAAAGTAAATTTTTAAATACTATATAAATGTAATTGAAAATTTTAATTGAAAGAGATACAAATATGTAACAAGAATTTCTCCTACACAGGGTTCCCTCCTGCAAGATTACGGTGCCATCTGCTGCTGCCCTCTTTGTGCAACCTGCCAAGTGGCTCGGGAGATAAAAAACCGCAAAAGGTTACCCTCTGGAAACCCCACGCCAAATTATTACGCCCATTTTTACCCATATCAACAAAGCCACTGGGGATAACCATAAGATCTGCTGTCTTCTATCTAGCTTTATTTTACAAATATTTATGTATTTTTAAATAATTAAATAGATTTATAATAAAATATAAAAACCGTTTAACTAATGAAATGGCAAGATTATTTTAAATGGTTGTATCTCTTGTTCTCTGAACAAATAAATTTATAAGCTCTTTGTGAGCCCTAATCCTTGGTCTGGAACTCATTTGTTATATCACTGCATGTATTAGTGCCATAAGTGACATAAATATGGAGCTCAATTGGAGTAAAGTGCTCTTTTATACCAAATAATCCTCAAATGACAAAGTCACAATCGTATGAATGATAATATTATTTCAAACTTCTTTGCAAACAGTGCTTTTATGCCACTAACTACAAAGCTCCCGGTGAGTAGCGCTCGTAGGTTAGAGCGGAATGACAGGGATAGACAGCGCGGCTTGGTTACCATAGCAACCCGCATTTATGTTGGGCACTAAAGTTTAGCAATCTATGGTTCCCTCTTTCTTCCTAAGATTTTGTCTTCCCGATATTGATAGCAGTTACAAGTAGTTTGCTCTTTTGATAGTCGTTATATTTTCTTTTATTCTTGAAACACACTCGTAACTCACAGTGTGCGAGTTATAGTTCGACCACACGGGACAGCCTTCTCCATTCTGGATCTAGTTTTTACTTACCTGTTTCTTTCTTCTCCGATCCTTGGCTTGGTACTCTGGATAGATGCTGCTCTTTACACAATATTCTTAATTTCGGTATGTAGATAAGTTTATATGTTTTTACTTTAACATTTGCACTGGCGATTGGTGATTGGTCAGACACTCAATGACGTCATGAACTACAGTTTGGCGCCAAACTTGGTTTAAGAGGGTTTGTAAATGTTTTTGTTCACTTTGAGAAAGGCTGTGGATACGGCCGAAACGTTAGTTTGACGTGTTTCCATCAATAAAGATTTTCAATTGTTGCACTAAGTCCTGTGAGTGCGGCATCTGCTTTGGACTGATAATATTATTTTATATGTCTCCCTATGCGAGAATGGTTTTGCCAGTTTTACTCCATCTTTCTGAATTTTACTTTAACTCCAGCAAAATGGAAAACGTGCACCAATTTTATCAGATTGTATTATATTCCATAAGTTTGGTACACCAAATTCATTAAACTGACAGTTCAACTCCAAAGTTTATAAAACAAAATGGAATAAGACTTCAAATTCAGTTTACTGCAGTTCCCCCCCCAATTGATGGAGGCTACATGTGGCGGTTACATGTGGCACTTACATGTGGTTACATGTGGCTTAGTGCACTGATAATGACTGTACTATTTCTAGCAGCTGTGCACCTCCAGAATAAAGACTAGAGGGAGTGCTGCAATTCCTTTTTTTTGTTTTATGTACAAACTGTAGCCTAAAATGCTTCTAGAACTCTTTACAGAACTCTTTACAAATGTACCTTAAGGGGCTGATTTACTAAGACACAAATTCGAATCCGAATTGGAAAAATTCCGATTGGGAAAATGAACATTTTGCGACTTGTTCGTATTTTTTGCGATTTTTTTTCGGCGCCTTTACGACTTTTCGAAAATTGTCGCGACTTTTTCGTTACCAATACGATTTGCGCGAAAAAACGCGAGTTTTTCGTAGCCATTACGATTCGCTCTTATCTTGTCGCAACTTTTTCGTATTGAGCGCTCGTAAGCGGCGGGCGAAACTTTCAGACTTAGCATAATTTTGGAAGCCTCCCATAGGACTCAATGGCACCCTGCAGCTCCAACCCGGCCCAAGGAAAGTCTCCCATAGGACTCAATGGCACCCTGCAGCTCCAACCCGGCCCAAGGAAAGTCTCCCATAGGGCTCAATGGCACTCTGCAGCTCCAACCTGGCCCAAGAAAAGTCACCATACTGAAGCTTGAATGAATCCGAACGCTACGAAAAAA
Source organism: Xenopus tropicalis (assembly GCF_000004195.4). Classification (NCBI taxonomy): domain Eukaryota; kingdom Metazoa; phylum Chordata; class Amphibia; order Anura; family Pipidae; genus Xenopus; species Xenopus tropicalis. The sequence goes on along the minus strand of NC_030683.2, from coordinate 109,389,726 downwards.
TCGCCAGATTTTGCGCAACATTCGGAATGGCAACGAAAAAGTCGCGATAATTTTCCGAAAAATTGCCAAATACCGATTATTACGAAAAAAACGCAATCGGACGCATTTGGCCCGTTCGTGGGTTAGTAAATGTGCCCCTAAGTCTCTGGAGTTCCCCTGCTCTTTTCACTACTGCTTCTGATTAAAGTGTAAGTACAACCTGGTCTACAATTATATTGGGTTAATTTAATGTAGCAATCTTTTTTTAGTAGACTTTACATATGATGATCCAAAGTACAGAAAGATCCTTTACCAGGTTCTGAGCTTTCTGGATAACAGGTCCCATACCTTATATAATCTTAAATGTAAAGGGACAAAATATAGTTAGAGAAAGGGGTAAGATGCAGAAATCACAGTGGCAGGCCCTTAATCTGCTGTGAACATTTCTTTTTTCATTCTCCTATAACTCAGTTTATTACCTATTTGAGTGCTTAGTCAACTGACTCACAGCCAACTAATTACAGTATTAAATGGAAATATCTCTAGTTAGATGCAGTTTAGTAATGGAAATTGTAGCTGCTGTATAGGCCTAATAAAATAGCAGTTTCCAAGAATCTCTCGGAAAGGTAAATGGAACACTGGCACTGCCCTCAGAATGACTGATTACAATGACCAGTTGTTTGCTTTTTGCTGGCTATCCATCATGCTCTCATCATGTGGTATCAGTTGTACCGCTACCTTTTTGTAGGAAAAAGTATGGTTTAAAATTGAGAAACTTGATAAAAAGTGAGCTATGACAAAGGTTCAAATTGGAACGCATTGAACCCCACAGTAAAGGACTGATATTAGCTGCCCACTAGGCCTCTCTTAGCAGTTTGTTGGCAGGTGTATTTGGCCCAAATGAACTCCTGCATCACTGATATTGAATTTTATAGCTTTAAAAATCCCTTTGGATAAAAACGGCATCAATTGCCCTATGTAATCCATGCCTGACAGTTATGTCTAGGTCTGATATTTGGTTGGGTTAGCCTGATTTGGTCAGCCACGTATGGTTAGCTTTACATTTTAATAATATAAAATGTGGCATGCAATTAATGATTGTTATATTATGGATTATCTGGGTACACTTTGCTAATAATCCAGTGCATTACAGAAGCTAGCAAGGTTTGTGGACTTTTACAGTCAGAGTAGGCTTGTGATTCGTTTTTTGGTATTAAGGACAAAGAAAATAGAAAAAACAATAATGCCAGTTCAATATATGTTATATGAATGTGTCAGCTCAAATTGTGAATTGTATTCACATATTGTTATGGTCATTTAATGAGACCTAATGAGACAGAACAACAAGTTGTTTTTTTTTTTACTGGCTTGTTGGATATCGTCTTATTTTTCATTATTAAGACTCCTGTTTCATGGGACTGTAATAGGAGTTGAATATTGCCCTTGCTTATCCTAAATCATTTATTCTGTGGTTGGAGGAAGAGTTTAGGCACAATCACACTAGAGCAATGTTTGTACGCTCAATTCTACAATTGTCATCTCTAAAAATGAATAACTTCCATAGGGGACTTTGTTTAGGTAGGCAGCATGTGTCCTTGATCCGGTGCTGCTATGTGAATTGTAACGTCTTTGTCTACCCTGGCACTTAATGCAGGTACTAGAGAAGATTAGGGGTCATTATACCTGCTTGTCTAGGTACTGGTATGGTTATCCGGAATCCGGTTATCCAGAAAGTTCCGAATTAAAGAAAGGTCATCTCCCATACACTCCATTATAAGCAAATAATTCAAAAAATTCAAAAGCATATAAGTTTTAAAAATGATTTCCTTTTTCTCTGTATTAATAAAACAGTACCTGTACTTGGTCCTGACTACGATATAACTAATCTGTATTGGAGGCAAAACAATTAGCTTTGGTTTATTTAATGTTTAAATGATTTTCAGTAGACTTATAGCAGTGCTGTCCAACTTCTGTGGTACCGAGGGCCAGAATTTTTCCGGCCTACGTGGTGGAGGGCCGATAATGGAAGCCAGTTTTGACCACTCCCCTTTTTAAACCACACCGACTTGAAACCACACCCATGTTATCACATGACCATACGCAATGGTACAGCAAAAGCCTGCCATACTCTGCCTTCCCTATGCTCCCTGTGTGTGCCATATTCTACCTGCCCTACCCTGCCTGTGTGTGCCATACTCTGCCTGCCCTATGCTGCCTGTGTGTGCCATACTCAGCCTGCCCTACCCTGCCTGTATGTGCCATACTCTGCTGCCCTACCCTGCCCAGTGATGGCGCACACAGGCAGCATACAGTGAAACAATGCTGGCACTGCTCCTACAGTCTGCACAATAACTATATATTAAAAAAACTTTTTAATTGCAGTACCACCTCAGTATATGTTCTTTTTGTAGTGTGCAGGGTTTATTTGTGGGTTTCTACTGCTCTGAGGTGTGAACAGGGGAACAATGGGGGTGATTACAGCCTGAGCCTGAGGTGTGAACAGTGCATTGGTTGAACAATGCAGGGATTAAAAGGTGTGAACAACACAGGGGATTGCATTTTTAAACAATACAGGGGGATTACAGCCTGAATCTGAGGTGAGAACCATGCAGGGGGCCAGTTAATCTCAGTACTGATACCATTTAAAGCTTTCACAAGAGTAAGCCATCAAAGCAGCCAGACAGGTGGGGGGCCACAGAGAGGGGGGTCGCGGGCCGCCAGTTGGACAGCACTGACTTATAGTATGGATATCCAAATTACAGAAAGGGCCCTTATCCAGAAAACCTAAGTTCCAAGCATTCTAGATTACAGGCCCCATACATGTAAATGCATCAGAGTAAAAATGCTACAGATTTTTAATGAATACTTTTTGCTATTGGAAAAGGCAGGAGATCTCTATTGTAAATAATGACAAGCCAGACTTTGACCTGGATCACTTAAACATAATTTTCATGAGGTGTGTGCCATGGCTTGTGAACCTACAGGTGTCTGGAGATGGTCCATGGAAAGGAACCAGCTGTTCGGTTTGTGTTGATTTTCTGCCTATAAATGGGCTTCTCCTTCTAATGAACAGTCCTTTCAATCCAGTCAAGCTAGTGACTGACACCCTCAAAAATACCCACCATGATTCCATTCTGGGCTATGATGTTCCTAGCAGTTGCAGGTAAAAAGCTGATGTTGGTGGGTCCACTGGTCTGTGTATCTTACATATTGTATTGTAATAATAATGACATTAACAGAAAAAAGAGTTCATGCAGTTTTTAATACAATGCAAGGCTTGATTCTAATACTTCACACATTTGGAATGTAAAGGAATGCTGTTATTTTGGAGTCTAGTGATTTCAATTCTAGATCTGAAGGATACAGTTTAATACTGTTTGTGATAAAAATCCTACCTCTATTTAATGAATTCCCAGCTCTGTGCAAATCCCCTGGCTTTGTTTATAAGATATTGTTTGTTACCAGCTGCTGGTCCCCTGGATGATTCCCGGATTGTTGGCGGATACGAGTGCGCCCCTCATTCCAAGCCTTGGCAGGTGCACTTGAACTACAAAGGGAGCTTCTTTTGTGGGGGGTCATTAATTGCGCCAAGGTGGATTGTTTCTGCTGCCCACTGCTACTTGCTGTAAGTAAAGGACTATCCTGCTGTAAATGAAAGACAATGTTTTTTTTCCTCAAATAACCTCTGTTGAAAAGACATTGCAATATACAGGTAAAGGACCCGTTATCCAGAATGCTTGGGACCAAGAGTATTCCGGATAAGGGGTCTTTCGATAATTTGGATCTCCATACCTTAAGTCTATTAAAAATTCAATAAAACATTAATTAAACCCAATAGGATTGTTTTGCATCCAGTAAGGATTATTTATATCTTAGTTGGGATCAAGTACAAGGTACTGTTTTATTATTACAGAGAAAAAGGAAATCAGTTTTAAAATTCTAAATTATTTGAGACTATGGGAGACGGGCTTTCCGTAATTCGGAGCTTTCTGGATAACAGGTTTCCAAATACCTTTACTGAATAAGTTTACTGAGTCTTTAAAAAAATGGTATCTGATACCCTTATCCCACCCATAGACTGTAATCTATGAGAGAACAGCGCCCATACATTCCTTGTGGCTGGCTTTGAGAGTCATTATATAATATATCCCAGCAATTTCATAGAGTAGAGTCTGTTAATAGGTTATACGTTTTGGTCGGTTTTGTTTGTACTTAATCAGCACCAGATTGTCTTTCCTTTATTCCATTTTTTTTTGTTTTTATATCCATTAGAAGACAACTTATCCTTGACTTGCTATTTCTTCCTTTCACACAGACCCAAGTACGTGGTGGCTCACATTGGCATGCACGATGTTTCCAAGGCAGAAGGAACCGTACAGATAATCCAGGTGGAGAAATCCTTTCAGCACTATAAATACAACAGCAGCAGCATTGACAATGACATTATGTTGATTAAATTAGCAGAACCAGCTCAGTTCAATCACTATGTTCAACCCATCCCATTGGCACATAGCTGCCCAATAAAAGGAACTACGTGCGTTGTGTCTGGCTATGGGAATATGCGTCCAGGTTTCTTTGGTAAGTAACTATTCTTGTTAGTACAAAAATATGGAATAAAAGGGATTAGGGCAATGCATTCAAGATAATGGAAGAAAATATACAGTAATATAGCAGTAAGCATCAGTAACAATTTGTCAGTTAGAGACTACAGAGTGCTTTAGTTTGGGAGAAAATATTAAAAATTAGAACACGAATGAGGGGTTTAAGCTTCCCTCTGTGGTCCAAAATGTAGCTCACAACAAGTTGCAGATACATGAAAGCATTGTTGCATTTGCCACAAACCTCGCCTAATTTATCTTCAGACTGTGCCGCTTTCCTAGCTGTTTGGGATGCCCTACTGGGGTCACCACAATAGTTTTGGAACCGATATTGAATGAATGTTGATTGCAGTGGGATCAGTGTCAGACTGGGGTGTCTGGGGCCCACCGAGTATATCAGCCCCCCCCGACCCCAGTCATGAACCTTCCCCCCAAGGGGGCCCTGCAGGGCTGCACTTACTTAATCAGCTGGGACCCCCTGCTGTCAGTGAGCTGCAGACTTGGTAGAGGGGGGCGGGAGCTTGAGTGCCTGTATCTTCTTTCTGCAACAAATCTTTCTGGATGCTCATTTGTCACTTTAGTCCTGTTAGAGCTGTACAGGGATTGGATTGGTGAAGTTTGAACTTCTCCATCCCATCCAATCCCCACGCGGCTTTACCGGGACTTCATCTTGTTAGAAGAAAAAACATGCAGGCACCAGAGTTAACACCCTCAATTTTGAAGTCAGCTCACAGCAGGAGGGCCTGTGACTCCCCCCCATAGCGGGCCCTGGTAGCGGGGCTTGGTGGACAGGGCCAACCAGGTTTTCTCCTGGAGTCCTGCCAGCCTAGTCAGACACTGAGTGAGATGTGGTGTGAAGTACACTGAGCAGATGTCATGCTTCTTGCAGGAGAGTTCCCTGACAGATTGCAATGTTTGGATCTGCCTGTTCTGCCTGAAGACAGCTGCAAATCTTCCTATGGTGATGATATTACTAACAACATGTTCTGTGCCGGCTTCCAGGAAGGTGGCAAAGATTCCTGCCAGGCAAGTATACAAACTAATCCATACAGCAGTTTTGACAGGATACTGGTACAGGTATGGGATCTGTTATCCAGAATGCTCGGGACCTGGGGTCTTCCGGGTAAGGGGTGTTTCCGTAGTTTGCATCTCCTTGCTTTAAGTTCACTAAAAAATCATTTAAACATTAAATAAACCCAATAGTACTGTTTTCAATCCATTAGTTATATCTTAGTTTGGATGAAGTTCAACATACTATGGAGAAAAAGGAAGTCATTTCTAGAAATTAGAATCATTTCTTTAAAATGGAGTCTATGGGAGATGGCCTTTCCTTAATTCGGAACTTTCTGGAAAATGGGTTTCCAGATAACGGATCCTTTACCTGTATCTGCCATTGTACAATTTAGCACCTATATTAGTATTAGCAGCCCCTTGTGTTATTCTGGATGGTTTTAGTCAAAAGGTTATGTTCTCATGATGTACATTTGCATTTTATTCCAAAATATTTCATAGCACAACATCAATACAATGGTTACAAAAACCTTTTTTGAGAAACATTTGCTTCCAATATTATTATGCTAATGGAAATCGATTATATAGGTATATATACATATAAATAAATATAAATAGAAGGAAAAATCAGCATTATTTGTATGTTTGCCCATGCACCCTGGCATTTATACCTTATCAGTGTGCAGAGAAGGTATAGGGCAATTTATAAATAAGTATGTATGTAAAAATATAATAGTTCTACTCATTTTAATTTTTGTCCTTTTTTATTAGGGAGACTCTGGTGGGCCACTGGTTTGTGATGGAGAACTCTTCGGGGTGGTATCATGGGGATATGGCTGCGCCACGAAAGGATATCCAGGAGTGTACACTAAAGTCTGTCATTATATAGACTGGGTGAATGACATTATGGAGGACCACTAAGAAGCTCAGCACATTGTATTCTCAGTTTAGAATGCAATTTAGGTTGTACCCCTAGTCTGCAGAAACCTCAACCACTGCCCTTCCATCCTTCCATTTGGGGTCTGTGATTTATGACTGTTCCATCTAAATCAGGACAAATGGAAGGGGGTTATGAGGATGCCATAACTATTTAGCAATGTTATTTTGCTATCTATATAAGGGTTTGTTTCTTCATCTGCTGAATAGAGTCCCCAGCCATTCAATTGCTGCAGTATATAATGATCTAACTAAATATATAAATAAATAAATAAATATATATATATATATATATATAATGTTGTTGTACTGTGGGTGCAATTTAAACAATAATAAATAAAAATCAACCTGATGCATCAATTTTATGTGCAAATTATATTTTTTCTAGTTATTGCCCTAGAGCCATAACATCCTTCAGTGGTACAATATATATAACCTGTAACCGCATCTGTGGCTATCCCATTACATTTCTGTCGGTGGGATTTAGAGGAGTAGGTATTTACATGGTAATGTGGTTGTTGCAATAAGTAGAAGGCATTTTTATCAAGGAATTCCCTTATTACAAAAAGAGCCAAGATTAACCCGTTCTGTGCCTTATGGTATCTAAAGGTGTATTTACAATAGCACCTGTCCCACCTCCATTCAGAGGGAATACACAATGCATCTGTAACTCTACTGTGCCTTAAGGTGACCAGATTTCAGCTGCAGATTCTGGTTCTTTAGAGACTGATTCGGCAGCTTATTTGGCCATATGTGGGAACCCTTGATGGGCCTACGCGACCGATATCTGGCATAAAATTTGGCAGATGTCGATCGGGCAGGTTTGATTTTTCCCCTACATCTCTCCAACAGGTCCTATTCCCATCATTGTAATCCCAACCGTTGACCCTTGGACCAAATGATTGGATTACTCTGACATCACCCCCCTTAGGTGGGCATATCGGTGAAAAGATCCGCCCGTTTGGCAAGATCTTATAGTGTTTGGTCACCTTTATATTTTAAAGGAAATGTCTTTAAATAAGAGATCTTTGTGCTTTTCCCATAGTGAGTTGCATCCAATCCCACTTTTATTAAAGGTATTTGAGTCTAACTGCACTCTGGGCACTTTCGTATAGTCCTTCCTGTTTTTGTATATATTCCTTCCTGCGCCAATTGTTTTGTGTGTTTTGGAGCTACTGTCACCTCTTGACCAGGCGGTAGTTACAGGGTTCCTTCAGCGGTCCTGGGTCAATAGACACAGTGCACTTGCGCTGGGACACTTAGGTGCGGATGTAAATTGCTGGCTGAACTCCAGAACTGACCTGAGTGAACACTGGAATTAATGCCAGGCAGACTGCACACAGTATTATGCACACAGTGACACATGAATTCTTGAAAAACCAAATGCATCGTGGGAAAAAAAGGCAATTACATCTGAAAGTGCACTGTGCCCACTGCATTCTGCTTTGTATCCTTACTATACATATTCCTTCTTTAGTTTAGCCGAGATGGCAATGCTTCTGTGATGCAGAAGGCAAAACTGACACAGACTAATATAAACCCCTTATGAATAAACCAAGTGAATTTCAGTAAACAGCAGTGGAGAGTCTTTGAACTTACATTTCTGAACATGTCCGTATGTCCAGATGGAGGGCACTGTGGTGCAATAAGTTCCATATGCCCTGAAAGCCTTACATTAAAGTCTACTTTATCATAGACGGGTGGTAAGGAAAGGAATAGATCAGGCAAAGAGCAATACAGGGCATTTGCAGGGCTGCTCCTTGTATCAACCATGTATAAGGGGGCAGATGTCGTGAAGGCATGAGTTTTTAGAGAACTGGATTTTTTAGAGACTTTTTGAAAATCAATGTCGCAATGCATTTCTCCAGGATACTTCAACAGAAACTGCAAAATATACAAATTATTGTTAGAAACAGAACAGTCAGAGACCCGTATACTTCTTCTAAATAATTTATGGGCAAAGGAAAACAATATACCACAAAACATTAAACAGCATACCTTGATTGGTGCAACAATAAAGGTGCGGAAACCTAATTGTATCAGATATAAGCTCTTCAGCTCCCCATACAGCCTACAACCTCTTATACAAAACTTCCCCCACAGTATTGATAGACAAACATTCCGACATTGGGGAACATATCAAAACAAACCAACACTATTGATTTTATACATAATAATAGAGTGATAACTCTAGCTACAGTGTAAAAGAGATGGGATATTTACCCATGGGACACTTTATTAACAGTATGATATGCAACCAAGAACGGTCACAACAAACATGGTGGTGGAAAATCCTAATCAAACCACTAGACATTATAAAAACTAATATGTCCTAATATCTACAAACCTATGTCTATAAACACCTACTTTCAGACAATATAACATTAACCCCCAGTCACAGATCTGCATGGGAAAAGGAGTTACAATTATCCCTGACAGAAGAAGGTTGATACACAACATACAACTCAGTCCACAAGACTTTCTATTGCATCCAAATTATAAATAGTTATCCAGGTGGTACTACACACCAGTGAGACTGAAGAAACTGTTCCTAGGCACATCCAATCTATGTTGGCATTGCCTTTTCGGAAGAAGGCACCTACACTCAAGGCTATCACACTAGTTTTTACTCAAACTAAGTTGCCATTTACTAATGGTCGGATATTTTATTCTTCCGATTCGGATTTTTTAAGTCGCCAAAAAAAGATGCAGTTTTTTTGAGATTAACTATGCGACAGAACTGTGTCAATTCCAAATCTGAAAATACGCCATCTAAAATTTGTCGAGATCATGTAGAAGTCAATGGCAGATTCCCCATCCCTGGAACATCTTTCTTTGCTTCGAATTGTTGAGGTTATCGTGCAACAAGTAAAAAAACTTACTCCTTTCATGACTTTTTCCCACATGTGGTTTTTCAGTTCAGACTTTTTGATCAACGTCAGACTTTCATGGAAATAAGTTTATTAGAATTTTTTTTTTTCTAAATTGAGAACAATAACAGTTTTAGTAAATCTTCCTCTACTTCTTTGCCACAACATAAAGACAGACAAAGTGATCAAAAACAGATAATTAATAAATATGCTTCAGGCAGCAAAGGCCATGAAAAGTGGAAAGGGTGGAAAAGTGCTGAACCTCCAACATATCAGGACTGGGTCAAACCTATAGAAGAGGTGAGAAAAATATAATACATAATACTGAATTGTGGATGCCGTGGATAACTTATTTCCATTTGAAAGAGGTATCTCTACATATAGAAAATATATTATAATCATATACTACAGTATATACCATATTAGTACAACAGAGAGAACATTAGGAGCAGAATGAAGCTCTTACCTGTAATACTGTGCAAATGTGTGATACTGTGCTTAACCACAAACTACTTACCGTATATACTCGAGTATAAGCCGATCCAAATATAAGCCGAGATACCTAATTTACCTAAGAAAACTGGAAAAACTTATTGACTCGAGTATAAGCCTAGGGTGGGAAATGCAGCTGCTACTGCTAAGTTTCAATAATCAAAATAAATACCAATAAAATTACATTAAATGAGGCATCAGTAGGGTATATGGTTTTAAATATTTATTTCAAAGAAAAACAGTAAACTAGCTCTGTAAGTGGAGAAGAGGGTCAACAAAAACAACATGGTATCAACGATACCTTAAGAGTACTACCCCTTAGCTCAATCAGCAGCCAAGCAAAAACACAAAGAGTTAAAATCCTTCAAAACTATATATAGTTTATATAGAACATAAAGTGCAATATCTAGTGCAGAATGGGACACGTGAGGATGGTAGATAAAGATGAATATGGGAGTGGGTCAGGGCACTGGAGGGTCTGGTTGCGGGGGGCCTAAATTGCACACAAAGGACAGAGGGTGCTAGTCTGGAGGGACCCATGGCACCCGACTCGAGTATAAGCCAAGGGTGACTTTTTCAGCACATTTCGGGTGCTGAAAAACTAGGCTTATACTCGAGTATATACAGTATTTGGAACTGTTAAAATGAAATAGACTGATACGAGTTAGATGGGACTACATATTCTCCTGCTCTTATTTTAATGTTAAATTAGTATATACATATGTAAGCCGATGTATTTTGTGAATGGATACATAGATATGTTCTATGCAGAGAATCCTCTGTCTTTCTTTGTTACCCCCCACCCATTTTCGTTCTGTATCTTTATGAAAAAATAATAAATAAAGAATTTTAAAGAAAAATACATTTAGAATTCTGTGCTGGTTATATGATATCAGTTACAATGTGCAGCACCTTTCTGCCCCAGGATGACCAGTATTTTACAGGGAGGTAGACACCAAGCACTGGGCTCCTGAATCATGTTACTCAATGGGGGAAAAAAACAACTTGCAAAGTTGCAAGGGGCATGCACGTGAAAACCTTAGCCCATGGGCCCACTCTCCACTTTTTCATTCACTTCTTACTTCTTCTATATATTTAATTGCTTTGTTCCCATAGAAAAATAAGTAATGACCATGAATTAGGTCAAATGGCTAGAAGCAGGAGGGCTCACTGACCTGGGCCCATCGGGAATTTTCCTAGTGTCCCTGTGGGCCAGTCCGACACTGCGTGGACACCATATCCCACTGCTTGTATGTGTATATGGAGGGTGCAAGTTGCCTTTCTCGGTATTGATGCTCCTGGGGTGTAATTATTACGAATCTGCCTAGCTACGCATAGCAATGCTGGCTACATATTTGGCTTTTCTCTGGCATGTTTGCTTTAAAGATCCAAATGCAGTTGCATCCAGTATGATTGCTGAAAGCTAAGAATGGGGTTATCTATCAACCCCCACTTCCCATTTGCATTCACTTACATCAATACAACTAATCCTGCTTTTTTCTGGTTCTGGTAAAGTGCCATCATAGGCAACGCTCCCTGCCCCACTCACATATGGCAAGTTGGCTAAATGAGATCTTTACATTGCAATATTTATTTAGAATGTAGCAATCTCCCTCAATAATTCCTGTAATATTCTCATATGTCTAGCTGAAATGACATACAATATACTGTGCCCATAAGATCAGATCAGAAATCACACCCAATGTATACTGATGCTCTTGTGAGTAGTCAGATCCGACTGAATGGGAGCAGTTATTTGCCCATCACTTGATGCAAGAGCCACAAAGTGCTTTAATAAATGTGCCACTCTGTGTTGTAGTTCTCTCTGCACTGGTGGGCTCTTCGTAATGAGAAGCATAGAGGAAAAATAGACTGCTTAGCAGGCAATGAATTGAAAAAACGCTATATCTTTAACTTCAGGGTCATGTGATTTGTGATTAAATGTCCCACAGAATAATACACTCCAAATTAAATTAATGATGCTACATAGTTAATAAGGTAGCCTAAGATATTGACTCTGGTCAAGGTTCAGTAATGTTTAATTACCTTAAAGGAAAATTGAGTCATGAATATTTTTCACTTTTTCCAATGCCCCATTTGCAGAGATAAACAGAACGTTGGCATTAGTTCACAGAATGTTTTCAGTCCCAGGCCAAAATGACATTCTGTTGTTCTCTCACTGTTACAGATAGAACTGCTATTCCGGTGATTTCCTTTTGTTTCTTCTTCTGGAGCCCATCCCAACTGTGTCTCTTTGTGTTACACCTTAAACCTCCCCTTGACAGATTTACTAATCCACAAACGGTCCGAAGGCGTCCAAATGTGTTTTTTCGTAATGATCTGTATTTTTGCGACTTTTTCGTATGTTCCGCAACTTTTTCGTTGCCGTCGCAACTTTTTTCGTATAATTCCCACGACTTTTTCATTGCCATTGCGAAAAAATCAGATTGTTTTTTTCGCCATTTACAATCGGTCAATACGAAAAAATCGCAACAAATACGCGAAATCACGTCAGTGACAAAAAAGTCGCTAAATTTTTGGTTCCAATACGATTTTTTCCCTTTCGGGATTCGGATTTGGGGATTAGTAACTCTGTCTCTGTCTGACAGAACAATAGTTTTTTTTTTTTTTAAATAAAAGCTCACGCCAATGGGAGCCCCTGGTGCAGGCAGCCATGTTGTGACACTCGTATGTGCATTATGAGCGGGTGCCACAAATTGCTCATTATACTCATGCGTGTGATGTAGGAGGGTGAATCACATCCACTACTTCTACAGCAGGTACATGTGCATGATGAGCGAGAGACTTGCTTATTATGCGCAAGCATGGAAAACAATATGGCTGCCCGCAACAGGTCTCCCATCTGGTGTTGGCAGCCTTACAATGGCAGGGCCTGTAAAAACGGAATGTGGGCTTTAGTAATCCGCATCTCTGGAGGGGGAAACAATTAGATAGGTGATAGGTTTTCAGTGTGTCTATTTATTATTATTATTGTTGTTCTTATTATATTACAGAAGCTATATTACAATATATTGCCATCTTTATTCTCATTGTGCATTCAATTTATAAAAGAAGAAAAGGGGGATAAAATAGCTCTGGAAGCCTAAAATAATGACGTCACACTGTTTACGATTTAGCAATGTTTAATTAGGTTAAAGAAAAAGATTGAGTCGTGAATATTATTTACTTTTTCCAATGCCCCTGTGCAAAGATAAACAGGACTTTGGCATTCACAAAATGTTGTTATTCCTAGCCAAAAATATCATGCAGTTGCTGTGATCTTTAACTCTTGCAGACTTCTCTTCCAATGATTTCCCTTGGTTCTTGCAAAGCCACTCAATGAATCTTAGTTGATTTGTTTATTAAATAAAAAGGAACATGTCAGAGGAATGCCCCTAAAGGTTCTCGATGCTGGTTACGCACCCAGAGTGCTGCGCATCACGACTGAAGCAGAAGGAGTCATTGTATTGCACTGTATTTGCCATCTGTTCCGCCATCTTTGAACTCCTGGCTAAACAAAACTCATCCCCTCCCAGTTTTGTCCCAGAATGTTCGGTTAGATTACACATATTCATGGATCTGTAATTTTGGGCAGATTTACAAAACCTTGTTATTTTTTACACATGGCAACGAGCAGCTCCTATTTAAAAATCATTTTCTGCAATACTGACAGTTTGTAATAAAGTGAAACATCATTTGTCCAAAACTGGCAAGTCCCTATAGACTTGCATTGCTCTAGATTGAACGCATGTTTTTGTGGGTAATCTGGTTTTGTTCTGCCACCAAAACACTTGGGGTATATTTATCATGCTATGTAAAAAGAGTAAAACATCACTGATGATGTTGCTCGTAGCAGACAATCAAATGTTTTGCTTTGGTTTTCCAACTATTGAAATCTAATTGCTGATTGGTTGCCCTGGGCAATATCACCTGTAATGTTTCACTCCACTTTTTACACAGCATGCTAAATATACCCCTTAGTGGTATATTTATCATGCTGTGTAAAAAGTGGATTAAAACGTCACTGGTCATGTTGCTCATAGCAGCCAATCAGATGCTTTGGTTTTCTAACTGTTGAACTTCACTCCACTGTCTACACAGCATGATAAATATACCCCTTGAAGGTTATCATTACAGTTCCCTAGAGAAGTGTTAGAGTGCACCCCTTAGTACAGGTATGAGACCTGTTATCCAGAAATCTCGAGGCCTGGGGTATTCCGGAAAAGGGGTCTTTCGGTAATTTAAAATTCCCAAACAGGAATTTCTCCAGCAGCCATTTTTGGAACATTGGTGCTTATTCTTGGAAAATGTGTTTAAGTTTCAGTTGAAACTGGGTGAAATATAAAAAAACGATGGGATTAAATTCCCCTTGAAAATTTGTGAAATAGAAAACAATCATGGAATTTACTTCCCCTTGAAAGTGTGTACAATAGAAAACAATAAGGGGATTAATTTCTCCATAAAAATGTATCTAGGACAGGCTGTGACTGACTATTTTATTCCTCTACTATTCTAAGCCTCCATAGGACTCAATGGTACTCGACAGATCAAACCTGCCACATTATAAACATTAAAAAAAAATCAAGTACCGGCAAAAACCCATTTGTAAATCTCAAAAATATCTAGAAGTTAAAAAAAAACGACCTTTTCTCAAAATTGTTTAGTAAATGTGCCCCTAAGTGTAACAATATGCTTCAACTAATGTTTTTATAGTGAATAATGTACCCACTATTGTAAAATATAAGGATGGAACCGAGGAGTTCCATGAGGCCAAAGGCCAAATGCTTTAATACAGGTCATAGATGTCCAAGGTGACTTCTAATATCCTCATATTTTACAACAGAGGGTACTTTATTTATTATAATATACAAGTTTTAGTAAGTCATCTGACAGAAATGACATCACTAAGCTCCAATTATAACTGATGACATCACTATGCACTGTTTATAAGGATATCATTTACAGTTTGGTCCCATAGGGAAAATAACCAAACTGTATATTATATTTGATAACTAGTAATGAGCGAATCTGTCCTGTTTTGCCCAAAAAAATTAGCGGATCTTTCAAAAGATTCGCAAAACAGCGAAAAATTCACAAAACGGGGCAAATGTCACACATCGACAATTCTTTTAACGCACAACAATTCTTTTTGATGCAACAGACAATTCTTTTAATGAGAGAGACAATTCTTTTTGACACGCAACAATTCTTTTGACAGGCGAGACAATTCTTTTTGACATGTGACAAATCTTTTGACACAGGCAACAATTTTTGGATGCGATGCAAATTGTTCCATGTCGAATTTTGTTGCCCATTTTGTGAAGAAATCCTCCTATGGCAAACTGCAGAAATTCGGCGTGAATCTATGCCTGCAGAATTTTTTCGCCCATCACTATTGATAACCTTTTTATAAACCACGGGGTCATTTTTTATGCCTGAAAAAGGCCAGAAAACATCTATTCTAGACTCATTTCTGGCACAGGTAGTTTTTCATCAAAGACATACTATAAAAATTGGAATTAAGGTTCATATTCCTACCTATTCCCATCTTGTATAGTGTAAGCTTTGAGTCTGTTTGTAAGGCCTAAACTCCTTATACATCATTGTGATTGGGTGTGGGAAGTGTTGGGAATTCCCAGGTGTCTGGAGAGGATCCATGGGAAGGAACAAGCTGCTCAATCTCTGCTGATAGAACTCCTATAAATGGACTCCACTTTCTCAACAACGTCCCTTTCAATCCAGTTCACTTAGTGACTGAGACCCAAGAAACACCACCACCACTATGATGCCTATTTGGGTATTGCTGTTCCTGGGAGTTGTAGGTAAAATACAAATGAAGATAAAACTTGAGTATTATTATTTATTTAAAAAAAATAACTCCTGGGTTTCAATAGCTTGTCATTTTACTGGTGTATTGTATATATGTAAGAGCTACACTTTTTCAATCTTAATTAACACAACTGGGATTTTTATATCTTAGCATTTTTGTTGGTATGGGATCTATTATCTGCGCAGTTTACAGTTTATGCTGTAAATGAGATTATAATATAATTGTGACACAGGTCAAGATATGTTCTGTGCTGTTCTCTCTATGATTATACAATGTTTAATTTCAGCTGCCTCTCCTTTGGTTGATGATAAAATTATCGGGGAATATGAATGTGCCCCTCACTCCCAAAAATGGCAGGTTTATTTCACCTATAAAGGATATCCCTGGTGTGGAGGGTCCTTAATCTCATCGAGGTGGATCATTTCTGCCGCCAGTTGCAACCAGTCGTAAGTCGTAAAATATGTTCTATTTTTGTTTGTTATTAATACTTTGCTGTGTGTTTCCAACCAACACATGATGCAGACATATTCTAGACAGGTGGCCTTGCTTACCTACTTTGCAGTTTGATCATTAAACCTTATTATCAAGTTGGACCAATCCACCCATTTATTAAAATAGTTTAAACCGAAGGGACATTCTGTAATCATATTGTGATCTCAGATTTGTTTATCATAAATACTGCCTTACTCCGACAAAACTCTAGTGGACCCATCCAAATTAGGACTTCTTGAAAGTTCCAATCCACCCCTCTGCTAAAGGCAAAGTTTCTACATTATTAACTGTAAAACAGTAAAGCAGTAAAAGCAGCAAATCCTGCCACTGACATCCAGAAATATGGAGGTGGTTTCTCCGGTTCCTTCTGGAAAGAAGAGCTTGACTTCTCAGGAGTATCACTTACAAGCACAGTTTTTTTTAACTCATGATGGGGGTCGTTTATAAAATTCAAGCAGCGCATAATTATTCACACATCGAACATATTTGCCATGTCCATGTTTATATTTCTAAAGCTGGAAATGACTGGTGCATTTTGCAAATTGCGCAGTTATACTAACAAAGTAAAAAATTGGCTCTATATTGGCGCACAATAAACACACAAAGAGGGCCTGCTCATGCAAACTGCAATCTCATTTTGAATTTTTGTGCTCAATTCGTATTTCACTGCAATTTCCAAAAAAAGGAGAAACGGGCACAGCAGTGCAAAACTTTTAGGGAAAAACATGCATAAAACAACCATTTACAAATTTCTCTGTGCAAACTTTATAAATGACACCCACTGTGATAACATGACTCATACTTCACCCATAACATTGCCTTTAAAACAAAAATGAGGTTTTTTTAACCTAAGGTAGGCAATTATAGGGCAATTACATTTTTTCTTTATGACCACTTTGAATCTAGAACCGCTGTGCTTAACCTTTTTTTTTTTTAGCAACACTGAATGGCTACCCCCCCCCCCCCCCCCATACACAGCCTATGTACTGTGCTCACTGTTTTGTCCTTTTCTATAGACCCAAGTACTTGATCGCTCACCTTGGAAAGCATGATATTACCAGGGAAGAAGGAACAGAACAACATATCCAGGTTGAGAAAACCTTTCCACATAACAGATACCTGGGCCTTTCTGATAGCAATAATATCATGTTGGTTAAACTTGCTGAGCCAGCTCAATTTAATCAGTTTGTTCAGCCCATCAAAGTTGCAAGCAGCTGCCCAAGAGAGGGGAAAGTTTGTCAGGTGTCTGGCTTCGGAAATCTGAATTCATATGCTGGTACGTAATACTCTGCTCTACTAAAAGAACTTATATTGCTGGAAAAAAAAAACGTGTTGAAAACCAAAAAAGCAAATGGATATTATTTGCTACATTCAGAGACCTTTTCATAAAGCCTAAAAGTAGATATGCTTCCTACTAACCCACTTCCTGGCATTGCTGTAAATGTCATTTTTTATAACTTTACAAATTACCCTGGGAACTCCAATGGAGTATCACCAAAATGATTTTAATAGGAATTAACCTTAAACAAAAGTGTCACATTAGTCTGCAGGTAGGGTTGCCACCTCTTGGCCTATTTCTTACTGGCCAGGGCAGGGAATGGGTCTATCAGGGGGCAGGTCAGTGACTTCAGGGGCAGAGTTGTGATGCAAATGGGGTGGGTCATGACATCGTTAGGCTGAATTCAAGGGAAAATAGTAAGTAGGGTGGGCTAGAAAGTGAGCTAGGAGAGGAGACAGAAGGCGGCTGGGGGCGGACAAGTTACGGGACAAGTTATTACAAATTTAATGTACTGTACTCTACCATCCAGGAAATGCGATTTACCCTGTTTTTGTGTGTGTGTGTGTAAAATCAGGTGTTGGAGAATTCAAAAAAAATGCTTTAATGGTACTAGGAAGGAAATTACTATAGTAATAAACAATATGATACTAGAATGCTAATTATTCCAAATTGTGTCAAATACTATTATCTGTTATTTACATAGTGCTGCCATATTAACCAGGGCTTTCCAGAGATTGTACCTCATTCCCATCAGTCCCTGCCCCAGTGGAGTTTATAATCTCCTCAAGTTTGTAAGTTCCTATCCCACACACAAGAGTCAGTTTAATCAGAAGCCAATGCAGCTGCCTTATGAAGTGTGTCAAGGAAACCCACGCAGACATGGGGAGAACATACAGACTCCATGTAGAATACAGGAGCAAATTTAGTAGGTAGTGTTTCTGAAGTTAAAAAGAAACATATTCAATATATAGGAGTCAATAGATAAAAGTAGTTTGGGAGAATAATCTGATGCAATGTAATGTTCTAAATTCATTCCATTGTATGCAACTTGCAGAGAAGTACCCTGATAGACTGCAGTGTCTGGATTTACCTATTCTGCCTGAATCCAGCTGTGACTCTTACTTCAGTCCCAAAAAAATGCATACAAATTTAATGTGTGCTGGCTTTGCACAAGACGACAAGGACTCCTGCCAGGTATGTAGACCCCCCACCCAAACACACAATGTGTGGCATCCCACATACACAGATGCACACACTGCCTTACATCCAGCTATAGGCCTGGGGTTGCTACCTTTACATACATAGTAAGTTGGGTTGAAAAAAGACATACGTCCATCACGTTTAACCATAATGCCTATATCTAACCTGCCTAACTACTAGTTGATCCAGAGGAAGGCAAAAAACCCCATCTGAAGCCTCTCTAATTTGCCGCAGAGGGGAAAAAATTCCTTCCTGACTCCAAGATGGCAATCGGACCAGTCCTGGATCAACTTGTACTAAGAGCTATCCCCCATAACCCTGTATTCCCTCACTTGTACTGAGAGCTATCTCCCATAACCCCGTATTCCCTCACTTGTACTGAGAGCTATCTCCCATACCCCTGTATTCCCTCACTTGTACTGAGAGCTATCTCCCCTACCCCTGTATTCCCTCACTTGTACTGAGAGCTATCTCCCATAACCCTGTATTCCCTCACTTGTACTGAGAGCTATCTCCCCTACCCCTGTATTCCCTCACTTGTACTGAGAGCTATCCCCCCTACCCCTGTATTCCCTCACTTGTACTGAGAGCTATCTCCCCTACCCCTGTATTCCCTCACTTGTACTGAGAGCTATCTCCCCTACCCCTGTATTCCCTCACTTGTACTGAGAGCTATCTCCCCTACCCCTGTATTCCCTCACTTGTACTGAGAGCTATCTCCCCTACCCCTGTATTCCCTCACTTGTACTGAGAGCTATCCCCCCTACCCCTGTATTCCCTCACTTGTACTGAGAGCTATCTCCCCTACCCCTGTATTCCCTCACTTGTACTGAGAGCTATCTCCCATAACCCTGTATTCCCTCACTTGCTAAGAATCCATCCAGCCCCTTCTTAAAGTTATATAATGTATCAGCCAGTACAACTGATTCGGGGAGAGAATTCCAGAACTTCACAGCTCTCACTGTAAAAAATCCTTTCCGAATATTTAAATGGAACCTCCCTTCTTCTAAACGGAGTGGGTGCCCTCGTGTCCGTTGGAAGGACCTACTGGTAAATAAAGCATTAGAGAGGTTATTATATGATCCCTTTATATATTTATACATAGTTATCATGTCACCTCTTAAGCGCCTCTTCTCCTGTGTAAACAGACCCAACTTGGCCAGTCTTTCTTCATAACTGAGACTTTCCATACCCCTTACCGGCTTAGTTGCCCTTCTCTGGACCCTCTCTAACTCAATAATGTCCCGTTTGAGCACTGGAGACCAGAACTGGACAGCATAGTCTAGATGGGGCCTTACCAGCGCTCTGTAAAGGGGAAGAATAACCCCCTCCTCCCGTGAATCTATGCCCCTTTTAATACAGCTCAAAACCTTGTTTGCCCTTGCAGCTGCTGCCTGGCGTTGCTTGCTACAGCCAAGTTTATTATCTACAAGGACTCCAAGGTCCTTCTCCATTATGGATTTGCCTAGTGCAGTCCCATTAAGGGTATACGGGGCTTGCATGTTTTTACATCCCAGGTGCATGACCTTACATTTATCCACATTAAATCTCATCTGCCTCTTAGCCGCCCAGATTGCCAGTTGGTCAAGATCCTGCTGCAAGGATGCCACATCCTGGATAGAATTGACTGGTCTGCAGAGTTTTGTCATCTGCAAACACTGATACATTACTCATAATACCCTCCCCAACCTTTGCCCTGGGATAAACAAACAAACAAACAAGAGGGCAGAATGATGATGATAAATGACATTGAGTGAGGATAGGGCCATGACATTAAGTGAGGATAGGGCCATGGCATTTGGGTGGTGTTTTTACCTTATGAGGACAGGGCCATGAAATTAGAGGTCGTTACTGGCCAAATTATTGATCAGATTTCACATGGTTTAAAATTAAACAGGCAGTAACCCTATATAGGTCATAAATATGTTACAGAATAATATATTTCTGTTAGTAGGGAAAGTAGAAAGGGAAAGTAGGGAATTTTCTGGCAAAGCGAAACAGGACAGATTCGCTCATTACTACTAATATCCCAGAACACATGGCAGGATAAATGTAATGCCAATTTCATGTATAATACTGTAGAACATATGCCCAGTAAATGCAAGACCTACCTATGATTGTATGAGCAGCTATACAGAGTTTATGTGTGTCCTCATTTCTGTCTCTTCTCTGTTCTTCTCAGGGTGATGCCGGAGGGCCTCTCATTTGTAAGGGAGAGCTCTACGGAATAATATTGTGGGGAAATGGCTGCTCGGGAAGAGGTATTCCAGGAGTGTACCTTAAAGTCTGTAACTTTACCAACTGGATGCAGAATATTATTAACAACAACTGAAACAGCTCAGAGCCTGAAAGGCACTTACTATACATCACCATTTATTGTAGCATGAAATAAAATACCACATATTGTATGCAATACACAACAATAGATACCAGTGCTATTTTGTGTGTAAAATGTATCAAATAAAACAACTGAAGCATCAACCCTCTTTGCATAATTTTTCTTACAAAATGTATTGAGTAACAATTTTTCCCAATTTGCAAGTGAAATGAAGCTCTTTGATTTGGAATTTCCCAGCATGCCCTTTGTCCCAGATGAAAAACATTTTGTGATTTAAGGCTTCTGTACCAGTACAGGTATGGGAGCCATTATCCAGAATGCTCGGGACCTGGGGTTTTCCGGATAAGGGGTCTTTCTGTAATTCGGATCTCCTACCTTAAGTCTATTAAAAAAATGATATACACAGTAATTAAACCCAATAGGATTGTTTTGGCTCATATAAGGATTAATTATATCTTAATTGGGATCAAGTACAAGGTACTGTTTTATTATTACAGGTATAGGACCCATTACCCAGAATGCTTGGGACCTGGGGTTTTCCGGATAAGGGATCTTTCCATAATTTCCATACCTCAAGTCTACTAAAAGATTATTTAAACATTAAATAAACCCAATAAGGATTAATTATATCTTAGTTGTATCTCTGTTTTATTATTACAGAGAAAAAGGAAACCATTTTTAAAAATGTGAATTGTCTGCTTATAATGGAGTCTATGGGAGATAGCCTTTCCATAATTCGGAACTTTCTGGATAATGGGTTTCTGGATAAGGGGTCCGATACCTGTATATACTTATGGGCTTATTTATTAGTTTTCAAGTTTGTGAATTCAGTTGTTTTTCCAAATCGAATAAACTTGCATATCGAATGCTCGCTTACTTATTAATAAGGAAAACTCGTTTGAATAAAACATTTTTAAATTTGAATACCTCAAAAAATTTGAGTTTGAAAATATGGCCTGACTTTGCCTAGGACAATTCCGAATGACATCTATAGAAACTTGCAAGCCTTTCGATTGCAAGCCTTTACATTCAAGTTTTTGCACTTAATAAATACCAGACTCTGGAGTTTTTAAAACCCAATTCAAATTCAAGTTTTTTTTGGAGCAAAAAAAAATTAAATCAGGAAAAAAACTCGAACATTGATAAATCACCCCCTTAAAGGAGAAAGAAAGGTAAAAACTAAGTAAGGCTTAAATACAGCCATAAGCACTCACAGAAATGCTGCACTGACTTCTCTATCAAAAGATCTGTCTGTTTGTTTTCCTGTGCCAGAGACACACAGCTCTCTGCTCCCTCCTGCTCCCCCTTCCCTCAAGAATGCTAAGCACTCACTCCCCCCCTTAGGAATGTGGATCTGAGCCAATCAGCAGGAAGCTTCCTCATAGTCTTAAAAACTGAGCATGTACACTGTTCTTGGTGCAGGAGTGAGGCATTATGGGAACTTTCTTTACACAGCTCAGTGTTTTTTTTTCCTATGAGGCTTCTGATCATCAGAGCATTTATCTGTGCCACATGCATTCACAAAAGCAATGTATATAATCAGTCAGATAAATAATCAAGTACATGTGTATCCCTTTATCATATTATATGGGATCATACTATACATCTTAATAAAGGGCTGCTGTCTCTTCATGTGAATGATCTATACTGGTACATAACACTCTTTACCTGACCTCTTCTGATATAGCCAGCATCTATGCTTCTACTTTACTAATTACAATATATATAGGGAATAATGTATCCACTATTGTAAAGTATAAGGATATTATAAGTCACAAGGAGTTCCATGGCCATATAAAGGCATGAGGGAGAAGGGCGAGTGGTTATATCAGGGTCAGAACTAGGGGCACCAGGCAGGTAACTCTTTTTTCACCTACCACTAGTTCCGGCCATTTCCCCCCACTGCATTACCCCCCTCTAGCAGCCCCAGTGGCCTCACCACCCCGTGCCTAGGGTTCCCAGCCACCTTGGCCCGGCACTGGGTTATATACAGGCCACGGGACCCCAAGGTGACTTTTAATATCACATTTTACAACAAATGGTCCATTATTTAGTATAATACACATGTTTAAGTGAGTCAGGTGACACAACAACAAGTACTGATTATAACTGATGGCATCACTAAGCACCATTTACATTTGGCCCTTTAAAGCATCATCTGTGGGAATAGTAGGTGTTAAAAGGTAAAATTATGACGTTAAGTTAAGATGTAACCAGACTGTAATTGGAAAAAATGCACTCAGCTCAGATAGAAAGGAAGGGAACCTTCCATAACTTTTCCAGAATTCTTCCCAAATAATGAAGCTGGAAATGAGTCTTTGCTATGGTGCAGATAGTGAGGATCTATCTATCATCTAATCTATCTATCTATCTATCTATCTATCTATCTATCTATCTATCTATCTATCTATCTATCTATCATCTTATCTATCTATCTATCTATCTATCATCATCATCATCTAATCTATCTATCATCGATCTATCTATCTATCTATCTATCATCTAATCTATCTATCATTTATCTATCTAGATATGGTGCTCAAATAATTTTTGTTTTGTTATATGCTATGCTTATTTGCAGGTCTTAGTACAAGCAGGATTAACCTTGTGTGTGGCATTTCGGGCACACACCCCTTCATCAGACATAGATATAAGGATATCATATATATAATTCATTTTCATATGCTTTCCACTTTTACATCAGTCTAATACAAGATGGTAGGCTCTATTCTTCATATACCCAACATTAATCAGATGCTTTTGTTTTTTAACATGTTCAAATTTTATTGCTGATTGTTTTTTTTATAAAGGTAATAAGCCATGTGGAATGATGCTTTCGGTTGTTTTATTCATGGTTGTGGACTTTTATCACATAGAACGACATATTAAATCACTGTTGGCTGTTGCATATACAGTATAATATGGAAACTGCAGAATATATGATATAATTGGCAGGGGATTTTGGGAACTGTAATTCATTAACAGCAAAGGAGTTGTTGCATGTTATACAGGGTGCAATACAATCACTTCAAGGTGTTATAGGAGTCGGATGACTTTTAGTTGTTCTCTATAATGTTTTGCACCCAGCGTAGATAATTACAGACTTTAGCGTACACTCCTGGAGCATTGCGTTGGGCACAGCCCCATCCCCATGAGACCACTCCATAGAGTTCTCCATTACAAACCAATGGGCCACCAGAATCAACCTAATAAAAAGAAAGGAAATATATACAATAATTATTTTACAATTAAAGAGATATTACATTGTATTATTAAAAAAATCATTTTAACAAGGACATATAGCCTTTAAATTGCCACGTTAAAAAACATCTGTGTTTAACAACTTTGCTACCAGCTCTGATCCAATTTTTTTATTTCAAAATTAGTACCATTGGCTCTCATCGTTGGTACTTCCTGTCCCTTCTTGCCCCATTGCCCATTTTTGGATGAGTTTGGTGGTGTTCAGGCAACATAAACAGCAGAGAATAATTCCAGTACTTGCACAAATGAATAAAGTGGCTTTTTCTGTGCCAGCAGCCTGGGGATTAATATCATGTCGAGGTGGTTTCTTCTGTAGGGGCCCATGAGGATAATTCCCATAGTTGCTCAGGAAGTCCCTGGCTGTAACCTATACTGTAACTATAATATTCTATGTATTGAAAATTACCCGCTACTGATTTTTACATTGGTTATTTTTACCCACAACAGGGCCCCTATGTTATACATTTTTCCCTTTGTATTTGTCTGATATCAATTTAAAGCTGATGCCACACGTGGCGTTTTTATGCTGCATATTTTCTCAGCCTAAAAACGCCAAACAAGCCAAACAGCCCCTGACTATGGCGTTTTTCGGCCTAGTACTGGTGAAGTAGCAAATCCCGTTTCCATGGTGCTAATAGTGTGAAATAGTAAAAAACGCTGCGTATTTCCGCTAGGTCTGGCAGCTGCCTTTGTGTATACATAGGAATAGCTTGCTGTGCAAATACTGGCATATTTCGGCCAATGCTTGAAAAATCCGTGGTAAGGTGTTTTCTAGCGTATTTACGCATTGTGTGGTTTGCTTCAAGTCTTTTCAAGTTATTTCTATGGATGATGATATCGTGCGTTTTTCAGCCACCGAGAGAATTAGAAAATACGCAGCGTAAAAATGCCACGTGTGGCATCAGCCTAAAGGGCACCTATCACCCCTATATTGTTTCCCCCACTAGAGGTGTGGGTTAGCAGAGCCCGCTCTCCAGTTGGGGAAAGCAATAGTTTTTTTAGGAGGAGAGGTGAATGTAAATCACCCTCCTACTACACACACATGCACATAATAAGCGAGTTGCTGCAATTTTCATACCTGACATGAATCCTTGCCGCCTTCCAAGAAGCCGGCGCAGAACATATTCTCAGTAAACAGTCCGCGACATGAAGCTTTACAGCTGGAGTCAGACAGGACTGGCACATCCACACATTGCAGTCTGTCAGGGAATTCTCCTGTAAGAAACAATACACAAATAGTAAATATCCAAATCAGATCAACGAAACCAATTTAAATATGTCGGCTGTTATGTAACAATGGGCACAAATCTAATAAGCGCTTATAATGTTATTCTACATATACTGCACTCTGCTGCATGTGTTAAAATATCTTTATTTCCATTGGTTAAAGAAAACTTTACACTACCTAGTGCCTATATGTAGCACTGTATTATTAAGGTTGCATGAAGATGTGTAACTACAGTGATCATCTTCTAGCTACTACTATAGGTATATTTTCTCTTAATAAGAACCTAATCCCTTAATTACCTTATCTGGTATGGGACCTGTTATCCAGAATGCTTGGGACCAGGGGTTTTCTGGATAAGAGGTCTTTCTGTAATTTAAACCCCCATACCTTAAGTCTACTTAAAAATCATTCAACCAATAGAATTGTGTTGCTTCCTAGAAGGATTCATTATATCTTAGCTGGGATTAAATACAATGTACTGTTTTATTATTTCAGTGAAAAAAGAAATTATTTTTAAAAATTTGAATTATTTACTTATAATGGAGTCTATGGGAGATGGCCTTTATGTAATTCGGAACTTTCTGGGTAATGGATCTCCTGATACTGGATCCCATACCTATATGATCTGAACGCAGATTCCCATAGCCAGACACAAGGCACTCAGTCCCTTCTCTTGGGCAGCTTCTTGCCACTGGGATGGGCTGAACATACTGATTATACTGAGCAGGTTTCGCTAGTTTAACCAACATGATATCATGGTCATAAGCTTCATCTTTGTAGCTGGAGTGCTTATAGGCGGCCTCCACTTGGATGTGCTGCTCGGTTCCTTCCTCCTTTGTAAGATCATGGTCTCCAAGGTGAGCAACCAAGGTCTTGGGTCTGGATGAAAGTCAGAAACAGTCAGTGCAGAATATAGGATCCGTAGAGAGGGTTTAAGAAAATGAAAGATTTGATGATCCCTAATAAGATTGGAAACTTGTGCCCTATGAGCTTTCATTGCCTGATGATTAATAAGATTCATGGCCATGCTGTTCAAGAACTGGAATTAAGGTCCATTAAGGCAATCCTGCATTCTGGGATTATATACCCAGTTCATAATTGAGGCCCTATGTAAATGATTAAACCATCTTTTTTTTTCTTATTTATTCCCATCTATTGCTAATGTGGTCTGGTCTCTTCTATTCCTCGACCCTTGCTTTCTGCTCACAGTTTGATTACAAGGGGTGGGATTAGTATGTAATGGGCTAAGGGAATAATAGTAATACAAAAAGAAACATGAATGTAGAGGACAGAAATAAGTGATTCGTTGGCTTAAAGAATTTTCACTATTCTTACAGTTGACAGTCTTTGGGCACATACAGAGATCTTTGTGATATACTTACGGCCGGTAGCAATGAGCAGCAGAAATAATCCACCTTGGTGTGACTAGGGATCCGCCGCAAAAGACTTGGCTATTCTGTGTGAAATAAACTTGCCAGGGCTGGGAGTGAGGGGTGCACTC
This sequence comes from Xenopus tropicalis, assembly GCF_000004195.4. Classification (NCBI taxonomy): domain Eukaryota; kingdom Metazoa; phylum Chordata; class Amphibia; order Anura; family Pipidae; genus Xenopus; species Xenopus tropicalis. The sequence continues at coordinate 109,362,711 of NC_030683.2, read as the reverse complement.
GTATCCCCCAACAATCTTATCATCATCCAGAGGAGCAGCAGCTGCAAATAAGAGTAATAATAACAGCGTTGTTGGACTGTATTAGCAGGCCTGAACTGAGAATCTGAGGGTAGTTGTCAATTTCAGTGGCAGATTTATGTACAAAATAATACGTCATTCTGTAGAAACATGAGTAGAAAGGATTTTTCACTGACAGTTCCACCCTTAGGGGCACATTTACTAATCCCCGATTCCGAATCCCGAATGGGAAAAAAAACGGATTGGAAACGAAAATTGTGCAATTTTTTTCGTCGCCGTTGCAATTGTTTCGTATTTTGCGCAACTTTTTAGTTGCCGTTGCAACTTTATCGTATGTTGCGTGATTATTTTGTCGCCGTCGTGATTTTTTCGTATTGCGATATAGTAAACGGCGGAAAACCCAATCCGAATGTTTTGCGACAGCGATGAAAAAGTCGCGAAAAATATACGATAAAGTCGCACCGGCGACGAAAAAGTCGTGCAAAATAAGAAACAATCGCGACGGCGACGGAAAAAATTGCAAAAATACAGATCATTACGAAAAAAACATTCGGACGCTTTCAGACGTTTGTGGATTAGTAAATATGCCCCTTAGTGTTGATGAATTACTACTACAAGCCCTGCAGGCCAACCTGGTCCAGAGCCTAGTGTCAATATTACTCAAGCTATACAAGTACTGTTCATGTATTGATACTGTAATAGACCCTAGGTGTCCATGACTCTAACACACAAGTTGCAAGTGCCCCGCAAAGTCACATATGTGTTTATGTTCATTAGGGATACACTGAATCCAGGATTCGGTTCGGGATTTGGCCAAGATTCTGCCTTTTTCGGCAGGAATATACTAATTAGCATTCAGATTTGGTTCGGTATTCGGCTGAATCCTTTACATGAGAGTTCAGGGGTTCAGCAAAATCCAAAAAAGTGAATTTGGTGCATCCCTAATCTGTATTGTCATCAAATTGTAATCAATCCCACACCTTGTGTCTCAACCCTTTCTCCTTGTAGATTGTAAGCTCTTTTGGGCAGGGCCCTCTTCACCTCTTGTATCGGTTATTGATTGCTTTATATGTTACTCTGTATGTCCAATGTATGAAACCCACTTATTGTACAGCGCTGCGGAATATGTTGGCGCTTTATAAATAAATGTTAATAATAATAATAACCCAAATGTTATTCTCATCATTGTTTAGATATATGCTAGTTATTATTAAAAGATGGCCACCCATATTTTCTGCTGTGGATACCTCCAAATGAGCCTGTTTGTATATTGAAAACCTCTGCACGGGTAGCAGGGGCCCACCGGGACTCAAGGGCCCTCACTCAACTCAAAATCACAAAAATACTGTTTAATTTCTGGTTTTTGACATTGTGTTCCAGAAGACCCATACTAACTGTGTCCCCCGCCTCTAAATCTTCTAAAGACTACCGCACTGCATTACTAATATAGGCATAAAATAGACTTTATTAAATACAGTATATATCAGATAAACATATACATATATAACCTATAAAATGAGAAAAGGGATACAGAATAGTGCTATAGTAGACCTCACATGATTTCAGCATGTTTTCTTTTTCATGGATAGACCAATGATACTCTGATACTACTAATTATAATGTCATCACAATGATGTTAAAAACATAGGAAAATATCAATGTCTAACTGACCTTCAAGCTGGTGTGTTAAGAAAGTCAAACTTACAATACTATGAGCCCTCTTGCCTCTGTTCCAAGCCCCCCCAGGAAAGCTTTCCCCTCCAGTTTGGATGTCCCATCCATGCATGGATTTCTACATATTCTTACCAGCAACTGCCAGGAACAGTAGTATCCAGAGAGGCATCATGGTGAGTTTTCTATGGTTGTCAGTCTGTAGCTGGACTGAATCGAAGGGACAGTTGTCCAGAGAAGGGAACTCCTTTATAAGTTGGTTATCATTAAATAAAGAGCAGATTTAGTTCTTCTCATGGACCTTCTCCAGACACCTGTGAGTTCTCAGGTCATGAACGTGGGTCTAATTAGTCACAGTAGGTGAGTGTTTTTTTCCAGCCAACATATCAATACTATTTGTGCCACTAGTTCCTTTAATAGCTAATACCATTAAGCCAATAACAAGGGTAACAAAAGTCAGATATAGTGATGAGCAAATCTGTCCCATTTCAGTTTGCCAAAACTGCTGAAAAACCTTTAAAACTGCTGAAAAATTCCCAAAATGCGGCTACTGAATGACTTTTTTGATTTGCCAAGGTTACAACTTTTTATGACGCAACCGCATCAGTGAAGTTTTGTTATGCCAAATTTTTTGCAAGCGTTTTGAAAATGCGGAATTTCTCAAGCAATCCTTGCCGGGCAAAAAATTTCACTTATCACTCGTCAGATGGGGAGCTGCACTTGGGGAACTTATTCTAATGGCATACAGGGGCCCATTTACTAAGGTTTTTTGAGAAAAGTTAGAAAAGATTTGTTTCTTTTTTTCGAAATTTATGTACGTGTTTTTGGCAGTATACGATTGTTGTGTTTTTTTCTCTAAAAATTCATATAATGAACAAACAAATGCATTTTTTTAACTGTAATATTGGTGTGTAGGCGCCATCTCAGTGCATTGTGCGTTAGTCTGAGCTTTCAGAAGGAGCCAGCGCTACACATTAGAACTGCTTTCAGCTAACCTATTGTTTCTCCTACTCCCATGTAACTGAGTCCCAAGCCGGACTTGGATTTCTTACTATTGAGTGCTATTCTGATACCTACTGGGAGCTGCTATCTTGCTCCCTTCCCATTGTTCTGCTGATTGGCTGCTGGGAGGGGGGGATATCACTCCAACTTGCAGCTCAGCAGTAAAGTTATCAAAGCACAGGTCACCCTGGGAAATGAAGAATATGGCTAGCCCCATGTGAAATTTCAAAATTAAATATAAAAAAAATCTGTTTGTGCTTCTAAAAAATAGATTAAAATGCAGGATTCTGCTGGAGAAGCTCTATTAATTTATGTGTTTGGGGAAAAAAATGTTTTTCCATGACAGTATTCTTTTGACTTGTTGGATGGAGATGCAGGAACAAAACACACCATCCAACTGTTGATATCAGATTTTGTAGAATCCTACAAGATCTTGTGCTGTTGCATGACAAGATCAGATAAAATATGACCCACAAAATCAGATCAAGTTTAGCCATGGAGTTTAACCCTAAGACCAAGTGTATTTCTTTCTCTCGGTTGTCCTCTATCATCCTCTACATCACAGTATCTACTAGACCAGTGCATTCCAACTTATTACATGTATTGAGTCAATTATTTCTCATACAATATGTTCAATGGCCAGATTAAATGTCTTAAAGTAAAGTTTATGGAGCCTTTGAACCGACTGAAGGCCATAAAAGTCCTTTGGAGGCCCACATACCGCTCACAGGCCTCCAGTTGAACAGCCCTGTACTAGACTGTTTTAAAAAGTTAATATACTGGATTGATAGTTTCCTCCCTATTATTTTCCACTGGACATGGGCGCGTCACAAATAGGCATGGGTGACAAAAAAAGCAGGCAACAAAAAAGTCGCGCGACAAAGACGTTTCACGGATTTTTGCCCAGTTCGCGAATTTTCTGGTAGTTTCACAAATTTTATGGCGAAACAGGACAGATTTGCTCACAACTACTCTTCATAAATAAGGCCCTACTTATCTGTCAGTCTCTCTATTTGTCTCTCCCTCTTTCTTTCTCTCTCTCTCTATATATATATATGACAGCGACAAGAGGTCCTCTGCACTTATTATCAACATATATAGGACATTAAATAAGTGGTTCAACTTTAAATTAACTTTTAGTACGTTATAGAATGCCCTATTCCTAGCAACTTTGCAATTGGTCTTTATTGTTTATTTGTTATAGTTTTTAAATGGGGGTCACTATTGCTCTGTGATCCTACAATTCTATTATTATTACTTTATATGACTTATCTTTCTACTTAGTCCCCCTCCTATTCCTATTCCAGTCTCCCATTCAACCAACTGCCCGGTTGCTATGGTAAAGAAGACCATAGCAACAAGATACCTGCTAAATTTCCAAACAGCAGAGCTACTGAACAAAAAGCTAAATAACTGAAAAAGCACAAAAAATGAAAACCAATTGCAAATTGTCTGAACATTTCTTAGTGCACAGAAAGTCTTAATGCCCTATATATATATATATATATATATATATATATATATATATATATTGATAATGGGTGAGTGCAGAGGAACTCTTGTTGCTGTCTATATGTATTTTGTGGTCACAACCTCATTTCTCCCGCCCCCCCCTCGCCTAATGGTTTAGAAATTTAGTGGTGAGCACAACTTCCCCTTTGTTTGCTATCTATTTACCCTCTATCATTTAGGTTTTAATAAAGAAAAATAAAAAAATTAAAAAAAACAAGCAAAATACATTTCTATTGATATATACCTTTACTTTTACATTGTAAAGCTTTGTGAAACAATATATCATTATTATATACAAGCATGAACAGGTGCACTGACATTATTCTATATGGCAGAGCTCACAAAGAAAGTCTAAAACAGTGTTTCAAGAGAATAACCAACATATTGGGAGGTTTTTGTAATTCAGGCTTACTTTCTCCTTTCTGAAATTAGCCCCCTTTGCCCATCGATGAGTGGATCCATTTGATGCCAATGTTTACTAGTGGAAAAAACACTACATGGAAGAGTAGCTTTGGCCCAACTTAGCCTACATATATTCACAGCACTAATGCATTGTTACTGCTGCCCAACTCTCTCCTAATCATCTCTTTCTGAATCTTTTAAATCCATGGCTGAATGTCCCCATACACGGTCCGATTATAGCTGCCGATATCAGTCCCTTAGATCGATTTGACAGCTTATCGACCCGTATATGGGAACTAACTAGTGATGGGCGAAATGTTTCACCAGGCATGGATTCGCTGCAAATTTCCGCATTTCGCCATTGACGGATTGTTTCGCGAAATGGATGAAAAAACTTGCGCGGAAAAATTCGCCGCACGTCCAAAAATTGCCGTTTCGCGGAACTTTTGAAAGATTCACAAATTTTTCGCCGAAGCAAAATCACTAGAACTAACGACAGGCCTGCCTGACCGACATCTGGCTTGAAATCAGCCAGATCTCAATCGGCAGGTTTAGTCGGATCAGGGACCACATCCACTTGTTAATGTGGTCCCCGAACTGATGGACGTTTATACCCGTCATTCTAATTCAACCGAATTAGCCCGATATCGCCCACCCGTAGTTGGGGATATCGGGAGAAGATCTGCGGCGACCTTGGATCTTAGCGTGTATGGCCACGTTGAGTTTCATTTGTCACTCTTGTTTTTGGATGATACCACAACATCAGCTACTGTATGTGGGACCACAGCATTCCAGCACTCCTGTATGGGAAAGGTAAACGCAAATTGCCATCTACTCCTGTCAGTCTGCACAACCGGTGACAGGAGGAGTCAGAGTGGGGGATTAACAAGTTCCTTTTTCTGGAAATATTTGTAAACCCTGCCACCTTGTCATTTAAAAAAAAAAACTATGACATGAGGAAATGGTATATGGAGAAGCTAAAATCATACTTGAAAGTGTGTGAAATATGCTTTCCTGGTAGTGTTTGAACAGAATACATACTGGGGCTAAAGTATATAACAAATGTAGGCAATAACAGGGTTCAGATGATACACGCTGCATATATATGAAAAGGCTTAAACATGCAAACATACAGTCAGAAACAATCATTTGTCTTTACACAGGGATTGGCTTGCAGGCCAAAGGGTAACACTGATATTCTTACAGATGACTTAAATTGCAGTGGAAATGTTTAAATAGTTGAGTAATTAAAACATGCTGGACAGAGCATTGTGAGTGTATAAATTGCAGCCCTTCAGTAGGTCCAATCACCACAGTAGACAGGCTTCTTTATTTCCATAACTAAATAATAAAACCCAGCAACTGACACAGAGAGACCCTTTTTCCATTGTTGACTTCACATCGGCCAGTGGTCACTGTGCGTCCCACCAGTGGTACAGCTTATCAGAAAAGATGTTGTAATATGGTTTCACGGCATTAGTTCCTTTCTCATAAATGTATTATAGCCCTGCAAGGGAAAAAGCCCTTCTTCTTCTTTAAAGAGAGCCCTGTCATTTGTATGTAATATCTGCAGTCTTAACTCCATTTGCTCTGAGCCATGCTAAAGAGTTCAGGGATTCAAACTCACTCAAGTGGGGCCACCTGGTGGTAAGTTTCATTAGCACTGACCTGCGCTCAGTAGCAGCAATAGCAGGGACACTGCAATAACTTGTGATGCCTTCATGGCGACCTAGATCTTCTGGAGCTACAAAACAGAAAGTGGCATGAACTGGAGATGTAAGCCATGTATATATATATATATCCCAAACAACTGGAATTTCTTAAATGGTCCAGAGCAGCACTAATTATTTACAATGTTCTGTCCTCAAAACGTGTTACCCTGAGGTAGTGTGTAGCTCGACATACAGTACAGCTAAACCTTCCCAATAAAGAGACCAAGGGTGAAATCTGTTGAACTTAACTGGGTGATTGTGGGAAATGAGAGGTGAAACTGTAATGCAAATGAAATAAAACACAATGAGTATATGGCAGATATACTAACACAGAAAACAGCTGCAACATAAACACATCAACATACCTCCCAACTGTCCCGCTTTCCGCGGGACAGTCCCCGTTTTTAAAGCGCATCCCGCTGTCCCGGATAGTTCAATGAATGTCCCGCGGGACATTCTTTGAACTATCAAGCACAGCGGGATGCGCTGGCTATAGCCGCACGCTCCGGCTTCTTCTACTGCTCTCTTAATTGATTTCCCACTATGTTCACCGGGGAATGACCAACGGAATTTAAAATGCTGCCACTTTGCTAATCACTTTACCATCTTCTAATATCAAATCCAAAGCCTTTGTGTCAGCCAAGCCTTTCCTTACTGGCATGGACCACCAGAATGTGGGTTTGCCCACATGGTTTAGATACATCCTGTTATTCGAGGCCTCTCTTACCAAGCCAGTGCAGACCTGCTCTCAAGTTGCAGAGCAGCATAAGAAGGCTGAGCATCTGGGTGTGGGAGAGTGGGAGCGGCAGCGATAGCACATTTTGCGTCTGATCCTGCCATTTCATCTATATAAAAGGAGTATTTTTGGGGGGGAAAGGGGCGTGGTAATTAGGGTGTGGCCACAAAAGTGGGCGTGGCCAAAAATTTTGCTCCCTCTTTTCATTTTTCAAATGTTGGGAGGTTTGCATCAATGCTGTATCAAATTATATGCCACAGTGTCTCTGAGGTGCTGGCAGCTTAATGGTGGCTCAGTGCAGGTTTATGTCCATGATGCTTACCAGCGATGCTACCATGGGGGAGAAGATGGATGTTGTGTGCTTCTCCCACAGCATGGGCTACAAAATGGAGTCTGGACTCCCACAATGCACTGTATTACGGGGGCACATGCTAGGAGTATGGTGGTTCTAAAGCAGTGATCCCCAACCAGTGGCTCGGGGGCAACATGTTGCCCCCCAACCCCTTGGATGTTGCTCTCAGTGCTTCCAAACCAGGTAGTTATTTTTGAATTCCTGACTTGGGGGCAAGTTTTGGTTGAATAAAAACAAGATTTCCTACCAAATAAAGCCCCCTGTAAGCTGATAGTGTGCATAGAGGCCCCTAATAGCCAATCACAGCCTTTATTTGGCACCTCCATGAACTTTTTACATTTGACTGTGGCACACTAGTAAGAAAGGTTGGGGACTCCTGTTCTAAAGGGTGGGAGGCTCCACAGAAAATGAATACCTGCATTTACAGCAAACAGCCAGCAGAGGGAGGTCACTGCTAATGAGCAACAATAAAGGACAAACGATGGACGCTATGCTGGAGACATGACAACAAAGTAAATCAAATAATGCCGACAGGGAAAAATACATATTCACCCATAGGCCTTTGTGAAGGGAGTTTACAACAAATGCTATTTCTGTCCCACTATTTCCTGCTAAGGATCCTAAAGCATACCTCCCAACATTTGAAAATTAGAAAGAGGGACAAAAACAGTGGGCGTGATCACATCCACATACCTCTTTACATAAACACACCCTTTTTCATGGTTGGTTGCTACTGTCCTGAATACATTTTTCCCAGATGAATGGTCTTTTATCCTAAAACAATCTAATATGAAGGATCAAATGCTGGAAAATCTCCCTGTGTCTGCCATTAAGCAAAAAGGTACCTGATCTAGCCAGTGGGAGTGCAGGTATCCAGTTTTTTTAAAACATCAGGTTTAGGGGATCCTTGTGCTGCCTGTGTAATTTTAAACTGCAGATTCTTCCCTCCACTGTCTGCATCACAGACAAGGAGGGATTACAGCTACACAGATCTGTACTTTAGTAATGCAGACAGTGCTTTGGAAGGCTAAACACGGGTGGGCAATGCTCAAGGCCTTACTACAGGGATCCCCAACCTGGGGAGTTGCGGAGAATAGATGTTATAACTCACTGACAGGAGGCTGATTCACTGATCTGATTCTGATCTTTTCTCTCTGTCCCTTCCCAGCCCCCTGCTCCCTCACCGATCATTCCCAGCACCAGGGCAACAGGGCGCAACAACCCCCCCCCGCACCCGTGAGTGCGCATACGCTCCTTTAAACTCCCATACGGAGCAGTGGGGAGAGGTCCCGACTGCTCCGTATGGGAGCCAAATTTAAAAATTTTCTTGTGCCGCCCTAGGCCCGGGCCTTTGTGGCCTCTCCACAAATCCGGCCCTGCCCAGCACCCCCTGCTCCCTCACCGATTGTTCCCAGCACCCCCTGCTCCCTCACCGATCATTCCCAGCCCCTCTGCTCCCTCTTTTGTCACCATGTAATTTGTTTGTTATGCTCCATAGACAACTCACCTTTAGAGTTTTTCTTGTGCATTTATAATTATTTAAATTTTATATAGCAATCTAACCAAAGAATAATCCACACTGAGAGTTGCAGTTCCACAAAAGCCCTTGAGATCTGCCTCTCTGTTGGGCTTCAGGTACCCCAGTAATATGTCTTATTTTAACATCTCCTTGCTGTACACCTCAGCTGCTTCATTTTGGGAGGACAAACTTGCTATTAGGAATACATTACATTTTCTGCCCATCACTTAGTTGCCCTTCAACTTTGTCCCAGCATCCCCTGACAGCCAGGCTAAGGCAAGTATTCAGTAAACCTCTGGCAGTAGTTAGGAGCGACTTTACCCGTTTCACTAAAAAATTATTAAAACTGCGCTTTTTTGACACACATGATTATTTTGACGCAATAACATTTTTTTTTTACGCGATCGTGGCTTTTTTGTCATGGTCACAACTTTTTTTTTCTCATTCGCCAAAATATTTGTTGCAGAAAATTTTGTTTTTTTTGTTTCGAAAAAAATCTATGTCTGGTGAAAAAATTTGCTCATTACTATCTGCCAGTCATAATTAGGATGATTATTTTCTTACTTTTAACAATTACAAACTTAGATGATTTTCAAAAATGCCATAATACTGCTAACAATAGCAAAGCTTTGCAGTATGGCAGTTTGGAGTAGAAAGACATAAGGGCTGATTCACTAAAGTGCGTTAATTTTTATCACACGCTTTTTTGAAATTTTTAAAATTAAAGCGCGATTCACTACAGTATTACCGCGTGCGTTGTCGCACATCGCATGCGTTAATTTGCGCGCAAACACATGCGTTAATTCGCGCGCCGAAATAACACTAACGCATGATTCACAAACACTTGGATGCGCTAAATATCGCATTAGTCAATGCGAAAATTAACACCTACTTGGGCCAGGCGGTAATTATAGAAAAGTAATGAGCTTTTGGCAACACAATATGGACTTTGCAGTGGTATTTATTCAAGTCTGTGTTGGCCCTAGAGTGATGCAGCTGCCAGTTTGCAGGGAAATGGGCATTTTCAGTACAGTGAATTTCAGCAAGTATTGGCATGTATGGCTAATATGGCGTGCGTTTATTTGCACGACTATTTATATGAGGCTACTATTTATATACTACTATTTATATGCGGCTACTGTTTAACGCACATTTTAACGCACTTTAGTGAATTGGCCCTACAGTTACCCAATATATGGTTTTTTGGGGGATGAACATGTTGGAAGGGGATGCACAGAAAGAAATGAAAGTTTTTGTCCTGGAAAACACCAGGGAAAACAGGCTGTCCTATTCAAAACTAGGAGGGGGGCAAATTACAGGGCACCCACTTATGAATTGGCACAAGACCCCTGCACTAATATTATACAATGTGACCAGGATACCGGGTTGTGCTGTTGGCAGGGTGCCTTCCAGCCTTTCCATGGGAACCCTAGTCTGCTGGGCGCTACACTAATTGGGCATTTTTCTCTATGCTTGTGAGAACATAAAAAGGGCAAAGGCATCACGCCCAATTTCTGTATCAATTGCCTAGTAACTCAGAGAACTAGCGATGATGAGCGAATCTGTCCCGTTACGCTGAAAAATTAGCGAAACTTTGAAAACCAAGAAAAATTCACGAAACATGGTAAATGATGTAAAAAACTAAAATTGTTGCTTGCATCAAAAAAATTGTCACACAAAAAAAAATACTTTTTTTTTGACGTGCGTCATTATTTTTGTAGTGCTGCAAATTTTTCCACAGTGAATTTTTGCACCCGTTTCATGAAACAATGGCAAAATGCAGAAATTCACCATAAATCCATGTCTGGTGAAACATTTTGCTTATCATTAAAGAGAACCTATAAAAGCAGTTGTACTTCAAATGTAACCAAAACAAATGTAATGAGCAAGGCCGCCTTTATTACTAGTTTGGCATGTAACATGTATATAACTTTCTACTGCACACTGATGTGGAATACATTATTATATTATAAAAACCTGCAATAATAATAATAATGTCAGTATTCCCTGTACAAAACAAGATCCATGCAAATCATTGGGACATTGTAAACCAGAGAGTGGGTTCATAATAAAAACCCAGCCATTATCACATTGTCCTATTTGAAATCAACAGCTAAACTGTGGCAGTTCTTATAAATGTTTTTTTAATCAGCAGCAGATCTGCTAACCCCCATCCCCCCCCTTAGCTTGGCCATGTGATGCTGCTGTGATGTCACAATGCGCAGAGTCAAAGTATCCAAACAGCAGCCCAGATTGGCTCATTCTTTCTTAGGAGACTGAGGTGAGTGGTACTGATAAGCAAATCTGTCCCATTTTGCTTTGGGGAAAAATACCCTAAACTGCAGAAAAATCCGCAAATGGCGAAAGCATTTAAGTCAATAGATGACAAATTTTATGTGTGACAAATGTTATGCAGACGACATTTTTTACACTCAACTTTTTTTTTTTACTTACTCCAAACACATTAAAGTCAACGGGCATTTTTGTCTTGGCAAGCATATTTGTCTTGGCAAATTTTTGCCACAGTTTAGTGAAAAAAATTGCCAACGGTGAAATGTGGACTTTCGCTACAAATCCTTGCCTGGTGAAAAAATTCACCACTCATCACTAAAGTACTAAATATTCACTAAATAAGCAAAAATAATCATTTTAATACTGGTACTGCGTGGGTTTAGCAACTGCTACTGCTGTTGTGAATATGATAGGATATATAGAATTGCATTAAATGTCATTTTAAAGGGGGAGGGTGTATTTGGCTCTGCATACAATAACTGTGACATTCCCTATATGCTGGAGTATGGGATCCTATTTGAAATCAACAGCTAAACTGTGGCAGTTTTTATAAATGTTTTTTAATCAGCAGCAGATCTGCTACCCCCCATCCCCCCCCTTAGCTTGGCCATGTGATGCTGCTGTGATGTCACAATGCTCAGAGTCAAAGTATCCAAACAGCAGCCCAGATTGGCTCATTCTTTCTTAGGAGACTGAGGTGAGTGGTAGTGATAAGCAAATCTGTCCCATTTTGCTTTGGGGAAAACCCCCCTAAACTGCAGAAAAATCCGCAAATGGCGAAAGCATTTAAGTCAATAGATGACAAATTTTATGTGTGACAAATGTTATGCAGACGACATTTTTTACACTCAACTTTTTTTACTTACTCCAAACACATTAAAGTCAACGGGCATTTTTGTCTTGGCAAATTTTTGCCACAGTTTAGTGAAAGAATTTGCCAACATTGCAATGTTTCAACATGCTTAGTGAAAAAATTCACTCCTCACTAAATCAGTAAATATTCACTAAATTAGCAAAAATAATCATTTTAATACAGGTACTGCGTGGGTTTAGCAACTGCTACTGCTGTTGTGAATATGATAGGATATATAGAATTGCATTAAATGTGATTTTAAAGGGGGAGGGTGTATTTGGCTCTGCATACAATAATTGTGACATTCCCTATATGCTGGAGTATGGGATCACTTATCTGCAAACCCATTAGCCAAAAATACTGTATCCCATAGAGTAGTGATCCCCAACTACTGGCTCGTGAGCAACATGTTGCTCCCCAACCCCTTGGATGTTGCTCTCAGTGTCCCCAAACCAGGGAGTTATTTTTGAATTTCTGACTTGGGGCAAGTTTTGGTTGAATAAAAACAAGATTTATTAGCAAATAAAGCCCCCTGTAAGCTGATAGTGTGCATAGAGACTCCCTAATAGCCAATGGCCTTAGCCTGGCCATGTGATGCTGCTGTGATGTCACAATGCGTAGAGTCAAATTATCCAAACAGCAGCCCAGATTGGCTCATTCTTTCTTAGGAGACTGAGGTGAGTGGTAGTGATAAGCAAATCTGTCCCATTTTGCTTTGGGGAAAAATACCCTTAACTGCAGAAAAATCCGCAAATGGTGAAAGCATTTAAGTCAATAGATGACAAATTTTATTTGTGACAAATGTTATGCAGACGACATTTTTTACACTCAACTTTTTTTTTTTACTTACTCCAAACACATTAAAGTCAACGGGCATTTTTGTCTTGGCAAATTTTTGCCACAGTTTAGTGAAAAAAATTGCCAACGGTGAAATGTGGACTTTCGCTACAAATCCTTGCCTGGTGAAAAAATTCACCACTCATCACTAAAGCACTAAATATTCACTAAATTAGCAAAAATAATCATTTTAATACTGGTACTGCGTGGGTTTAGCAACTGCTACTGCTGTTGTGAATATGATAGGATATATAGAATTGCATTAAATGTGATTTTAAAGGGGGAGGGTGTATTTGGCTCTGCATACAATAATTGTGACATTCCCTATATGCTGGAGTATGGGATCACTTATCTGCAAACCCATTATCCAAAAATACTGTATCCCATATAAAAAAACAGTACTTTGTACTCCAACCGTGTATGTATTTGGGTTAAGTCTAAAGCAACTGGACTTGCAGACTAATCTTGAGAACATTTCACCTCTCATCCTAATAGCTTCTTTAGTTCAGATTTTTTCAAAAGTCATAGCAGTTGGTTGTACTTGTCACCTTTGTGTGTGTGTTTGGGGCTTTGCCATTGATACTGTTATGGGTACTACGAGAACCTTGCATGGTTGAATGTAAAAAAAAGTATTTTATGGTTTGTCAACATGCTCACATTAACCCACCCTAACGCTAGCTTATCCTTATTATTAGGATTACTAAAGTGATGGGTTTTTTTTGTCCCCATAGAAAGAATTCAGCGTTTCAGAATGTGGCGGTATATCTGTAACTATTTTCCTTGCTTCGGCGGGGTAAGGACTCCATTATTTTACTGTAAAATCACCCACTTCATTTAGTGAATAGCTTCCCAATGATGATCTCTAAATATCGGTCTTAGGAAAGCTGGCATTCCCACTGTATATGATAGTGAATATGATGTGATATATTGTTAGGGGCTCAGATTGTGTCTGGATATATCTGTATATTATCCTACAAAACATAGGGATTTCACTGATTACAAAATCTTCCACTACTGAGTTGCATATTGAGATTTCAGATAAGCCCCAAAAATCACAGCCGACTTCAGATTTTTATGGGCTAATTGCCAAGGAGTCAACTAAATCAAAATTGTAGAATATTTACCCATCGAAATCTGAATGTAAATGTCATCCTGCTTGCATTGCTATATACTACAGTATAACAGCATCTCCACTGCAAATAGTTGCGGTACGGAAGTCAGGGGAGAATGCATCAGCTGCATAGGGCAATATGGCAGTGTTTAACTTTTACAATTTAAACTGATATTGGTATCTATATATTTAGGTGTTTTCTCATAACTGATTTTGATTTATATCATTGAACAATTTGCCTATTTGCCCATTTCTTTTTTTGATAAAACCTTTTTTATCTCTTTTCACTAGAAACTACCAGATGAACCTACACAAGAAATTATCAAGGTAAGCAGAGAAGAACTGGGCAAGATAGATTCCATTTCCTTAGCATTTATATTATTAAAACCATGTTATTTACACATCAAAAGATTTCTATACAGGTTCATTAAATAGAAAACTTAAGGAACCCTCCACTAATTACTTGCATATTTACATTTCTGATAAGTCCTGTCCTACTTAGGGGCAAATGTATTACATTTTTCTACAATTTGAGAAACTGAAACAGAAAATTTAAATGAAAATACAGGTATAGGATCCATTATCCAGAATGCTTGGGACCAAGGGTATTCCGGATAAGGGGTCTTTCCCTAATTTGGATCTCCATACCTTAAGTCTACTAAAAATCAATAAAACATTAAATAAACCCAATAGGGCTGTTTTGCACCCAATAAGGGGTAATTATATCTTAGTTGGGATCAATAATAAGGTACTGTTTTATTATTATAAAGAAAAAGGAAATCCGTTTTAAAATTCTGAATTATTTGATTAAAATGGAGTCTATGGGAGATGGGCTTTCTGTAATTCGGAGCTTTCTGGATAACGAGTTTCCAGATAAGGGATCCCATACCTGTATTTGTAAACTAAAACCTAGCAAGCTTTTATAGAAGTCAATGGGAAAACAGTCAGTTTTTTACAGACTTATTGTACATTAATGGACAAGATGGTTTTCATAGCGATGATGTTTTTTTCCCTTGACTTAATGCTAGTGAGGAGCGAATCTGTCCCGTTTCGATTTGGCATAAAATTTGCGAAACGACAAGAAAATTCGCGAAACGGGGGAAAATCCACAAAACACATTTGTCACGCGTTTTTTTTTGTCGCCCACGCCCATTTGACGCAACCGCACACAATTTTTATGCAATCGCGTCCAATTTGACACGACTGCAACTTTTTTTGATGCGCGGCAAATTATTCCGCGCGGATTTTCGCGGACGTTTCGCAAAACAATTTGGCAATGCCAAAATGAGGAAAGTTGTTGCGAATCCATGCCTGGCGAAAAAAATGAGCTCATCACTACTTAATGCAATTGAGTTTTTCTGATCTCAGTTTTTGCATAAACATGCTAGGGATTTAGATTTTTTTCCAAGAAAAATGATCCTTGTCCTCAAAGATGAATACACTGGCATCCCCAAGTTTAAATTTGGCTAAAAACAACCTGAACATTGACTAAATCTCCAATCAGCACTAACAGTTAAGGGCAATGTATTAGTTGCTAAGCGCAATATGGCACCACAATTTCTTCTACATGGAAACAATTATTCAGAGAAGACAAAACGGACTAAGTCCTTATATACAATGGTGAAATGAAAATTAAACTCCAGATATTTTGTATAAATTCTGATTTTCTTATTTTTAAAATGACAGTGCTGTCTATAGATATATTTAGAGGCAAGTTTGATTTATATGATTGAATGAATTTCAATTTGTTTATTTCCTCATTTCTTTTTCTAATAAAACTTTTGTTTCTCCCTTTGCTAGAAACAACCAGATGAACAAACTGAAACAGTTATTGTGGTAAACACTGTTTTCTTTTTTGTTTGAAAAAATAAAAGTTTATATTGATCCAAACCAAGAAAACAGCCCAAATCAAATGTTATCCTCGCTACATTATTCAGTATAGGGGCAGTTAGTCGATGATGATCGGCTGTGGCAGTCGATAGAATGCATTAGTTGCAGAGGGCAATATGGCACCAAAGCAAAGAAATATTTAGAGAAGACATTCAGTATGGTTAAATGAAAATTAAACTAAAAACCAAATATTTGCTATACATTCTGATTCTGTTATTTTACAAATTAAAGTTCTATAAAGGTATTGAGACAAGATTGATTTATGTTATTAAATGAATTCCAGTTTGTCTATTTGCTCATTTCTTTTTATAATAAAACTTCTGTTTCTCCCTTTGCTAGAATCAACCAGTTTCAACAACTGATGAAATTATTGTGGTAAGCAGAGAAGTACTGGTAACCTACTGTGTAAAAACACACATTTTCTCTTTATACAATTCAAACCCTGTTATTTATTCTTCATAGCTACTGATGTAGTAAAACATAGATCCAATTCATATTGATATTTATGATACTCAATATCATATTAACTGCTTATTTAAAATCATTTTCTTTGTTGATCATTATATCTCCTTTCCTCTCCTGGCTCTAGCTAATCCCCTCTCCTTTGCATTAATAGAATAAATCTCTATACTGACCGTGCATTTATTTATACACATTAATTATATCTACTCCAAAACTATACATTTACTGATCTATAGAGATAACTTGTCTTGTATTAATGTTGTTGGATAATAGGCCTTTAATTCTATAAAATAACCCCACCTTTTTATCTTAACCAGGCTCAACTAGAGAAGACCACAGATAAAATCTGCCTGGTAAGGAGAAGAGGAGTTGGTATAATTCACTGTTAATAGGCCAAGGGACATTGTTCCTGATCATTATTACGCTCATTAGCATAGTTTCTTTCTTCTTAAGCAATGGCACGAGGGGTTGTTAAGGTGGCCATACATGGAAAGGTTTAAGCTGAAGATTCTAGTCCTTTAGACAGATTCGGCAGCTTATCAGCCCATGTATGTGGCCACCCAATGGGCCTCCCCAATGTATATCTGGCCGAAAATCCGCCAGGTGTCGATCTGGGAGGTTTGATATTCCCCAACTGCAGTCATGCAGTTGAAAACGATAATTCAATTGTTTTATTTTATCATGTTCACTGCTGGGTTGATCTTCTAAAATAATATTTTCTCTTCACCAGGAAACCATCGCAGTGTGCGAGGAACCTCCCCAAGAGATCGGAGAGGTAACCAGCAAATAATTTTATTAACAAAACACACCGAATATTCATTTTACAAGCTATAAAAATTCCAATAGATAATATAAACCCTACCTTTTGGCAATTGTTTCATATAAATGCGTGTCAGTTTTCTACAAAGCAGAGATCTGATTGGTTGTTGTGGATAACTGCAGTCATGCAGTTGAAAATCATAATTCAATTATTTTATCATGTTCACTGCTGGGTTGATTTTCTAAAATAATATCTTCTCTCCACCAGGAAAACCATTTTATTCACACAACAGAAAGTGAATAAAGATAAAAATACTGTACCAATAGATATTTTTAGACAATATGCTCTACCTTTTGGCAACTGTTCCATATCAATTATCAGTTGAAAATGATAATTGAAAAGGATTAATTTTATTTCTAAAATAATATTTTCTTTTCACCAGGAAACCACGGCAGTGCGTGAGGAACCTCCCCAAGAGATCGGAGAGGTAACCAGCAAAGAATATTATTAATACAACAGAAAGTGAATAAAGATAAAAATACCAAAATTTTTTTTAGACAATATGAACCCCACCTTTTGGCAAATGTTCCATATCAATTATTAGTTGAAAATGATAATTCAAAAAGATGTATTTTATTTTATCATGTTCACTGCTGGGTTGATATTCTAAAATAATATTTTCTCTTCACCAGGAAACCATCGCAGTATGTGAGGAACCTCCCCAAGAGATCGGAGAGGTAACTCAATAAAATGTTTAAGCATTACAACTAGATTGTTAACAAATGTTCTCTCAGGAGCTCTCAAAAGAATATTGTTTAAGGAGAATTAAACCTTTTTCAACATATTTGGCCCCTGTCTAGCCCCTCCCATCCTACTGCATCGGCCAAAATCATTTGAAGGCCCCCATTCTTCCATCACTAATTACAAAATGCAAAATTACATAGCGGGGTAGCTGAGCCTTAACAGAACTCATTGCCAGATTGCCCTTTAGTGTGCATATGTTAATATGCTCAGCAATCAGAGTAGTGATGGTTTTAAGAGAAAGGACAAAGCTAAATATAAAGACTACCCACCCTGCTGAGCAGCTTTGAGTTTTGTTTGTAGGTATGGGGGGCTCACAAAGGCATTTAGGTGATATAGTTGGAAAGGGTGGTTTGTGCTTTGGTCCCAATGTGTTCAAAAGGGTTTGGTTTTCCCTAAAGCTAATGGTTTCAGTTTAATTAATAAATTGTATCCCTCTTAACCAGGAAATACCAAAGGAATCTAGTGTTGGTATCTGCCAGCACCAAAACTTGGATGTGGACATCAAAAATAATGAAGAAAGCCTCCAAGTCTCCAATAAGGTTTGAGCAGAAAGTTCTCAATAAATCTATTTAGCAATATACATTTAAATAAGCAGTATTGTCCCTTTTTCGAAGTGAATGAATTGCCCATTGTTTTAATTAAATAGATATTGTCATTTCTTGCAATGTACCTAATATATTCCTCCCTGAGTGGATTCACCTTTCCTTGTTTTTTTAAAATAATAATTTCTGCGTTTTAATAAAACGTTTTTCTCTTCCCCAGGAGAATGATACTTATCACTTTCAAGAGAAATACCCGGTAAGCAGAAGTTGTACAACTGTATTTTGCAACAGATGCAAAAGCCCAATTTTCATGGTTTTACTTTATTATAGCACCCAGAGGTGGGCTGTAAGATTTCGGTGCCCAAGGCAGCCCCTCTGCTGCTGGCTCTGCTGCCAAAAACCATTCAGCCTCCCCCTCCCAACTGGGTCCTTTGCTGCAGCAACTTGCGCTAGCCACCCCAATCCCCAATGCTCCATGCAGAATCAAGGAGCTAAAGGAACAGTGCAATTGTTTTCCTTTAAACAGAAACCCTCGGCAAGTTGCACCCTAGTTGCCGCCTTGCCTATCTCTAGTTCCTGCCCTGATAGCACCCTTCAGCCTTCTCCCCAATACAGCATTTCCCTGTTTCCACTACGCCAGCTTTGCTTCTCTGATGTACAAAGGGTTATTAGCCCAACTGTATTATATTCATTTCATGATGTCATGTTTTCATTATTCTTTAAGGAACCCGAAAGAATCTTAAAACTAGGAAAGGCTATCGGAGAAGGTGGCTTTGGCGTGGTTCATAAGGTGAGATATTAAATATCCGATATTAAAATTTTGTTTCAATGCTTTTGGGTAATTGCATAATTCTGCAAATTGGTCATTCTCACCATCTTCTCTGTGTTTTTCTTGTTACTGAAGCTTCCGATAACTTCTCCATATCCACATCATCACCCTTTCTCTATTTGTGTTACAGGGTTGGCATCAGATCAAAAACAGACAAGTGGCCATAAAAATAATAAAAGACCTGGAGGTAATGTGTTTTCATTACTATTAGTATATCTAGATAATAATAAACATTTCTGGAAAAGCCCTTTTGTTACACCTACATTATTATAATCAGTAATAGGAGAACTTGCTAACTGAATATTAGCTGCCACTCGCATATTATGGGCCAATCACAGTTCTGTATGGAGAGAGGCTGCTAATTTAGAAATGCAGTTCTCGTATAGTAATATTAATACACTGTAAATGTCCATAACTAAGTACCTATGTTTCTTTGTAACTTGGTTTGTTTTCTTTGAAACTAGAATGAAGAAATAATCAGAAATGAATTAGAAATCCTTGAGAAAGTTTCAGGCCACGAAAATATCATCACCTTCCATGGGGCTTTCTACCAAAAGCCCAATGTGAGGAATTCGCAAAATGAAGGATTATGGGTAAGAAAGTGTTTATTCAGATACTGGTTAAACCATGCTCCAAACATGCCAAGTATGTATATTGCTAGGAGATAACAGTAGGGTTGTTTTGCCTCCAATAAAGATTAATTATATCTTAGTTGGGATCAAGTACAAGGTACTGTTTTATTATTACAGAGAAAAAGGAAATCATTTTTTAAAACTAGAATTATTTGCTTATAATGGAGTCTATCTTTCTGTAATTTCCAGATAAGGGATCCCATACCTGTATAATATCTGGAAGGCAATAAATCCAATATGCCATCCATCTTTCTCTAGGCATTCCAAGTGAATTGTAGGCAACACAGAAATATCTGCATTATGTTCTTTGTGTGTTTGTGTTCTAGATTGCTATGGAGTTTTGTGCTGGTGGGTCAATATATGACTTAATGGAGACCAAAAAGGATTATTCATTAGGAGAGAGATGGATCTCCTATATCTGCAAGGGGGTTTTACAGGTATGTCATATAGGAACCTAAAAGGTGCTTCTCTAGATATTTGTTTAACAAATCTATGTTATTAGCTCAGGATATTTATATTTTTACATTTGCTTTATGAATTTCCCCAGGGCCTGTGTCATCTACAAGACCTGAAAATGATCCACCATGATCTTAAACCCGAGAACCTCATGTTAACCAGATCTGCAGACATAAAGATAAGTAAGTGGCACAAAAACATAAATGTTTCAATAAAGTTTTGTTTTCTGACATAAAAAAAGTTTTTCTTTAGGAAGTGTCTATGGATGAAATCATTAAGATACTGTATTTTCATAATGTTGCATTTTACAAATGAAAACTTATGCCTACCATTTCATATAATTTCAGTTGATTTTGGCCTTGCCACTGTTGGAGAGACAAGCATTAGCGTCGCTGGAACAGCGACATATATGGCACCAGAAGTGTTTGCATGCTGTCAAGACAACTATGTTGAATATGATAATAAGGTATAGTGATGTCTTGTCTCTTTCTTTTCAGTTTAGAGCTCCTGTCCTGTCACTTTTATTTAATACATATATGCCCTATATGAATTAAACTGCGGGCAATGTGTAGCTCACTCGTTACAGATACCCCGATAACTGCAAAAATAAAGCAGTTATTTGGCTGCTATGAGAGGGGTATGTGAAGTGAGCGAGCAACATTCATTCTAAGAGCAGGGTATAAGTTTCTTTGAAACCAACTTCACCCAAATCCTTAATCTTTATGGTGCTTTGAGTATATTTCATTTTCTACATGAATGGACAATCAGGGTGTGGGTGGATAGATAGAAGGAGTATCTGAATGATCTATAACTGGAATTCTTTCATGTGCCCTATGTATATTCTTATCTAATAGTTATCATCTTTTAATTTTTAGGCCGATGTGTGGTCGCTGGGTATCATAGCCATTGAAATGGCAGAAGGAAATGCCCGTAAGTATACCCCAGTAATTCTTGGCATGTTTGTGGACAAAATATATAAAGATGTGTAACTAGAAAGGTCAGAGGGCATTTATGTGCCATGCTGTAATATAGAATAGCACTGTCCCATTGTAAATTAAACAATGAATAAATATTGAAAATGAAGCCTTGTCAGCAGCTTCTTATATTGTATTTTCTTACAATCTAGCACACAGCGAACTAACGGAAATAAAATTCATCAAAAGAGTCATTCATGGTCCCCCTCCAAAATTGACGTGGACCAGATGGTGAGTTATTTAAATGATAACAGTGAATTATGGGAGGTGGGGAAATGAGAGAATATATAAAGGTGAGAGAGGGGGAGAGGGTGGCAACATTCTGCTTGCAGGTAAATGCACCCTAATAATTTAATGTAATATGGAAGCAAGTTAGACTTTCCTTTCTCAGAATCCTTAAAAGAGAAGAAGAGCTAACACTCATTCTTGTACAGATTTTTTCTGCCTGGGTTGTGATAGTGATTGTGATAGTGTTATGTGCTTGGGGTGACATCAAGCAAGTCACTTTAAACAGGGGGCTTATGGGATATTCAGGGCACACGACTGTGCTGTTGGGTTCTGATTATGCTAGAGGCATGAACTTTTCCATACATCTGAGAAATGAGATATATTTAATCCAATAACAATTTTTTTTCCCAGGAGTGTCACATTCCATGACTTTATTTACCAATGCCTGAAGAAAGATCCAGCAAAGAGACCAACTGCAAAGCAGCTCCTGTCACACCAATTTATCGCAGGCATGTGGGATGAAAGGGATGTAAAGATACAAATTTCAAAGCACCTACAGAAATGTAAGGAAGGTAAGGTCAACTTTAATCCTCTACTGCACCAATGGAAACAGTATTCTCTGGCTTCCATATATGTACAATAATTCTATAACTAAAACCGCCAAAAATAAAGGCTTAGATTGTTTTATGCAGGGGTCACTGAACTAGGCCAAATATAGAGGAGAGACCCCCAAGGTGAGATGGGAGAAAGTGTTATTGTTGTATAGTTGTATTTGACCTTTAAATGAGCAGCAATAG
The DNA here is from genome assembly GCF_000004195.4 of Xenopus tropicalis. Classification (NCBI taxonomy): domain Eukaryota; kingdom Metazoa; phylum Chordata; class Amphibia; order Anura; family Pipidae; genus Xenopus; species Xenopus tropicalis. Next base: position 109,340,320 of record NC_030683.2, on the reverse strand, counting down.
GATTGTGAGATAAAACATGAAAAACAAAAAATTGTAAAGAAAAATAAATTGTAGAATGATTATACACATAGGGAATCCATGGCTAACATTGACCAATCTTTTCTTGGCAGCAAAGCGTTGAAGCTATAAAAGAAGAAGAACAAAATCGCGGCACCATGTATGTTGGGGGCAGCCATTGGGGGGGAGGGACAGGGGCAGAACTCTAGGGGCCCATCCGTTATACTTGTACTGGGCCCCAATGGTTCCCCGATGGCAGCCCTCCATAGAGTCAAATGTACTCTTCTTGATAAATAACAGTCTTCAAGGACTTAGAGACAAAGAGAAAGAAATACGGAACTGAGAAGAGGACATGACCCAGTATGTTAGTGCATCTGATGCTAAATCAGGTTTTGAAACAGCATCTTCAAACTGCATCTGAGAACTGGGGGCTTAAGCTGACTGACAAAAATATTACTTTTTTGTCATATTATTTATTCTTAACATTTTTTGCATAATGCAAAAATGTATTCAGCATTGTTATTGTATACTGACAATTTAAAAAAATAAATGTTATGTTTTTGAATGAGATAGGCTTGCTGTACATTGGTATTAGTGAGATAGGCAAAGGCAAGGAGCCCAGAGTTACCCATTTTTAGGCCCAGCGCTACCTGCACATATAGGAACAAAACCATTAAACCATAATTTAACCTTAGGTACCATCATTGCCTCCTCATCCTCAGCCTAGCTAATGGGAGTTTAGATATATGATAAAAGCAGCACAGGATAACAGTTCCAGAGAGAGGGTCAGTAAATGGGGTATTGCAGGAAAAAGTAAATCACAAATTAATATCAAATTGTTTTGTTCATTTTTAATGAGGCTGTAAAATGATCTTATTCTATTTAAAAACTCTCAAAAAAAATCACAACTTAAAGGAAAACTATACCACCAAACAATATAGGTTTCTATAAAACTATATTGCATACACAAGCTCATATGTAAAGCCCTGCTTCATCTAAATAAGCCATTTTCATAAAAAATGTCTTTAAAACTTTTTTAGTAGTATGTGCTATTGGCTAATCCTAAACAGAAAATTTCCACTTTAATAATTAAGTGCCACCCCCTGGGATCATAGGATTCACAGTGCACACAAACAAGCCAAGGCACACATACATGCTAGGCCCCATCAGCCAATTAATGGGCAGAGTTCTGCCTTTTGCTCCCACACTACTTCCTGTTACAGTTAAAGCTGCATTATTTCTGGTCATGTGATCTCTGAGGGAGCGCACAGCCCACCACAAAATGGTGGATCAAGGGAAAGGATGTCAAATATGGCAATGGCAATATTTACTGATATATATTCCAGTTTGGCGAGATTCTTTACTAGGCCACTTACCATAATATAAACTATCTATTGGTTGGGTATTCATAATGGGGGAAAAGTTTTCCTATAAAAAAATCAACACATTCATCAAAGACTATACAGTACGTGTTAGATCTTCAGACTGTTTTGAGGCTGAGCTCCGACATCCCCTCTGAACCAATCTCAAGCGGGGATAAAGGATTCTAGAAAACATTTTTCCCATTAGAAAGTAAATGTTTTCTCTACAGGGTTGCAACTTCCACAAGGCAAGTTGAGAGTCTTGCCTCAAGGAGCAGCACCCAGTGGGTTACCTGTGCTCCCTGCACTAGTGATGCGCCTCATCCTCGCCCCCATCCAATGCTGAAAAGTTAAGCAATGCTAAAAAGGGCATCGGAAAGGCTGTCGGGGGGATTGCTCACACCCTCAGATCGTCACTTCACAAATCCCCTCAGTATATCCCTTTTACTGCCAGCCATTTTGGTCAAAGCGGAACGTGTATTGCCAGACAGTTTTTGAACATTTTGCACTCTTTCAATTTAGGGGCCTTTCCTTGGGGGGACTTTTAGTTTACCCAAGAAAACTATATATTGATTTTTTCAGGACAACCTAAGTTTTCAAAATATGGTAGAATTTTTCTGTAATTAAAATTCTGTAATGAGAAATAGGCTTCTAAATGTCTAAAAAATAAGAAGAAAAAATCAAATTTTCCATAATATAAACACATATATCAGAAACAAAAATAATTTTATGCACGGAAAAACAGCTGATTTTGAAAGTACTATATCTTCTGATCGTGCCAATACCAAATATATATAGTTTTATGGAGATTTCTCACTTGTATAGGTCAAAAACTCCCAGCAGTACACTACCAAATTCCCAAAGCACTGCTCCAGAAAGCTGCATACTTTAGATTTCAAGGTCAAAACTTCCACTAACAGAAGGTTTATCCCAGAACATTTTTTGAAAAGAACAGATTCTGGGGCATCCAGAATAGGCACAGCTGTTTGTCTACTCCAAACTACCAAGTTGCAAAACCTAAAGTTACTGGTTTTTATCAAAATTTGTGAATTTTTTCAAAAAAATCGCTTCAAAGCTTCCAGTCTATAGTATCTTATCTCCTACAGGTCATAACGTAACCAGATAAAACACCCTAAATATGAATGCCAGGGGGCCACTGAACAATTTGATGCCCAATATGTATAGGTTTACCTAAATATGTGCCATGTAGGGGCCCCAATGTGAACATACCCCCAAATGATCTATAATTTCAGCTCCTGCAAAATCAACACATTTACATCATTTCATGTGGGATAAAGCCACAAAAAAGTACGCTCACCCCAGAAAGCCATATATTTTTGCAAAGTACACATTCCCCCAAATCAAAAATGGGTACCCATGTCTTTCTACTCCAAAGTACAAAGCCACAAAGCTTACCTAAATGTGGCAATTTTGATGACATTTCCAAAAATCCCCTCAAAGCTTCCAATTTGCAGCATCTTATCTCCCACATAGCATTAGGTACCAAGACAAAACACCCTAAATTTGAACGCCAGGGGTCCACTGAACAGTTTGATGCCCAATATGTAGAGGTTTACCTAAGTATGTGTCATGTAGGGGCCCCAATGTGAACATACTCCATGCAATCTATCATTTCTGTAATTTCAGCTCCTGCAAAACCAACACATTTACATCATTAAATGAGGGCTAAAACTACAAAAAAAAGTACGCTCGCCCCAGAAAGCCATATATTTTTGGAAAGTACACATTCCCCCAAATCTAAAATGGGTACCCATGTCTTTCTACTCCAAAGTTCCAAGCCGCAAAGCTTTCCTAAAGTTGGAGATTTTGATTACATTTTCAAAAATGCCCTCAAAGTTTCCACTTTGCAGCACCTTATCTCCCACATAGCATTAGGTACCAAGATAAAACACCCTGAATTTGAACCCCAGGGGTCCACTGAACAGTTTGATACACAATATGTATAGGTTTACCTAAGTATGTGGCATGTAGGGGCCCCAAAGTGAACATACCCCATGCAAGCTATCATTTCTGTCATGACTTTTCTGAAAAACGCCTAAAAATGTTGCAATTTTTCACATTTATCTTACAACATTTCTTACATACAATGACGCATCACCCTAAATATGAATGCCAGAGGTCTAATGAACAGTTTTATGCCCAATATGCAAAGATATGTGGTGTACAGAGGCACCCAAAATAAGATAGTGCATATGAATTTTTTCTGCTGTCAAAATAAGTCCAGTGACTGTGCATTATGTGTCGTAACATCCCCCCAACTATACAGAAAAACCCAGAAAACCATATATATTTGGAAAGTTCACATTCTGACAAATCCAACAAGGGTAAAGAGTCCTTTCTACACCAAAGTACCAATCTGCAAAGCTTTCCTAAAGTTAGTGGTTTTTATGACATTTCAGAAAATCGCCTAAAAATGTTGCAATTTGCCGCTTTTTATCTCACACAATTTCTTGCATACAAAGGGAAATCACCCCAAATAGGAACACCGAGGTCAACTGAACAGTTTGCTGCCCAATATTATTATTAACATTTATTTATAAAGCGCCAACATATTCCGCAGCGCTGTACAATATGCATAGATATACCCAAGTCTGCAGTATGTACTGAACCCAAAATGAAAATAGCGCATAAGGATTTCTCGCCTGCCAACTCAGCTTTTGCACACAGAGCCCCCTGAAAACATATTATGTGCCGTAACCCCCCCTAACTATACAGAGACCCCAGAAAACCATATATTTTTGCAAAGTACACATTCTGACAAATCCAACAAGGGTAAAGAGTCCTTTCTACACCAAAGTACCAATCTGCAAAGCTTTCCTAAAATTAGTGGTTTTTATGACATTTTAGAAAATTATCTGAAAATTTTGCAATTTCCACTTTTATCCCAAACAATTTCTTGCGTACAGAGGCAAATCACCCCAAATAGCAACACCAGAGTTCTACTGCATCAATTTGATGCCCAATGTGCATAGATATACCAAAGTCTGCGGTATGTACTGAACCCAAAATGAAAATAGCGCATAGGGATTTCTCGCCTGCCAACTCAGCTTTTGCACACAGAGCCCCCTGACAGCGTATTATGTGCCGAAACCCCCCAACTATACAGAGACCCCCAGAAAACCATATATTTTTGGAAAATACACATTCTGATGAATTTAAAATAGGTAAAGTTATTTTTCTACACCAAAATACCACATGGCAAAGCAAAGATAAAAAAACAGATCAGGAACACTTATACAGGGATAAAAATGCAATAAAACCACAAAAATTGTGCAAATCAGTGAAACAGCAAAATAAGTCACACAACAGTGTAATTAGTGGTCAGAATATCTGATTCAATAGTCAGGCTGTCAAAATAAACAGCTTTTAGGAAAAAAACAAAGACAGAGGGGTAAAATAAATAAGTAAAAAAAAAAAGTTTGTGTATGTTTGTGTTTACACATCTAAAAGTTGTGTGACAGTGTGTAAGTGTGTATATGAGTGTATAAAAGTGTGCTAAAGTGTGCAAAATTAAAAAAAAAATGAATATGTGTGTGTAAATGTTTGTGTGTGACATTTGCCCAGGATGGCTACTTTATCTTCTAGCTAAACTTTTCACCTACAACGCACGTAACTCAATTCTCAAGTAGTAAAACATACGCTACTGCTAACTCTTTCTTTGGGCCATCGCTATAGATTAGAGGAGGTGTCACAAGGTTTCACTCACACAGTTACTGGGCAAGGAATTCTTAACCAACATGGTAACAAATTATTTATAAGACCATAGACAGATGTAAAGGCCTGGTGTAAACAGAATCAGTATAATCAATAAATACAGTGACGCTGTACAGTCACATACAATATCTTAGTTACAATCAGCTGCAGGGCCTGTGTTGCAAAAAGAGAGTACTAGTGCCCTCCAAGATGGATTACCAAGGGCATCTACTCGAGGGCCAGAACTAGGGGAAGAGGCCCCTGCCTAGGGCGCAGCAGTGGGTGGGCGCAAGGCAGGTACCTCTTCTTTCACCTACCCCTATTCCCGAGACCTTTACCCCCACCGGCCGCCCCCGCAGCCCCCCCATCCTCCAGATGTGCCTTTGTCTCATCAGCACATGAGTCCAGCTTAAAGACCTGTGCTTGTAAGTGGTGTTCCAAGAAATCTTCAAACCCAATATGTAATCGAGCTTCATCTTCCCTTCTCCCAGCACTCCAAAATAAATTAAAAACAGGAAAATAAAATAGTAATGCGTAGTTATATGTATAGAAGTGGAATGGAGATTAAAAGAAGACAAATATAAGTGGAGCGAAAGTGTAGATTGCAGAATAAAAATGAGAAGTTAATGAGAGAAAGGAAAGAGAAGTAGGGAAATACAGGTCCTTTTCAAAAAATTAGCATATTGTGATAAAGTTCATTATTTTCTGTAATGTACTGATAAACATTAGACTTTCATATATTTTAGATTCATTACACACAACTGAAGTAGTTCAAGCCTTTTCTTGTTTTAATATTGATGATTGTGGCATACAGCTCATGAAAACCCAAAATTCCTATCTCAAAAAATTAGCATATTTCATCCGCCCAATAAAAAAAAAGTGTTTTTAATACAAAAAAAGTCAACCTTCAAATAATTATGTTCAGTTATGCACTCAATACTTGGTCGGGAATCCTTTTGCAGAAATGACTGCTTCAATGTGGCGTGGCATGGAGGCAATCAGCCTGTGGCACTGCTCAGGTGTTATGGAGGCCCAGGATGCTTCAATAGCGGCCTTAAGCTCATCCAGAGTGTTGGGTCTTGTGTCTCTCAACTTTCTCTTCACAATATCCCACAGATTCTCTATGGGGTTCAGGTCAGGAGAGTTGGCAGGCCAATTGAGCACAGTAATACCATGGTCAGTAAACCATTTACCAGTGGTTTTGGCACTGTGAGCAGGTGCCAGGTCGTGCTGAAAAATGAAATCTTCATCTCCATAAAGCTTTTCAGCAGATGGAAGCATGAAGTGCTCCAAAATCTCCTGATAGCTAGCTGCATTGACCCTGCCCTTGATAAAACACAGTGGACCAACACCAGCAGCTGACATGGCACCCCAGACCATCACTGACTGTGGGTACTTGACACTGGACTTCAGGCATTTTGGCATTTCCCTCTCCCCAGTCTTCCTCCAGACTCTGGCACCTTGATTTCCAAATGACATACTTTGGACCACTGAGCAACAGTCCAGTGCTGCTTCTCTGTAGCCCAGGTCAGGCGCTTCTGCCGCTGTTTCTGGTTCAAAAGTGGCTTGACCTGGGGAATGCGGCACCTGTAGCCCATTTCCTGCACGCGCCTGTACACGGTGGCTCTGGATGTTTCTACTCCAGACTCAGTCCACTACTTCCGCAGGTCCCCCAAGGTCAGGAATCGGTCCTTCTCCACAATCTTCCTCAGGGCCCAGTCACCTCTTCTCGTTGTGCAGCATTTTCTGCCACACTTTTTCCTTCCCACAGACTTCCCACTGAGGTGCCTTGATACAGCACTCTGGGAACAGCCTATTCGTTCAGAAATTTCTTTCTGTGTCTTACCCTCTTGCTTGAGGGTGTCAATGATGGCCTTCTGGACAGCAGTCAGGTCGGCAGTCTTACCCATGATTGCGGTTTTGAGTAATGAACCAGGCTGGGAGTTTTTAAAAGCCTCAGGAATCTTTTGCAGGTTTTTAGAGTTAATTTGTTGATTCAGATGATTAGGTTAATAGCTCATTTAGAGAACCTTTTCATGATATGCTAATTTTTTGAGATAGGAATTTTGGGTTTTCATGAGCTGTATGCCACAATCATCAATATTAAAACAAGAAAAGGCTTGAACTACTTCAGTTGTGTGTAATGAATCTAAAATATATGAAAGTCTAATGTTTATCAGTACATTACAGAAAATAATGAACTTTATCACAATATGCTAATTTTTTGAAAAGGACCTGTATAGGAAAGAAAATGGTAGAGAAGGTACAAAGAGTACAAAATGGGGTGTGTGGAGACTCAAAGGATAAGTAAACTTTAAAATAAGTAAATGTAAAATTGCTGCAAGTATTTTTCATGCTGTTAATATGAATACATTTTGTCCCAAGAGCCCCAGCTGTTAATCAGTTTCAGACCATGATGTTGTTGAGAAAGTTGTCAAGTGAAAGAAGGAGGGCTGATCTGATGTTCTTCTTGTTAGGAAAGACTTGAGAAAAGTTATCTGATGATTCTGATGTTTTCCCTAAGCAGAACAACATCAGGTCAGCCCTCTTTCTTCCTTATGCCTACATATATGTTTAGAATACTATATTTACCTATATTTGTGCAGTTAGCCCTCTAACAAGCTAGATGGCATTGGCTCAAAGCCACGGTTCCTGTATATATGGGAATAAGCAGAATCTAAGTGCTTAGCAGACAAGCCCCCTGCTATACAGCAGTCAATAAACAAGAGAAATTACTTCTAGACATTGCCTTAAATGGAACAGCCAGTATCCCAGCCCACTGCCCTCCCATGTGGCATTTATAAAGTTTGGAATAAAATGCACTATACCCTCACACAGGCGCTCGGGTTCCTTCTCACCCAAGGTTAGCAGCTCTCTGGCAGCCTTTCAGATCTTGGCAAGAGTAATTCTCACCCTCTACACTTCGTGCTAGTTACGCAGACCGTATTTGCCTGTCAGAGAGAGAGATGCACATTTTAAATTGCACACAAAAACACATGCATTACAGCCAAGTCCAATATCTGTAGTTCAACTTTACCAATGAGCTTCAACTTTAGGTCCAATGGGGACTTCTCAATTGAATGACACAGGGTGACATGGTTCTTTCATCTGGCCCATTTAGCTGTTTGAAAAATAAAAAACAGCTTAGATCTATTAGCTCTAGTAGCTGAAATGGATAAAACCTAAAATAAAACTGGCATTGACATTCTCTGATTGGCTCTGCAATTTTACCCTTATCACTGGTCTATTGATGTGAGATGGCAGACAGCCCAGGCATACAAAGTCAGTGGAGGAACCAATGTACTGGTGGAAATGGCAGTAACAACTGTATGAGAAGGTAGAGAGAGCTGTATGAGGCTTGATACAGGGCTGGTGTCTTCATTATTCCATAAGCTGTAAGGGTTACACGGAGTAATGACGATTTCGGGCCCAAGTACACCTACACCAGCACCCCACTTGTCCAGCCTTCCTCCTTCCCAGCATCCTTTGCTCTGAGCGCTAGACATGCTGTGACATCACAGAGTTTAGCGCCCAAATGGCGCGTTGCCAAGACTCAAGTATAGGGGAGGCGGGCACATGTGGGATCCCAGGGAAGTGACGGGTTTATAAAAGCATTTCAGCACAATTAATGACAGGTTTTAGATTCTGGGGCGGAGCTTCTCGGGCAGGGGATGCGCAGGAGTCATGTGACTTTCCGCGGTGTATGGAGGCAGTGCGCTCAGGCAGCGGATACAGTAGCCGGTAGCGTTATAGGAATGGCAGTACAAGGCCGAGCCTAGCGCCCATGTACCGCAGCTTTCCCAGTTCTGCTCAGTGGGGCACTACGACACAGAGATGGGGATCATGTGCATAGCTCCCGGTTTTATTGCCCCATGCTGGCACGGCCGTCTTGTGTGGCAGAGCTGCCTGTGTGAGCTATGTGCGCCAATGGGCGCAGGCAGGCGCAGTAGGATGTTTTTGTAGAAAATGCCGGGTTACCATCCCTCATCATCTTTCCCTCCATCCAGCATCGGTAGTCAGGCCCCGTCCACCCTGCAGCAACCCCCATCAAAAGCGCTCAGTTCTGGTATCCCCCTACTTTTCACTAAATTGGCCCCTAAAAAAACAAAAAGGATTTTAGCTAGCTATGCTTCCCTGCTGAACATGGAGATTTATTCTAATCTTCTCCAGAGTAGGCTCAGGGGTACCAACGGCTGTGCCACTGGTATGGATTTGTAATCATTCACAGCCTTCAGCTAATGCGCAAGATGCAGTTTTCACCTAATTCCGCTTCATGTGCCTGTACCTGGGCCAACGTAACAACTCCAGGTACAGCCACAACTCAGATATTTGAAGCGTAGCGGCGTATTTCTGCAGGGGGAGGATCCAACCATTGTGGCATTAGCTTTAAAGCAGAAGGAAAGGCTAATAAAGAGTTAATCTCAAGCTGCAGGCATACCTTCAGTTCCCTCAATAGTGCCCTTAACATACCTCCCAACATTTGAAAAACAAAAAGAGGGACAAAAATATGTGGCGCGTGCAGCGCGGCAAATTTTTTTGGCCACGCCCACTTTTGTGACCACGCCCCAATTAACACACCCCATTTTTTTCTAAAAATACTCGTTTTATATAGTTGAAATGGTGGATCAGATGCAAATGTGCTATACCCTCATACTGTACTACCTAAGGAAGCCCACAGAGCCCCCCCATACACAGTGCCCTTCATACACACAGCCCCCCCATATACAGTACCCCCCATACACAGTACCCTTTATACACAGAGCCCCCCCATATACAGTACCCCCCATACACAGTACCCTTTATATACAGTAGCCTTTATACACAGAGCCCCCCCCATACACAGTGCCCTTCATACAGAGCCCCCCCATACACAGTACCCTTTATACACAGTGCCCCCCCATACACAGAGGCCCCCCAAACACAGAGGCCCCCCATACACAGTGCCCCCATACACAGAGGCCCCCCATACACAGAGGCCCACCATACACTGAGGCCCCCCATACACAGAGGCCCCCCAAACACAGAGGCCCCCCATACACAGTGCCCCCCCAAACACAATGCCCACCATACACAGAGCCTCCTATACACAGAGCCCCCCCCCAAACACAGAGCCCCCATACGCGCTCCGACTCCTTGCGCTGCTTCTCTCATGTGGCTCCTTCGCCGGCGGTCCCTGGCCCTTTTATAAGGTTGCACCCCGTGTGTACGTGTGACGTCATTACGCACGGGCGCAACCTTATAAAAGGGCCAGGGACCGCCGGAGAAGGAGCCACATGAGAGAAGCAGCGCAAGGAGTCGGAGCGCTCATCCCGCTGTCACGGATCCTTCTATGAATGTCCCGCATTTCCGTAATCTATTACGAAAATGCGGGACATTCAGGGAACTATCCGGGACAGCGGGACGAGCTATAGAAAGCGGGACTGTCCCGCTTAAAGCGGGACAGTTGGGGGGGTATGCCCTTAAATCTCCTCCCCCCTCATATTTCACCTGTTCAGATGATCAGAAGCTTCAAAGGAAAAAAAAACCGCTGAGCTGTGTAAAGAAAGTTTCCATAATGCCTCGCTCCTACACCAAGACCCAGACCAGTATTCATACTCAGTTAAGGTCCCCATACACAGGCCGATTGTAGCTGCAGATATTGGTCCCTTAGACCGATTCAGGTGATTATCGGCCTGTGTAGGGGCAGCAACAGGGCCTGCCCTGTCGATCTCAGGACAGATATCGACCCCAGGGCCAAACGACCGAATTAGCTTAAATTCGCCCGATATCGCCCCCCCGTAGGTGGGGATATCGGGAGAAGATCCGCTCACTTGGCGAGGTCTTAACGTGTATGGCCACCTTTAGTTAGACTATGAGGAAGCTTCATGCTGATTGGCTCAGATCCACTTTCCTAAGGGGGAAGCAGGAGAGAGCTGCATGTCTCTGTCTATGTATTTACATAGACTTTTCTGATAAAGCTTACTTAGTTTTTACCTTTCCTTCTCATTTAAGATAAGTGTCGTTAATGCTTGACATTACTCCTTCAGCCACTGAATCCTCTGCTACAAACATCCCACTAAACTGCATTTTCATATTGATAAGGACAGGATGAGATAGAAGAGCCATTGTTGTGGCAGATGAGGACAGTACCCACAAATAAAGTGCAATTTTGCAAAATTATAAAAAAAAACACTCGCCAACCCACCCCAGATAGAATTGAACCCACTGGCTTAGGAGGCCAGTGCCCCTAAGTTTCCCCCATGCTTGCTTTGGCCATAATTTTTTAAATCATTTCCAGTTTATTTATGGATCGCTTTGGGGCCAGCCATGCCACCAAAATTTTTGTTTTCCCCCTCATCATATCATATTATTGACTTTGTTAATAGGCCTTCCCCTCCAGAGACTGTAACCTCTCCAGCCTATAATTAATACAGCTTCCAGGCTCATACAACTAGCAAGTGTGCTGCCATGCCACTCTGCCAGATTCTGCACTGGTTCCACTACTTTCTGAGTAACATTCAAAACTAATATGCCTGACATTCAAACCAATTCCCAACTCATATCCAGATACTCACCGTATGGCTTGTTACTATGGTTTCATGTACTACCCCTCACTCATTGCCTTAGCATATCTGGAACTTTCACCCACATTTTGACTTCTAATCTCTCTGACTTTAAACTGCCATTTCTGTAGAAAATGTTATCTCCTCCCATCTAGCCTAGCATTCCTTCAGCATATACTATAAGCCACTGGCACCTGCTAACATCTCTCCCGTGTGACTCCTGAGCCACTCATTACACCCTCCCTGTTTTAGACTGTAATCTCAATTGAGCAGGGTCTTCTTTAGCTTATTCTTTCTTTATTATTCAGTTATTGAAATCGGCCAGATCTCGATCTAATCTCTAATCTAATCTATCTTTCCTTTCATCTATACTATTGTGTGTAGGCAGTGCTTCTGACATTCTCTGGCTCAATGAGTTACACCTATAGAGCTAACACCCTAGGTGCTGGTGCCATAAGTAAAGGGAAATCAGATGAGTTCCCAAGAACCTAATATGGGTGAACCTAGGCCCCATGAATAACATGATTATTGTCATGAACATGTTATTGTGTTATGTAGAGTACAACACATTTTTACTATTTACACTCTCTACTTAAACAACCCCCCCTCAGATACACCATTATGTAAACTCTGAGTGCTTGCTGGGTTTTGCCAACAAATGAGTTTGCTACAAATTATCTCTTAGACCTGGCATTAATATTCAGCCTCAGTCTAGGAACATAGTGCATGTGTATAAATAAAACTGGATTATATACACCAATATGAAGAGCAGATTATTATTATAAAGGAGTTGCAGAACACTAAATACTCACCATAAACTGGCAGGGTAACTGAAATTCTGTGTGGTATTGTATAAGCAGTCCAAATCTGTACCATGTAACTCCCCTGGTCTGTAGGAACAAGGCCTAAAATTTGCAATGAGCCATTTGGAAGCCAGCTGGCCCAAGGGAAATACTGAGGCCCTGCTGTCACTGTGTTTAGAGATGGAATAACACTGAATAATTGGTTATAACCATGTATAACTTTATACCATGTAAACTGTTGTATTGTGCCAGTGACCCCAGTGACGCTCAGGGTAACAGACTGATTAAGCACTGGATACTGAGGGATAAGCTGAACCCCACTTCCATGGGCTTCATCCATCCAAACACTGAGGGAAACTGAAAGAGAGAATACAACAACATACCCCCCAACTGTCCCGCTTTTCGCGGGATAGTCCTGCTTTTTATGGCGCGTCCCGCTGTCCCGGATAGTTCCATGAATGTCCCGCATTGCGGGACATTCATGGAACTATCCAGCACAGCGGGATCTACAGGCTGGAGATGTTCATGCTTCGTCGGCGGCTTCGGTATGCCTCTCCTTGCGCTGCGCGACAGGCCCATTTATAAGGTTGCGCCTGTGGGTGTGACGTCATTACGCACGGGGCGCAACCTTATAAAAGGGCCTGTCGCGCAGCGCAAGGAGAGGCATAACGAAGCAGCAGACAAAGCGCCTATGGGAGGTACGGGGTGGGGTGGAAACTGTGTATAGGGGGCACTGTGTATTGTGGGCTACTGTGTATAGGGGGCACTGTGTATAGGGGGCTACTGTGTATTGGGGGCACTGTGTATTGTGGGCTACTGTGTATAGGGGGCACTGTGTATTGGGGGCACTGTGTATTGTGGGCTACTGTGTATGGGAGACTACTGTGTATTGGGGGCACTGTGTATTGTGGGCTACTGTGTATGGGAGACTACTGTGTATTGGGGGCACTGTGTATTGTGGGCTACTGTGTATTGGGGGCACTGTGTATAGGGGGCTACTGTGTATTGTGGGCTACTGTGTATTGGGGGCTACTGTGTATTGGGGCACTGTGTATAGGGGGCTACTGTGTATTGTGGGCTACTGTGTATGGGAGACTACTGTGTATTGGGGGCACTGTGTATAGGGGGCTACTGTGTATTGGGGGCACTGTGTATAGGGGGCTACTGTGTATTGGGGGCACTGTGTATTGTGGGCTACTGTGTATTGGGGGCTACTGTGTATGGGAGACTACTGTGTATTGTGGGCTACTGTGTATTGGGGCTACTGTGTATTGGGGGCTACTGTGTATTGGGGGCTACTGTGTATGGGAGACTACTGTGTATTGGGGGCTACTGTGTATTGGGGGCTACTGTGTATAGGGGGCTACTGTTTATGGGAGGCTACTGTGTATTGGGGACTACTGTGTATTGGGGGTACTGTGTATTGGGGCACTGTGTATTGGGGGCTACTGTGTATGGGGGGGCAAAACTGGTACTTAGTTATAACTCACTTATAACTGACTGACTTCTCTCTATATTTGTATTTTAATGTAGGAGTTGCTATATTGTTTTCCTTAGGTCGTTCAGTATGAGGGTATAGCACATTTTCGTCTGCTCCCGCCATTTGATCTATATAAAAGGAGTATTTTTTTTAAAATGGGGTGTGGTAATTGAGGCGTGGCCACAAAAGGGGGGTGGTCAAAAAAATTTGCCGCGCTGTACGCGCCAAATCTTTTTATCCCTCTTTTCATTTTTCAAATGTTGGGAGGTATGCAACAAGATCAGTAGAACAGGGGAAGGAATGGATTAGGAGGCATAAATGGATAAATGCAATTCTTGTTTCAAAAAGATAAAGAACCTATGTTATTCATATATAGGTATTTTGTTTCTTTCTCAAGGTTTTCAGGCCCAAAACCCAGCATGAGTTAGTAAACCTATGCAGGGTTTCTGTTATGATTGTTGAAGCCCGAAGGCACAAGCAGTCATGAATAGGCTGTGTATAAAGTGGAGTAAAACATTACCTGTGATGTTGCTCATAGCAGCCAATCTGATGCTTTGCTTTGGTTTTCTAACTGTTGAAATCTAATTGCTGATTGGCTGCCCTGGGCAATATCACCAGTAATGCTTCACTCTAATTTTAACACAGCATGATAATATACCCCTAGGAGTCGTGAGCAGTGAAGGCAGCAGCCAGGTCGGCCATCAATCTTTTAAGGACCAGAGAAGACAAAGTCAAGAACACTTTGTGCTTGCTCCTAATCCTCTGTGAAAGCACAGACATTAAAGATAACTAACTTTGACCATAGAATGGTTATTGGAGGAGAGTAGAGTGGATCTTTGTATTATACATTTTGGTATTACTTTTCCTTTACTTTTGAGCCATAGATATTTGTGCTTTTTGAATTCTACACATTGTATTAGCTTGTTTTAGCAGTATTTATTTTAATAAATGATGTTATACTATGTGCTGCTTCTTCTCTCTGCATTATTGTACTGAGTACGTCGGCACCTCTGAACACGCTTAAGATTATTTGGCTTGAAAATTCTGCCATCTGGTGAGCATTTAGCAATATTGCACAGGTGGGAGTACCCAATTAGTTTATTTTTTTGTTTGGCTATATTTCAACAAACGTACCGCACTATTTGTTTTTTGTATTTTTTATTTTCACATGGTCCACTTGCGCTCCTATTGATACATCTACACAATTAAAGATAATTAACTTTGACCATAGAATGGTTATTGGAGGAGAGGAGAGTGGATCTTTGTATTATACATTTTGGTATTACTTTTCCTTTAAGCGATGGACACTGACTAGAGTTGCACAGTCTGATTTTCAAAAAGCTTCCCAATTAAGGAAGGCCCTATTTTTGTGTCAGGGGCCTACTCAAAGGTGTGGTTCACCTTTAGCAACTATTTTTCTACCCAAATATGGAAGCATGTTTTATAATTTTATATATATATATATATATTTTTTTTTTTTTTTTTTTTTTGTAATAATAAATGGCTTTACAGAGTACATCTACAAGCCTGTCATCTCACCTGCAGTATGCTCCTGCCTTTTGTGAGAGTTACTGAGAGGCTACTGCCTATAGTAGTGCTCAGAGAGCAGCAAGCAAGAGGTACTTTTGTTCACGGCATGGGGAGGAGGTGGTACAACTGGCCAACCTGGCGGATCATTAGACAGCAGCTCCGGCTCTTTTGGAGATTCTGATCCTCTCTGCCCTTCTGGTAGAGAACGTCTAGGCAGTGGCCCAAAGGTCATATGGGCCCAGTCAGGTCGATGGCCTCGTCTTTGCGAGGTACCGCTCAGGAAGATTGCACTCCCTGAGGAATGGGATGAAATTGCACTCTCTTTGTCAGGTGTAGGTGACTTAGACTTTCCTCTCCCCACACCTTTTAATAGTATCCGCAGATTCTCCTCTTCCCTTGAAACACCTGACGGCTCCTGAGAACTTTTGCTTTTGGCAGAAACCGCTGCCTCCACAGGATACATAGAGGTTGAGGCCGTCACTGAAACTGAATCCAGCCTATCCTCATCAGAACGATCAGATTTAGTATCAAAATCCTGCGTAACCTTTATAGGAACGCTAGCATCATCTAGGTGCTGTGGAACTGGCGTAGGAGCAGGAGTAGCAGGCCTGGGTATATCAAGTCCCACCGCGCCACCTTGGACAAATGGTCCCTGCGCTCTCTGTAGGGGCTTTGCCCAACAGCGCGACTTACAAAAAGGGCAGCGGACTTCTAGTTCCTTCCATGCTTGGACTATAACCTGCCCACAACATTCGCAGTAAGGTTCCACTACCACGCTACCATCCTCTGCGGTGCGCTCCCCAAAAGTGCCCAGCCACACATAACGTTGAGACTGGGATGTCATAAAGGTGGTATCACTACCCAGGGTGTCTGGGGTCAGTGAGCGGGGACTAGCGTTGTCAGCCATCTTTAAAGGCACAAAGTTGCAGTTCACCGAATAGGCTGTCTGACAACCGCAGCAATAATGATCAAGTCCCTGCTGGATCGCCTCCCAAACGGCAATAGCCTCTTGAAGACGCACCCGGGGATCAATTATCAAGGGAAGTCAATAGTAATACCCGGTCGCAGCCGTGATTTCCGGGCAGCCAGATAAGGCAAATTACAGCGGTGCTGTTTTCCTGGCGGTCGCAGCCGCAAACCGATTAGCACTTTGCCGCTTAAGGGGTAGCCCACAGCCGTGGGGTACTCACTGTGTAGTAAACGTATTTCGTCGTCACCCGGGCCGCAGCCGCTTGTCCCGGAGTGACACACCCAAGCAGTCCTTCTCGGCAGCCGCAGAGTAAGGTGGGTACTTATGCGCTGGTAGCGTAAATGATAAGGCACTAAACAATGATGGCAGCCGCACAACACTGTTAGCTTCAGCAGGAGCTCAATCACACGCGTCTCTCTCCTATGCAAGTGAGAGGCATAAGATGGCCGCCGTGACGTCAGGGTCACGGGAAATGGCCGCCAAGTCTCACAAACAACCCGCCTCTCGCGGGATTTCGTAGTAAAAGAGCGCCAAAAATCTATATGGGCGGTGATAGACAGTTCCGCCTCAAGCCCGAACCCACGGCCAATTAGTTATCAGGAATTACGATCAGGACTGCAGGCGCCCTTTGCCTAACGCGTCCGGCAGTGCCTGTCAGTAAAATTTTAAAGCAACAACACACTTTTACTCAGCCCCTCAGGTAATGGCTCCGATAATTTCAAATTGAATTTAACCCTTCGGGCCCCACGTTGGGCGCCATAAATGTGACGCTTTTCTGACCCAATTTACCAAACCCAGGCTAGTAGTGATAAGGTGAGCATGGGTTACATTGCGACACTTAATACAAAGGGGTGAGCCTCCGCTATATGGGAGAATTAGATGGAGCTGAGGGTGTAGTTGAACTACAACTAGCTGAGGTGTGTAGTGCAAATAGAGAATAATGGACGCCAGAGGATTCTTGCTTAATAACTATGGTACAATTTATTGGACAAAGGCACAACTTTATAGTGCAGCAGGGTATACTCACAGACACAGCAGTATAGAATGTGTGATCACCGTGGATAATACAAGGGTGACACTTAGGCACAGAATAACCCACATGGAGGATGCACAGAGGATTAGTTGACACCTGAGATATAGACCTTTCAGAAGGGAGTGTTCCGGCCGACTGTGGTCCAGGGGAGAGCTCCTAACACTGGTACCTGGCGTCTAATAAAACCGGCCCCTAAAGAACGACTACAGAGGTGGTGGACTAAACCCTTTTACATCTCCTGGTTGGGGCTATTAACTGCCCTTGCTAAATAATCTGACTACTCTCACCACTTCTAGAGGGTGCTATAAGTAAAACTGTCTGTGCTGGCTAGTTCTCATTCACGGGGCCCTGTCCCCGACTTACAAAACTGGCAGTTCTCTTTACTGAGACCGTGTGTCCCAGGCCCGATGACATGCAGCCTGAGAGAACAGCAGCCAAAGAGGAAGACACTTCCTTGTGCAAGACACTATATAGTCTGCACAAGGGGAGTGGTCAACCTGGGCTAAACCTATAGGGGGTAGCCTAATACTGTAATCTGAGTGTAGAGGGCTCTGCCCTATTACAACACAGATAACATTAAGGTAGGGGATAACACCATAGGGAACTTAACCCTATGGGTCCCTACATGTACATCACCCCAAACCCATGGAAAAGTCATTGTAAACTGATTTAATGTAATATAGAAGCTAACTGTGTAAGAGATTAGAGATGTTGGTTTACTGTGTGGAGACACAGCATACTTCCCCTTGCATGCATTCTCCTTTTCCTCCAACAAGTCAACAAGTTCTCCCTCCTCACAATAGCCAGCTTGCACTTCGCCCAGTTACATCTGTAACCCTTTCTTGGCACACTAACTTAATATTGGGCTGTATTTACAGATGTGTGTTCTCAGAGAAATATTGATACTGGGAACTGGGAACAGCGCAGTGCCTCCACCTAGTGAACACTGAGTAACACACACCTCTAGGGGATTTCCACTAGGAAATAATCACACACGGGTTGCAGCAATATCAAACTTTATATAACTTTTGAAATAGAAAGTATAACAGCTTTAGGGATGACTGATAATCCTTTCCTGAGGAACTTGTGTGGGCTATCCACGGCTGGCACAGTCTCTGTACTTGTTCACTCCAGGGGACACACACTGAGAGTTCCACAGAGGGCTTTATACTGCCTGGCAGTCCAGCAGACTTTTATTCTTTTAAATCTGAACACACTACTTTGTACTGGCTGCTCACTCTGGATCTCTCTCTCTGTATTGGCAAACAACAGCAGGGGCTCCTTTTATAAACTGCTGGGCCCGCCCCTAGATTTTTGGCTCCAAAGCTTAGGCACACCTCTCCCAGGCGTGCACTGGGGATAAGGTATCCAGGTGGTTCTAGATCAAAGGGACCAAAGTTACTTTCTATTGTATAGCTTCCCCCTGCAAGGCTCCACTGGGAACTGAGCCAGGAACCTCTCCTTGGCCACTAGAGCAGCTTGTGAGTGCCAATCTCTTTCTCTCATTCTCATCTATTCTCATGTTTTCACCTGGCCCTCCCATTACAACCCAGCAGCATTTTTGTCAGCCAATCAGAGCCAGCGGTGTCCTATTTAAACCCAGCTCCTACCTCACTTTCTTGCCTGTGCACTGGCACTGTGAACGCTGTGGGGCTGTTCCTAGTTCTTGCTACCTTTGCTCTGAGTCCTGTTCCTGCTCCTTTCCCTGCTCCAGTCCTGTTCTTGTTTTCCTCTCTATGCCTGTCCCCATCTGCACGCTCACTCCATCCCGCTCCTGCCTGTCTCTTCACCCTCTCCATCCCAATCCTGCCTATCTTGTTCATGACCTTCTGCCTTTAGTATTCCTAAATAATTCCAAATTAAAAAGTAATACCCCAATTTTAACCCAAAATAATGATTTGTTAGTGTAGGGGAGCTGTCTACACTTGTATCTCCTCTGTGTTGTTACTGTGCAAGGAGGAGGAGCCCCCACCCTCTGTTTGAGCTGACAGGAAGGAAGGGAGAGAGGAGGGGCTGCTGGGAACAAGGAAGCAGAGAGAGACAAGCAAGGTGCTGGTAGCTCACACAGTGTTCTGTATAAAAAAATTAGTTGGGAACCCCCCAGTGGCAGGAAGTGCGCTCTTTAAGAGTGCGGAAGGAAAGGGGGTCCTGTACAGGGCTCTGAAGAACAAAGCGTACTCTTCTCAGGGCACGGAAAGCCAAAGGGAGTTCTTCTCAAGACTCTGAAGCACTTGCCACATAAGTGGGGATTCCCCTCAGTAGTTCAGAAAGTACCAGCAGTGTTATGAGAGTAAAGTTGCCCCTGGCTGGCAGACTGTATCTATCTCTGCAAGTTTAAGGGTATAGCGTCCGCCAATAAATCCATCAACCTTTCCTGTGTGTGTGTTTTGTGGATCAGAGAAGTTTCCCAGGGAGGGGTACCGCAGCCCAACCTGTCCTGACCCTGGGTGGAGGCACGCCATTTATCAGTGTACCTGCTCTTCCAGATAGCGGGGGCACAGGACTCCTGTAGCGCCACACGCAAGTGAATGTGTGCGAGATCTCATGCAGTAGCAAAAGAGGGCTACATTAGCATTCATAAATAATTCCAATTGAGGTTTTACTTTTTATTTGGGAATAATAGGCAAGGAAGTTTGCCAAGGGAACAACCCAAAATGGCGCAAATTCAAGTGCTGCTCAGATGTTTAGTTTACCAAAAACTCTTAAACTCTATTTTGGTTAGAGGTTAATCTATGGCACAACACATGGTCCCAATCATTCCGAAACCTATGACACTGAAAGGCTTTAACATGCAAACATACAGTCAGAAACTCCACTTGACTTTAAAGCACAATCGTCTGAACGCGGGGATTGGCTTTCATGCCAAAGGCTCCACAAGGTGAACACTGATATTATTATAGACTTAAATTGCAGTGGAAATGTTTAAAATAGTGGTTAAGTAAAACCTAGCAACCGACACAGAGAGACCCTTTTTGATGCAAAGATTTATTTTGGCTGAGACTGAATGATCCAATGATATGAGGAACACTGAGAATAGGAAACCAAGCTTTAAGCAGCATATGGTATTGCTGTGCTTCTAGCAAGACTGATACTGACATCCAGACAGAATGTGTAACATGAAGACAATGATCCTTGTGCCCAACACTCATTCATTGTGGACTTCACGGGGCAACGGTCACTGTGCGTCACTGTGCGTACCACCAGTGGTACAGCTGATCAGAAAAGATATTGTAATATGGTTTCACGGCATTAGTTCCTTTCTCATAAATCTCCCTGCAAATGACATATCATATTGTGAGAAACACAATAGAAACAAACACACAGCTGATTGGACCCCCCCCCCAATGCGTGGTACTCCTGCTGCCTGTCCTCTGCATTAACATTTCTCCAGAACCAACAACAAAATTATTTATGAAAAAGAAAATGTACATAGTGATACTTGCTAACAAGGTAGGAACAGTTTTATTGAGAAATTCCCCCAAAATCCTATTAGTCCCGTCCATCTGTTCCACTTCTTGCTGCCTCCTTTCCCAGGCTGTGCAGGGGGGCCGGCAGCACTCAGAACATTGCGTTGTAGGATAGGAACGAATCAACAGCTAGGCTGACCTGATAGGGAACTGAAGCCTGTTGCTTGTGTGACTGCAGGGCTGTGATTGGCTACCCCCCTCTTATTGTGCTTCTGGCAGGGACCGTTAGTACACACCCGCCCCTCATTTGAAACAGGGACAGAGACCTGAGAGGATCTATAGGGAGCTCCAATATAGGGGCCAATTTTACAAATAATTTTTAGCCCAAAATAAAACCAGCACCATATATTATTCATAACTGCCTACAAGATTAGGTTGTTTTTTTTTCATTTATCCAATATGTCTCATTTAAAGCAAGCCCTGTCATTTGTATGTAGTGTCTTTAGTACTAATATTCCTCCATTATAGTGGGTGACTTTTCCACTCTTTTAATTGTTTTTCACAAGCACTTACTTTGCTTTTTCCTCCACTTGGTGATTTCTTACTGCCTCAAACCAATCCTGTGCTTTATTAGCCACTTGTTCCCAGGAACTGGAAACTGCCTCTTGTATCTGAGAAAGGTATGTTGGCGATTCCCTCTTTTGTATCCGGTAACTTTCAATCCCTAAGAACAGAGGTTCCAGTGAGGAAAGAGCATGTCAGAACATTCATCAGAAAGGAACAGTAAAAGACAATGATTAATGTAGGATGCTAAACCTTAAGGATTACTTTTTCCAATGGGAGGTGTTCATGCAAAGTAATAAATAAAAACTAATGGAAAGCTAAGCTAATGGAAAGCTGCACTGAAAGGTATAGTTTACCTTAGTATAATATAGAGAGTGCTATTCTGAGACAATTTGAAATTGGTGTTCACTTTGTAATTATTTGCAGTTTTTTAATTATTTAGCTTTTTATTCAGCAACTTTAGTTTGGAATTTAAGCAGCTATCTGGTTGCTAGGGTCCAATTTAACCTAGCAACCAGAAATTGGTTTAATAGAGAGATTGGAATATAAATAGAGGAGGGCCAAAATAGAAAGATAAGTAATAAACAATGACAATGTCAATAAAATTGTCATGGAGCAATAGTTTTTTGACTTCTAGGGTCAGTGACTCCCATTTGAAAGCTGGAAAGAGTCTAAAGTGGAAGGGAAATTATTTAAAAAACTATACAAAAAACGAAGACCAATTGAAAAGTTACAGGCCATTCTATAGCATACTAAAAGTTGAAGTGAAGGTGAATAGCCCATTTAATGTATATGAACACATCTACAATGATCAGCTACATACAAGGGATAGCTAACAGCGACTAGGAGAACGAGCATACGGTCTGTGCAAAAAAACAAGGACATAAGGAAAGCTAAGGAAAGTCATTTTGATCTGGGCCATGCTAAACAGGGATTCAAACTCAATCAAGTAGGGCCACCTAGTGGTAAGTTTTATTAGCACTGACCTGTGCTCAGTAGCAGCAATAGCAGGGACACTGCAATAACTTGTGATGCCTTCATGGCGACCTAGATCTTCTGGAGCTACAAAACAGAAAGTGGCATGAACTGGAGATGTAAGCCATGCCTATATATATATATATATATATATATATACCGTATATATATCCCAAACAACTGGAATTTCTTAAATGGTGCAGAGCAGCACCATATACAAAGTAAATGGTGCTGACAGGGAAAAAGACAAGTTCAACAATAGGCCTTTGTGATGCAGGGAGCTTAGAACAAAAATCGATTTCTATCCCACTTTTTCTTGCTAAGGATCCAAAAGTCATTAACATTCAGCAGACTTTAAGAGAAGAATAGGAGAACAACTGAGAAAATGATTGGTTGGTTGCAATGGAAGCGGATCTATATTTAATCACAATATTTAGATCACAAGGGGGTAAGTTATAGCACAATATAGATATGATGATTCTATATGCCAAACTAACTGTAGGATGGAACTATGTACATCTGGGCCTCACAACCTTTAGGAGGCATCTGGTCCTGGGAGTATTATTATTATTTTACAAAGCAAGTGGCCCAATAAAGTATTATTCCACTTGTCTTCTGTCACCATTTCATTTGTTTGTTATTCTCCATAGACAGCTCACCTTTAGTGTAAGTTTTTCTTGTGCATTCATTATTCACATTTAATATAGCAATCTAAACAAAGAATGATCCACAATGGGAGTTGCAGTTCTACAAAAGCCAGTGTGCTATATATTGCTTGTGCCTGCTTTAAAGTTTCATTTTTGCAGCAGTTTTGAGCTTGTTATAAAATAAGGGAGAATAAAGGTAAAAATGTAAAGAAATCATGATGTACCTCTCCAGCAAATCTTGTCCTCTGTCCAGGGAAGAGTTTAGGAAAGCGACAGTTGGGAAGCAGTACTTTGTTGAGCTTAGTATAGGAGATAAGCAGTTACCCCGGTCATACAGATGTATAAGAAACAAGCCGTACTGCTGTCATACTATTATACCGAGGGGCAGAGAAACATTCCCTATGTTGCTGGCTTGAGGCTGAATAATGTTGCTATTTGTCCCTATAATTTTTTAGGCCACCATTTATCATTCTGTTGTATTTCACTAGCCTTCCTCTCTTTTTTTCTTAGGGCTAAACTCCACAGGAGATTTTGTAGGATGGTGGCAGACAGATAAAACGCATCCTACAAATCAAATGTAGTTGCATGGGCTAAAATAAAATGGGACTGATGTGTAAACTACATGAAAGATTTGCCATACGGCACGCCTGTCGGAAGGGAACACTGCATGCTGCAACTTTGTCTAATAAGATAAAATCTGATGGTGTCTGACTGACTTTTTTTCTCATTGAAATACACTGACTGCCGGCTGTAGAGCCAGGAACAAAACACCATGAGACTATCTGATCCGATTTCACATTATAGCCTATGAAGATCTGATTTTGTTGGATCTTACAAAATCTGGTGCTTTTGCATGAAGGATCAGATTAAATTTGACCCACAAAATCTTATGGAAATTTCCTGTTGGTTTTAACCCTTAGTATTTCTAAAAAGCCACCCACTTTGTGTTTGGTCTGCCCATTTTAATACTCCAGCTTTCTCCCCAATCATTTCCTCGTGTACCATTTTCACAATAATTCTACCCCGCTCCTTCTCTTTCCTCCCTTCCATCTTTCTTTCTCAACATGTTTTTCTACCCCATCTCCCTCTCAACATTCTTTCCTCTCACATCCATTCATCCTCACCTCTTCCGTTGTATCGTCAAATGTTCTGGGTGAGATTTTATTTTTTATCTTTTATTTCTGATGTGCTGTCAGAGTCGGGGTCCTAAGTACAAGCAAACAGTGAGATTGGAGTGCAGAGGTTCATAGTTCAGGAACTAGTGACCTGTGTATATTAACACTACGTGATAAACACAGCGTGTTCTCTCTACCCCTCTGTTTAACACACATTAGAGAAAAATACTCAGGTGAATTGCACTTTATAATATACTGCAGGATATCAAAGGATAAACAAAGTGTATGGTCTGTGGATTTATGACACCGTTTCTGTAGCTTTTGAACTCGTAAGCCTATAATTAGGTGCCTCGGGGAACACCAAACGCATAAGGCTTTACAAAAAGGCATTTCTAGAAAAGCCTGTGTAAGGGGGTGCTTTAACAACCAAATGATCCGAAATGCCCCCAATAACATAGTTTTATATGAATGCAGTGTGTTGCCTGCTGGACATTGAATTTATCTTACAGGGGAACTATCACAAATTTAATATAAGCTTCACCTCACTGAAATAAGACATTTTCTAAATATAATCAATTAAAAAATCTGGAGCATATCTGAAGTATTCAAGTTACTCTTCACTACCTCTCTCTCAGCATCTGTCTTTCTTCATTCTCTCTTCATGCAGGAATCAGAGTCAGATTTTGATTGACAGTTAGATTTAATATATATTTTATGGGCTCCCTTTCCTAGCAGATGTATTAGGCTAGTGCCACTTGGGGTGGATTTTCGGCCTGCATTATCCATCCCAAAGCTGGTATCCACCTTCTTCTTTTCCTGCAACCGGAACCATTGCCTCGGCCTAGATGCAGGCACACACAGAGGGTTTTGGCAGGAAGCACATGAGTATGCATTTCCATGCTGAAATCCACTGCATGTGCCTACACTTGGCCAAAGCAGTGGTTCTGGGTACAGGCAAGGAATTAGGGTATTCCAGCATAGGGTTGGATTTTCAACCCTATATCTTAAATAAACTTAAATACTGACTCTAACATTTTGGCACTTCCCAGTGATTCTTTCTTCCTTTGTTGTTCAAGGTGGGCCACCATAAATATGATCACTAGGGAAAAGGAGGAGTGTAAGCAATGCACATTCACAGTCCAAAAAAGAACTGAAAATAGAACTAGAGCTATGGAACATTAGCTGGTATATCTACATTTCTCTTTTCCCTCTTTATACCATCTGACTACAAAAAAATTCCAGGTTTTGGGCCATGTTTAGTTCAGTGTATAAAATGTTTCTTATGGTTTATCTCTCAAAAGCTCAAAAGAAGTCTGTGGGGAAATCTAGAACTGGATAAGTTTATCAGCTTTTGTCACTGAATTGAATCTGGCCCCAATGTCTGACAATTATTCCTAACAAAAATGAAAGAGCTGAAGAAGATTCTGAAGGAAATTGTTTGGTAAATGTTACAGGGCATTTGTAAATAATGAGTTAATTTGTGAAAGGCCTGTTGCGAAATTCACATGTATGTTAATATATCTATAGCTGACTGTGCCGATTTTCAGAAGATAAGAGGAAATAGGCTAATCTCTATTGATTTGTTTTCCCTCTGCTATTTGACACTATTACAAAGTGTGACCTTTATACCTGATTCTTTCTAAGTACAATAGACCCCATTAACAAGCACCAAATCAGAATACTATACAATACACAATTATAGCTTTTTGTGGGGGTCAATTCAGCACTGACTGCCCTGGGCCTTGCACTTAGTGGGAGCCCTCACAACGTTCCATTTAATTTTCTTTCAGCCATGTGACCAAAAAATAATCTTTTTGTGACATGGGTGGTTCCCATCTGTCACCTCTTCCCATAGTAATTTATGAGAAACACTGTGCCTGTAGCACAGGTAGAAGTGACAGGCAGACCACTTCACACAATCACTTGCTGTGTGCTTCATGCCCCACATTTTCCCAAATGATACTACAGGTAGTAGTGATAGAGAGGGGGGTTTTAACTGCTGCCTTCCCCTTGGTTTAGGTCAGTCTCTAACTCTGTGGTCAATTAAGCATTAGTTAGTAGTTGGGATATAAATACTTTCCAAATGTAAATCATTTAGACAATAGTTCAGTCTAATATAGTTAGGCAAAAATGTAATCTATAAAAGTTGGAGTGGGCAGATGTCTCACATAATAGCCAGAACACTACGTCCTGCTTTCAGCTCTGTAACCTCTTAGTCAGTGGCTTTAGGGGTGGGCACAGGGGACATAAGTGTTCGGTTAGTTTGTGAGCACGCAGGTCAGATTCAAATGCAAACTAAATTAATAGTTATGTCCCATATGGCCCCCCTTAAATCACTGATTGGTTACTGATTGCTAACAGCTTAGAGAGCTGTAAAGGAGGAAGTAGTGTTCTGGCCATTATGTTAGACATCTGCCCACTCTAGCCTTTAAAGATTACATTTTTGGTTAACTAACTATATTAAAAACATTTTTTATTTTGCGCAGTTTAACTATTTTACTCAGTTTCATTTTTGCATTGAAGTGTTCCTTAAAGGTTCCACTAAAGAGTTCCTAAAGAGTTCCTAAACTCCACTAAAGAGTTCCTAAAATAATAAGTACTAACTTAGGGAGCCTATATAGAGGGAGCCAATATACAGTAAGTGCAGGAGCCAGGTCTTTCCTCTTTGTCCTAACAACTTCTAAAGGCAGGACAGACCAGGTGGAAGGCTGCACCTTGCCAGGTAGAACTATCTAGGAGATCGAAGGATTGGTGCTAGCTCACCTCAAAGGTGAGAGGCAGCTAGGGTAGTCAGCAAGAGCAGCCTGTGGTCCTGATGAGGGGATAGTTATTTGGGGAGATTGTGCAATTGTGTGCCAGTTAGGGACAAAATCATTTAGGTGTTGGTTTGTTTTAGCCTACTGGTACTTAAGTGAGGCAGGCCAAGAAGTTTGTGCACTGTAGTGCTATACCCAACAGAGGAGCAGTAGGTCCTTCCAGCAGACGCGAGGGCATCCATTCTGATTAGTAACAAACATTCAAAGTTTTTTACAGTGAGAGCTGTGAAGTTGTAGAATTCACTCACTGACTGTACTGGCAGATACATTATATAGCTTCAAGAAAAGGTTTGATGGCTTTATAGCAAGTAAGGAAATACAGGGTTCTTGCCAATAGCTCTTAGTACAAAAAAGATCCAGGTTTGATTGCCATCTTGGAATCAGGAAGGAATTTTATCCCCCCACTGAGGCAAATTAGAGAGGCTTCAGATGGGGTTTCTGCCTCCTCTGGATCAACTAGCAGTTAGGCAGGTTTTATGTAGACGTAGAAGGTTGAACTTGATGGATGTGTCTTTTTTCAACCTAAGTTATTATGTTTCTACTATGAGTAGGGGGAAATTCCAGTGGTGGATGGCCCGCACAATAGCTAATGGCACTACGGTAGTGAATTTGCACACTAACTCTGGCACTGAAGACTTTGTGAGTATCATAATTATAAAATATGATAATTTTATTAGGGGAGAGTCGGGCTATCAGTACACAAGTCTATATCATTGCCAATCATCCAAGAGCTGCTACAATAAAGTCTGTTTTGGTCCATTGCTTTCTCAAGCATATTCACCTACTAGCACTCTTGTAGCAAATATCATTATGTATTTATACAGCGCTCACATATACTGCAGTGCATGTATGTTATTGTAATGTGAGAGTACGCAGAGGAATCCCATGCAAACACGGTGAAAAAAAGAAGCTCTCTGGCATCATCTGTGATGTCAACAGGTTGGCCAAAAGAGTGATTGATCTTCTGTTATTGCCAGGGAAGCTGGGTAGCCCCCTGGCAGTCCTAGCCGGTAAATTACCAGCCAAGGCCGGGGCCAGTATTACAAAATTTGTCATAACTAGTTCTCTGCCTCAGCCATGCCTCCGATCCACCCCCAATCCCCTCGCCCACAGCCATCTCTATGCCTCTGTAGCCTGTCCTACTCGCGAAGGTCTTCTGGGATCTGGCTGGTGATGCATCAACTCTGCCCCATTTTCATCATAACCCCACCCCCCACATCACGGACACGCCCCCTCACAATCCCTCCCCAACCCAGTTGGTATTATTGTTGTCAATAGGTGGCAGCCCTGTCCTTTCATTTGCTAGAATTAAGTAGATACTATACGCCCTTATATAGTATTTAACATGAACTCAAACAATATGCCTAGTGATTACTTTTTTTCCTGTTTCATTAAGAAATATCTATATTTTTTACTTCCACCAAACTAGGTAATTAAACCAAAAATTAAGTTTTGTACTTTGCAGTTCTGCTGAGTCAGTATTTACATACAAGCTTCTTTCTATAAGCTAAAAAGCTTCTCTTTAGGGTTTAAGCAGAAAAAAATGGACTTCAGTGAGGTAGAAGTCTGTCAGATGTCACTGTCTTCTAATATCCTTATATTTTACATTAGAGGTGAGAGTATTTTATTTTTAGGGGCACATGCCATCTTTCCAGAGTTATAAAATTTTTACCCCCCCAAACCAGGGATTTAGTTCAGTTCCAAAGGCTGCTATTGTGTCACATGATCAATAACACATTAAGCACAATATTGTAGCATGTACAGATTTAATAAATCGGTATCATATTGATGGACTGATATTTTAGCGAAAATATACCATTCCTTTACATCAGTATAATCCAGGACAATAAACTATAGTATCTAGTAGAATTAAGTCTAAAACAACTGGACTTTTCTGAGTTTTCTGAGTTCAAGAAAAACTCAGAAAAGTCCAGTTGTTTTAGACTTAATTCTACTAGATACTGTATATCATGACCTGGATGAATGAGAATCTTCATAGACATAAACTATAGTAGTTGTTAACCCAAGCGTGCTCTTCCTCTGAGTTTCCAAGTGCAGATGATATTTGGGGGTTTAGTTTATTGCTCATTTTTTTCCCAAAATATGTTTTTTACAAACTCAAACACTGGCTTTGTTTCCCGACTCAGCCGATCTAATGGTCCCCAAATCAAGGGTACAGAAATCATAGCTAGACTACGTATAGTCTCATCCTTTGCTTCATTCACCTTGTCCACCATGTTCCTAAACAACCGGGAAGAAAATGAGACCAAGACATATTATTAAAGAGCATTCTAAACCACTATACAGCTGTACTGCATTAGAACCTACATGATGTTACTTAATCATACTTAGTCATAGAAAACTGACCCCTTTATTGGGCTTTTTTCAGTAATACTTGAATAATGATGGTTTCCATCACTCCCTGCAGTAGGATACAGGGCAAACTTTAATGCAAAAGCCTATAGAGGAATGCTTCAAAATAAAGAAAAAATTGTTTTCCGCACCACAGAGTCCTCTGCACTCCTCTGTTATTTTGAAGGCAAACTCATTTATTGAGGACAGGTATGGTGGTAAAGTGCTAAAAAACATATACTGTAGGTGTAGTCTGCCATTTTTTTGCACTTTGCAGTTATCTTACTGGTATGTCTAGAGTTAATATGCTATTTGCAGATTTTCTGCACTGATCTTACTAGCATGTCTGAAGTTTATGAAGTGCTCGTTCATTGCTACAGTTATCTTACTGGCATGTCTTGGGTTAATGTGTTAATATATTTCCTGCAACAATCTTACTGGGGTCTGGGGTTAGCGGAGTGATTAACTATTTCTGTAGTAATCTTACTGATATTTCTGTGTAATTATGGCAAAGGGCCCAAAAAAACTGACATTGTGCTACAACGCAGTGCATTTTTGTGGGGCCGAAGCTTCACTTTTCCCTTACGCCCATATTTTGTTGAGAAAGCTCTGCTTGTCTGTATACATATCAGGGGGTTGAAGTATGAGGAAAGCTTTGAAGGGTGGTGGCGATGACAGCTACAGCAGATGGTATGCTTATGTTTTTGTGGGCCCCTGGGGGAGATCCTCTACTGTCTGACACTGCATGGGTGGGAGGGACACAGAGAAAGGTAGGGTGCAAAATGGAAACAACCTTGCAGATTGTTCTTTGCTTCCTTACCTGCACTTAGTAAATTACCCACCTAGTCTTCATAATGGAACTTATAATACTTAGGTGG
The DNA here is from genome assembly GCF_000004195.4 of Xenopus tropicalis. Classification (NCBI taxonomy): domain Eukaryota; kingdom Metazoa; phylum Chordata; class Amphibia; order Anura; family Pipidae; genus Xenopus; species Xenopus tropicalis. The sequence goes on along the minus strand of NC_030683.2, from coordinate 109,310,136 downwards.
ATGTCCCTAGTTAATTGATCCCTTAACTAATGATATATTATGTTAATGTCTTCTCCATGGTTATTCCACAGTAACCCTAATAGAACCCAGTTAGAATAGAGAAAAACCCTTAGTTTTGCCAAAGCCAGAAAATGTGACAGTGTAATTGGGTATGGCCAAGGCTACACAAACAAACCATAATGGTGATTAAGAACGATTATGCAAATATACATTTGTTTTTTAGAAATGAATTCTTTCTTGGCACTGAAGTCAACCAGTGTCTTCGGATTATATTTAACTTGAAGCTGTGGGAATGTTTATGTGCTGTAGGGATTTAGCAGGAAGATAACCGTATGGTACAGAATACAAAGTGTTCAGAGGCATAAAATGTGCATGCTCTGCAGATTGAAAACTATTGCAATATGTAGAAAAGGGCACTTTTTAATAACCCATAGCAACCAATAAGATGCTAGCTTTTAAACAGGTGACCAGTAAATACTTCTTTCCTATTGGTTGTTGTACAGTAGGTGATTAGATCAGTAGCAAAATTGAACCTTTTATTGCATAACCCCTTCTATATTTGTATTGTTTGGCTGCTTGTGTATGTCTGTGAATAGTGAGCTGTATTTTGCCTACTTCTATTTTGGCTCTTGTATCATTCCTTCATCAGTTCCCCTGTTTTGGTGCTCTGAGTAGGGAATCTTAAGAGTGGCCTCCTTCACTTGGTAAGTGTGATATGTATCAAAAATTCACTTGCAAAATAGGCAGTAGATGAACCATTTTAACCATTTCATCAAAACTATAATTTTCCAAATGCCACAATAACTGCCAAGCAAGTCAATCTGTTCTTCTATTAGCTAGGATTAAAATCCCCAAGGGGACCAACTAAAATGATAAACTGGCTAATTAGGTACTTACCTAAAGTTAGTGTAGAGGGGTGAGGCTTTAATTCTATCTGCTACAGGTTCCACATATGGCTTTATATATTGGTCTATTACATCCTGCAATATATTTGAGTCTTCATCAGCCTGCATCTCACTGGGGAACGCAGTGACCCGGGAGCCTGTATGAACAGTTATTAAAGTGTGGTCAGAAAATTGAAAGTTGAAGATTGGCAGGTGAAGAAAACAGTTATATGGGGCATTTTTCCACAAGGAAAGGTTTTAACCTTGCCCCAGACAGCACTTTACCAGTAGTGGCAGCAAGCATGAACTACTAACTTCTTAAATGACCCCAGGGAGTTAGAAAGCCATTATACCCAATGTTTGGGCTTAGTGCAGGAAAATACCTATGCTACCTAGGTAAAGATGCTGACCCTGACCAGGGCTGGGCCAAACGGTATTGGTGCCCAAGGTATTTGAATGATCTTCCTTCCCATCTCTGCCATGAGAGTCACTAATCCACCTTGGACCACCTCAACCTCACTTTAAACCTGCACCACCGACATCTTCTCAGCCACTCACCTGCTCCTATAGCTGGGGTTACAGAAAGCAGAAGAACATGCCTAGGGTCCTAGCACCCCACACACACACATACACCATTGCACCCTAGACATGTGCCTCTTTTGCCTATACCATTTTAGGCTCTGATGTTGACAGATGATTAAGGATCTTTTGACTCCCTCAGACCAACACAGCAGGCAAACATTCTGTGTGCCAGTAGCCTAAGGCCCACTATATGTTTATCATGTGCATATTTATTATACTGCTGTATGACGCCTGGAGGAACCTGAGTATTTTCACAGCCAGTCATTTATCAACATTCACAAAAAATATTCAACAGTTAACAGAACAATGAATGTAAGACAGTTAATACTGAATTCCAGCCATAATGCCCTTTGCTGTCTCCTTTGAAACATAGATTGTCAAGTCAGTAATTTTTAAACTGCAATGATTTAGAACCATCTGAGACACTATGCCTGGCTTTAGAACTGGCCAGGAGCCTTCAGGCACTTACACATTGCTATTAATGTCTGTGCAGGAAGCCTCTGCATATTGTAAAGCAGCCATCATGGAGGCACCTAAACCCAGACCCTAAAATATATAGACCTGGAAAATAGCAAAATATACAGTTTGCCAGCCATTGTTTATGGCGCAGAATTCCCAGTCCAGACAAACTGATGTTTTCCCTTTCCAGCATCTCACAAGTGGCTACAAGTATTAGACTCAGAACTCACCCAGTAGGCACAGCAGTGCCAGTATCCAAGTTGGATGTGTGATCTGCATTGTGTTCTGCGTGATCTAGAAAAAATAAATTTAATAATCATATATGACTGGAAACTGCAGTTATTGTTTCAGTAGTTTAAAGTATTAAAGAAAGAAGTAAAGGTAACTTGTATGTAATGCTATGTAGTTGTGCATTAGGATTCCTATTTAAGCAGAACTAATTTCTGAAAGGAAGTCCCATTTGTTTTGTGTCCTAGCTGTCCCATGATTCCCTTTCCCCACTGCTGATATTTAGATTATGTACACAATTCTCTAAGCAGCACTATTTCTTGCTATTGCTATGGAAGACTAATGAGATGCTGAACACTTTGCCCACATTGATACCTATTCTCCATAGAACATTTGCTATTTGCCTAGAAAGTTGGGGGGACGGTAGGCACGTCAGTACATGCATTGCTCTTATAGAATTTGGGGGATGAGGAGACAAGCAGGAGGTGGTTTTGAGTGAGTTTGCCTTGGGGGCCCACAACCTTAGGGCCAGTACTTTGTTTACTTATACTACATGAGCTATGGGTAAACTGAATGAGTTTTCTCTTGATATATATGTAGGGACCTATAGGGTTAACATCCCTTATAGCAGTGATCCCCAACCAGTGGCTCAGGGGCAACATGTTGCTCACCAAACCCTTGGATGTTGGTCTCAGTGCCCCCAAACCAGGTAGTTATTTTTGAATTCCTGACTTGGGGGCAAGTTTTGGTTGAATAAAAAGAATATTTACTGCCAAATAAAGCCCCTGTAAGCTGACAGTGTGCATAGAGACTGACTGCCTAATAGCCAGTCTTAGCCCTTATTTGGCACCTCCATGAACTTTTATGGTGCTTGTGTTGCTCTCAAAGTCTTTTTACATTTGACTGTGGCTCACGAGTAGGAAGGGTTGGGGACCCTGCCCTATAGCTTTAAACCCTACACTTTCCTATTCATTGTTACTGGGCAGATGGTCATGTATCTATTTTTGCTATTTGCAAATGTCTTTATAAACCGAATTTGAAGGGGGGAGGTGCAACATGTATTGCCTGCCATGTACAATGCTGTATTGGCACCTCTCCCTGTACAGTTTCCATACTAATAAAATTAAGACCTCACCTTCATGAGATCCCTGATCCCATGCTGGTTATGATAAACAGATTATGCTGACTTGGGCAACTTTCCAGGGTATTTATTCCAGGAAGATCTTTGTATAAGTCATTCTGAATTCAGAAAGCCAGTCAGATGACTGGCAAAACATCTTTCGGAAAATCACAGCAAGTCCAGTTCATTTGACTTATTACTATAGATATACCATGGCCTGGATGAATGAGAATCTTTATAAACACAACAGTTTTATATTTTCTAAATATACTCTTCTGTCATCTGGATTTGGTGATTATTCTACCATTATTCTCTTGTCCTTCCAACCGCAGCTGAACACTATGCAAGCCAGATGCCAGCACTGGAATCAGTACTATGAGACTTGTATTTCTTGGTGACATTTAGCTGCAGTTAGTTGCACTCTTACGACTCTGTACTTCAGAAGAGATAGGTTCCTCTATACTGAACTTATACTCTTGAACTTGATTAGCACCAAAAGCCCAGAACCTTGGGCAGCAAAGAAACAAATAATTCAAATGCAGTTCCCTTTAGGTGCAGGAAAAAAACAAAATAGTTCAATTTGCAGTAGAAAAAAGTGGATATTGTGCCTCAAAATCAGCCATGGTCCCCTATGTAAAAGCTAATGCTGTATATATCTGGGATAAATCTTGAGTGGCCACAAAAACCCTTTGGTGGGTGCATAATGAATATCCAGAGGCTGCTGGTGACCCCAAAGCTCATGTGGCAGCATGATCAGGTTACAGATACTGTACATAAATTGACTTCAGTTAAGAACATATATACAGTACATTGCAATTCAGTTTTCCACATAGAGTAGAATTAATCACATTACATTGCCTGCTGTCCGGTCCAAGTTTAAAATTTGTATCTCATATGTCAATATTGCCAGTTACAAAACTTTAGCAGCCACACTCATTTCTATGCCTACCTTACTGTAGCCATTCTGAGCAACAGACTTACCTGTCCACTCTTGTATCTGCGTTACACATTAAAATTCTTTCTCCTTTTATACATAAATGGACATCACTCGATTTCACTCAACGTCCAGTCATTGACCTGATAGATAAATACAGTTGGTCAACATTTTGAATGAAATGGTATTTTGAAATTGTCATCTACAGACACAGACACAATGTTAGTTTAGCTGCTTTTGACAGTATACATTCTGTATTTATTTGACTATGGCTACAATGGCGTAGCATCTAGTCACACTGTACCCACATGGTTTTTTAGTTTCCAGATTGATCTTCAAATTCTAATTCAGTTTATTTATATAATATAAATGTGATCAGGACTCTCTGGCAGCAGCAGTAGTTAGGGGTGTGATCAGAAGGATAAAGGCCTACAAATTACTTATAGTGATATCAAGCTCCATAGTCAGGCTAGATGGAGCAGGTTCATCAATGAGTAACAGGCCAAGGCAGGCAGCATGGCAGTAAGTCAAGTACAGGAAATTATGAAAGATGTAGAGTAAAGGTGGGTTAGATAGTGTACTGAAGGAAATAGGAGAAATTTAGAAGGTGTACAGAAAGAGTGGAGGTGGGCAGGCAGGTAAAAGAATTAACATTTGGAGATAAAAGCATGTGAGGATCAGAGGAAAGAGCAGAAAAAGGGGCAGTGAGTAAAGGCAGAGGAGTAAAACAGAAAATAAAGCACATGCCTAGGTTTGCTCAGTTTTGATGATGCTGCCTATTTATCTGCGTCTGTATGCACCTTGGGAGTCAGTTTTAACAGACAATACTGTGATCACATTCAGTCAACTTGGTCTGTCCAAACTGAAATCTTATCTACCTGTGCCCCTTCTGAACAGCTGGAGTAGAGCCTTAACTTACTTACGGTACTTACTTATTTACTTAATTTACTACTCTCAGATAAGACCATTTCTCCCTCTACAACAATGCTATTTGTTTATCTAAAGTTCAACTTAAGCTGGCCATACACGTGATGGTCGCACGAAACATCGTCAGATCCGCCACACACCATTCAGGGCTGAATCTGCAGGTAAGGAGGTAGAAACAATAGGATTTCTACCTCCTTCTGTCGATTCAGCGCTGAAGGGAGAATTTTGGTCAGGCGCCTTCTATGGCGCCCGATCAAAATTTTCAAACTGGTCTGATCGGCGAGTCGGACAATATCAGCAGCTTCCTGCGATATCGGTCGACTCGCCGACATACCATACACGCACCGAATATCATACGAAACGAGGTTTCGTACGATATTATCGGTGCGTGTATGGCCACCTTAACACATATCTAACCCTTTTCCCCTAACAGGTTCGCCTTTCCGTTAGCAAGTTAAGTAGCATTCTTAAATTAAATGTCATGGTGTGCATCCTGTATGTGTGTACATGTGAATGTAAATGATTGTATGTCCATACCTGTGGTTCTCTTGGGTCCCTAGAAAGGCCCCTTTCTATTAATTAATTCTATTAATTAATTATTAATCATTAATTATTGGAACTCTTTATATGAGTAGTAACATCTAACGTTCATATTGCACATACAAGGGGTGTGGCCAAAATTTTAGTATTGCGCACTTGTATTCATGGGGGGGGGGGCATATTTCTGAGAATGTGATTAAAATACTTGTAAAGGGCCCCAAAGTTTCTCATGATGGCCCTGTGGAAATGTATTTAATCACATTCTCAGAAATTTAACGTTTGCTGTGCTAGCAGTTTTCTTAACATACATCTCAGTCACCAAACGATAGCAACCAATGAGACGTTTACTTAGATCATTTCAAAGGAGAAGTAAAGATAAAAACTAAGTAATAGTGATGAGCGAATGTATCCCATTTCACTTCACCCAAATATTCACAAAACTGTGATAAAAATGTCGAAATGGCAAAAAAACTCATAAAAATCGGGTACTGCACGACTTTTTTTGGCGCAACTACACCTTTTCTTGATGCGCCCAGGCATTTTTTTAAGAGGCTTTCCAGTTCCCTAGCATCCAGCAGGTCATTATAGAAATTAGAAACCAATGTACCTACATACAACTCACTGCAGTGAATGGTTGTAATTTGTCCTGCAACCATTTCCTGTTTTAGAAGCCCCTGTTTGTAACTTCCTGTTTGCAGCCATAGTGCCCTCGCATTCAAAAACTGGGATTGTTTTCAGTAGGATCCAAAAATGTTGACTGTAAATACCTTTCACCATCACATTTAAAGTGTAAACCAGGGAAATCCACACACAACACTGTTTTTCAGTGCTCATTCATTTCTGTGGTCTTGGGTTTAATTAAGGTAGGTTTGTTTGTTCTATCCATGTTTATACAGGTACAGGTATGGGATCACTTATCCGGAAACCTGTTATCCAGAAAGCTCCGAATGACGGAAAGCCGTTTCCCATAGACTCTATTTTAATAAAATGATTCAGAATTTTAAACTGATTTCCTTTTTCTCTGTAATAATAAAACAGTACCTGTATTTGATCCCAACTAAGATATAAATAATCCTTATTGGATGCAAAATAATCCTATTGGGTTTAATTAATGTTTTATTGATTTTTTAATAGACTTAACATATGGAGATCCAAATTACAGAAAAAACCCTTATCTGGAATACCCTTGGTCCCGAGCATTCTGGATAATGGCTCCTATACCTGTACCATGGGATGTTTGTAAGCGTTTCCCTCTTTGCATGAGTGATTGGGTTTTCTTCCATGGTTCAGGAATATACATGATAGAGTTAACTGAGAAGTTCACCTTGATAATAGTTCTTTTCATTAAATTCATTACTTGGAACAAACCTATATGTTATGTACATTCATTAGTAGAAATGCAGTGTGGGAGAGATCACATGAGAAAGAACATCACTTGTGTTGACCCCCTAACGCTCATGTGATGCATGGACCTAATCAAAGAGGAGGTCACTGACCCCTTTACATTTCTGGCACCACCTACATCACTTATTTCTCCATCTCAACATAGCCATTGGCACTCCAGGAACTCCTGTACATGATCCGGCTCTTCAGGTCCTAGGTACCACTCTGCATCAGCATTCTCAGTATTGCCCAGTACTAGTGTATGAGACCCTTGAAAAGTATGTTCTACAAGCAATAATGTACCTTCTACTCAAATCTAAGGAATTTAGAAGTCACCTTGGAGTTCAATGACTTCATAAAACTCAACTGGCACCTCATACATATTAAGGGCATGAAATTACTCTGTGAACTGTAACATCCTTGTAATTTACAATAAGGGGCAGAGAATTCTATATCTATTGACATAGTTGTTGGAGTTGCTAAATTATTACCTCCTGGACAAGGGGGGGTCATTGCAGGTCTGAGTGGGCTGCAGTGGTGTCACATGATCAATAACCAGTTTAACACAGTTTTTGTAATACAGGTTTAGTATATGTCATCATATTCATCACTGTAACCTAGTTTAATGCACAATACAAGCAAAGCCAAAGATCCATTTGCCTCTTCTTCTGAGTTCCCAGCCCCAATTATTGGAGATTATTAAGGCTAAGATTGTTGTTCATTGTTCTCAAATATTTTCTCATAAAACTCTCGTATTGGCTCTGCCTTCTTCTCCAGCCAGCTGATTGTGTTCTTTGTTGGTTGCCTTAGATAGGTGTAATAGTACGGGCTCACATATTCTGAAGTCAGATTTATTGCTCCTTGTGCGCCATTTAGCGCTTTCCTAGACAAATAAAAGAAGGGGAGGGACATAAATGCCCAGATTTTAGTCAGGGACAATATAAAGAGAAAAAATGAGACAGAGGATCTTATAATAGTTGGATTAGCTAAGCCACTACACAATTACAGGCCAATGAATATACACTAATTCTGACTGGCAATAGCTTAGTAAATGGCAGTGTGTTGGGGAATCCGTAATTGAGAAGGAACTGGGTTTTTTTTGTAGATAACAAGTTGTCTAATTCCAGGCAGTGTCATTCTGTGGCTACTAAAGCAAATAAAGTGCTGTCTTGCGTAAATAAGGTAATTGACTCAAGCTATAAGCACCCGTTTTGCGAAACAATCCGCCAATGGCGACACGCGGAAATTTCCCACAAACCCACGTCTGGCAAATTATTTTGTCCATCACTATCTGCCTCTAGCAACTTGATCTTCTGTTTGAGAGAGGTAGAAGAAAGTAAATTAAATGATATATGAGCACTGAAACCTTTCCAGTAGTATATAGCAAGACCTTTGGACTTACTGCTACTGGCTATATCCTGACCTGAATGTATAGAAACCATTATAAACAAATATAAACATGAGTTAACTATAATGTGACTGTCCCTTTTAATTTTATAGAATACATCAGAGGCATTATTTTGGGATTTTACTAAATTTCATGTAAACACGTATATCAAAGGTTTCTCTTGATGGACAGGCATCCCGAGAGGTTTGGTTTTGATGTATTTGGTGCAAATTAAGTGACAAGAAGATTACTCATTCTTATGTATGTAGAAGTAGCTAAATAAGGGCCACCTACCCAAAAATATCAAAAATGAAGGAGTCAGTGATTTTATCCACTGTGGATCCGGTGTATGGCTTGACATATTGCTCTAGGACACCCTGCAGGATAGTAGAGGCACTCCAGTCATCAGACTGCATCTCACTGGGGAAAGCAGTAACCCGAGAGCCTGGGGAAAAAAATGAAGGAAGATCTATTGCACGTAAGTGTTTCAGACATGAGAGGAAACCATGGAGTTGGATCTCAAAGCCCACAGAACCAATAGCGGGAGGTGAAAAAAACACACTTTGCTCAAGGGCTGGTAGCTCATAGTAACCAAGTTACCTACTTAGCCTTGTGTTGCCTTCTGACTTTATACAGAGGCTTTTGCTAACTAATTCATCTTAATCTTATTAATCTAAATCTAATTATTATTATTACACTTGGAAATGCATTAAAACAGTTGGGTTGCAGAATCCCAGTTCAAACATGGCGGTTACAAGCATTACAAGACTCACCCAAAAGGCACAGCAGTGCCAGGCACCAGACTGGCATTGTGATCTGCATTGTGTTCAGTTCTGACCTAGAAACACAGAATGAATAAGTTGTAGTTCTCTATATTTAAAGATATTCTCACATTTTTCTGCATGATAAAGGCAAAGCAAAATGAAAGTGTATAATATCATTTTAGCATATGCTGATCATATTGTGCAACTGTAAAGGAGAAATATGCCTTTGAATTAATTTAATTTGTATGTTATAAAACAACTCTTTCTAGCCTGTAGCTGTAAAAGCTAGCTGGTTGCTGGGGGTCACTGACCCTGGCAACCAAAAACAGAATCATAGTAAGGTTTCTGTTATTCTTTATTTTTTCATTCTATTGCATACACACTTTCTCCTTCTACCTGGTGCTGGGGTCATCAAGCCTGTCCTACTGTTAATACCTTTTTAATAACACATACTAAAAATGAATTATAAGGTAAACTTCGCATCATGCTTTCCCATCAGCACTGACTGTGGTAACTGCTAGTAAGCAGCCGTAGCCATCTTTCTGCTGCCTGTCACTTAAAATTCATATGCATGAAAAATACACACATTCCCATAGCTATCTTGGGTGCCATTGTTAAATACGTGCATGGTCATTTATGTGCTTGTCAGCCGCACTCCTTTTCATACATACCTTTATTTTACCTGACTTACCTGCCTGCCTTCTCTTGTATCTGCCACACACACTTCAAAATGATTTCTCCTTTTGAACTCAGAATAGGCATCACCAGATTTCTGTCAATGTCCAGTCATTGACCCTATCGATAAATACAGGTGTTGCGCATTTGAAAAAAGAATGGAATTGTGACATCGGCTCAATGAGATCACTGTCTGCCCGTGCTGTATTCACTTCCATGGCATTGTGTCTTGATTATATGTTCCCACAGTGTACATTCCCACAGCCCCCACCAGCCCAATAAATAGTGACTGTCTATGTTTGGCATTTGCCTGAACCCAGGCCCGGATTTGTGGCGAGGCCACAAAGGCCCGGGCCTAGGGCGGCATTTTGCATGCCGCCCCGCCGCAGGCAAAATTGAACATTTTGCTCCCATACGGAGCAATGGAGAACTCTCCCCACTGCTCCGTATGGGAGCCTCAACTTTGGCGCTTGCGCATGCGCGTTCGCTGGGGGGGGGGGTTTTCGCGCATGCGTGTTGACGCGGCGGGGGGGATAGGGGGGGCGCCGAGTGGGGGCGGCCTTGGGGCGTCCCCAGTTGAAATCCGGCGCTGCGAACCCACAGATTGCCAGTCCGGGCCAGTGCAGACTGCTCAGCTTGAAATCTCAGGCTGGAAATAAAGGCCCAGCTCTGTGGACAGACCACAAAGGCCCAGGCCTAGGGCAGCAACAATTTGGGGGCAGCATGCCTTTTGAACTGAGGACTGGGTGGGAGATTTTGATCCTGTATTGTTTGTAGAGGCCCTGCCAGATAACTGGTAATCCCAATCCTACATAACCACCTACCTAATATTACCATTTACCTTTTGATTGCCCTATATTGTTTCTGCATAAAGGAATCATGAATCCCATATTTGCTCCCTAACTGCTTTAGTGAGTGCAAGAACTTTATTTTAAAGCATCAGGATAAGGCAGGGTCGTCAGATCTTCTGTCAAGGGGAATTTCTTACACAATACATTTATTAAATACCTTTACTGCCCATGCTGAGTGTGATATTACTGGTCCCATAATTCTAAATTATGATGATGCCAAATCATCTCACTACCTTGCATTATACTTTTAGACCACCAGGTGGTATTCAATCACGTAAAACAAAATCCTAGTGTCTGATATTCTGTACAATACAAGCTACTTAGCGGTATAGACAGTGAGTTATATATATTTTACCTATTTTTGTTTGTACAGCACTTTCCCTTGCTGTTCTGTAATCGACCCACGGAACCTCAAATACCTCACATTCTTTGCTTGTGTGCCATTAAGGCAAATTATATGTAAGAAAACTCAGTAAATAAGGGATCAGAATATCAGTCATTGTGTAGATAAAGGCAAATTTTCACATCAGTCTTGGAAAAAATGGGAACCTATCAAGTTTAAAAGAATCTTAGGGGTTCTTGCCCCCAAGGTTCCCTCTTAAAGAACTGTGCGCCCAGGTCAGAATTAATGCACAATGTTGTGTTTCCATTCTGCACAGTAAATTTGTTGTGTTCACTGAGCTCAAACTCTGTGTGCATAGACACTCCATAGAGGGAACATCGCTACCCTCCTCCCCTTAATCCCCCCTTGTGCAGAGTAAATGTTTAAAAACAAGTAGAAGGGAGTAGCCTGGGATTGTATTATTACCAGAAGAGCCAAATGCTAACTCCCTTTCCCATCTACACACATCATGAGTTCTGGGAGGTGCTGGTTAGTTAAACTCAGATTGAACCATGAAAGCACAGCAAAACTCCCAAAATTATATGGGAGTCACCCTATTTAGGACCCCATTATCCAGTCACCTGCAGCAACAGCCCAGTCTCCTGCTCCCCATAATCTGCACCTCACCCGTTTAATACCTGCCACCCATTGAATCCACATCCGGCATGGCTTATTAGCAGGGCCGCTGCTGAGCAAATGGGTGCCCTAAGCAGAAATTTACTTTTGTGCCCCCTCTCCCAAATATTACGGAAGTAAAAATAAAATAATAAAAAAAAAACACCTACTATAGGGGCCCCACACACAGTGCCCCCAATATCCCCCATAGACAATGCCCCCATAGTAAGTGCCCCCAATAGCCCCCATAGACAATGCCCCCCTAGTAAGTGCCCTCAATAGCCCCCATAGACAATGCCCCCATAGTAAGTGCCCTCAATAGCCCCCATAGACAATGCCCCCATAGTAAGTGCCCTCAATAGCCCCCATAGACAATGCCCCCATAGTAAGTGCCCCCAATAACCCCCATAGACAATGCCCCCATAGTAAGTGCCCCCAATTGCCCCCATCGATTGATTGAACTATCCGGGACAGCGGGATGCGCTATAAAAACCGGCAGGACAGTGTTGGGGGGGTATGTTATAATATATAAAAACGATTTTTTTGAGCAGCTGGGATGGTGCCCCCCTGGGAGTTGGTGCCCTATGCAGACTGCGTACTCTGCTTATAGGGAGCGGCGGCCCTGCTTATTAGCAATAAATACATTTAGATGCATGTTGCATGGCTGCATATAAATCCGTTCAGTCTGCAGAATGCATCTGAATTACTTGTTAATTAGCCATTCAATATGTGGGCAGTATAAAAGGGCCTACAAGGGCTTCACTAAATGACCTCAATTCAGGCAGAGCTAAGGGTTTGATTAGGGGCATGGTCAGGAGCACAAACAATTGCTTTTTCCTATGCTGCAACCCATGTTCCCTGAGGTAAAGGTCCTTATGAATTAGAAAAACTTCCCTCTCCTCAAAATCAAAAATATGCAGTTCTTTAAATGAGTCAAAATATAAGATGCTGCAGGCCCTCCTTTTTGCCATTTAATACCAGTAACACAAGAGAACACCCCCAAGGGGAAAATAGTTTTGGGGAAGGGGTAAAACAGCAGAATTTCTGCCACTCTCTGCCTTTGGGCTGCTAGGCAATTTTGGATGAAAAGTTTGGGAAATATTTTTGTAAATAAAGCCACGTGGAATACCCCCAACCTGTTAAAGGAGAAGGAAAGGCTAGTAAAGAGTTAATCTCAAGCTGCAGGCATACCTTCAGTTCTCTCAATAGTGCCCTTAAGTCTCCCCATATTTCTCCTGTTCAGATGATCAGAAGCCTCACTGGAAAAAAAAATACTGAGCTCTGTAAAAGTTCCCATAATGCCTAGCTCCTACACCGAGACCGAGACCAGTGAACATGCTCAGTTTATAAGACTATGAGGAAGCTTCCTGCTGATTGGCTCAGATCACACATTCCTAAGGGGGGGGAGTTCTTAGCAGGGAGGGGGGAGCAGGAGAGAGGAGAGAGCTGCGTGTCTCTGGCACAGGAAAACAAAGAGATAACAAATCCTGTTTCTTTTGACAGAGGACTCTGTGAGTGCTTATGGCTGTTTTTACATAGACCTTTCTGATAATCTATATTATCTTTCTCCTTTAAAGGGCTTCACTAATTTCTTTGTATGACTTTATGATTTAGTTATTGTCTGTCCCAAATGTGTGTAATTAATCAGTACTTGTGATTGGATGATCTGGTACATAATTGGAGTAAGCTATTATAACTCCCAGGATGCCCTCCCAGTGAGTACCAGAGGGATGTTGGGGTTGAATTATTACAACAGCTGGAGAGTCATGGGCAGTGATCTATATTTCAGTCCTATATTCCATACAAGATTTAAGTTCCATGTAAGAATCTTTAAGAACCATGCAGACCCATGTGACAAACGTCAGGTTTATTTATTAATGGAGATCAGTGGGGGTTACTCCATTAGGCTAACACAACTGGAACACATTGAGGCACATTGGTGGTCAGAACATGAGGGTCTCTTGGGGAAGAATCCTGCTGGTCGGGTCTAGGATGCATTAGTCTGAGCCGGTTGTTTTCTCCTTTATCTTCTTGTAAAGGTCTGTGAACCAGTTCCTGGCAGAAATAAAGAAAGGAGTATTAAACCTGCACATGTGCCGGGAGAGCTTGGACAAAGTGTGAGGGCTGGTACATGAACCAGGACAATATTTATTAACAGATCTGATATTGGTCTGTAGGTCCTACCCTGCCTCCTTTATGTGGACCTGTAGTTCCATATAAAAGCCTTTACCTGTACTTCTTGCAACACAACTTCACCTGAATTTACCTTAGGGCCTGGACCCCATATTACATTAGCTTTCATTCTACTGCCTGCAACTGGGCTTTCACCCACTTTACCTCTACTGCCTGCCATCCAACTCCCACCACATTACCTCTACTGCCTGCTATCTAACTCCCACCACATTACCTCTACTGCCTGCTATCTGACTCCCACCACATTACCTCTACTGCCTGCTATCCGACTCCCACCACATTACCTCTACTGCCTGCCATCCAACTCCCACCACATTACCTCTACTGCCTGCCATCCAACTCCCACCACATTACCTCTACTGCCTGCCTGCCATCCAACTCCCACCACATTACATCTACTGCCTGCCATCCAACTCCCACCACATTACTTCTACTGCCTGCCATCCAACTCCCACCACATTACCTCTACTGCCTGCTATCCGACTCCCACCACATTGCTCTACTGCCTGCTATCCAGCTCCTACCACATTCCTCTACTGCCTGCTATCCAACTCCCACCACATTCCTCTACTGCCTGCCATCCAGCTCCCACCACATTCCTCTACTGCCTGCTATCCAAGTTCCAACATCTACCGCTACTGCCTCCAACAATCTGACTTCCTCCAACTTCCATCACCCTAACCATCAACGGAACCAAAAACATAAGTAGTCTCCACTGTCTGTTTAGAAAATACCACTGAACTGGAGGAGGTCATGAACGTACCTTGTCTTTGTCATAGCCTCACTGTTATGCAGATCCTTGAAAAAATCCTTGGTTTTGGCTCCAAAATCTTTTATTGCAGTCCCTGCAGAATCAAAGTGGTCCCTGAAGCTCTTAGATTCCGAGTCTGCTTCTGAAGGCTTACATTCTAAAAGAAGAGAAAAAAGTGTGTATGAGAGGTCTGTGGTTAGACAGACAGGATTAAGCCACCACTGTTACTCCATAACCCAAATGCAGCCATAAGGGGCGTAGCTAAAGCAAATCATGTGAATGTCAAGGGGCCCAGGAGCTATAAGGATCCAGTGGCACACTGACTGCTAAGCAATATCAATGTATTTTAAAGAAAAATGTCTTATTTCCAAAATTTGAGGTTGGAAATGATTTTGCTGTTGATCTCACTAATTTCTAGTTTTGGTAATGGAAAACAGTGGCATTGCCCAGAGGGCCCTTTTAGAAGGGCAAAGTGCTGTACATTGGGGCACAAGAAGCAGGGCAGTATGCAATGTGTCCCATATTATGCCCTGTGTTGTTTACATCACAGCAGGATTGAAGCCTTTTAACAAGATTAATTAGTGCCTTCTATGGACCCATTGCTATGTAATGCTCCCAGCATTTTTGCTGCATTGCTCTAGTGCATTAAGGGCTGTCACTTTTTGGGCATAGGTGGGATATACAATAATGTGGGCATTTTATACTAAACTAGTGTCCAAAAGTTGTATAACCTGATCAGACACACAGGGAACAATTTAATAACATGCACAATGTTTGCTCTAGGTCTAGTAACCCATAGCAACTAATGTAATGTTTGTCTTGGTATAGCATATAATATATATATACCAATAAACGCTGATTCCTGCTTATTGGTTGCTATGGGTTATTAGGTCTGGTGCAAGTATTTACGTTCTATTAGGGATGATCTGGTAGGTTGATGACCATGATTGGTTTATCTACAGTATGTGGGGCTGGGGCCTTAGCTGACCTTCCCTTTGTACGTGCCCAGTATTAGCCTTTTAGACATACCTGTCAATACGCAGATTGTGACCAGAATCACAGAAATTGCAAGAAGAAGCTTCATCTTTTCAGTGCAAAAAAAGGGGCACCTTCTGGAAATAAATAAATAAATAAAAAATGAAATAACTAAATAATAAGCATATTTATAAGTGCACAGTTATTGAAATGATTACCCTTCCTTAGGCAGTGCAGAATAAGTATATAGCATACCTTGTGCCCATAAGATTAATCTGCTATAGGGGTCATTCTCTATGACTCTGAGCACAAGTGCTAGGGTGCACAAGACTGTAAATCAAGCACTGGGTGCAGAGCAGTAAATGAAGTGCCACATTGGAGCTCACAGAAATGAACAAGTTAGACAATGGGCAGAGAGTGGATGCCTATGTGGGATTGCTTTATGTCCAAAGGGGCCCAAGATTATTGGTGGAATGATGGTAAGTGTAGCTTAATAAAAGCTGGAGGGTTCCTGGCTGGGGCATCCATGATAGATGTCATTTTATGCACTCATTTAAGGGCTTCTTCTTTTCTAACTCCTCTCCACTGAGACATGCTCCATAAAGACTAATAACTAGTGTCAATGTGCCCTACAGGTGCTATGGCAGCAGCAGCATAAAGCATAAAGGCATTTGGATAATGCCTTTATTGAGGCAAGTCATATGGCATCTCCTACTCGCAAGTGCAAATATACATGTAAGTAAAATGTTCAAATAACACTTAACGAAAGGAACCCAACTGTAATCAGGCTGTGACAAAAATCCACATTTTTATTTGTGCCAAAAAGGATTAATCCCTTGGCTCCCTGTGAAGCAATTCCATTAAACCCTAGCCAGAACAATAGGGGATTATTTGGCTACTCAAAGCAACACGTTTATAGATTACTTGGTCTCATCTGCACGGCTAGTTTTCTTTTGCACAAAGACCATAGGGGGCTCGTTATTATGGTAAAAAGCTCAAATAAAGTTCCATCTGTCCTTACCTTTAGATCATAACCTCTAGTGGCCAGGATTTTCTATTTACTTCACTATATAGTCCCTTTCCCTGTCTCCATATTACAATACTTTACACATTATCGCAAAGTTACAGCCTTTTGTCACTTATTTCTCTTGCCCTGTTTTACAAAATATTGTATAGCTGTATCACCTTCCCCTGACATTGTGTTGCCTTACTATCCAAAAATGCCAAAAATCTTTTTCTCTGTATACAGCACATGTCAATGCTTATGCACCGCACTTCATAGCAAAATATCCCACTTATACATGTATATCACACACATATACATACACAATGGATAGATTGTACTATACAGTATATCACATACCTATACATACACATAGAATACATTAGTGTTACCTTTAGAAAGCTCTGATGCGTAACTTTGTATCTCTCCTTACTGCAGACCAAGTGCTTCTGATTCCCTGACTGTATCCAAACATCTTCTTATGCCCCTAGGCTCCTCCCCCCATATCAGTTACACCCACTTTCAGTAGGAATCCCCTCCTACTGAGAGCATGTGACTGAGGATATTTAGCAGGGGCAAGGTCTCAATGGTGTTTCCTGGGAGGGTTTTTAGGACTTAAAGATCTTTGATAAAGAAGTAAACAACTGGGAATCAAGTAAGAGCCTTTCAAAAAAAAAAGTTATCAAAGTGCCCTTTGTGCCATGGCCATTATGGTGTATTTATAAATAAAGGATACCAACTGAGCAAATAAAATGTTGCAAATCTATGTTTGGTTAAAGGGGAAGTAGACAATGGAAATAAAAATTAAAGAGGAAACTATCATTTTTTTTAATGCAATATGTTTCTTTGTGGTTTTTAGCTATTTCTGAATAGTAAACTGATATCTTTGTTTGTAAAATGCAAAGCCAGGTACAATATAAAGATCACTATAGTAATTAGGATATTAAACAATGAGCGCTAGAGCTTTACGCTATGTGCATAAATGAGCCCCCGTAGCTGCAGATCATCAGTGATGCTAGAGGTCAGCTCCAAGTATCTGTTCTTTTGTGTCATCCTACCTTCCATCTATATGTTCATATTTCCTTCTTGTTTTCTGATGGATCTGTAGAAGAATTTAAAAATGTTTTAGATTCAGGCATTTGGGTATTAATAGAACCAAAAAAGGAAAGCAAAAACCCAAAACAAGGATACATGATAACATGATAAAATGCTATATAACTTCATTTCCCACTCCAGCTGCCTGGATACTTGATTTCACAGGTATGGGATCTATTATCAGGAAACCTGTTATCCAGAACGCTCCAAATTAAGGGAAGTCCATCGCTCATAGACTCTATTACAATCAAATAATTCAAATTTTAAAAACGATTCCCTTTTTCACTGTAATAATAAAACAGTACCTTGTATTTAGATTGTAAGCTCTACGGGACAGGGACCTCCATCCTCTTGTCTCCTAATTCTTAACTTATTGCAACTGTACCTTGTATTTATTTGTATTTATTATCATACTTTGTATTTATCTATTATTTTGATATCCCCTGTTGTACTAATTTATTGTTTTACTGTACAGTGCTGCTTACATAAGTAGTGCTTTATAAATATAGATATACATACATACATACTTGGTCCTAACTAAGATATAATGAATCCTTACTGGATGCAAAACAATCCTTAATTTAATTTTTTTTTTTTTTTAATGTTTAAATGATTTTTAGTAGACTAAAGCTATGGAGATCCAAATTACGCAAAGACCCCTTATCAGGAAAACCCCAGGTCCCGAGCATTCTGTTTATTGTGTCTCATACCTGTATTGGTGGGAAGTCATTATGTATAAATGGGCCAATGCTTGGAGAAGAGGAAGAGGATTAAAAGATTAGTTATTTGATGCAATGAAATAAAAAAAAGGTGTTTGTTTTACGGTTAGTTTGCTTTATGAGAAATGTAGGTGTTGGGGGAAATATAAAAAATCTCTATGCTAAGCATATTGGCATATTTTATTCTCCCATTGGATACTTATTAGACTATAAAGCTTTGTACATTCATGTAAATAAGTGGCTGTGCTGATCCTCATTGGTACCCCAGTTATTTTCCCCTTCTCTGGTGCCTGTGAAATCTTGGTCTCTGCTGGCCATATGGTCTTGACTGCATGAAATGGGCCTATCTACTTTCTTCTAGTCTGTGGATTTGGAGATTTGTTCATGCATGTAAAGGGGTAAGAAAGGAAAATAAACACTGAAATTAATATGCTAAACTTTATGAAAACTATATAGCAATTACAACCTTTTTCTAGCTAGCTGCAAACAGCCTGGGTTAGTTATCAGTCACTGCTCCCTATCACAGGTACTATAGGCAGGAGCCAATTAAATTGTCAGTATGTTCTTGAAGTTTGTGAGGAAACCCACATAAGCACAGGGAGAACATAAAAAGTTTGAAGATCAATCGATATCAAGCCCCCAGTGCTGCTAAAATCCTTTGCCCAAATGGAGGCACATAAATACATTCCTTTACAGATGTGGTTCTCACTAACATGTTCCTCACTAATCCATTTGAATGTTGCTTCCAGTGGCCTCAAAGCAAGTGCTTATTTTGGAATTTTCGAGTTGGAGGCAAATTTTGGTGGCATAAAGACCATGCATACTGCCAAACAGAGCCTCCTTTAGGCTGTCTGTCCTTATGGGATGACAAAATAACCAATCACAGCCCTCACTGGTCACCCCGTAGGAACTTTTATCATGCTGATGTTGCTCCCCAATTTTTTATATTTAATTGTTGCTCACAGGTAAAAAAGGTTGGGTATCCCTGATCTAGGAGTTAGGGCTCTGGCACACGGGGAGATTAGTCGCCCGCGACAAATCTCCCAGTTCACGGGCGACTAATCTCCCCGAGTTGCTATCAGTTGCCATCCCACCGGCGAAAATGTAAGTCGCCGATGGGATGGCACACGCGATTTGCCGAAATCGCTTGTGCAGCGTGTGCCATCCCACCAGTGACTTAGTCGCGAACAGGGAGATTTGTCGCGGACGACTAATCTCCCCGTGTGCCAGAGCCCTTATGGTTTCAATCCAAATCTCACCTTCATTAAGTTTCAAAATGGGTGTATCTAGGAGAGCAAAGATGCATTCTTTCCAACTCTGATTGTAAAGCTGGCCATTCATTGACAGATCTGCTCATTTGGCAAGGTTGCACAACAAGCGGATATTTCCACAATATGCCCACCTGAGTTGATCCAACCATTTGGTCCTTAGGCCGAATGATTGGATAACATTAACAGGATACAGGCTGTTGTATCAAAGGTCGCAACAACTTGCCAATGGACTCCTCAACCCAATGGGATTTTTAAACCTGCCGTATTGACATCTGTCCAATTTCCAGCCAGGTATCAGTCAGGTAGGCCCGTCTGAGGGCCTCATTCAAGGGGCAGTAAGTTGGCAACTCCGGTCCATCGGCAGCTTTTATCGGGCCACGTGTGGCCACGTTAACTGGCATTTAGATTTAGTTTCTTCTGGCTGTAGGCCCCATAGTTTCTAATCTAATGCTTTAAAAGGCATTATATTTCATCACTAATATTACTGTACATTGTAAATAAATCCCCTTTCTTACAAATCTCCTTTCTGACAAATCTCCCCGAAAATGCCTTGCCCTACACTGTGTGCCATTGCCCTTAAGGGGAACTTCCTATTTAGCTATTACTTTAATTAGCAGAACAAAGACATTTAAGACGAGATAGCTGAAAGGAAGGGAACAGAGGGGGTGATTAGCTGGACAATACATAAGGGGAAGGAAGTGCCTGAGGGACAGACTGGAAGGTGATTAAAGGTCTCTAGAAGGTGTTACTGCATGAGTGATTAAAGAGTGCAGATTACAGGGGGGCAGAAACTGGAGATTCTTGCCTTTGATATTTTAATGTGTTACAAAATTTGTGCAGTCACAGGTCTGAATATGTAGGGATTAGCTGGAGTTACCATAAGAGCTGCTTCAGCATTCAGAGCAATGTGTAGCATTCCAAAGGTTACACGGATTAGTTGGCCCCTAATAAAACTGACCCTAGTGTGTGCCTATGATAGCAACCTTGGATTAGGCATTCCTCGATAAGTGAAGAACAATCTCTGTGAATGAGATAACAATGATACCTTACTGCTGTTATTTTTATAATCTTTATATGGTCCTACTAACTATTTGTATCTCTACCCTACGGATCTCACCAGTTGTGCATTCAGCACGAGCATTCAAGAGCATGTAGTATAAGTGTGACATGTTGCATTTGGCTGGCACTAATAGGCAAGGTGCTGTATTCTAGCCTGTATTCAGCTTGAATATATTGCAGTATGTATGGACAAACAATCCCTGTTTTGTTTAAAGGGGAGGGCAATTTTAGTAGCTAAATGCACAGAACATCTTAAAGGTGAACTCCACCCAAACACAAATTAAGCTTTTTGAAAAGTAAACATAATTTCAAGCAACTTTGCAAAATACATCAGTTAAAAAATATGATTTTTAATGTGATAATATGGTTTGGAACAGTTCCCTAAGCCCCGCCCTCTGTTCCCCTGCTGATCTGGCTGGCTACTTTGAGACTCAACTAAATGTAACAGTAGTTGCCTGTCCTCAGCCTGCCTTCAGCCTGCATCCTCCCAATCCCACAATTCCCTGCATGTGTAATATCAATAAAGAAAGCAACATTGCAGTGCAATGGATTGTGGGTTATGTAGTTCCTGCATGCTGTTTGTAAGCTGCGGAGAAGTTGTTACAATTTGTAACATCAGTGTTTTAGTCCCTCCTCCCTGCCAGGATTTAAAATGATGCAGAAAGAGAAGAACTGTTTTGCAGCTGGATTTCAGCATATAAATATGGTATTTATTCATACTTTTTGATGGAATGGATTGCAGTGACAGTTATATTAGGGGTTTCTCTGTTGTGTGGGGCTCTTTAACAAATTTTGGTTCAGGAGACAGAGTTCCCCTTCAAATGCCTCTTCTCTCATGTAAACTACCCCATCTTGTTCAGTCTTTCAACTTAACTGAGGTTTTTCCTATAAACAAAATGCATGCTCATGCCAAAGTTCCCTACAATATGTATTTATGTATGTATAACTTTATTTATAAAGTGCCACAAAGGTACGCAGCACTGTACAATCTTACAAAATACAAAATTACACACAGGGAGGACAAGTGTTATAATAAATACAATAAATATATATTAATGCACAGGGAGTAAGTGCCATGTGGTATGAGACACAGTAGGAAGGAGGTCCCTGCCCCGTAGAGCTTACAATCTAAGTGGTTGGGTAACATACAGGCACAAACTGGAAGGTAAGGGTGCACCAGGTATGGGCATTTGCCCTTAAGCGCAGGACTGGGCAAAATAATGTCTTAGTGCTCCAGAAGGTAACAGCTGAGCTTTTCCTTAAAGAGAGTGGGTGAGTTTTCCCTACAGAGGGATTCAGGGATAGAGTTCCAGAGGTAAGGAGCAGCGAGATAGAAAGGTTTAAGACGAGAGAGCGCAGTGGGTGTGGATGGTGTAAAAAGACGGAGGCTCTGAGAGGAGCGGAGGAGACGACCAGGAACATGTAGGGAGACCAGTGAACAAATGTAGTGAGGAGCAGAGGAGTGAAGGGCTTTGAATGTTAGCAGAAGGATTCTGTAAGCTATCCTTTGCTTAACAGGCAGCCATGCTAGAGAGCTTAAGTGAGACTGAACAGGTTCCCTCTTAGGAGAGAGCAGGAGGATCCTGGCAGCAGAGTTTAAGACTGATTGCAGGGGAGAGAGGTGGGAGTCTGGGAGGCCGGTTAGTAGGAGATTGCAGTAATCTAAGTGGGAAAGGATAAGGGCATGGATTAGTGTTTTAGCTGTTACTTGTGAAAGAAAGGGGCGTATCTTGGCAATATTGCGAAGGAAAAGCGGCAGTTTTGGCAGTGTTATTAATATGAAAGCAGTAGTGCCAATCTACCTTTATCTGGCATTGCTGCTGGCAATTCATAGAGGAAAAAAGAAATATGAAACAATTCTAATCAAACCTTCTTAAATAATAGTGCTGATGCTAGGGGCAACCTATGATTGGGCTTCCTTATTAGAATATAAATCTGCAGATAAACAAGAACCCTGTGGCAGAGCTCCCTATACCCATGTGATTATTGAGCAATTATAGAAGAATACAATGAATATAAACCTTATTATTCTTTCCAATTAAAATCAGAGACCCTGCCTGCTTTGACTGCCTCTTTTAAATGTTGATTTAAAGTATCATTTACAACAGGGTGACCCTGACAGTCCAAATAATTACACAGAACTCTGTCAATAGCGATATCAGCCAGAGGAACCCTACGGTTTCTGACCAATAACAAACATCAGTGCTGGAGTCACTGGATTCACACAGTTATTTTGGAAGAAGCTATTCGATTCATTGCTCTGTAGAATTCAGTAAGGGCCAAAGAAACACTTGTACTTTGCCAGTTTTGCCTCAAGAAAGGAAAATTCCATTTTTTACGCACACAGTAACTTTGATTTAATCATTATTGTAACCCTGAGCACCATACTTATTTCCCTTCCCTTGGCATAGAAGTTACCTTTTCCCTCTTACAAGAAGAGGCCTTTCTATTGAAAACATGTTACTTTTAAAGGATCAGTAGCACCAAATATAAAAAGGGTTTTGTATACATGTAAATATAATGTACTGTTACCCTGCACAACAGGGTGTTTTAGCTTCAGAAGCACTATTACAGTTTATATAAATAAGCTGCTACGTAACCATGGGGCAGCCATTCAAGTTGAAATGGGGCTATAGGGCACACATTAACATAGCAGATAAAGGGCCTACTCTGCTTGTGTGTGCCATACTCTGCCTGCCCTATGCTGTCTGTGTGTGCCATACTCTGCCTGTCCTACCCTGCCTGTGTGTGCCATACTCAGCCTGCTCTATGCTGCCTGTGTGTGTCATACTCTGCCTGCCCTAACCTGCCTGTGTGTGCCATACTCTGCCTGCCCTATGCTGCCTGTGTGTGCCATACTCTGCCTGCCCTATGCTGCCTGTGTGTGCCATACTCTGCCTGCCCTCTGCTGCCTGTGTGTGCCATATTCTGCCTGCTCTATCCTGCCTGTGTGTGCCATACTCTGCCTGCCCTACCCTGCCTGTGTGTGCCATACTCTGCCTGCCTTATGCTGCCTGTGTGTGCCAACAAAGCCTCCTGTAGGCTGCCAGTATACTTAGGGGCTACCAAATAGCTTATCACAGACCAAATTTGGCACCCCATGAATGTTTTTTTCATACTTGTATTACTCTCCAACTTCTTCTTCTTTTTATATTTGAATGTTACTCATGAGGAAAAAAGGTTGCGGATCCCTGCCCTAGAGAGTGATTTTAGAATGGTGAAGTAATGACTTATAACTACCCATACACAGGCAGATCTGAATGTTTAACCTAATGCCAATCAATAGCAAATTGGGTCAGACATAAAAGAAGCCAAACTAGACATAAAATGGCCAAAGGACTGACTCATAGGGGGATCCTGCCAGGCTACAGTATGTCACATGATATCAATACAATTATTTTGCAGCATGTCAGACTGATATACTGGTTCATTATTAACACACATTCTGTTAAAATAAAACAAAGTCCCCAATAATATCATCCTATATGTGTCTAGGATTAACGGTCACGTCTCCATATCAAGTCCTGTATCTGCACTATGAGCCCCAGACAAGAGGTGATACATGAAGCTAAATGGTTTTGAGTTCGAATAAATAAACTCACACTGTTGATAGTCTGAACTGACAGTTTAATAAGAGTATTAATGCTAGTATCCATTCTAAAAATGCATCCAAACCTTCCTTGAAGCTATTGAATGTTTATGCTGTACAACTGCTTCAACAACTCCTCAACTTACTGCTTCAATCCTAATCTCAAGGGGCACCTTTATATTCTCTTAAAAGATCTACCAAGTATATCAAACCAGAAAGTCTATTATACAATCTTTATATGTATATATATATATTTATTTATACACAGTGATCAAATCCCCAACTTTAACTGCCAAACAACCCAGTCTTGGTCAGTCTGTCTGTGTATAGAGGAGATAACTGAAGAAAGCTTCATATGAGGCATCAAAGGAAGGGAATTTCTCCCACAAAGAAGCTGGTGTTACAAAAATGACTTTAATGGCAGAAATTCCCATTTAGGATGGGCCTTTTAGTGTAGGAGAGTGTAACACCATTCTCTACTCTAGGAATCTCCTTGTAGAGGACAGGCAAGGGTAATGGCCCAAGGTGGACTCCTTGGGCACAAACCTTACCTTTTTCTGCTTTGTAATTATATTTGAGCATATATCCAGGACTGTCATATATTGTGCTTCTTTAAACCACTTTATATGAGCCCTAACCTAGAGTAAACTATGTGACTTTGTTTTGAATTGAGCAAGGAAGGGCCTTGGGTTCAGTGTCAGACTCCATGTGGACATAGAGGAGTTGATAAACAAAGTCAGTTAGAAGAGGGGAAGTGATATAGACTTTGTACCTTTAGCCTAGATTTTTGCATGAATTTGTGCTTTTCTGACTAATAATCTACTTGGTTGTCTGTTGTAATGGCCACCCCAGCTGCATGTCAGTGATTAACCTCTTCTCGCCTCTAGATAAGCATTAGGGGGCACACTTTATCTCTATTAATTCCATGAGTCTGTGCACCCTGTTCTCATAACTCATAAAGATACGTAAGGGAGTAGTTACTTAAATGGTATTAATGTACAGGTATGGGACCTGTTATCCAGAATGCTTGGGACCTGGGGTTTTCTGGATAAACCTTAAGTCTACCTTAGGTCTACAGAAAAAAATATTTCAACAGTAATTAAACCTAATAGCATTGTTTTGTCTCCAATAAGGGGTAATTATATCTTAGTTGGGATCAAGTACAGGTACTGTTTTATTATTACAGAAAAAAGTAAATCATTTAACCATTAAATAAACCCAATAGGATTGTTCTGCCTCCAATAAGGGGTAATTATATCTTAGTTGGGATCAAGTACAGGTACTGTTTTATTATTACAGAGAAAAGGGAATCATTTAACCATTAAATAAACCCAATAGGACTGTTCTGCCCCCAATAAGGGGTAATTATATCTTATTTGGGATCAAGTACAGGTACTGTTTTATTATTACAGAGAAAAGGGAATCATTTAACCATTAAATAAACCCAATAGGACTGTTCTGCCCCCAATAAGGGGTAATTATATCTTATTTGGGATCAAGTACAGGTACTGTTTTATTATTACAGAGAAAAGGGAATGATTTAACCATTAAATAAACCCAATAGGGCTGTTCTGCCCCCAATAAGGGGTAATTATATCTTAGTTGGGATCAAGTACAGGTACTGTTTTATTATTACAGAGAAATTATTTGATGAAAATGGAGATGACCTTTCCGTAATTCAGAACTTTCTGGATAATAGGTTTCTGGATAAGGGGTCTGGTAACTGTACCTACATTAGCATGATGTAACCCCATACATGTTGTTGTACAATGAGATCTCATGCATCAAAACAATGTGAATAACCTCAGGTTGTACTCGGTGTTTAGTATTTGCTGTTCATCAATAGGACAGAATCCTTTGTCAGGCTTATTGCCCAGATTTCAAATATTTGCAGCAAACTGTGTATAGCTATAGAATAAAGAGCTTATCCCCCCCCCCCCCCCGCACAGCCTGGGAAAGGAAGTGGAACAGATAGGATGGGCAAGTAGGATTTTGGGGCAAATTTTTAATAAATCAACCCAAAACACTACTTTTTTTTAAGCACATTTCTTCTATATTCAAAAGTGTATATATATGTATATGCATTGACACATTCTTGTTCTTCACACAATATGTCGTCTTTAATGAATATTGAAAACCGTAGATTTTTCCTGATTACAACAATAGGCAGAAAGTATGTTCAGCACAATTTATGTTGCACCAGGGGGTTTACTGTGCCTTTAACTTTTCATTTCATGGTAGAAGATCCATATTCTACCATGCTAAAAGCTGCATTGCAAAGGCACAGTATTTACGGAAAGCATTTAATGCAGCCGTTCCTTGAGGTTATAAGCTATCTAGTATTTTGCTTCTTTTTGTAGAAAAAAACATTATTTTCTTTCTGCGCCTCAGGGACATTTCTTAAATGTATCCACCATCATCTAACTTACTTGTGACACATTATGCTTAAAAAATGCCTAAAGACACTTGTATCACTTGTATATTTGTATTTTCTATATAGTTTCTAATGTTACCTTTATGTTCCTTTACTTGTTCCTGATACAGAAGCCCACATACACTTGGCCCCAGGGACAAGTGAGCACAGATATTATGTTATTATTTGCATAGTATATAACTTGATATTATGCCTTTTTGTGGGATGCTGCACGCAACAGAGCCTTGTGTGACTGAGGGAAATGGTTTAAGCACATAAATGTACCATTATTTCATGTTAACTATGTCTGATAGCACGTGTGGCATAACTTACCCATAAGATTTCATTAGCTGGCCTAAGTTCCTATTATTTTGTGGGCAGTTTCTTATCCTGGGGCTGACTTCTACCCTTAATTCTATGCCCTTTGGATCCTCCTACTGGTGACTCTGGCTATCCAATCCTTAAGGGCAAAAGGATGTAGAGCGGACGAGGGGCCACATGGTATGGCTGCTATTCTATTGTTCCCAAGATGAGCATAAACAGTTAGAATAACACTCATTGACATGGTGTATCAGCAGATGAAATTTTCAAACTGTCATACCCTCAGACTGACTGATATCTACAGTATGTCATGTCAGCCAGGGATCCACCGTACTGTACATGCAAAATTTGTGTTTTGCCATATTTAGGCTATCTAGCCCCAACTGCCCATTGTTCCTAGCACAACCCAACAACTACCATGGCTAATTTTTATTCCAAAGGTCCTCTGCGCTGACTTAAGGTCCCCATACACGGGCCGACTATAGCTGCAGATATCGGTCCCTTTGACCTATTCGGCAGCTAATCGGCCCGTGTATGGGCAGAACAGAGCGTTCTGGCTGACCAATATCTGGCCTGAAATTGGCCAGATCTCGATCGGCCAGGTTAGAAAATCTGGTCGGATCAGGGACCGCAGCATATGCTGATTAGGATCGGAAGGGGTTAAAAATGTATGTATTGCGTGCCAGTGAATTTTTTTTCACTGCCCATTTAACCCTTTCTGAATTCTAATTAGCGTATGCTAATTAATGCTAATTAGGATTCAGATTCTGTTTGGCTGGGACCGCAGATCCGGCCGAAACCGAATCCTTAAAAAAACGCCGGGATTCGGTGCATCCCTACTTTTAATTCTATCTGAGAAGGTCATGTAACACCTATTTCAGCTCAATAGCTGCTTTCCCGGACTAGTACCAGTAGAACATGGGTTACACTGTACTCTCTTACCCAGAATGGGCCTTCGCTAAGTGGAAGAGGAAGGTGAGGGTGTTGTGCAACTACACCTCTCTTGCTGCTATGCAGAAAAATGAAAACAGAGGGCGCCAGAGGTTCTTGCAATTAACAAAAGAATAAGTGTTTATTGAACATCCACAGGGTTACTCACAATACAGCTTCAGAGGCCATTGGTACATGCAACATATACCGAGTGTATATTCAGACTCACACTCTCCTGCGGGCAGACTGGCAGGAATCTCCCTTCACCTCTGCGACACACCCTGTAGTGGATCCCTCAGGGAATTCTCTATCCTGATTCCCTATTCACTTGGATCCCTACACTACAGGCAATGTGGCCTGGGAGAACTATCTCCAGAAAAACTGCAAATCCTATGCAGGAGCTCATGCTGCTCATTCTAGCTCAGCCCTAACTGCCTTACACTCCTAGAGTGTACTATAAAGGGAGCTACACCTGCCACTATCTAATGCCTCATTCATGGGGCCCTGTTCCCCGACTTCACTGGGCCTGGGCCCATGCCCTGGGCTCTCAGCACACATCCACCTTGTCCCTAAGGTGGAAGCAAACAACAGGAAGGTGCCACTCCTCTCCCAACACTATACCAAAGTCAGGCAGGATGTGGTCACTATACCTTCTAACCAATAGCACACATGTTAATGAACTCACTTAGATACATTCCCTTCTGCCCAGCAACTAAGGGAACTGAACCTGTAGGGATTTAAAGCCATAGGGACCATTTAACCCTATGGGTCCCTACAGTCACATGGCCCTATCTGTCACAATGCACATTAGACAGTCTCCTAGGAGACATTGCATTACCAGTGGGGCCACCGTAGACTTGCCCTTTACTTCTACTCTACCTGCAAGTGGGTTTCATCACAGATACAGAAGCTCTGTTAGATCCATTCTAATATCATATTGGGTGCTTCCAATGAACAAAAGAAAGATAAGCAGTAAAGAAGAAATTAAATGTAATGTAAAATTAGAGATAAAATACAAACAAATGTACAAATAACCTCTATAAAGCTGGCCATACACGTGGCGATCTGACGATGTTTCGTGCGACCATCGGTCGCACGAAACATCGTCAGATCCGCCACACACCATTCAGGGCTGAATCGTCAGGTAAGCAGGTAGAAACAATAGGATTTCTACCTCCTTCTGCCAATTCAGCGCTGAAGGGAAATTTTGGTCAGGCGCCTTCTATGGCGCCCGATCAAAATTTTCAAACTGGTCCGATCGGCGAGTCGGCCGATATCAGCAGGTTCCTGCGATATCGGTCGACTCGCCGACATACCATACACGCACCGAGGTTTCGTACGATATTATCGGTGTGTGTATGGCCACCTTTAGTCTATTGAGTTCATAAGTCAGTGGGGCACTATTTAAAGAAAGTGCTTATTGTTGTATTGTTGTTATTTTAAAAGTACACAAAGCATTGTGTAACACTGAAAAATAACCTAGACATTTTGACACTAAGTATAAAAAGAATTAGGAAGGGAAACTACAAGAACATGCATTTATTCATAGAACAGAGTTCAAAAGGAGTTAAGATTAAGATAAACTGCAAATAAAACTCAGCCCAATGATGGTTAAAGGGCACGCAAGAACACATAACAAGACCTATGTCGCAATTTGCATCCAGGAAACACAGCAGAGGCTGCCAGTGGGAGTAAGAAGAAAGGAAGGATTTCACAAGGCAGATCAACTGATTGTCTTTGGACAGAAAATACGCAAATTGGCATTATATAAGCTTGTGGGGGAATGGCAACTGTAACACTGTTATCTGTTTAGTTATCAATTAGGGACATTGGAATTATAAAAAATTTAAGTCATAGGGGCACATATATGAACACTCGAGCCTTCGGGCTGGATCATTCGAATCCCAAAACCACGCAAGAGACCCAAACCCTTGCGTGGTTTCTTCATCCAAATAGACTGATTTGTGCAAATTGGGTTTTTCTTTTTCCTATCCAAAAAATAAAAAGCTTGGCACCTAAAACCACGAATCGTGCTATTCAGATGAAGAAACCACCCGTGGTTTGGGGATACGAATGCTGGAGCCCAAAAGGCTCAAGCATCCATAAATGTGCCCCATAGTGTTGCTTTTTTCATGTTGTAAATCAAGACTTTTCACTGGGCTGTTTCAAACCAGAGCCAGTTTTATGGTAAAGCTGGCTATACACGTTCAGATTTTAGCCTTCTTCCATCGAACATTAAGATATCAGTTGTACATTTAAATGCAACGATCTGAAATATTCAGACTGAAATTGTAGGATAAAGCCCTAAAAATACAAATGGGGGGGATGTTCTGAACATGAAACAGTTGGCAGGCACCAATTGTACGAAAGTGACTTCCATTATAGGTCCCCCAAAGATATTGTCAGATATACAATACATGTGCAGATTTTATCATTATGCGACCAAAATATTCTAACCTGTCTGATCGACTAAACAACCAATCACCATGGAATGAAAATTAACAGGACAATACTATTGATAAGTCAGAGGTGACATCTACACAGGGCTCCCAGAATCAGCAGGGACTTCTTGAAGAAAATAAAATATTGGTCAACTGCCACAACCCCCACCTCCACACACCCATACAAATGGGCCAAGAATGGGATTCTTATTGCATAACTGGGGGTCCCAAATTGTCTCTCTCTTGTACTGTATGCAGCCCCACAAGTTATTTAGATGATAATGAGTTTTGTACTCCATTTATACATGGGCCCTGGTAACTTTCTGAAATATTCTCAGATGAACTTTAGCACTGTGGTTGCTCATTGTCCTAATGGACTTTGCCTTCACAGTTTACATAGCTGATTTGCCTTTGTGTTTTGCAAGTGCCGTGTTTATTTGAGACTTGTTCTCTGTTCTCCGAGTTAGTGAAATATTAGCTGGTCACCTAATGGCGCACACCCACCGTGGCACCATCATGCAAATCTTGTCTTGTCTGCCATCAAATAACAAATCAGCAGCTTAAGGTGCCCATACACTATAAGATCCGCTCGCTTGGCGATGTCGCCAAGCGAGCGGATCTTCACCCGATATCCACACCTATGGGTGGGCGATATCGGGTAGCAAGGGACTTAAAAAAAAAATAATCCGATCGTTTGGCCCTGGGGATTACATTTGAGGTTATGGGGCAGTCGGTTTGGGGACCGCATCAACGAGCCGATGCGGTCCCCGATCCGACTGGATTTTCTAACCTGGCCGATCGAGATCTGGCCAATTTCAGGCCAGAACTCGGTCTGCCAGGCTGCTCTGTTCTGCCCATACACGGGCCGATTAGCTGCCGAATCGGTCCAAGGGACCGATATCGGCAGCTATAGTTGGCCCGTGTATGGGGGCCTTAAGGGTGAAGACACACGGAGCTACTAGTAGCAGCTACTTGTCGTGGCTACTAAAAAAGACAATGCTGATCATTTACTGATAATTGTCTCTATGTGTGTTTTAGCAGAGGAAATTTTCAGTATTGTCTATGGCAGGGTATTTTCTGGACTTTAGTAGTTGTGAAAAAGTAGCTACTACTAGTAGCTTAGTGTGTCTGGCTTTAGGCCACAAACTGCTCTGTTTTTCTCACCCCTTCTGTCATAATCTTTACTTTTTTTTGGGGGGAGGGTTATTATGTAATGACCGTATCCTTGTAACTTCAGTGTTAAACATAATTATTCCAAGTGTTGCCACCCAGGTGATTAATAACTCAACAAGCAAGCAACAAAATACTCTCTCTTTGATTTAAGTGCAACTACCACGATGATAAACAAGTGAACCCATTATTTTAGATAATTACATTTCAAATAAATGGGGAGCAATTTGGGTAGTTTGTCGCCCACCTGCAGAGGTATTTGTCACTAACTATGAAAATAAATACTCAGAATCACTACATTAGATCTGGTAGTTTATTACTCAAGCTAGCACCAACAGGTGTCAGATTCAGTCAAGAGTGGCCAAGTCTGCAGCTGTCTGACAATTTATGGGCACCTCATTTTAATCATTTGTGTATCATTCCACAATGTTGTTTATAACATATATAGGGCATCATTCACTAATGAGAAAAAAGTGCCACAAGCAAATGAATTGGTTTGCCACTTTTCCCACAGCACAACTTTTCCTCAAAATTCCAGAATGGGGGCATCAGTGCTAGGCCCAAAGTTGTACAGCCCTGGGGTTAATATTCAAAATATATTACAATTGTCATCTGTACTTTTAACTTTTGTTTACAGAAATATCATCAGGGCCTGTAATGGTAGAGGGGGGGACAAACCAACCTCTGCTCAGAAGTATTTAAGCGAGTGTTTATCAGCAAAGGTCTGTCTGGAACCATTCTGTTCTTCAGGCATCATGTTTCCTATACATTACTATAAGAAGCAGCAAAAAGTGGAGAGGGGTGTTTGACCAATGCTACTGTCCACCTAATGGCAATGGATAGTCAAAATGTCCCTCGTGACATGAACCTAATGGTAAAAGACACATCTGTTTTTTTTATGCGAAGCTCAATGTGAAGCTTGTTTGTGTTTAGCCACTAAGAAGATTAGCCACTTGCTGTTGCTATATTGGAAACCAGCCAACAAGGCTATATTAAAAGGAGCTTACATATTTTGGCCAAAGTGTAGTACTAACACCTCATTTTTTGCAAAACCGTGCACTGGCATTTTTACTTTTCTTTTTTGTGTACAAATAATGGCTCTTTTAGCGTTTATAGCAGCTGGTCAACTCCGGAATGTGGGTTAGGCTTAGTGCTGGCAATTTTTCTGTGTTTTATATTAAAAGGACACATTTATTTCTGGCAAAATTATCTGTATAATGTGCCACATATTTACTGAAAGCTATGGATGAAAGTGAGTGTAACAACTAGAAGACATCTATGCACCCATTTTTCCTGTAGTACTTTCTTTAAGCCTTTACCAAATGTGACCACTGGGGGCATGCTAGAATGTGTTAGATAGGGGAGTTTTTAATTTATTTTACATAGTTATGTTACTTATTTTATATTACCCTAATTCCCACAACTCATATGCTGTTGCAGGAATGGGATACCATAATGGTACCCCAGCTATTTG
This sequence comes from Xenopus tropicalis, assembly GCF_000004195.4. Classification (NCBI taxonomy): domain Eukaryota; kingdom Metazoa; phylum Chordata; class Amphibia; order Anura; family Pipidae; genus Xenopus; species Xenopus tropicalis. The sequence goes on along the minus strand of NC_030683.2, from coordinate 109,277,001 downwards.
CCTGGCCCCCACATTGCCTGGAGCAATAGCTGTAGGTGGTCAGCCCAAGGGCCAGTTATTGTGAGATTTGGCAATGATGCCTATTTGCTTTCCCAAATACTCGTGGAAGCCCAGCCTGGGAGCACTTAGGGTGGGTCATGGAGTGAACTCTAATTTAACCATAAAAGTCCAAAGAAACCAGTGAGATGTGTCACAGCTTAAAGAGTCTGTACAACCTAATATGTATTCTACATACAATTGCCCTACATTCTAGGTTGTATTTTTCCATCCTTCTGGTCTTGTGTGTGTCCTAATGAGGATCACATCTTATACAGATACTTAACATCTACAAATAATGTGGCAGGTATTTATATGTGATCCCTATTTACAGTAATATCTAAGACAGTAGAGAGTTATTAGAAATTTGTAAAAAAAAAAAAAAACCATAGCAGGGTGTGTGGCCTAGTGGTATGACTGCGGTGTGGCTAGCAGAAGGGGGTCAAAAATGGGGTCCATTCAGATATGACATTAACAAGGAAACCTCCTTAGGTTTCCTCATAGCTTGTGCATTGAGATACTATTGAACTGTGTTGCTATGGATATGTAGAACTCATAAATGGAGATAGATGGCCCTGCAATAAAAAACCTTATAAGTATCAATCATAACTCTTGGAATTAATCCACAGTAATTAGATGTATTTTATTTTTTTTTATTTGGATAAAAATTGCATTGAAATAGACATATATTTTACAGCAGAGAGGCACTTTATAAAGTAGGTAAGGCAGCACATACAGCAGAAATCTAGTGAAGGCACAACGTTATTTTAGGTTTAAAAAAGGGGAGTGTATTAAGAAACATAAAGACACCAGCAATGCCCATAATGGTGCCCTACATTTTCAAGAGCTGGTGATACAATATGGATATTTAGTAGGTTGAGATACAGACATCCATGAACCCTCTTGTTTAAGACCCCAGCTGTTTGGTACAAGTGATTCCTTGCATGGCCTAGTTTACTGCTTGCCCTTGGGGCCTGTGTTCCAAATGGAAAATATAACATGTAGAGGCTCATATACTTTTCTGTCTTAGCTTTTCTGTGAATCTTAACTTGCCTAAGGTATGTAGGTTCTTGTTCAGGCAGGGCAGTCAGCTGGAGATCTGTAGGACACAAGGCATGTTTAGTGCAGGAGAATATGCTGGGGATAGTTTAGTGCTATAATTTAAGGCTTGCCCTTAGGTTAAATGTGCCTTTAATACTGAAGTTCCCTTTGGCTTTACATCGTTCACCTCTAATTTGTGCTTGTCATTAATGTCAGAGATCTGATTAATGAGCTTGCCTAGGTGAGCAGTATAATCACTGGGTGATGTACCTCAGATACAAACAGGGAAAGGCAAGATGTTTAGGCATGTTGGATCCTTAATGTCCTGCTCCACCTCAGGGCGCAATCTTATGGTCAAAAGTAGCAGCTGCAAGTGAGAAGCAAGGAAAAACACTGGTTCTTTCATTTATTTGTTGGCCTTGGTCTGCAGGCTCTTAGCCAAGGCTTGAAGCTGATTGCGCAGGCTCTCTACATTGGGGTTGAACCATTTACGGAACTGTTCCCCTAGTTTATCCACACTGCTTTTCACATCAGAGGCTGTCTTCTTCATTTTAGCTTGGGCGTCTTTGGCAACAGAGACAAACCGGTCTCTGAGTTGTTTCCCTTGCTCATCTATGGCATCCTTCAGGTTCATCAGCCTCTGCTGCCCTTTATCTTTCACGTTGGACAAATAAGGCTCCACGGCTTTACGGAGATTTTCCACTTTGTCTTCAGTACTCTTACGGAAATCTTCTCCATATTGGCTGAGCTTCTTTTTTAAATCCTCACTGTCTTTACTCAGCCGTTTCTTCAGTTTCTTCATGTACATGTTCACCTTGCCTTGGACATCCTCAATGTTCTGATCAAACATCATGCGCAGGTCTCCTGAGTACTGAATGGCTTTGTTCTTTGTATCCTCCATGTCAGACTTGAGCTTATCAGCCAGGGCAGATACCTCCTCAGTAAAGCGCTGCTGTGCATCCTGGGCCATGGGGCTCACCTTACTTTTCATGTCTTCTGCATAAATGCTCAGTTCTTCCATTGTGTCTTTGATAAGGCCACTGAAAAGCAAAGGGAAAATAACTGTAAGAGATTTATCATTTTATCTTTTATATTTATAGAGTGTTATTTATAAATAAATATTAATGCAGCTGTAGAAACAACTTCATAGACACAATGGTAGTCTAAGTTTATGGTCTAAGGTACTAAAGTACTAAGGTTTATCTACCCTTTGTTGTAACATGAACAGACAAGAAATATTTTGCATTTACATCTATCAGTTAGAATTAACACTGGAGGTGGTAACACTGGAGTCCATTAAGAGTGGCTTGTCTTGGAGCAACTCCTCTGGCTTGACCAATACACTAACGGTGACATGGGTGCTTCTCTTTAATAAATAAAATGACAGCAGTCAATTTTGTACACACTTGAAAATAATGAATTACTGGTAAAACATAGGCCAAGGAATGTGTAAACATAAATTCCCTTAATGTGTATATTTGGGGCAGAGGGAGTTTAAAATTAGGATGAGAAGACCATGCAACTGCAGAAGCATGGGAGGCCCAAGGAGCAATAGAAGGTATGTAGTTTCCGGATATGTTTGGGATAGAGGTCATCTTATCAGAGTAATGGGACCTCTAAGGAGATTCTGCAGTGAGGCTTGTAATTTGTAATTATACCTCTGCTATCCATTCACAGTATCTATGTTATGCATTTGTGTAGCTGTGGTAGGGGCAATTGCCCCCAAAATGATGTGCATTCACATAGGCATAATAAGAGATGGATATTTTACCTCTGTAAATGTGACCTTGCACCTATATGCCCTGATAATATTGGAATATTTGCTGCCCAAAGCTGGCAAGGTCTGAGCTGCACTGAAATGTTTTAATCACATTTATACTATGGTATTTATCACATTTATGGTGTGCCTGGATTATATACATTGAGGGATGATTACTTAACGTTATGCCCTGTACAGGGAAATGCTGTAGCAGTAACCTATAGAATTTTGTTCCAGGTATTTTCACTTTGCATCTTGCCCCAGTGCTGTTAAATCCATAGTAGGTCTATATGTAATAATGTTTTATAGTGTTCCATATCTGTAACTGACACATATACACAGAAATGCCATTTACAGGAACTATGCACTCATGCCCTGCCCTGGCCAACTGATTCCAGCTACATTTCTAACTGCTTATTCAATGCATTTACTGTTGCTGGGAGCACTTCTATATATTTTTGTTACTTTTTAATGCTACTAATTCCCCATCAGTTTGTCTGTAAATGGCTGTACAAAGACCAGACTGTTCTGAGGAAGAAATTACAGCTTGTCAACATCATAGGTAACATTAGGTCAGACCAAAATAATACCCTCCTTCTGCAAAGGCTATTAAAGGGCACTAACAGCAAAGAAAAAAAAAACAGATTAAACATTTTATAGCAGGACTGTTACCTTTAAAAGGGTTAACTTTGAATATGATATAGAGAGTGCTAATGTATGACAATTTGCAAATGGTTACATTTTTTTATTATTTTTTTGTTTTTTTTCTAATAATTTGGCTTTTTTAAGCATCTCTCCAGTATGGAATTTCAGCAGCTATCTGGTTGCTAGGGTACAAATTATCCTAGCAACCAGGCAGTGGTGAGTGAGAGACTGGAATAGAAAGATAAGTAATAAATAGTAACAATAACAATACAATTGTAGCCTCACAAAACAGAATTCAGGGATAATTTCCTATATCTGTGTTTGCTTTATGGTATAAAGAAGCAGCAGTTCCATTTTGCTTGCAAGCTTTGCATGTATGTACTGTACAGTATGTAATGATCAGCACAGTGCTTAAGGAATGGGTCATTTGAGATCCATTAAATCTTGGGGGGAGCTGTGAGTTACTGAGTTCCAGTATAAGCTTAGTATTAACCTGGAATATTGCAATCATGGTAGTTATTGGTAGTGGCCTTTGACTGAACATGGAGGAGGAAGAGGAGGAGGGGAAGATGGGAGAAAGAGCAGGGAGGGTAGCTTGTAGATTAGGGAAGAAGCAATAGTACGGGGTAAGGGCACAGAGATTGGGAGAAAGGAGTAAGTAGGGTATATTGTGCTGAGATATGTTTTCAGGAATGTGCGGTTCTGCTGGGTTAATGCCAAAACCTCAATAGGATCACACTTAAATATTTACTCCCTGACACACAACATGGCCTGAGCTTAACCAATACCTTACTGAAAACTGGACATACATTATTTCTCCTATTTATTTATATAGCTAACAAAACCAGAAGTAATGGAATAATGTAATTATTAGCCAAAAGTAGTTGGCTTGGCTTATAACAAGCACAGAGCACACTGTGAGTGCATATAGATGGCATACACACAGCATCATGGCCACAAGGATATGTGATGATCTCCCTCCTATGAAATACTCACTCCAGCTCTTTACTGATTGGTGAATCCTTCATTTTGGCTCTCGCCTCATCAGCTGCCTCCTCCATTTTGTTGACTGTTAGCCAGAAACTATCCAGGGCAGTCTCCCATTTTGTCTTTGGTGCATCTCGGAAGAGAGATCTGGCCTGGGCCCCTGGAAAGAAAGAATATTCATGGCAGATCAAACAAATTACAAATTACCTTTGTAATGACACAATACTAATATAGCACAAATTAGTAAGCAAATGTATATTGGTATAGTAGTTATTGCTCTATTATGTAAATACACTACAGTTGACAGCTGATATATTCCATATTCAACTATTACATTCACATCTATTAAGCCCAAAAAATCACTAACTTATGTATGCACCTTATTCTACCATAACTACACTTTTCTCCATCTTTCTAACATAGAATTACCTACACAAGTGCAACACCATATACATTTTTTCTTTATAGTTCTACCTATACAATCCATAACTAAAAACACAGCTTTTTACTCTGGCCAACTTTACCCAACAGCCAAGAGGATACCTGTAAGGTAGTTGTGTCTTACCCTAACTCCTTCAACGCAGAAACAATTTGTTCTTTACTGATTTATTATATTACTTTTTCTATTACAGTTTCAATGATCTTATTATTATTATTTATATAGCGCCATCAATTCATACAGCACTTTACAGAATAAAGGGGTACAAAAGACAAAACAGTTAACATGTACACATAGACAGGGTAACAAGCATGGCTTGCCCTATGCTATATCCATACCCCCAATAAACCTTGATATATAACTCACTGCTTACAATTGACCTTTCTTACTTCTAGATTTTCTAGACCTACTGACCCCCAGTCTACTGGCCAGTGCAACATGTGTATGGCTACCAGTTGCCTGTGCCTATTCTAGACATTCTGGACACCAAAATGATTTCTACTACGGTATCCAAACTGGTTCTTGTTTTTCAGCAGCCCACTAGCCCACTTACTTACACTTCCAATGGGCAATAAATGTCAAGTTACATATCTGACAACCCAAACCAACCCTGGGAAATCAACTTAACTACCAAATCTGAGTTTAGAACAACGTATATTTCCTTCTGAATATTGTTCCACCATTAAGGTACTTACCTGCCAGGAGCCCAAGCGTGAGCAAGAGGATCATCAGCTTCATTGTTCTTCTTTATATTCATGTAATGAAAAAAGAACTCTTGTTAGATCTCAATAAATAATAACTGCCAATCCACAAGCTAAATCATCCTATGAAGAAGTGGGTCCTACTGTCTATAATAAGCAGAAAAAGTAATAAAAACACCCTTACTAAACATTTGGATTCTGATTCTAAACTCCCAGTCTCTTTTCCTAACATTAGAGAAGATTCTACTCTATGTTCTATCATTTCATGAGTGGTTACTTCTCTGTTTAGTTTCTCACCCCCCCGCCTTACACTTTCTTGTCTTAATCCCACTTTCCCTTGCTGAGCCTCCTTCTCTCACCTTGCCTGTAATAGCAATACTATCTCCCTGCTCCCCTCTCTTTATATAATGTGCAGGGAGGCAGCTGTGCAGCAGGAGGGTCACGCTCTTGTACCTTGAGGCAGATGACACATAGCAGAGTTTGGCTGGAGGGAACGAAGTCTGCTGAGCAATCTTAACCTCCTCAGAATTAACCCTGGCATCACTGGTGTGTGAACAGTTAGATAATGACAAGAGGCATGTGGGAAAGCTGGCATTTCACCTACTAAATGTGTTGCTGCTATATTAGGAATACACTTATAACCTCTAGTTAGAATCATTAATGTAGAACGAGCTTCATATAATTATAGTAAGATATTGCATAAGGGCTCAATTTGGTGCCCCTTAGCCCTCTAGCGTGTGTGCTGTACCCATATATGTACTGTATAATAATGATATTACATACAATAAGTTACTACCGTGTTGTTTATTTTATTCTTTCTTTCCTTCCATCTTTTTTGGTGCCGCCATTGATTGTTGCTCTCACACACACATGTAATGACAATGACTTTCTGTGTTAGGAGAAGCATGTATAAGCATTGCAGTATACAGGCATGGGATCCGTTATCTGGAAATCCATTATCCAGAAAGCTCTGATTTATGGGAAGGCCAACTCCTATGGACTATAGAGGACTATAGAGTCCATTTAAGTCAAATAATTTTAGAAATGATCCCCTTTTTCTCTGTAATAATAAAACAGTACCTGTACTTGATCCCAACTAAGATATAATTACCCCTTATTGGGGGCAGAACAGCCCTATTGGGTTTATTTAATGGTTAAATGATCCCCTTTTTCTCTGTAATAATAAAACAGTACCTGTACTTGATCCCAACTAAGATATAATTACCCCTTATTGGGGGCAGAACAGCCCTATTGGGTTTATTTAATGGTTAAATGATTCCCTTTTCTCTGTAATAATAAAACAGTACCTGTACTTGATCCCAACTAAGATATAATTACCCCTTATTGGGGCAGAACAGCCCTATTGGGTTTATTTAATGGTTAAATGATTCCCTTTTCTCTGTAATAATAAAACAGTACCTGTACTTGATCCCAACTAAGATATAATTACCCCTTATTGGGGGCAGAACAGCCCTATTGGGTTTATTTAATGGTTAAATGATTCCCTTTTCTCTGTAATAATAAAACAGTACCTTGTACTTGATACCAACTAAGCTATAACTAATTCCTGTTGGGGGCAAAACAATTCTTTTGGATTTAATTAATGTTTAAATGATTTTTGGTAGACTTTAGGAAGATCTAAATTATGAAAACACCCCTTATCCGGAAAAACCCAGGTCCGCAGCATTCTGGATAACAGGTCCCATACCTTTATATGATAGAGTTACTGCATTCCTACTCATTAGAAGACTAATTACTTTTACAAATTCCCAGAATGCATTTATTTATTTATATGTGCACAGTGGAGAACAAACAGGAATTTAATGCCCTTTTACACATTTGTCATATCATGGTTTAATGATTACTAAGATAGTTGTTAATAGAAAGTTGGAACTTTCAGGCTGCCACACTATCACCAATTCTTGCTGTAGCTACAAACAAGAGCCTCAGGGGGCACATATAATGCTTGCCATGATTAGACATGCTTGGCCTGTTTGACCCTTCTAGCACCTCTAATTACAGGGGAAGTGTCCTTTTAAATACAATTTTAGTACACTATAAATAAACCTCTTCTTAGCAAATTTGCAATTGGTCATTATTCATTGTTTATACATATTGTATTATTGGCCTTTCTATTCTACTTATTTCTGACCTGCAATTAAAGGGTTGCTGACCATGCCTGAATGCCTGAATGAAGGTAAACATGCCAGTTCCAGACCTGTTTAGCTTAGTTACCATTGTATCTAAGTGCTGGGGTTGAGTATTCCGGGTTCTCTGCCAAAAGCTACTTATTTAATTAAGTTTGAGAAACTTTGTATCTTTTTGCTGTTCAGTACAGGAGATCAAAAGGGAAATGAGGGACTTTTCTATAAGAATCACTAAAAACAAGTTAGTTTCCCATCTGGCAATCAGTTATAAGTCGACTAAACCATAAATTTACACAATTTCTGGCACACACCATGTTGGTGGTAGGACCCAAAAATCACGAGTAAGTATTGCTGCTGATACTCATATATATGTGGATGACTGCAGAAGCATATGCCTCACATGGTGGGTGGCTTCCCCCTTTTTGATTCTTGCTTGTCATTGATAATTAGGGAATCCATCTTTACATAGTAACTTCCTTTTAATAAATACAATGGGTAACAGTAAAAATGCACTCCTGTGATGTGCGGCCCAGTGTGAATCTCAAGCCCAGTGTGAATGTCATTGTCTTACACCAAAGTCAACTTGGCCAAGGACCCATTATTATTTATTACCTGTCTTCCTAAACCAAGGCCAGAATAAGGAGTAGATAAAGTAGGTAATAGTGATGAGTAAATCTGTCTCGTTTCACTTTGCCGAAAAATGCAATAAACTTCTGGAAAATTAGCAAATTGATGAAAAATTAATGAAATGCATTGAAGTCAATAGGCGACTTTATGCACAACATTTTTTTAATTCATCAGTCAATGGGCGATTTTTGTCTTGGCAACTTTTTGGTGCAGTTTTGTGAAAAATAGCTGAATTCGCTGATCATTAGTAGGAAGCTGTGTATAGCACCTTGATAATCAATACGCACTTTTACCTTGCAGCATTGGGTCACTTCAAATACATACAGGTTTACTGGTTTCCAATAAAAGTGCCCATAATGTGTGTGATAAAATTGAACATAATATTTGTACTTGGATAGAGAACTGGCTGAAGGATAGATTACAGAGAGTGGTGGTAAATGGAACATTTTCTAATTGGGCCAGTGTTGTTAGTGGAGTACCGCAGGGGTCAGTCCTTGGTCCTTTGCTTTTTAACTTGTTTATTAATGACCTGGAGGTGGGCATAGACAGTAATGTTTCTATTTTTGCTGACGACACTAAGGGGCTGATTTACTTACCCACGAACGGGTCGAAATGAGTCCGATTGCATTTTTTGATCGGTATTTTGCGATTTTTTCGTATGTTTTGCGATTTTTTCGGATTCTTTACGAATTTTTCGTTACCAATACGATTTTTGCGTAAAAACGCGAGTTTTTCGTATCCATTACGAAAGTTGCGTAAAAGTTGCGCATTTTTCGTAGCGTTAAAACTTACGCGAAAAGTTGCGCATTTTTCGTAGCGTTAAGTTTTAACGTTCGTTTTCAAGTCGGAACTTTTCCAATTCGGGTCGGATTCGTGGGTTAGTAAATCAGCCCCTTAATTGTGCAAAACTATAAGTTCCATGCAGGATGCTGCTACTTTGCAGAGCGATTTAACAATACTGGAAAATTGGGCAGCAAAATGGAAAATGAGGTTCAATGTTGATAAGTGCAAAGTTATGCATTTTGGTAGAAATAATATAAATGCAAGTTATACACTAAATGGCAGTGTGCTGGGGGTATCCTTAATGGAGAAGGATCTAGGGGTTTTTGTACATAACAAGTTGTCTAATTCCAGGCAGTGTCATTCTGTGGCTACTAAAGCAAATAAAGTGCTGTCTTGTATAAAAAAGGGCATTGACTCAAGGGATGAGAACATATTTTTGCCTCTTTATAGGTCCCTGGTAAGGCCTCACCTTGAGTATGCAGTGCAGTTTTGGGCTCCAGTCCTTAAGAAGGATATTAATGAGCTGGAGAGAGTGCAGAGACTGCAACTAAACTGGTAAAGGGGATGGAAGGGTTAAACTATGAGGTGAGACTGTCAGGGTTGGGGTTGTTTTCTCTGGAAAAGAGGCGCTTGTGAGGGGACATGATTACTCTGTACAAGTACATTAGAGGGGATTATAAGCAGATGGGGGGTGTTCTTTTTTCCCATAAAAACAATCAACGCACCAGAGGCCACCCCTTTAGATTAGAGGAACGGAGATTCCATTTGAAGCAGCGTAGGGGGTTCCTCACAGTGAGGGCAGTGAGGTTGGGGAATGCCCTTCCTAGAGATGTTGTGATGGCAGATTCTGTTAATGCCTATAAGAGGGGCCTGGATGAGTTCTTGAACAAGCATAGTATCCAAGGCTATTGTTATACTAACATTTCAGTATCATTAGTATTGATGTTGGTATATATACTGTAGTTTATACACAGGACAGTGTATAGATCACTTGAAAAGGTTGAACTTGATGGACTTCTTTTTTTCAACTCAACTTAACTATGTAACTATGTGTGTATGGCAGGGTCTAATGAGATATAATATGGTCAGGCCCCCACAATAGGACAGTCAACAAGTACAACTTTCCACAATTATTCAGGAATGTAAATGGGGACCCATGGGGACACTCCTGGTGTCCCACTGCAGTTGTAAGGGGATGGCTAAGTATTTATTGCACATTAAGGGCAGCTGGAATGGCCACTGATTTCCCCTAATAAGTATCTCCTGTATCAGGCATAGAACCCCTCCCGTACAGAGCCTTGGGCCTTGGGCATTACTACCTCTGGTATAGAAATAGCTCACTTCCTCCTTGTTGCCTATTGTAATGCCTGAATGAAAAAACAGTAAAAACAGACGCACCAGATATGTATCTCCTCTTTATATAAAGGACCAGTTATATATATGTGTGTGTGTGTTATTTCCTCTCCATTATGCAGTATTTTGTTTTAAGTAGAAGTAGGGACAAAACAATGAATCCCATATCATCAGAGAGATAATAAATCCTTTCTCCTTGTTACTATACTATTCAGTGTATAATGAAATAGAAGGAAGAGATGCCAGAGCTAAGTGCCAGAGCTAAGTGCCAGAGCCAGTGCAGGCTGGTGCTCCAGTTAGGGGAAAACTGCACTGACCTGTGGATAAACCTCCCTAAGCGCTGTTTTACTGGGGGCCTAACATTTTGGCAGATGATTGCTTTGCTGCTTCCTGTGGGCCGCAGATATAAATCATACATCATAAAGAGAGAGGTAAGGGAAATATGTGCCTTCTAATAACTTACTGTATCTCCAATGGCAGGAGGACAAATATGTGATATCCAGGGCTGTCAGATAAATGTACAGTTTCACAATATGCACATTTTCCCCAATACAAACCAAGCCAGGAGCCACAGATATCCCTACAGTCGTGGGGTTACCCCCAGAAGCTGCCTTTATTTTCTACACCTATTTGCATATTGAAATGCGATGAGCAGAATAAAAAAAAAGCTCAAATCCTGTAAAAATACAAAAATGTTAGAATTCGGCTGAATCCCAAACTGAGTCCAAGATTCTGTGCATCCCATTTACTTCCACTTTCAATAAAGAGAGTTCAGCAGGAACAGCACAATATACATGGCCTGCATCAGTGGCGTAACTATAGAGGAAGCAGACCCCGTGGTCATGGGGGGACCAACAGCTTCCTCCTTAGGTACCCGACCCAAAGAAAATTAATGCTCAAGGTGCTCATGAGTGTGCACTCAAGTAGGTTGAGGGGGTAGGTTCCTTGCAGAGTGCTGGGCCCCTCTGAAGATTTTTTGTGAGGGGGGGGGCGTTGTTGCCAAGTCTTTATACCACTGCTGCTAATGCATCTGTAGCTATAGGGGGTGCAAAGTGTGTTTTATTCTGGAGTTTAACACAATGCAGTTCTATTGGAAGTGGAAGGAGCTGATTTATTCCCACTACTGGGCCCCGCTGCTTATGTGTAACATGTTTTCCTAAGTGACTGGAATTTGCCCCTAGGTACAATAAATCAGGGTAATGTTCCGACGTGGCAAGACTTGGCCGTGTGTTTATCTCCAAGCACAGATTAATGATCACCTTTGCCCCCTTAGTGCAATCCTCTTACTGAAAACCTGCAGCCCTGACGCCCTGTAGCCTCATTCATGGACAATAGTTTAGCTCATTTACTTACTGGCAGCACTGACTGTCATTATTGGGGTCAGGACCTGCAGCAAAAAGGCTTCAGAAAGGGCAAGAGAAGGCCTGTAACCTCGCCTGGTCTGTAACCTTACTAAACACCTTCTTTATCACTTGCTAATGGCAGTGCCCCAGACTGTTCTTTGATTAAGGACCTGCAGCAAAAACACACTATGAGGGTCCCCATAAATTATATAAAATTAGACTGTCCAAACTATTACTCTTTAGCTCAACTACTTTTCTCTGCGTACATCTTTAACTCAGTGTTGGGAGCTGTGCATAAACAGGGCCAATGTAGGGCTGCAAGATAAGCAACACTAATATTATTGCCATCTAGTCAGTTTCTCTTCCCAGAATATATTAGGGGTCATTTGGGTACAGATCTGTAGTGTACAAAGTGCAGTTTTGGACATAACCACCATGTTGTTTACCCACAATGCATCCATAGTCCCTTCCTGGAGGTTATCCCACTACTACTATAGGCACCATCTCTGCCTACTATACCTGCTATCCCACAGCCCCAGTCCCTTCCCAGAGGCTATTATCCCCACTGCTACTATAGGCACCATCTCTCCCTACTATACCTGCTATCCCACAGCCACAGTCCCTTCCCAGAGGCTATTATCCCCCACTGCTACTATAGGCACCATCTCTCCCTACTATACCTGCTATCCCACAGCCACAGTCCCTTCCCAGAGGCTATTATCCCCCACTGCTACTATAGGCACCATCTCTCCCTACTATACCTGCTATCCCACAGCCCCAGTCCCTTCCCAGAGGCTATTATCCCCCCACTGCTACTATAGGCACCATCTCTCCCTACTATACCTGCTATCCCACAGCCACAGTCCCTTCCCAGAGGCTATTATCCCCCACTGCTACTATAGGCACCATCTCTCCCTACTATACCTGCTATCCCACAGCCACAGTCCCTTCCCAGAGGCTATTATCCCACTGCTACTATAGGCACCATCTCTCCCTACTATACCTGCTATCCCACAGCCACAGTCCCTTCCCAGAGGCTATTATCCCACTGCTACTATAGGCACCATCTCTCCCTACTATACCTGCTATCCCACAGCCCCAGTCCCTTCCCAGAGGCTATTTTCCCACTGCTACTATAGGCACCATCTCTCCCTACTATACCTGCTATCCCACAGCCACAGTCCCTTCCCAGAGGCTATTATCCCCCCACTGCTACTATAGGCACCATCTCTCCCTACTATACCTGCTATCCCACAGCCACAGTCCCTTCCCAGAGGCTATTATCCCCCACTGCTACTATAGGCACCATCTCTCCCTACTATACCTGCTATCCCACAGCCACAGTCCCTTCCCAGAGGCTATTATCCCCCCACTGCTACTATAGGCACCATCTCTCCCTACTATACCTGCTATCCCACAGCCACAGTCCCTTCCCAGAGGCTATTACCCCACTGCTACTATAGGCACCATCTCTCCCTACTATACCTGCTATCCCACAGCCACAGAGTTACAGAGGGTACAAATATGTAGTCTGATCATTATGTCTATATATTTTCCTAGTAATTAAGGCATTCAAATTTCTGTTTCTTTATGTTAAGTGCTTAATGGTATTAAATCTTGAGCTATTTTCTCTGAACCTGTTTTCGTACTGAAAGTGCTGCTGGCTTAACAGTAAATATTCCAGGTGTAACACAAGATATCAATCCTTTTTGGACAGTTCTGCCTCCAGCTCTGAGTCCCCTCACAAAAGATCCATTAACATGAAGAAAGGCAAAATTATTAGCATTTATGAGGCAGACAATTATCTTGTTTGGGCGCCTGAAGAATTCATTTTTGTTCTTCTTTGGCTATAGGATGGGCACATTTACAAGGCTAATTTCAGGCGGCCTTGTGATAATAAGACTGGACTGGGGTCCCAACCATTTTTTTTCATTGGTGGGGCCCAAGTAAAGTTGCTCCACTGCTGCTGGTTGATCCAGGAAGGTTCAGTAACCCAAGGTAACCAGCAAGCTGAGCAGTTACTTTCGGTTACTGGACTGGGGCAAATGTTGCCAGTGATACTACATAATAATGTGCCAGGGGCCTAAGTGACTGAGGAACTGAAACAGAAAGAGGATTGAGTCAGAGTTAGACACTGTATGTCAGCGAGTTGCCACCCCTGTCACCATGCACTGCCCATGAATAGGGTAAGGGTGCAGGGCACAAAGGGTCAGACTGCAGTGCCACAGCATCTACAGGGCCATAAGTTGTATCATATTCCAGTTTTTAAGTGATTCTGACATGAAAAAACAACTTTTCAAAATATGAATGCACGTTAAAAGTTACCAATAGGCCATGTTGATAATGTTTCACTTATAGAGCTCTATTGTAAGTCATTGTTACTTGAAATTCCTAAACCTGTTTGCCAACCAGACTGTCCCTTCTCAGCCTGTCAGTTATAGCTTCTAATGCTAATGGCCTCCTGCTGCACAAATATGGCAGCCCCCTCATAGAGGAACACGGGGGATCAGATACGTAATGTAAAAGTATCAGCCAATAGATTTACATGTTATGATAAATGTAAAAAAAAAGTTAAATTTCTGGTGTCCGTATCTCTTTAACTTATTACTCTTTATACATGGAGTGCTGGGTTCTTATTCAATAGAAGCAAATCCCCCTGCTGTACAGATGGAACATAGAATACATGCCAAGAGCACAGAAACATCTAGAAAGCAGCTGTTTGACCCTTGGGGCAATGCCTTTGTGCCCCCTGCCAGAACATGCAACACCAGGCAGCTGGCATAATAATATCTAGTATATTTTTGTGGCATTCAGCAGTTTAGCAAAGGGCAACCTGTTGCTACACAGTAATTGTTGCTGTTATTTATTTTGCCTTTATCCTATTGGGCGAATCAAGTCTTTTCAATTGATGTGATTTAATTCTGCACTTTTGTGACCCCTACTGGCAGCATTTATTACTGTTTTGCCAGGTTTTTTTGATTAAAGAGCGATAAGAAAGACCATGTATGCAATTTGTGCAACTTCGGTATGCCTTTCCTCCATCGATTCACTTTGCTGCCGGTGCAAAGGCATTTCTGGAAGATTCGGTAGCCTGCAGTAGCCGAGATTTAACCACAGGCGACTAATCTCCCATGCGCCACTACCCTAAAGGTGTAAGATTAATGGATTTATGTGGTTCAAACTCCCCCTGAAGCCCATAATTTAGCCAAGGGCCAGATTAGCCCATTGCGGTCACGTCAAATAAGTCGCAGTTGTGTAAAAAAGTTGTGAGGTAACAACTAAGTGATGTCAAAGCTGGGTGCCCAGGAGTATCTAGCAGAGTAAATAGATATTACACCCAACTCTGACCCCAGCTGCCTTTCAGACTGAGCCCCCCCTAATTGAGGCTCTTTGTTGTTCTAAGGGGGCCAGCCCCACAGTTTTGGTTCTAGTTGTGTGGGAAGTATTGGTAGGAGGCGTTCCTATTGGGCCCTGTACGCATTTTCCCAGCAGCTTAAATGTGACATCACCAGTGACATCATCAGAGAGCAATCCAATTGTATGGAAGGCTGCTCAGAATGCTACAGGATGCTGGTAGGGTGCACAGACTTTTGGCAGATGGGGTGGGCCATGGAGATTGGAGAAGTCTGGACTTGGGAGTCTAATCTGCAGCAGGTGTACTTGAGGGTTCAAAGGCCCCCATTTGCCATCATGGGAACAGGAAAACAAAGACAAAAGCTCAGAGGAGAGGAATAGAACTCCAGCCCTGACCAAGAGTAATGGATCAGCGGCCAGGAAAGCTGCCAGAGGTGGGGACTATAAAAGAGACAGGCCTTTTGGGAGCAACTGCCTTTCCACTCATTAACAAAACCAAATGTATCAAACTGTGGTTATTTCTTTGTGTTTCTATCATAGGCAGCTCTTTGGGCCTGTGCCCCTCTCCTAAACCTCTACTAGCTCCACTGACAGCTTAATCCCTCTTGGTCAGGGCAGAAGGTCTAGTCCTCTCTTCTAAACTTCTCAGACTTCTCTATGGTCAGGGTGCACTGTGATTATCATACTGAATTGGAGTCTATAGGATGTTCCAGCCATCATAAGTAGAGTAAATCAATTACATGGAACAGTGGTTCCTACTAGTGGCCACAGAAGGTAATAAGCAAGAAAAAAAACAAGTTGATCTACAAAGTTTATGCTGGGTACATGCCTTACAGATGGCAGTTAACCTTCCAGCAAATTCTTCCTTCCCTACCCACTGCTGCTTCAAGTTTCACATATTTACTAATGTACAGTCACATAACAATCCAGTGGCAAACAGCAGCCTGTAGGTCGGTCTTCTCAGTCTATACTGCAGTGCTCTACCCATCGGAAACTTCTCTATATGTGGCATTCTGGGGGAGCTGGATTTCAATAACAGGATGTTTACTATGTGGTATTCTGGGGTGCTGTATCCAATCAAAGCTCAAATGGGCCCAAATCTGTATTTTAGTAAACAAACCACTAATTTAACTGATATATTTCCTTATATTTTTTAAGATGCTCATTTTTAACGATTTTCAGCATTGTTGAAATGGTCAATATGCCCAAAGCCACCCAAACGACCATGCAGAGCAACCATACACTACTGTTTAGACAGGCACAGCCAATAGGAGAGAATAATGAAGCCCAGCCACCCCAAAATGAAACAATCGCAATACATCAGTTTACAACTAAAAACAATTATAAGCCCCTCCTACACAAAATGTTTCTATTTTTCTGGGTGCAGTGGAACTGATGGCTATCGCCTTTTATTAAAACTGAATGCAAGACCCAGCATGCATCTAACATAGTGCTTCCCAAACTGAGGCTGGGCCTGCAAGTGCGGCTGAGGGGGTCAGCTGGAAGGACATTTGGGGAGAACACTTACGTACTCCCCCCAAGATACACCTGGGAGCTCAGCATAAAGGTTATTTGACTGAGATTTGGGGTAAATATGTATATCCAATGTTTATATATTTAACCATATGAGATATGGGGGGGTCCTTGTCCTAAGAGTGGTCTACGTGGGGGGGGGGGGGGGAAATTAAACAATCACTGCTGTTGCAGGTACATAATTCTGCAACTCTGTTGTGCCTTGCCAAGATGGGTAATGCTAAACACAAAGAATGAAGAGCTACAGACCTGACTAGGAGTGCAACTGCCCTGGTACCAATGTGGCATTCACATTACCCAACGCACAGTCTCACCTCACCTGAACCTCAGTGTGAATCCGGCCAACATAGCAAATATGTGATAAGAATTCAATTATTAAACAGGCAGCCCCCTCCATGTCAGTAGGTGGGCGTTGGGGAGTTCATCCTGATTATGAGTAACTGGTTTCTTCGTTATCCAAAGCCAATCATCTTCTGCATCTAAACTAGTCGCATGGTTGTGCAGCGCTTTCACAGAGCGGTAGTTTATCATGGACACGGAACTTGCATCCATTTGTGTTGTTTCCATATGACATAAAATATGCTTTTTATATACAGTACATGACTGACCTTCATAGTAACATTAGGAGGTGTACACCTTCCACTACTATCACCATGTCACAATTTAAACTCATCAGAGCAAATTCAGCTTCAACTGAATAATTTCCAAAATGCAGAAGCGAGACTGTTATGCCAGCAAAACAGTAAGAGTGTGGGCACAGGGGGCATACAAATGTCCCACTGAACCGGTCACTGTTCCTAATAATATTGAATGAAATGAGTGGAATAGGGTGAATGCAGTTTACTGATTAGCATTGGGAATGGTGGCAGAGGGTTGACAAACACTTTTCTCCACATGAGGGCAGCAGAGAACCTTGTGCACAAGTGCCGTAAAGGTGTTATGTGGGCAAAAGTCCAGCCCTGTTTAGTAACCCACAGCAACCACGTGATTACTACTCTAGAGCACTTATAATAAAGAAAGCAAACTGCTAATTGGTTGCTATAAATTACAAGACAAGAGCAATGTATCCTGTGTTACACCCTAATTCTAACAGAAAAATTCATCCAAAGGCAGCAACAGGTTTTACAGACAATATTACTCATTGGTTTAAGGAATTAAGGTACTCCCTGTACCAAGGCTTTGACACTTGCAAAGCTATGCTTTTATGGCTAGCTGCTCTCTGTCAAAGGGTATATATAGTATTTGGGCAGCAGGGGTAGTGCAAGAATAAATGCTTTTTGCGAAGGTTTTTAAACCTTAGATCATTTGATCTACGACTCGCAGAAATCTTTCACATATACAGTATTAACTATAGAAGAAGCTCACCAACCTCATTGATGCAAGGTTAAGAAACTGGTATCTCAGTGGATTGATACTTCTTTCCCAGCCTAATAATATTATCTAGTAACTAAAAGACTCCAAGTTTATTTCCATAGGTCCATTATTATCTGCATTATAAAGTATATATATTTATATAAATTTACAATGACGAAGACAGTAACGTTACTCATATATATATATTCCCTTTGCAGAAGTCACTTTATTTGTGCCGAACATGCCCAGCAATGACTTCGCTTTGGGCTTCACTTCCATTTTTGTGTAAAAGATTTGTGTTTGTATAACTTATAAACATGATTTACATCCACACTCCTACTGAGGGGGCACAGTCAGCAGCAGGACTTACCCTCTCCCAACAACCCCCCACCCCTTCCCCAGACAGCAGCATAAGATCAGTAATTTGTTTACAGGCCCTGTTGAGAGGCCTGCTCTTGGATTAACCAGAATAACCAAATGGCAGAGATCCACCAGACAGAGAGGCAGCACAGTCCATTTGATAGACCAGCTGTCCCACCTAGCAGATAACAGACTGGTAAGGGTCAAAGAGAAAAAGAGGAAGACCTTCAAGTTAAAGAAGGAAAATAAAGCCCACTATCTGGCAGTGACCAGAGAGAGCAGGGGTGGGAGGTTTAAACCCAAAGCAGCCCCTAATAAACAGAGACAAGTGTGACACAAGAAGAGACAGCCCCCCCATGAACAGGACAAAACGTTGTAGAGAAAAGACCATGCCCACTAATCAGAGACTGCAGAGAGAACAGAGGATGATGGCCTCCCCTAGACACCGAGGGCATAGTTTAAATATTTCATTTTTTTGTTTTTTCAGGCAAATCCATCACTGCCTTCCTACCCCTTAAATTAAAATAAACATTAAAATGAAGCCTGGCAGGAGTAGGGGAGGAAGGGCAAGTAAGAAAATTGGCAGAGGAATTAGTAAGCAAAGAGGCCACAGGTCAGGGTGTGGAGGGGAGACCACAAGCTCTGGCGAGGAAGGTGACGTTAACCAATTGTCAGGCCGAAGCCACACTGGAATTTGTTTTTCTTGTGGTTAAGGAAAGCTCCCATGGCTAAAGTGAGTGGAAGAGGAGGCAACTTCTTTTCTAGGGTGGCACCAACGATCCAGTTGCTATCTACAGAACCTGCAGGAAAAGAGAAGAGAGGAACAGTAAGCAATGGCAGTAAAACCAGTAAATATACAAATGGAATCATAACTGTCCAGGAATGGAATTACATATGTGCATATTAGCAGCACATACAACTCCCTAAGCATGCATACAGCCTAAAACTAGGCCAGAATAGGTGTTTTCCTGTTCTAAGCACCATTCTGCTGGAAAACAGAGTATTGTAGCCCTCATAGCACAGAAAGAAAAGAAATTATTTACGCAATATGCAGATTGCGTAAAAGGTCTGCCCCCTAGTGGCATACCATGGCATTGCACTGTCACTGCACAAACCTTTAAACAGCAGGTTGGCTTTGGGAAGGTCCAACTGATAACCAAACGAAACACTTGTGTCTTGCATTCGGGTGCTGGCCTCAAACTCCACCCCCACCTGGAGCTAAAGATAGAAAGAAACAAAATGTTCAGAGGTAGAAGGAAGTGGGAAGGAAAAATAGCAGCAGTAAGAGCCATCAAACAGATAACCAAGGTAAATATATTATTCACTTGGCCATTAGACAAAGATATTCAGGGGAATCTTAAGTCTTAGGGCTGTGGCACATAGGGAGATTAGTCACCCCCGTTGTATGCCATCCCATCGGCGATTTACATTTTCACCGGTGGAATGTCATATTGGGTAGATTAGTCACCCGTGACAAGGGAGATTTGGCACAGGCGACTAATCTCAGCATGTGCCACCGTTAAATGATTGGCTATTCATTCGAAAATATAAGGTTTACCTGACCATTTGCAGATTTACATCCAATCAGCCTCCACTACTGCATTAACCCACACATCTGTGCCTTAATCTTTTACATTCACTCTTGCCCTATCTGGAGAGAACTAGGCAAGAAATGCTATTTTATATACTGAACTTACTGTACCAGTCAAGAGATACAGCAGCCCTATAACAGCAAATCCAGTCACTTTCCTGGATCTTGTTAGAAAATTGTTTGAGTGCTATCAACACTGCACATGCTCAGTGAGCTCAGGGTAGCTGTTGAGAAGCTACGCTACATAATATGTGTGTGTGAATAATGTACCCCCTGTATATCTATCTCGATATCTATCTATCTATCTATCGATATCTTTTTTTTTGAGTGCAGATTAAGGACTAGTGTATTTATTTATATATATTATATATGTGTATGTATGTATTATCAAAAAGACTGGGACTCCATTTACTTTGTTCACCAATTTACCTGGTCGTTGGCTTTGTGGTAGTATGTAGCATGTGCTCCTGCCTGTCCAAGGGTGAGTGTCGCCGTCCAGTTAGGAGCTACAGAAAATAAATAATATTTAAAAAACTACTCAATGTCATGGAGATGCAGCATGACACAATACATAAGAGCTGCACAAATCAACACGGTGTAACTGAAGCAAAGCAATGCCGCATACATATGCATGGGCTGCACGGAGCATTATAGTAACTCAGCACAGTTAAAAAGGACTAAATTCACATTGACGTTCGAATATCAAAATGAGCACTAAATAATAATATAATGCGATGAATTAAACAATTCAATAATATGCATTGCAAACAAAGCAATTGCACAAAATAAAACAGTTTTCCCCATTAGTCCCTAAGGTCTATTAGAGTGACCAATGCCTGTAATGTAGTAATAGTACATGTATAGTAATAGTTCTTGGAACTAGTAATAGTATATTGTAAGCTCTTTTGGGCAGGGCCCTCTTCACCTCTTGTATCGGTAACTGATTGCTTTATATGTTACTCTGTATGTCCAATGTATGTAACCCACTTATTGTACAGCGCTGCGGAATATGTTGGCGCTTTATAAATAAATGTTAATGTAATGTAATGTAATAGTTCTGGGAACAGCTGTTAGTAGAGGGTTGCTAGGGATTCTTCCCACAGCAGCCTACAGGAACTGACTTACAGAAAGGCTCAAAGAGTTGCCATCGTTTTTACTTGGTAGCCAAGAACAAAATACCTTTCACTCCTGACACCTCAGCCCTTAGTGGACCTTGACCTTGTCCACTACTCTGCCTTCTGAAAACATTAACTGCTTTCAATTCCCCAATGTTGTCCAGCCATTTGTTCTGTGTATGGAGGCCCTTCTTCAGAAAATATGTATCCACTCATCTCACTTCACCCTACTAGCCTCAATGTCCATGGCCATTAGTAACTATTAGAAAAGCACCCGCAGTGCTGTATTAGTATATAACACAAGTTGTAAAGCACAGCATTGTTGGGTGCAAGGATGCCTTGCCCCTGCCAGCTCTCTGTACTTTGAACATCTTACTGATGGAAAAGCTATGGAATGTTCTAAGGGGGTGCCCTCATACTGTCCATTCTGCTGCATAGAGTGCTCCCTCCTAGGAGCACACAGAGCTGGTCCTATCTATCTAAGTCAAAGTGCCATAGATGTTTGGCACTATCCATTCAAAACATTTCACACTGTTTAATTACTTGGAGCTTAGAAGCCCCATTTATCAGATGAAATTGAGAGTATGCTTTTCTCCCAACACAACAGGTACATTATGGTCTATGGACATTTAATATCTCTTAGTACAGATCAGCAAAGGAAATCACAAACTGATTCTGAGAGTTACATGCAGCCACAAAAATAGTAATTTCTATAGGATATAAACAACCCACTTTACCTGAGTATCTTCCTGCTAAAGACATGACTGTTCCCTCTTCCCCAGGACGCCGATGATACACTAATTCCCCTCCTAATGCCAGACTAGGTGTGATACTTTGCAGATAATGTGCTACCAGGATACCTGAAAAGAGATGAAGCAGTGATGAGGTTGAATTAATGACAAAGCTACCCATACATACATGGATAGACCGCCTTTCAAAGCAAGTGTATGTTTGTATGATTTGGACACTCATATACTAGGATATATCAAGCCCTTAGATCATATAAAGATTTTCTACTCTGCACAACTTAAACAAGCCCTTATCATTTAGGAAGTGGATTGCGATGGGTCATATACATGGGCTGCAAAGTCAGCCAAGAGTTGGGTTAAATTACATCTAATGGATAGGTTAAAAGATATAAATAAAATGGATTGTAAAAAGAAATATATTACAACAAAAAAATAAAGTAAAAGTGTCCGTTAACCCATGCAGAGCTTTCTGTAGCACAAAAACAGATCAGAGCCCCTTTCAGGAACGTTTCCCAAAATAAGTAGGGAAAAGAGCAAAGACCAGTCAGGGTGCTATACAGGATCACAACAGGGCTCCACATGAGTACTCTTCACTGTACTCCATGTGCAATAATAAGCTATAAATAAGGTCTTGGCTGATAGAAGATTAAGCAGTTCAGGAATTCTCAACGAGACAGAATTACAAAACGTGGCATATAGGAATAAATAGAAGCTTAATGGTGTGAGACACACAAGCCCTGCTGCTATACAGCACTGATGCCTTACCTGACCCGACTAATATATCTGGGTTTCCCAGTGTGACAGCAGCTGTGAAATCTTCTCCTCGGTATTCTGTATCCAATTGCCAGTTTACAAACTTTGACTGCTGGGTCTGCCGAAACCAAAAGTGACAGTGTGACTATTAAACTCAGGAAATGGTAAGCACTGGCACATAAAGTGGGGGAAAGTGAGGAGTGGAGAGGAGGCGATTCAATGGATGTAATGCTGGGTGGATATTCCAAAGCAGAAATGAAAACATATAGAAAGCCGATATGCAACACAGCATATAGAATAATACATTTCTCTGTGACTGTATTAAAAATCACTGTGATCCAGTGCTAGAAAGTAAAAGAAAGCTGAGTGGAATATAGGTCTCTCTTACCTGCAATGCAATTTTTGACCTGACGTTACTAGTGACCTGATGAATTATTTGAGCATTGAGACTGCCGCTATTATCCAAATCACCAACCAACACCGGGAATGCCTGATGGGACAAAAGAGAATGTCAATCATCATATGTGTGTCAGTCAGCTTTCTGTGTTGGCTTATCATGCACAAGTGGAAAGGACTTGACTGACACAGCAATCCACACTTTTAGCACCAAATCTGTATAAATGGCAAAATAAACTCCTAGGCAGTACAATGCAATTTCATATGCATTTCTGCAGTTTATATACTAAATACTGTTATTTATAGTATTTGTGCCTGTAACCCTGTATTGAATGACAACATGAACTTGATTTTAGGCCCTACAAATAATACTTCTTCCTGGACTACACTGCAAGTGTTAAAGCAATTACAGAGAAAGTTCAGTAGGATAAACCCTTGATCGGGAAGGTTTGATTTTCCGTTGGATCGAGGTGGTCCCCTAACTGATGGCCTGCCATTGTAAGTATTCCCCCGATATTGCCCACCTTTAGATGGGCATATTGGGAGAATATCCGCTAGCTTGCCGACCTCGCCAAACGAGTGGATCTTCCCATGTATGGTTACCTTTAGACTGTTTAAGACTCTAGACAGACAAGGACACCTTTAAAAGAATCTTTAAGATAAATAAAATTGTCACCACTACTCTTATAATCCTGACTATGACGCAGCTAACAGGCAGCCGTTATAAAACAACCTGTCACATCTATCTGGCACAATAGCAGGAAAATCGTAAATATGTATGCATTGATACTCTACTGTAGATATATTTCCTAGGAAAACATTTCATAGTTTCCCAAAAACTAGAAAAGTGGGTGGTCACAGCTTAAAGTCTAGCCACTGAAACTAAATGGAAACTGTCCCTAACCCCCATGGTTAAATACTGTAAACAATACTTAAATACACACTTAAATAATGGGGATGGACTTGTAATGCACACAAAGTCAGAAAGGTAACTAAAGAGCCAGGCAGTAGTGTGCCTTTGGGTGTTATTAATTATACATGGATACTTTGGTATTAACTGTGGGTAGATTCAGAATAAGGCATCCACGTGTGAGAAGCAGTAATCATCTGATCTGTTAGTATTGTACTGGAGCCAAAAGGCAGACAGCTCATTTCTCTGGAATTCTTACTCCCTAGATAGAGTAGGATAATACAAAATGGGACTTATATATAACATATATTAGCATGGCTCTAATCCAGAAGTTTTAAGACTTCTTTGTTGAAAGCCCCTCTTTCAAGGCACCCGGTCTGGAATTCAAAGTAACTGCTGGCAAGTGTAGTCTGCTTATGAGTTTACTAAAGGCAGCACCCAGACCATCCTCTGAACTTAATGGGAGCAGGAATCAGTGTTAATTTAACATATGCACTCACCTCTGCTGGGCCCAACTGTTTCGTTCCCACATAGGTGGCCCCAAAATGATAGTTAGACTCCCCAATCATACTGAGAGAGATTGTGTGATTGACCTGAAATACAGCAAAAGAGTTATTAGGCAAATTATACAGATGCCAAAGATATTACTCCTATTATTATCGCTACTAAAAGCACATACAGCTGTTGCACATACTCTACCAAATTTAGGATGTGCCACATAGAACTGGGATAACAAAGCAAAGATAAAAGAAATAACAGTGGACACTGAAATGTTCATGTAAATAAAAAAATCCTAAAATAACCAAATATGGGATAACTGTAGAACTTTACTCCTACAGAGCTCAATGATGGCATAACCTTTAATAGAGTTACTATGCAGTCACTTACTGCCTACAGTGTTAATAAATAAAATGACTGGAGTAATGATAACAGGGAAAACAAGGACTGAATGACTCACAGCCACAATTTTGCTCACAGTCAGTACTGTCCCTAAATCTGAATAACACAGGGTCATCAGCATGTACTGGAAAACACCCCTCACTCATCTCTCAAACAACTGGAAGTGTTCCTGCTAGAAGAATGCAACAAGATTTCTCTGCACAGACAGCTTATAAAGAGACAGCATGGTAGGGAAAAGCTTTTTGCAGCTGTCTACTACTAAAAAGTACAAAAAACTCGTCAGGGCTATGGCACATGTGGCGATTAGTCAATAAATCTTCTCCACCAAGGGTTATTGAAATTACCTTCGCACCAGAAGTAATGTAAATTGCTGATGGAAAAACACACACGTTGCTTAATTTTTCTGAAGTAGCCCAAAATTTCCTAGTGAGGCAGGTAATAGCCTTAATAACCTACTTAAGAGACAATAAAGGGTGCTGATTTTGCCGATGCACTTCTTTACTTACTGGATCCCCACCCCAAAAGTCATTCACCAACAAGCACCTTGTCATGTTCTTCCTGTATAACTATCGGCAGAACTTCTCCAACCACAGTGTCCATTTAGCATTATTTCATAGACTTTACTGTGTGAACAGTTCTCTCTTTTATGAGGGATGGCTCAACACAACCTTACATGTAAGGTGCCCCCCCACAACTGTACAGACTAAGCAAAAGGATTTGCCAAAATACAATTATTCCAGTGTCCTTGTGCCTTGTGACTATTTATTTTGCCCTCTGGGGATTAAGCTGCCCCTGAATACTTGAGCCTTTTCTGCACATAATCTTACTGATTTAAAGAAATCCCTGCCTAGAATGTTCCCTGACTCTGTACTACAAGTTCCCCAAACTCTTCAGCTTACCTGAAAATAGTTACTTAGCCCCTTGTTTACAGTCAGCTTCACACCTTCCATCTGGATTGGGAATAATTCTATGGGGAAAAGAAGGGCATTAATATAAATACAGACTGTGAGAGGAAAAGAGATATAGCAGTTATTTATTTATGGCCTGCTCAAGCAAAAATAGATGGAAAGCACAGCTAGCTCAAAACAAAAGCAAAAGATGCATAAAATTATATGAAAATAAATACAAAGTAAATAAAAATTGTATTTAAATGTATGTATGTATATATGTATATACACACACACACATATATATATATATATATATATACACATACAAATACTATATGGGTAAATACAAATAAAAAGAACTAGGAAAGACACAGAAAAGGAACAGAACCATTACCTTTACACTTGCGGTGGCACTCCTCAAATGTGCCAGGATTTGGTAACCGGTCTTCTTGTGTCTCATTCTTATCCGGAGTGGGGGTTAACCCGGCCACAGGGGGCATTGTGAAGCCAGGAGGTACAGATACTAAGCCTGGGGCTGGAGGGGATCCTGCTGCAGGGGGAGCAGGAGAACTTGCAGCTAGAACATTCCCCATCTTTACCTGAGTGATAAAATAAAAGCTGTGAGTAAAAACAAAGCACACACCCCTAAGGATCCATGCAGACCTCCAGCATCTGAGTTAAGGAGAGCCAAAGAACAAAGCTTGTGTATGAGTTTCTCAGGACACTGCAAGTTTATTGCTTAGCCAGTTTCCCCACTTCATACCCTCTTTCTGGTAAAAAGCTTTACACAGCAGCTGTTGCCCACTTGTGCTTGAATTATAATAACAGAGAACCATGTGAAAAAGCACATCATTGTCCCGAAGCAAAGTCTTGCACTACCTTAAATGTGCAGCTATGCTAACTGCATGGATCGGCTTCCTCAATGCAATCAGATCCAATCTGCTTTCAAGGGTAAGAAGTTGCACATAAGAAAGAAGCATCTTGGTCATTGTAATGTCCTTAGCAGTTCCCTTCCCACTGACATGAGTGGGTGCATCATGGCCCATAGTTAACCCCCAATCAATAAACATGCAGGACAAATGGTTTCCCTTTTCATTGATGTCAATGGAAAACAACCTATGGCAGAAAGCAGGTGTTCTGATCATTGATACGAGTAGCAGCAATCCAACTTCAACATGTGCCTTAACCTTCTAGCCTCAGTCAGGGAGTTCTTTTGTTCATGGAGCAAGAATGATACCACTTTTCTCAATTTCTGGCCACTGGAGGGAATGGCATGTAGCATGTGGGTGAGGTTGCCTAGGCAGGGCAAATATGGCTGCTCCACACATATAAACACAATATGAATAATGAATTGCTTTCTCTTCGGAATAACCTATGCTAATAGAGTGCTCCCCCCTTTTCAGGGTTGCTGCCACATAAAGCACCAAGCAAGCCCATAGTTTTGTATATTAGGCAGAAAATAAGCACTGATGCCCAGGTAAGTACATAGATGGTCCCAGCTCACATCATACAATGCATTTAATATGTTAAGGGACTATAATGCGTTGTTTTGCATAATGAACGAAAATGAAACATACAGTCTTTACAAATGCTTTAATGCAGTGATCCCCAACCAGTGGCAACATGTTGCTCCCCAACCCCTTGGATGTTGCTCTCAGTGCCCCCAAACCAGGTAGTTATTTTTGAATTATTGGCTTGGGGGCAAGTTTTGGTTAAATAAAAACCAAGTATAACGGCAAACAGAGCCTTCTGTAGGCTGCCAGCCCATATAGGGGCTATTAAATAGCCAATTATTGCCCTTATTGACACCACCAGGAACCTTTTTCATGCTTATGTTGTACTTTTCCCATTTGAATGTGGCTCACAAGTATAAAAGGTTGGGGACCCCTGCTTTAATGCTCTTGTAAATGCAGTTGTCTGGCTGTTTATATTCTCTGCTCTCTGAGTTCTGACTTCTGAAACATTGTAGAACAAGTGAGCCAGTGGTTGAGGAGAACTGACACAAGCTGCATTGTTTCAAGGGTCAGACAAAAAGAACAGATAAACAAATATGGCTTTCTGCTGCAATTACATTTACAAATACCTTTAAACGTTTGTAACAAATGTATATACAGGAGAGAGTTGCTTAGAATTACATTTACTGTCATTACTCAAAAAAGCAAAAATGTTTTGGGAGCAGTTGCCCTTTAATTTGCCACACCCCCTTCCTCGCTTACCCAATTAACAGCTGTACTTGTGAGTCCCCCAATAACCTGCATGAGCAATTGGGCCCTGCAAAGGCAGAGGGCTGGGGCCCTACCTGTGGGCAGGGTATATTACAATCTAATATCTTCTTGCCCCACAAGGGGCCCATCGGATGTCAGGAACACTGGCCCCAACCACCGCAATAAATAAATCCTCATAATACAACCCCCCTCCTGTCAATTCCATTTCCTCCTTAACCCGTCCTCTACATGCACTGCCTCTGCTCCTGGCACCCTGACACTCTGCCTCTCCATCACAGCCCCATTACTACTGCTCCCGACATATCTGCTAGCGACCCGTCCCTGATCTGTGCATTTCCCGCCTTCCCCGATATGTCCTAGACACCCCCAAATTCGCCTCACCTTTCCTCTCCTCTCTACTGCAGTCTCTGTGATTCTCACATTCACTTACACACACGATAGGAGCACACTAACCCGCTCCCCACTCATGTCCCGCCCAGCACCTAGCGCTATTGGAGGCTTCTCCATACTCCGCCTTACAGGTAAGCTATGAATGGACACTACTGACTGCCAATCACCCGGCTTTTTGCAGCTCAAGCAAGCTTGCTCGCCGCTCAGTTGTGATTGGCTAGGTTTCTCAAACATTGCATTTTCATTGGTTGGAGTCGGCGCTGAGGTCGCAGTGCAAGGTCGTGTGGACCGCCCCAGAGTTCCACACGCGTTGTCTGACCTCGGCGGCCATCTTAGTAAGGTTGTCATGGAGAAGTCTGTCATGTACGGGAGCAGCCGCTGGCGTTGTGCAGTGACGTAAAGGATGTACGTGAGGCGTGACGTCATATACTGAGGCGGACATAGTATACTGAAATTTAAAAGGCTTAAAAGGTGAAAATTGGGTTAAACATCACAGTTGTATTACTCCTTTATCTTATGCTGGGGCTTAGTTACTTATTTGGACCGTTTACAAGATTTCAGAATTATTGATATGATTAAGGTTTGAGCTAGGGCTCTGTTATAAACAGGTAAGATATACAGTAGATAAAAGATATGGTGGGTGTGGCCTAAAGCCGGAGGGATGGGGCGGGGAGGGGCGTAACCAGGTTGGGCGTGGGAGGTGGTTGGGAAAGGGCGGGGTTAGGCAATATAGTTGTGAGGAGATGTATAAATGGGAGGGTCTGTGTTTATTGACAGTTACATTAATGGTATTGTAGGGACCCCAAAGAATTGGGCCCCTCCAGGATTAGTTCCCCTTTAGACAGGCACCATGAGGGTGGCCTTATGAGATTTGGACACCTAAAGGTGGTCCTGGGTGTTTATGTGTGAAAAGGGAGTTTCCCTGCAAGTTAACAGCCACCACTAGATGTCGCTGTGCTAAAAGTATAAAAAGGGCTGACACCCATTTTGTGCAGGTCTTCGTCCTGGGACTGCTTCTTGTAAAGAAGCGTATAACAGGCTTGTGTTCTAGTACAGGAGGTACTGTAACAGGTCACTCTAGGAGTGACAGGCAGGCTAGAGAGAACGGGCAGTGATAGCCCCGACAGGAGAGAGAGGGGTTAAGACCCCCCAGCACTCATGGCTGGAGTTAAGGGCCTGTAGTGTGTAGTAAGGGGAGCCAAGTCAGCACCTGGGAGTGTTCCCAGTGAAGGGGCCCTACGCGTGGACCGGGGTGAGTTCCTAGGTGGAAGCATCCGGCGGGAGTACCGGGGGTAGCCCAAAGAGAGTGTGTGACTTGAGCCGTCTGTGTGACATCCTCTGAAGTGTTCTGCCTGCATCAATAAACAAGTTCATCTGGTTCACCATTTTAACCAGTGTCTTGGTGGTTCATATACTGAGGATCCTCAACTGCCTGGTAAGCAGCTACCCCAAGGGAGGGGCAAGGTACCGGGAGTTGCTGGGAGTCCGGGTCCAAGGAGGACCTCATAGAGTTTTCCCAGGGAGGATACATATAGTTCTACCTATACCTACCCTGGGTGGAGGCACGCCATTCATTTATATTACACCTGTCCCCCATAATAAGCGGGGGCTCAGGGCTCCTGTAGCGCCACACGCAGGTGATTGCGTGTTAAAAGTACAACCGTAGCCAAAATAGGGTTACATTTGGAGGCACTGCTGAGATGAGAGCAGGAATCATTAAGCAGAAAGGGCCCTAAGGGAACTGAGGCCTTGTGTGAGTGCTACACCCTCCCTTCCATCCGTGCTAAAGTTTGGGCCACCCTGATCCACATCCAAGAGGGATTTTGGCATGAGAGGAGTGAGGAAAGGCTCCTAGCCAATCGGGTTGCAGGGCTGTTGGCGCCAAAGGGACCGGGAAGGCACGCGAGAGGAAGCGTGAGAGAAAGCGTGAGAGAGAGGGGTGTAACCAGCGTTTGTTTCGGTGCCACCCAATTGCGTGGAGCGACCGACTGGATCAGCGAGAAAGTGCGCCAAGAGGCCTGGGCGTGACTTAAGGAGTGACGTCGCAGTGGCCATTTTGGAGCAGAGTGAGTCAGCGTGAGAGAAAGCGTGTGCACAGTTACTGGTAGCTTTTGCCAGCAAAGATGACGGCTGCATCAGAGAGCAGGGAGATCCTGTGTTGGCCAGAGGAGGATGCCCGGCCGCAAGGAGACCCAGGAGGGTTCGTCAGTCGGAGTGTGGACTGACCAGAGTGCCCAACCCATTGGTTGGAGGTATCCCAGGGTACTGATTGCCTTGGGACATGGACTCCCTTAAGGAGAGGTGGAGACTTTGATTTTCCAGTTCAATAAGTTTTAAATTTGGTTAAGGGCAACAAGTGTCCTTTCAAATTTTTCTTGTGTGGGACTTACACAAAGATTGAAGGGGTTGAAGGGAAATGTTTATTGTGTTTAACATTGTTTCCAGGTAACCCATTGTATCCTTGACAGACCTCAGGAGAGGCTGTTGAAGCGTGATGTAAAAGTACTGTGTAAAGTATTTGAGTGTGTATGAGATGTCAGCCAGGAGGTGACAGAGTTTCAGCCGGGGGAGAATGTAGGGACCCCAAAGAATTGGGCCCCTCCAGGATTAGTTCCCCTTTAGACAGGCACCATGAGGGTGGCCTTATGAGATTTGGACACCTAAAGGTGGTCCTGGGTGTTTATGTGTGAAAAGGGAGTTTCCCTGCAAGTTAACAGCCACCACTAGATGTCGCTGTGCTAAAAGTATAAAAAGGGCTGACACCCATTTTGTGCAGGTCTTCGTCCTGGGACTGCTTCTTGTAAAGAAGCGTATAACAGGCTTGTGTTCTAGTACAGGAGGTACTGTAACAGGTCACTCTAGGAGTGACAGGCAGGCTAGAGAGAACGGGCAGTGATAGCCCCGACAGGAGAGAGAGGGGTTAAGACCCCCCAGCACTCATGGCTGGAGTTAAGGGCCTGTAGTGTGTAGTAAGAGGAGCCAAGTCAGCACCTGGGAGTGTTCCCAGTGAAGGGGCCCTACGCGTGGACCGGGGTGAGTTCCTAGGTGGAAGCATCCGGCGGGAGTACCGGGGGTAGCCCAAAGAGAGTGTGTGACTTGAGCCGTCTGTGTGACATCCTCTGAAGTGTTCTGCCTGCATCAATAAACAAGTTCATCTGGTTCACCATTTTAACCAGTGTCTTGGTGGTTCATATACTGAGGATCCTCAACTGCCTGGTAAGCAGCTACCCCAAGGGAGGGGCAAGGTACCGGGAGTTGCTGGGAGTCCGGGTCCAAGGAGGACCTCATAGAGTTTTCCCAGGGAGGATACATATAGTTCTACCTATACCTACCCTGGGTGGAGGCACGCCATTCATTTATATTACACCTGTCCCCCATAATAAGCGGGGGCTCAGGGCTCCTGTAGCGCCACACGCAGGTGATTGCGTGTTAAAAGTACAACCGTAGCCAAAATAGGGTTACAGTATATTTTATTTGTTGTCTGGGTCAAATAAAGTAATAAATGAAATGTGGTGGCTGTGGTTGGTAGGTATTTTCAGCTCAAGCCCAGATGGTTGCTTAGGGTTGCCACCCTTTTCTGTAAAAAAACAGCCTTCCGGTATGTTTATGTTCTTCCCCTGTTGGTAACATTGCATCAAGCAGCAGGTGTTCTGTCAGGCGCCCCCTAAGCTCCTAACAATCAGTGTATCAGTCATGCTTCCTTCCTTCTTGGGGAGCAAATAACCTCAAATCTCACCCTAACTGACCTATTAACTGGGCTCTCAGGTGTATCTAGGGTGGCAAATACACATTTAGGGGCGTATTTATTATGCTGTGTAAAACTAATTCGCCGAAAAAACGGAGTAAAAAACTGTGTAAAATAAATGGAAAAGATCGCCATCTGAACACCAGATATTACGCCGTATATTACGCAGTTATTTTCCATAAGTTCCGGTGGAAGAAAAAACGCGTAAAACAATTACGCCGATTTTACGCCATTTTTACACGGCAAAGCCCGGCGAATTTTCTCTCCGTTTTTTACACAGCATAATAAATATGCCCCTTAGGCTAGTATGGTAGTGATGTGCTGGTCCAAAAAACGCAACCCTAACCCGGCTTCTCACTCCTCTTTATAGACCTGTCCTGCAATGTAATCACAAAGGGGGCGGGGCTTGTCAGGCACCTCTTTAAATATAGAAACCGGGCTAGGCAGCCAGCAGTGTTAAAGGAGACATATTGGATGAATGGGAAAAACCCTAAAGGCCCCCATACACGGGCCGATAGAAGCCGCCGATATCGGTCCCTTGGACCGATTCAGCAGCTAATCGGCCCGTGTATGGGCAGAAACGAGCGGCCTGGCCGACCGAGATCTGGCCTGAAATTGCCCAGATCTCGATCGGCCAGGTTAGAAAATCCAGTCGGATTGGGGACCGCATCGGCTCGTTGATGCGGTCCCCGAACCGACTGCCCATGGCCGCAAATGTAATCCGATCGTTTGGATTATTTTTTTTTAAAGCAACTTGTTACCCGATATCGCCCACCCGTAGGTGGGGATATCGGGTAAAGATCCGCTCGCTTGGCGACATCGCCAAGCGAACGGATCTTATAGTGTATGGGGACCTTTATATTGTAGGCAATTATGAATAAAATACGGTGCTGGTTTACGTTTGTGCTTAAAATTAATCCTATCTGTAACAATGGCCCCTTTGTTGGAGCTCCCTATAGATCCTATCTCTTCTCTGACCATGTTTGAAATGAAGAGTGGGCGTGTCCTAATGGTCCCTGCCAGAAGCACAGTAGGAGGGGGAGAGCCAATCACAGCCCTGCAGTTACACAAGCACAGACAGGCTTCAGTTCCCTATCAGGTCAGCCTAGCTGCTGATTGGTTCCTATCCTACAGTGCAGGGTACGGAGGGCCGCGGCCCCCCAGGTCATCCAGAGAATTCAGCCAGCAGGAAGTGGAACAGATGGGCGGAACTAGTAGGGTTTTGGGGGAATTTCACAATAAATCAGCCTGAAACTCAACTTTTTAAGCACAATCTAGAGGAGTTTAATTCACTGGTACATTCTTAATTTTTATAGGATATGTCTCCTTTAAGCTGCCCATACATGTTCAGATTCTAGTCTTCCACCGAACGTTCGGATATTTGTCGTGCATTTAAACGCAACAATCTAAAACTAACATTCAGACCGAAATTTTTAGGACAAAGCCCCTAAAATACAAATCAGAGAATCTTCTGAAAATCAAATTAAGGTGGCCATATACGTTAAGATCCACTCACTTGTAAAGGTCGCCAAGCGAGCGGATCTTCTCCTGATATACCCACCTACGGGTGGGCAATATCGGGCAAATTAAAACAACGGTAATGGGCGCAGTTGGTTCGGAGTCACATCAATGAGCCAATGCGGTCCCTGATCCGACTAAATTTTTTAACCTGCCCGATCGATATCTGCCCGATTTCAGGCCAGATGTCGGTCGGGCAGGCCCGTCGTTGGTGCCCCTACTAGGGCTGATAAGATGCAGAATCAGTCTAAGGGACAGATATTGGCAGCTACAATTGGCCCGTGTATGGCCACCTTAATTGGCAGACGCCGGTTGTGTGAAAGTGACTTCCTTTGTAGGTCCCCCAAGGATATCATACGATACACAATACACGCACAGATTTTATCGTTATCCGACCAAAATTTCCTAACCTGGGCGATGAACTAAACACTAAAAATTAGGTTTTATATGATTTGTATCCTTTTTCACAAAAGGATCTTACAATCAGACATTTACAAGTGTAGGGGACTGGTACATTGTGCTGCTTTTCCCTGGCAGTGCCATAGTATTTTAGATGCCTATTGGGAGTCCTCAATATAGAAGGGAAGTAAGTCCCTTTCCTCAGTCATAACATGATCCTTGTAGTTCTACAGTTTGGCCACAAAGGGGCCGATTCACTAAAGGTCGATAATACTCTTTTGCGTTAAAAAGCATGCGATAAATAAGTACTGGTTCATCAACATAAATTCGCATGCGATATGAGTGATAACGCATTATTGCAATGTGTTATTTTTATCGCATTGCAGTAATTATTGCATAGAAATAATATGCATGATTCACAAACACATATGAAACGTTGAAAACGTAAAATGTGACGATAATTACTGTGAAACTTAACACCTCCCAGGAGTAGGCGTTACTGAACAAAACTGCAGCTGGTGATTGTCTGTGGTGACAAGATGGAGTTTGCAGTCGGATTTTTTCAAGTATGTGATCTTCCTAGAGTGATGCATGCTTGTGTTTTCATGGAAATGGTAATTTTTAGAAAAGTAGTTTTCAGAAAGTACCTGCTACATGCGTAATATCGTGCGATAATATCAAGTGTGTCGAAAAATATCGCACACGGCAGAAATTATTGTGCATGCCGTAAAATATCGCTTAAAATCTCTCATCACCAGATAAATAACGCCAAGAACATTGCTTCTTAATTCAGACAAGTGTCTTTTTAGTACATCGATCGTTAACTTGCAAGAAATAAATGTTATAAATAGCACTCGTTTTTTCGACCTTTAGTGAATCAGCCCCAAAGTGTGTTATAATATAAAAGGCTTAGCAGCCATGTGCTCAGGTTCCATTTTGCTAGATCTCTCCCTGAGCAGGCAGCTGGACAGAAGTGGAACCTGGGTTTAGGTGTAGGCCCAGATAGGTCAGGCATAGTTCTGTTATAGGTTGCACTTTGTGTGACAGCTAGGACTAGCTAGTTGAGCAGATCTGGCTCCGAAGAGGATCATAGAGGGATTAAGATCCTGGGTGTACTGTTGCCCAGAAGTAGGGTCCCAGTGTACAGACTGAGGGCTAGATAGAGAATTGCCTGGGTTCCACTTGGGAGAGGCCTAATCTAAAAGCTGGGAGTAACCCATTGTTTCTCTAAGGGGATTGAGTCATATGACTGAGTATTGTGAGAATTTGCCTGACCTGTATTATGCGTTGTCCTGCATTGTTACTTGTTAAGTCTCCTATGTGAATCAAATTCAATAAATAAGTTCCTATTTAAGTTCAACAACCACTGGCGCCCTTCTTTATGAGTTACAGTTACACTGTGGCCTCCAACATATGTGAGGGAGGTGGGTGTAGTTCTGCTTTACAAGTGGCTCTCCAGTTGATGTTCTTCCCATGATGCTGTGTGCTGTCTCCTTATATACCCTTCTAGCCACACCCTTCTAGAACTCGTTGGGAGTTCCCCTTTCCCTCTAGCTCCCCTTTAGTGGCCAAACACTTATATTTATACCTAACATCTATCTTAACTAACTCTACTACCATCTAGTGGCCAAACTTAGTAATTACTCCAACATAACTTTTGTGAAACACCTTCACCTTCTAACACACATTCTCCTGAAATCTCACCCTAGCTAGCCTTCAGGCTGAGCACTCTTCCCCCCAGTAGTAGCTTATCTTCATTACACTGCCCCCCCCCCAACAAAAATCTTTGGCACTCACCTGCAGGCTCTCAACTCTCTACCGCTACACCTCTCCCCCCACACCTGGAGCCTGCAGCAAAAGAGCAAGTGGGCATGTTTGAAGTAGCTGGGAAGGGAGGAACTACCACACAGCAGATCCCACAATCTGGGCACCCAGCAACTGTGGGGTCTGCTATATGGTAGTTACACCACTGCCCCCTAGTTCTGCCCTGAGATTCACTAGGAGGTCACCTTCCAGCTTGGAAACTGTTGAATTAGAGGGAAACTGACATGTTCCTTTAGACAAGCATATCATGATCACATTAAAAACCCCTTCTAAAGCAAAAAGGATCCCCCTGCCATGCAAAATGACTAACCTGATAGGCTCCAGTATGCTTCTTCTGACTGCTGCTGGGGCGTTGTGGTTTGTGGATGGGGCAAAGACTCCAGTGTCTCCAGGCTGATGGAACCTGCCGCCAAGCCCAAAATCACAGCTGTAGTAGCAGTGTGAGTCACAAGATGGGGGGAGGGGTATTGATTTTTGGGGTATTTGTGGCTGTTCACTATTACACCCCAGTCAGTTGCAAGGGCACCCTTGCTAGAAAAAAAAAAAATTGTGAAACTTCCCTTGTTATGTTACCGTGCCCCCTCTCTCCAGCACCTACAAGCAAATGGATGAGAGCAATGGTTCAGACAGGAGGGTGCCATGGGATGCAATTCCTTTCATGCTCCACCAGGGCCCTCCTGTGGTCAAAGGGTCAGCTGATAGGTAGTTACACCACTGACCCCAACCAAGCCCAGATATGCCGTGACAAACCAACCGCGCCTTTGTCCAGTCTGGGAGACTCCCAAAACTATGGAAGACAGATCTGGGGCACATCAGTGTTAATATAATAATAGATCATCAAGCCCAAGTACTTCCACACCCTACCCTTCTACACCATTACTATGAGTAACACTACAACTGTTCAGTTAGAACTTACGGTACTTGTATTTTCAGTATTCCAACTGACAACATACAATTTTAAAGGCTTGTCTGGATATTTTGGGCCATATATAATACTTTTAGGGCTCTGGCACACGGGGGCGACTAATCTCTCCGTGTGCCAGAGCCCTTAAGGTAAATTAGCCCTTTAAGACTTATACATGCATTTGATAAAAGGGGGATAAAATGAAAGCTATCCTTGCATTGTACTACAGGTATAGGATCTATTATCTGAAATGCTTGGGACCTGGTGTTTTCCAAATAAGGGATCTTTCCATAATTTGGATCACCAGAGCTTAAGTATTCTAAAATCATTTAAACATGAAATAAACCGGATAGGATTGTTTTGCCTCCAATATGGATTCATGCAGCCTAGATACCTTCAAGTACAAGCTACTGTTTTATTATATCAGAGAAAAAGGAAATCATTTTTATGGCTGATGGCCTTCCTGTAATTCAGAATTGTCTGGATAAAGGATCCCATACATGTGCTATGATCTTAGTAATTAATGCTTTCTCTGACATTTATCCAGTTGGCTGCTTTAATACATGCATAAACAGATGGTTTCAGTAATGAAAAAGAAACATATTGATTGAAAAAAATGTCCCTGTTGAAACGGCAGAAAGAGTAGCCTGGTCAGTGCTGGATTTAATTACCACTAATGCATATCTTCGCTAACAAGGTGCATTTCTTAACTGGTTGAAATGTGCCTGTCAATCTTCCCGCAGCTAGTCATATAAGGAATCAAATAAGAAACCCTACATGATGTGAGCTCAGTCAGTGAGGAGTTCTACTTGCCCTTTATTCTACTGCAAAGCAATAGCATGAAGCCTGAGTGAAGTCTGCTCCATCTGTTAAACATACAGCTCTCCGGCAGCTGTACAGCACCCAACATCTGTTTAATATTCTCAAGGGGAGCTGAGAGCTGCAGTTTCACAATAACTAGAGGACATCCTTGATCAAATTAGCTTTTCCATAGCCCAAGCACTGTGCCTGCCCCCTCTTCCCTATCAATCTGACCCTGATCTTGCAGAAGTTGCTTAGCTACACTGAGGGCATAGTGGTTTAATTTTGCCATAGCATTGGCTACAATAATTAGCCTGTAAATAATTTGTCCTAATAAGCCGCCCCAGGGTGCTGAATTATTCTGTACATCAAAGGTTTCCCAATCCAGTGTGTGTCATGTGACTGCTCCAGATTAGAGCTGGGAGCCTTTGATGTATATGCAGGGCTCCCCTCTCTAGTCACGCGCCCATTGGGGACTTGCCTTAATAAATATGCTACTGCAGTTTAATGAGCCTAGTAGAGTTTTACAAAACAGAGTTCATGATTCTGCCTGTAATATTTGTCAAAAGAGGTTAAAATGAGATAAAACAGGCGGTGGAGGGGGGGGGGGGGCTAAATAGGGTTAAGGAAAGGGGCTCATGTGACCTGGATATCAGCAGCCCCAGAGTAAAATGAATGGCTAGACTGAGAGTGGTGCAAAGATTCATTAGACTACAGTAACTTACTCCAGCCTGCCATAGCCTGATACAGCCACAACAGGAGTCATAAGGTGGCCATACACGGGCAGATTTTAGCTGCCATTACGGGCCCTTCAGTCCAACCCAGCAGCTTATCTGCACCCGATGGGCCTACCTGACTTAAAATTGCCAGATCTCGATTGGGCAGGTTTGATTTTCCTGTCGGATCAGGAACAGCATTGGCTCATTGATGCAGTCCAACGGCCCATATACCTGCCATTGTAATGTCTTTAGAGTGCAGTGCAGGGCCCTCTAAACACTATTTATATTTATATTAGAAATATCATTCTAATCAGATTTCCTACATACATCAATTATAGTTTGTTCCATTGTAAATGTTATTACAATGGGAAGCAGCATCTGGTTGTTCCTGGCTATATAATCACTGCTGGTTCTGAATACTGAACAGACACAGCACAATGCAGCTTTTACTCCAGGCTAGACTCTAAGGTTGCCACCTGTCCAGTTTTCGTAAGGGCTGTCTGTCAAATTAGAAAAATTGGATAGGACTGACGTAGCAATCAGCCAATCATCGATTGTGTGACATAGTCCCAGCCCCTGATGTCTCAATTTACATTAGTATTTAAAAATCACCACTGTAGCATCAGCTTCTATAAGAGACAAACCTACTATTCTGAGTGATCATGTCCTACAACCCCTAAGCATAGTTTTTCCAGAGCACACAGAGCATGTGCAGTGCCACTGACACAGAAAAGACACGCTGAAGAAGAAAGGAATCTCCTGCATAGTATTCTGAGACAATTTGCAATTTACTTTTTGTTTAGCAGCCCTCCAATTTCAGCAGCTATCTCGTTGCTAGGTTCTAAGTTACCTTAGCAACTAGGGAGTGGTTTTAATGAGAGACTGGAATATGAATAGAGAGAACCTGAATACAAAAATAGGTACTTAAAAGTAACAATAAAATTGTAGCCTCACAGAGCAATAGCTTTTAGCTGTTGGGGTCAGTGACCCCCATTTGAAAGCTGAAAAGAGAGAGGAGAGGAGGGCAAATAATTCAAAAACTATAAATAAAAAAAAATGAAGACCAATTGAAAAGTTGGTTAGAATTGGTCATTATATAATATACTAAGAGTCAGCTTAAAGGTGAACTGTCCTGTTATCAATTATTTTAATGACAGTTGTTCTCCATTAATTTTTCTATATTGCAGTTTTACTTTACTCCTCAATGTGTATCACCCCTGCAGTTGTCAAAAAAAAAATTGTGCCTGAAAAACAATAATATCCATGTCAATGTAATGGAAAAATATCATTTACTTAATTTGTTTGAAAAAAGTTATAATAATGTTCAAAGTTATAATAATGTTTGTAGTAATTACTTGCAGGTTACCCATCATGTGACCCTCCTCCACATAGATCTTTATTAGAGCAACACTAATTGCTGGGGGAAGTCCCCCCCCCCCCCCCACTAATAATTATCTGTTGGAACGTTTGATCATTGCGGCTGGCCTGGATCCCTGCTGCGCTTTGGGTACAGACCCCCTACAGACCCAGTAGATTGTCCTTACAAGAGCCTGTAAGAAGCCTATTGAACCACTAGGTGGAGCAGTTAGGATTTTTTTCCCTTGAGAAGAGGCTTAACAAAGAGACCAGGGCAGAGAGTCGCAGCTTGTGTATAGCCAAAAGCCTGAACCTTTGTTACAATAAGGAATTGCCATACCCTTTCTAATTATTAATACCTATAACGGCTTCAAACCTACAGGGAAATGTCAGACTGCACATCACATTACTGGTATGGGACCTGTTATCCAGAATGCTCGGGACTTGGGGTTTTCCGGATAAGGGATCCCTTTCCATAATTCAGATCTCCATACCTTAAGTCTGCTAAAAATCATTTAAACATTAAATAAACCCAATAGGATTGTTTTACCCCCAATAAGGATTAATTATATCTTAGTTGGGATCAAGTACAGGTACTGTTTTATTATTACAGAGAAAGAGGAAATCATTTTTAAAAATAAGAATTATTTGCTTATAATGGAGTCTATGGGAGATGGCCTTTCCGGCACTTTCTGGATAATGGGTTTTCGGATAAGGGATCCCATACCTGTATAAGCCTAGGGTGTCAACTTTATCGGCTAATGAATGCAAAATTGAGAACTGGGTTCTTTTGTGAATATTGTTTCTGATGTTTCCTAGCAATACAGATGCCCACACTAACATACACACAGAGACACTTACCCACACATACAGGAACACACACACACAAAGGGATATAATAGTCCAGGCCTCACAAAGTTTAAATTTGGTGTAAACTTCACTTTACTTGCTAGGCCAAACTTGGCTTCTCTAGTGCCTGGGCCAGCAAGCAGATCCTATTACAGCCTATTCAGGAGCACATTGATGCACTGATGTAGTTCTTGCTTGAAGGGATTTCTTAAAGCTGGCCATACACGTCAAGATGTTTAAAAGATCTTTTCATTATCGCAGGACCAAGCTTATAATAAAGTAATCATTTAAAAGTACGATTTGCCCATTAACAAAAACAACCATTTCCAGCAATACTGCCTAGCTGAAGCTAGGAAATCTTCCTGCCTGGCCTTGCAAACAATTGGACAATGGACAAATTTCATTAACAAGGAAAATTTTCAAACCTGGTGGATCAATTTTCTGACCGATGTTGGATGAAGGATCACTAGATGTACATTCAGTGCACAACAGCCTTATGATATGATGGTTTTGACAGATCACACTGAAATTGGTCACTTAGGAAGGGGAAATCGTTACATGTATGGCCAACTTTACCTGCGCAATCAGTAACACCCCTTAAACACAGCTAATTATATAAGTGCCAACTTGATTTGGGCAGATTTGTCAGCTTTTATCAGCCCAGATATTATCACCTTAATAGTTGGCTTCTCAAGTAGGTCCATCCTGGGCAACAAAGCAATATTACACCTCCATGTCTGATGTTCCCCCTCCTGGGGGATAATACAGAGCATATGATGCCAGTGTGTCAAAAGTCCAATGCTGTATCTTAGATTCCCCCCCCCCCAAAAAAAAAATATGGTTGTATTAGATTATAGGAAAAATCAAGGGGCCACTGACCCAGCCTCCAATAATCCTTCCAAAGTACAGCCAGGATCAGGTTCCAAGTTCTGAGTTTATCAAGGTTCTGACATGCATAATGGGTGCCAAAGCTATATGGGCGATTTTAATCAGATAAAATGGTGCTGAGGAATAGTACCCAACAGGGGTTTTTGGGATGCTACAAAATTAGATAAAGTGCAAATGCAGCGTTCCCTTCTCACAGTCCTGTTGTGTCGGAAAGCACATTTATTTCATTTACACATATTTTTATTTTGGTTCCTTTATTTGTAGCCATGCAACTACATACAAATCATAGAAGGCAATCTGTCATTTTAATAGAGTAACTGGAACCTTTAAAGGGGAGTCTCTTATGGTGAAACTCTAGCCAAGGTCCCACCCGTTGCTGTTTGGGTGCCTCACTTTCTTGTGTTGCTAGGTGCATATCAGTAGAGACACCAGACAGCTTGTTTTGAGGGGTCCCCCAGGGGTTACCTTATGTTTTATGTGTATAAAACAGATACAATATAGTGGTGCATTTTGCACATTGAATAGAAGGCCGTACGCTGGATAACGGTCAAGCTGGGAGCTCTGTAAATGTGACATTATTTCTGGGAATAATGAACAGGACAGCCTGACTCAGAACAATCTCGCCGGCAGCGTGAATCACATCATTGTCGCAGCTAACTGGAGCAGCAAATTCCAGAACCCCAGACAAATTTTTAGTAAATTCTACACAGGCCATAGCAACTGTCACTTGAAAAAAAAAAACAGATTTTCTATACAACCATGGCATGCCCTCTGCTCGACTCATCTGTATTGTTTAACTGCCCCTCTCTCACATGAGCTCAGGCCTCATGTATGTATGTATGTAAGCGCCACGAGGGTACGGAGCGCTGTACAGTCTTACAATATACAAAATTACACACAGGGAGGACAAGTGTTATAATAAATACAATAAATAAGTATAAATACACAGGGAATAAGTGCCATGTGGTATGAGACACAGTAGGAAGGACGTCCCTGCCCCGTAGA
Organism: Xenopus tropicalis; assembly: GCF_000004195.4. Taxonomy (NCBI): domain Eukaryota; kingdom Metazoa; phylum Chordata; class Amphibia; order Anura; family Pipidae; genus Xenopus; species Xenopus tropicalis. The sequence goes on along the minus strand of NC_030683.2, from coordinate 109,234,613 downwards.
GCTTACAATTTGTACATATACAGTAAAATAAACTGATCGGCCCGTGTATAGGCACTACCGACGGGTCTTCCCGACTGATATCTGGCCTGAAATCGGGCAGATCTCGATCAGGCAGGTTAAAAAATCTAGTCGGATTGGAGACCACATCGGCTCGTTGATGCGGTCCCCGAACTGACTGCCCCATTGCCGCCAATATAATTCAATCGAATTAGTGTACACGTTCCCCGATATTGTCCACCCGTAGGTGGGGATATCGGGTGAAGATCCGCTCACTTAGCGAGCGAATCTTCACGTGTATGGGGACTTTTAGATGCTCAGTTATTTTTGTTTACTTTGTGGAACTATTGGGAGATACATATATAGTGATATTTATCTTGCAGGATTTTCTCTAACTTCTATTACAGTGTTACTGAGTCAGTGTGCAGATTCTGCCTTTACTTCATATGCCATTAATTTTTATCTCTTTGTATGCCAGCAGGCATTGCCAGTGCACATATACAGGTGTGTATTCTTAAAGTAACATTAACACCAATAAATAAGTGTGCTGAAAGTAATTAAAATATTTACATACTGTATATAGTGTTACTTTATACAGGTATTGGACCAGTTATCCAGATTGCCTGGAACCTGGGGACTTACCGATAATGGATCTGTCCATAATTTGAATCTCCATTAAATAAACCCAATAGTATTGTTTGCCTCCAATAAGGATTAATTATATCTTGGTTAGGATCAAGTTTTACAGAGTAAAAATAATTTGTAAAAAGGGGGAGATGGCTTTTCCATAATTTGGAACTTTTTGGATAATGAGTTTCTGGATAATGAATCCCATACCTGTACTGGTAAACCGGTGTGTTTTTGCGTTAGAAAAAATTGTATATGTTCATATTAACAAGCTGTTGTGTAGCCATGGGGGCAGCCATTCAAGTTAAATTCAAGCTAAATGGTACGTTGCTAGTAGAGAATAGATAAGCACTATAGAACACCATTATATTTTACAGAGTTTATCTGTTATCTGCTATGCAACCAGTTACACAAACGTACAACTTTTACCAGTGTAGGGGAACAGAACATGAAATGTTATATGTTATAAAACAATTTCATATTTAGGTGTTACTGTTCCTTTAAGAACTAAAAAGAACTATGTCTTAGGGTTTAGTAAGTAACAAGAAGTCTCAGAAGGTTTACTGTACACTCACCCTGCTGTCAGTCTAATAATACTCTTACTAGGACTCAGTATGGGGTTTACCCTGTGTCCAAGTCTGTCACGCATTATTTCTTGTTACTTGTTATTGTGTGAGCTTGAAAAGTGAAAAGAAACTGAGCAGGGCAAAGCAACAAGAGGGACAGTTCCCAAGTTTGCATATAACCCGTACCATAAATCTGTTCCCCTATACCAAACCTAATTAAACCGGAGGACATTTTCAGATAGATGGTTATTTATCATAAGGAGGCTGCAACAGCTTCCATCTTCTCAGTAGGCCAAAGGTGGCAACACATGTTAAGATTCATCTTCTCCAGATATGCCCACCACCTGGGGTGGGTGACACTGGGCTAATTCCTACGTTTAGACATCGGACCGAGGACTGCATCAATGAGCCGATGGGGTTCCCAATAATACTGGAAAATGAAACCTCCCCGATCGACACCAAGCCATTGCCTTCATGATTCTAATGTGAGCTGGCGTGGCATCAGCACAAAAACATGATTTTTTAAAATGAGCGTGGATATGTTACACGACAAAATAAGAGTTGTGATATGGCAGTCAGCTCAATGTACTTATGTTGCTACAGTTACCATTGAGGAAAATGGGGTCAGTTAACCCTGTGTCCCCCTGCAGTGGACTTTTTGCATGTTTTGTTCTCATACAGATAAATAAGTAGATGAACATTTCTTTCTCCACCAACGCACTTCTTCCCATTACTCCCTAATGTAATGTGATAGGGAAGGTGCTTGTATGCACAACTGTTTCTCCTCCGCATTCCTTCCTACACAGCTCTGTTTCTAATAAACTGTAAGTTATACCTTTCCAGATGCAGAGATGGGGGAGGCAGAATAGGTCCCTTGGTACAACATATGTGGCAGTGCGGCCTATGCTTACGCTTCATGAATGTGACGATCAATCTAGCTCTCGCCCCCATGCAACTGTCAGGAATGGTTTTTAAAAAGGGTAGAAAAAGAAGCTTTCCAAATTGGGTTGGGTTTTGGATATATACCCAAAAAAGGCAAGAAAAGCCCAGGTGCTACAGCAAAAAATAATATCAGCATGTAGAACACAGAGCACTCATGGGATTTAAATTATGTGCAAAACGTTTATGGTGTAAGCCAATGTTTCTGTCCTACAAAGAGGACCTTTACCTTGTGATGTCTTGATAAAGGTCCTCTGTGTAGGGCCGGAAAGTCGACTTACTCCATTAAATACATAAATCACATACATTGTTACAACAGCAGAGCTGATAGTAAACACAGCAATAAAAACAAGATTTTTGTTTCCTTGAGCCAGAAGCAGCTCTTCTAATATTTCAGCTAAAATGACAAATAAATGACCACAATGCACTCAGTAATATGAAAAAAAATCCACAAAACTTTAATTTTGATTTATCAAAAATAGAAAGCAAGTTCACAGCTGTAAAAAGAATTGTAGTGCCCAATCACAGTACTAGCACAAGACTTGTAACGAACCCGCTCATCATCCCCCCCTTACAGGCTCAACAGTACCCATTTAGTATCATCCTACAGCTTAACAACCCATAGACATACCAGGGCACATTCAGTATCATCCCTCTGTATAACAACCCATAGACATACCAGGGCACATTCAGTATCATCCCTCTGTATAACAACCCATAGACATACCAGGACACATTCAGCATCATCCCTCTGTATAACAACCCATAGACATACCAGGACACATTCAGTATCATCACTCTGCATAACAACCCATAGACATACTAGGACCCATTCAGTATCATCCCTCTGTATAACAACCCATAGACATACCAGGACCCATTCAGTATCATCCCTCTGTATAACAACCCATAGACATACCAGGACACAATCAGTATCATCCCTCTGCATGACAACCCATAGACATACCTGGACCCATTCAGTATCATCCCTCTGTATAACAGCCCATAGACATACCAGGACCCATTCAATATCATCCCTCTGTATAACAACCCATAGACATACCAGGACACACTCACATTTATACCCTCTCACAGCATTTCAGTGCATAGGCTTACCAGGACACATTCAGTACCCTTCTGCAGCACAACAATTTATAGGCATATAAAGACACATATGGTATCCTCCTGCAAAATTACATATTGCCTGTACATCTACATTTAAAAAAGCTTTCTTACAGAACTCTTATACTGCGCTGTCCTGAGTGCAAATCTATAACTCAAAGTGCTGTGTGTCTACGGTGAAATCTCCCACTGCTGCTTGTATAGGAATCAATTCATCATATGAGTCTGTGAGTCAATCTAGGGTTTACTCTGAATCATATGTAGCAGTATTGTCTGTACATAAACCCAAACTTCACAGAGCTCCATGTAACAAAACTGAAATGCTGTTTTTATATAATTGCTTTATCAGGACTATTTATCATATTGTATGCTAACCTGCATAGGAGTTTCATATGCAGCAGCCATTAGGCCTTATCTTTCCCACTGCCGACCTTCTGGCCAGCCCAAATCCTGGCAACATCATAAGTGCGCCCAGTTGCACACCAGGCACTTCCAACACCCACAATGTACATGACACAAAAGGTGAGTTAGAGGAATCAAGCGATTGTGTACAAATCATAACTATGCAGAAGAACAGACACAATGGCAAATAGTTTTCTGGGGTTTTGGTTTTAGGAAAAAACATTTTCAAATTAACCCGTCAATTTTTTTTAAAAAAAGCTTTTGATTTCCTTGTGTTATTCATTGACAGGTGTAAAAGTGTAAAAGCATACAGAACAGGAATAACAGTGATTAAAAGAACATAGCAGTTTGCAGCATCTCTTCCCTCAGTGGCTTCCCATCTATACATGAACAAAAACTGCAAAAGCAACAAAGTAGCAGAGAAGAATTCACAGGCTTCTGCTATAGTTGGAGTGTTCCCTTTCAAAAAATAAGTGCCCGGACTTTACAGATTCGTAGCGCCACATCCCTGCCAGTAAGGATAGGCATCTATAAACCTGTCTAACCCAGCATTGTGGGCAAATAACCCACATCCCATAGAGCCACATTCACAGAGTGATCTCTTACAAAGCCACAGAACACTGAATCCATATAAACAAGTTCATACCTAACAGCACTGCTAATGCGACTGTAGATCTAACGGCACTGTGTGCAAAGAAACCCAATGCTCACAGCACGTGGTAGCACGTTTAAGACTAAATAAAGCAGCGCTGCAGTAAGATGGTTCCATGTCACAAGTCGATTTGTTGCTTTTGCCTTAGTGACATAGCTTAGTCCGGGTGCTGGCTTCTTGCATTTCATACGTAGACAGCAGGAGACATCACAAAGCCTTGGTCATCTCTATGGGAACCAGATTCTGGTATAGACAGTTCGCTGTATATAGGATTGATTTGTTCAAGGTAGTCATCCTCTAGTGTTGCAGTGTTCTGTGATCCAGTGGGTGACCAGTACTTAGGGGGTGTCTAAGAGGGAACAAAGGATTATACAGGTGTAATATTGGTAGAGTACAATGTCATTATTTTTACAACTTTACTAGAAGCTAAACAAGCATGTTTACTTTATTTGGCAGCCAAAGGCTGGGCTAAATCATGATGATTTAATAATTTGGTCCCAGGTCATGATGAGGGGGCTTATGGAGATCCTTTGAATGAGAGCTGCGCACACCAATACAATCCTCATTCAGTGGAATTTTCTATCCAGTGTGATGGATATCTGTCCAATTTTCAGCCAGATATCAGTCAGGCAAGTCATTACACTCTCACTCATTCTAATATCCCAAAGTAATATCTACTGGAATCTTTGGAATGCCCACATTAGCCCAGGACAGAACCTTCTTCTGCAGGACTTGTTTAGTTACTACCTATTCTTGAAATCCTAATAGAAGGCCATGTTCCCATTGCTGTCTTTGGGAGCCAAAGTGACATGATGATGTCATAACATGTCTACTGTGCAGTGATGTCATCATTCCAAAAAGTAAGATCCCCTAAGATATTAACTATTGGAAGGTTAAATGGAATGCAATTACCATTTCAGGATCTTCCATGGTGTCTGTATGATCCAGAGGAGCCTTGAGCGGAAGCATCTCTTCACCTTGGATTGGAGGAAACTATAAGACAACAAAAAACATTATCTTTAAATAAGAGGTTACTGGTCTACGCAGCCGAGCACCCAAAAGCTGGAGTTTTTAGATCATGGGTCCAGCTATAGGACTGCTTTTTGCTTTGCCTATAGACTCAAAAGTACGTTGCCTAAACATGCGCTGACTTGTTTATATAAGCACACTGTGCTGGGTCAGCACTTGCATGCCATTTCTTAAGCCTGGTACAAAAAGAATATTTTTATCTGAAAGGCTCAGCCACTGATATGGGCTTTAAAAAGAAAATCTCACTCATTTTAGACTTATTTAAGTTTTGTAAAAACTAATTTTTAGGGGTTGTGTAAAAAAAACAAAAACACGCTTCTTATGTCTTTTAGACATAAACTTGTGAGGCCAGGCTCAGTTTACATTCCTCAGAGCAAAGTATCTATGTACTGGCACAAGGTAAAACTCTGATTCCAGAAGGTGGTGAGAGTAGGAATACAAAGTTGCTGCAGTTTGTGTGGCCAGGAATGAGTTCAGGGAAATAGTGTGTAGCATTACCTTTTCTTCTTGCATCTTTACAGATGGAGGAGGAGGTTTATATGCGGGAGGTCCCTCAAGGCTGGAATAAAAAATAGAACAGTGAGTAAATCTCAGTACAACTGCTCCATGCTCTGACAATTTAGGACAGTTTTGAAAGACCAATGTTCCTTTGTATCCTAATGGGATCACAGAAGGTCTTTGAGGACATAAAAGCAGGCCATTCAATACCTCCCCACTGGTACATGTGACACACTGAGAGAAGTTCCTTCTAAATATTTTGGACCAAAATGATCAGACCAGGTCCACTTGTCCAAGAGAGACCATACTGAAGCTGATAGCTTAACCAACCAATTGAGCTATGCAGCCAATGAGTGACCCAGATTTCCATAGAAATATACAAATAAGTGGTGATGATGCCCACATACTGCATATATTTCTGGTTTCCCACTGAATGTTCAGTCTATGACTTTTTTTATATGTGACAAAATGTTTTCAGTGCCATAGCTCTATAAACCTAACTGTGAGGGGTAGCGCTGTCTCTCTGATGTGTTACTTATCAATAGAAGTTTCACAGACACTCACTCATCATCTTCGGCCGTTTGGTTCTTGCGTTGTTGTCGACAAATCATTATCACTGTAGTAATAACAGCTATACCCACGATGGCTGCAATGATTCCTCCAATTATTCCACCGGTGGCCCCTGCTCCAGACGTGTTTGGTTTATCTGCACGAAAGGGCAACACATTAAGGCTTCCAGCTAAAGGAAAATTGGCAGGTGTCTGTGTTAAAACACCCTGTTTAAAGAAGATAGATAGGAAAACAGCTATTTAATTTAGCATGAGACATGAGCCATGTTTACCTTGGCCTATAACAAGAGGTACGCTATGGGAACAGCCACGAAAAAGGAAGGAAGGATGAACCAGGGTAGTGACCTTGGAGAACAAACCATGATGTATAAAGGACAGGGCAGCCCCAACGCCCAGCAGGTGAGCTCACACACTGAAAGGAAGACCTTATTAAAGGTCATAGGGGCTGTTATTATTAGTGATGTTTAACCAGAACTTGCACAAATAGATGTGTTAGGAAACCATCACAAGCGGGAATTCCTGTAAATCTGGTCTAGCATGGAATCTATTGGTCTAGCTCTGCCCAGTCTCTTCCTGCCGAATGCCCCATCTAAGCTTTGTGTGAATGTAAAGGATTGGGGAGGACACAGAACACTGTACACAAAAGGCCTCATTAGCCATGGATATGGGTGGAAGCACTGAGCACTATGGGTGCATGTAGACATAAGGGGTACAAAATGCACTCTGTGGCCTGTGCCAACAATAGTTGCTTGTTTTTTTAGAATCTTTCTTACATTTATGTTGTAAAAATGAATTGGTTTCTTTTTTGTTTTCAGGCCCTCTCATGTTTCCCCATCAGCAGCTCAGCAAGCCTGATTGCCAGCTTTCTAACCTGCTCTTCTATAGGTGGATATATACCCAACCAAAGCTTAAAGGGGTTGTTTACCTTAGAGTTAACTCTTAGTATGATGTAGAGAGGACTAGTCTAAGACAATTCGCAATTAGTCTTCATATAAATTTTTTTTCATTATTAAACTTTTTGTTCAGCAGCTTTCCAGTTTGGAATTCAGCAGCTATCTGGTTGCTTGGGTACAAATTACAAAAACAGGGAGTAGTTTAAATAAGAGGAGACTGGTATGTGAATAGGAAAGGACCTAAATAGAAAAATAAGTACCAGAAAGTAACAATAACAATACAATTGTAGCCTCACATTGCTATAGTTTTTTGGCTAGTGGGGTCAGTGACCCCCATTTTAAAGTTGGAAACAGAAGGAGGCAAATAATATAAAAACTATAAAAAAAATTAATATAATAAAGACCAACTGAAAATCTGCTTAGAATCGCCCATTCTATAACATACTAAAAGTTAACAAAGTTGAACCAACCTTCAACACACAAAAGCATATTCTGGTGCTTCCCTACTGCAGCGTCAGACTGGGGTACCTGAGGCACAGAGGGTACCGCTGACTGTTTTCACCTCCCCCCCTACACTACCTGCCAGTAGTGCTGCTGGGCCTCTAGGGGTCTAGTGGCAGTCAGTTGGGGAGAGACCAGGGCCCACTGGGGTTGTTCCCAATGGGGCTGGGCAAGCCCAATCCTGTCCTGCTCCATACATCAGCAACTAATACCTTTGCTAAAATACTGTACCATAATGTACACTGGAACAAACTTTAAATCCTTTGCAGACATCTACATATTTGAAACATGTGATGCTTTTAACTGGGTGTCTGACAGTTTTGTTATTAGAGCCTCAAGATCTGCTGAATAACTACCAGAAATTGCCTTACAATATGAGTCCTGAAGCAACATCCTGTTCTGCAGAACAATAAGTTTAGATTCTTCTCTAAGCAACATCAAATGGTGCCTGATATATGGCTAATCTTGTATCGGTTATTGATTGCTTTATAGGTTACTCTGTATGTCCAATGTATAAGGGCTCTGGCACACGGGGAGATTAGTCGCCCGCGACAAATCTCCCTGTTCACGGGCGACTAATCTCCCCGAGTTGCCATCCCACCGGATGGCACACGTGGCGGCGTGATTTCGGCAAATCGCCGAAAATGCCTCATGAGGCAACTTCGGCGATTTGCCAAAATCGCCTGTGCAGCGTGTACCATCCCACCGGCGACTTACATGTTCGCCGGTGGGATGGTAGTTCGGGTAATCTCCCCGTGTGGCAGAGCCCTAAAACCCACTTATTGTACAGCGCTGCAGAATATATTGGCACTTTATAAATAAATGTTAATAACAACTTTGGATAACACACGTAAATCTGCATCAACTGGTGTTGGGCACAGCAAATAAAAGCCCTGACTCTTGGGTTTTTATCTTGGAAGGAGAAGAAAGGCAGCCCAACATGCTACAGTTGCTCTTTCTGAGACAAAAGTTGCAATGCAATACACTTGAAATCCAATACAATCAGGTACAAAGGCTTGGCAATCTGCCCTCATTTTATACAAATGAGCTGCGATGTAGCGTTTGGCAGCAATTGTGGTCCTGGGTTTGGCAGGCAGCCCACATCCCGATGGCTGTATTTTATAGACTAAAAAGGTTTGGTCATCAAAATCTGCGCAGCACATGATGGACAACTACACAGGTCGAGTCAGGCTGACCCTCACTCAGCCATGAACAGAACAAAAGAACAAAATGCTTTAAAGAAGTGAACTGCCATAGCCATATCACAGCTATAAACGTGCTCAACCTGTCTTTGCAGTCTCACATCTATAGCTAATGATATATGGGCATCTTGGCCAGTCTTGTGCTCAGACAGGAAACAACTGTGGTTTATTCCCCATACAAGTATACAGGAAGAGGTGACAGTCATTGTCAAAAAGGCCCCTATTTACCAGTTTTCTGCCTGAGCACAAGCCCTGCGTGCCACTACTGACCCTCTGAAATTGCTATTTCAAGCATATTTGTGTGTCTCTTTCCTTGCTGAAGGGCAGTGCTCTTAACCATTTTATCACTAGTTTGTGCTCCCCGCTGAATTCAGATGACAGTGTCCCTTTAAAACAATATTTGGAGCTTTAGCGTGCCAACTGATGTTTGAGATTGAATTTCTTGAACAAAGAAGCTAAACAAAAGTTTTGAATTAAAATGGTTTAATTATATTGCAGGGTTCTTGATTCTGGCTTGGTTAGAAGGGCATGGCATGTTTCCCAGACAGTAGGGGGCGCCATGTCACCTTCCATAATGACCTAGGACTATAGATACCCCCTGTGCAATGAAAATGTCTTTTAAAGCACAGTATGTGTGTGGGGATTTGAGCTCTTTAAAGATAATTGGCTGGAATTCAGTGTAGGGCTTCGTGTCCCCATAAATTATTTGCATTGCAAGCCTCCAAGCATTTTTTACATTCAAAGATGAGAGCGCAGCAAAATGCCAACAGAGCAATGTTCTAGCATGAAGCCTTTGAACGCAGCAGCCCGAGTCTAGGCTAGTTTTATGTGAGTGCTCCCAGACATCATTCTATAAAGGCAGAGACAGGCAATGGGCATGGCAAGAGGATTCAGTACAGGCTTGCCATTTGTTTATTGCAGGCTAAGCCACAGCTCTGTTTGGGGGTGCTGGGGTTGATTTATTATTACTAAGAGCAAAAGGTGGGTATTTTGTTATCATCACATTATTCAGCATTGCTGCCATTTGTCTGCTCTACAGGCCTTGAACTAAAGCAGCTCAACAATAAAGATATGGTCCGCCTCAGGATTAAACCATTCTAGAATGTCTCTTTCTTGGACAACCCCCCACCCCCACCCAGATCAAAAAGTAATGCTGACATCAAATACAAAAGATAGAAAGTGGTTATAACTCAAGGGGAGAGAGACCCAACAATAATCCACAAGTATGCTCATGTTGAACAAGTCTATAGCCAACCCGCCCATACAAAACACAGCAAAAACCATCATAATTAGAGGACTTCCCATCTGACTTGTACCATAGTTGGACAGAGAAGCCGAGAAGAGAAAGCTAGACAAAAGCTAGGGGAACCAACACCATGGCACTTTTATAGAGGAACCCATCTGTCCGTTGTAGTTCGCTCACAGCTGCAAGGCTGCAGGATGTTGTAGTTTGGGGCCTGGAGGGCTGCAAACTGCCCTAGCCTGATCTACTGCCCAATGAACAGCTTGCTGCATAGAAACAAAACAAATCCTCCAACCATCCCTGCTCTGCTTCTGTATAGCAAGCTGCTTCTTAGGGATCTGTCCCCAGTGGCCCTTCCACTGCTGCAGAGCTAAAAGCCTAAAGCACTCATAGGTGTGAGTGGAAAAATATACAGTATGTATTTATATAGATTGGGGACTATGGGAAGGAAATAACTTATTTGCTCTCTTCCCAAGCACTGCAGACTCTGTGTATACAGATATTAAGCACACATTAACTCCTGAAGTCCCACACAGCAGCTCTACACACAGGCAGTTGGGACACAGGTACTGCAAATCCAAAGCAACCACTGACCCGAATCCGCAGAATAGCCCTGCCCTGTAGAATAACAGATGCTCTCAGCTATAAGAGTCCCTCATCCTGCAAGAGGCACGTGCGGTTATCACTGGAACCTCAGAGACAACCATTATGGAAGCTCCCACTTGTATTTATGAAGAAACTAGATGCTCTATATAAGCTAAAAGAAATACACATATAATATACACATGAGGTATAGCAATAATTCCCACTGTTATGGATAAACACACATAGGAATCTAAGAAACCCTGTGTAATAAATCATTTGTTCTACTAAATATTCTACTGAGTATGTAAACTCATATTCAATAACATTTCAGGCTCCTTTTACTTTAATGTCCCTAAATAGATTTGGTTTAACACAGTTTTACTTCTGTTGCCCTTTGCAGTGACCCCTGACTCCCATCACCCATTGAAAAGTGCATTTCATTGGTTTTTGTTAGGTTGGGGCACATCACAAAGCTCTTTTTTAGTCAGCAATATAGTGAGATCATTCTGTCACTTATATACTCTCTTTAGTGCAGAGAATGTCATTGTACCCATGTATGGAGAGTTCCCTTACCAGTGTATTCTCAGGAATTCAGGACTATTATGGCATACAGCCTGGCATGTCATATACCCAGAGTTATATACCTTAATAGCTTATTGCCAGGCTTAGAAATATACGGAAGTTACCTGTATCAACAGTTTGTTTCTGGCTAGTAAAAGGCAAACCTTGAGTGGGTTTCAGTGGTACCACCAAAGTCTATTCTGCGTCCCTGTAGCTTCTGATTAACTAACAACCCCCACCCAGAATCCTAGTGACAGGGCCTCAATTATAAACCTTCCTAGAATCTTAGCAACAGGGCCCTAGCCAGTGTCGGACTGGATTTCAGGGGCCCACCAGAAAACCCCAGACCATGGGCACACTCTCCAAACTATTTTTCATCCACTACCCACTTAACCGCTATATTTTGTCTTATCTTTACATACTATATTCTATTCTTCTTTATATTTAGTCTCTTTGTTCCCATAGAGAAACAGGGAATGATCCTAAATTAGGCCAAATGGTAAGAGGCAGGAGGGCCCACTGACACCTGGGCCCACCTGGAGTTTTCCTGGTATCCTCTGGGAAACGTAGCAACAGGGCCCTCACTTATAAACCTCACCAGAATACTAGTGACCGGGTCCTCCCTTATAAACCCCTACTAGAATCCTAGTTTTAATCCCCCCTAGCATCCTAGCCAGGACCCTTGCTTTAATTCCCCCCTAGCATCCTAGCCAGGACCCTTGCTTTAATCCCCCCTAGAATCCTAGCCAGGACCCTTGCTTTAATCCCCCCTAGCATCCAAGCAACAATGCCCTCATTTATCATCCCCACTAAATCCTACCCCTCACTTATATACCCCACTGGTGCCGCTCGGCTGACAGACACTAAACACAGAACAATAGGCAGATACACAGATGTGCCTCCAACACCACTAGTGAAGACAACAAGCACGGCTCAGCTTATTACTGTGATTCATACAACTTCCCATTTACAACCAGGAATCTTTTTTTACAATTATTTTTTATTAAAATTCTTATCTTACAGAAATATATATAAAATAAAAAAACAAAAAACAAATTTGAGGGAAAGGAACGTTTCCTATTCACTGCTCCCTACTTCATATGAACCCTTTATCAGTCAATTCTTCATTTTTATGTTTTCAATGAGCACCCTCCTTCATGTTATCTCCTGAGGCACACTCACTTTGTAGTCCAGAGAAAATAAAAATGCCATCCATTACCCGACGAATAAAACCCCCTTCCCCTGTGAGTGTGAGGCACAGTCGCCCCAATTCTTTAGTCCCCAGTCCTCAATAGGGCCCTGAGATGCACAGTGACACAGGTTAGAGTCATATTCTGCCCTTGTAAAGTCCAAGTGGTTTGGGGGTGGTGGGAAGAAGGAACATTGGGTATTAGAAGAATATAGCACTCCTGGTGAAGAAAGAAAGAGCACATTTGTTTTTGCCGTGTCCATTAGAAATAGGAGCGTGGAGGCCGGCGGCTATGAGATGCAAGGTAGTGGCACACTGCAGGTCAGGAGAATGTAGATATAAGGGCAGTGAGGACGCACAATGAAGTCCATATGGTGGGCGGATGAGAACAGTTTGTACATCTACACCAGCAATCCTGATTATTGTTGGGATGAGGCTAGATGGAAACATTGCAGTCCATGTGTTTGGGGCCTGCGGTCAGTGTGAGCTCGGTGGTGGAAGGATATAACAATGGTGCTTACAAGGTGGAGCATTACACATACACTGCAGTCCTGGAGATGATAGAGCCGTCAGTCTGAGACTCCATGTCATCGTCCAGGTAGGGGTCGTGGTGAGGTCTAAGTTGCAGCATGGGCCCCACCTCGTTGAATTTCTCTTCTTCGTCGTCGTCCTCTAAAACATTGTATTTCATCCTCTCTTCGGATTCATCCTCCTCTTCCTCTGCCAGCGAAGGGCTCAACCCACTGTCTCTCAATGGACCAGAAGCTTTAAGAGGTTTGCCCATCTCTGAGTCGTCCTGGTAAGTAAATTCCTGGGAGGGTTTCCCGCTGCCGAAGATTCTGGGTTTGGGGTTGTAGGATCCCCGTTCTTTCTTGTGCACCCCTCCCCTCCGGATGAGGATGAAGATGACGGCTGCTAGAAGGAGCAGGACCAGGACCCCCCCAATGACACCCCCGGCAATGGCTCCTGCGTTGTTTGTCTGGTTCTCGAGCGCACGTTCTAAGATATGAGAGAAACACAGCAATTCTACTGGCTGCCCAAGCACACAACAGCAGATCCCACCCCACCCACCGTAAGGTGCACTGCGAGTTTGCCTGTGTATATACACACGTCATGCACACACATATACACAGGGACATGCACAGACAAAACGCCACGCAATGCTGCTGCAGATACATAGCATTCACATGCAGGGATGAAGGATATTGATTTATATAAAGGGCAGATTTGGTTGAACTGTAAAGGATTTAACATTTACTATGATGTATAGAGAATTTGCAATTGGTCTTTTTTGTTTTTTTTTTAAATTGTTTAATTTTTTCTTCAGCAGCTCTCCAGGTTGGATATCAGCAACTATCTGGTTGCTAGGGGCCAGTTTATCCTAGAAGCCAGGCAATGGTTTGAACAAGAGTCAGAGATATGAATAGAGGGGGGCTAAAGGTGCCCATACACCTACGGGTGGGCGATATTGGGAGAATCCAGGCCAAAGCATCAAATTATTATGGCGGGTATAGGCAAAGTCAATCCGGGGACTGCATCAACGAGCTGATGTGGTCCCCGATCCGACAAGAATTTTTAACCTGCCCGATCGAGATCTGGCTGATATCAGGCCAGATATCGGTCGGGCAGGCCCGTCGGTAGTGCCTATACACGGGCCAATTAGCTGGCGAATCGGTCTAAGGGACAGATATCGGCAGCTAAAATCGGCCTGTGTATGGGGACCTTAAGTAATAAAAAGTAACAATAAAATTGTAACCTCGCAGAGCAATAGTTTTTTGGCTGTTGGGTCAGTGACCCCCGTTTGAAAAATGGAAAATGTAAGAAGGCAAATAATTCAAAAACTTTAAAAAAAGAGAGACCAATGGAAAAGTTGCTAAGAATAGGCCATTCTATAACATACTAAAAGGTAACCTAAAGGTGAACCACCCCTTTAATAAATAAAAATAATTTGCAAAACTTGTTGTCAGGGTCTCTGACCCCAGCAAAGCCCAGGCCAGGTATTTACGGTTAAGCAACCAGGCTGTGATTTGAATAACAGGCTGGAAGATTGTGTAACCTTAGCAACCAGAAAACAGATAATATTCTAAACTATGAGTAAAATATTAATAATACACAAAAATTGCCTATGTACAGTACTTCATCTTACTTGAAGTTTATTTCAAGGTAAACTGCCCCTTTAAAAGCAGAGTTTTACACCTGTAGGTGTTCAAGCCACACACTTGCTGCTACATGACGGATCCATTTGTGAGTGTGAGTGTAAGTGCTGCCCTATACGGCTAGTAAAGGGAGAGCTTTCAGCCTGCAGGGTTATACAGTAGCCTTACAGCAGGGCACCATGAGCAGGGAGACAAAAACGTTAGTCCCTCATGTAAACACCAGGTTAAAACTAATTATCTATCCCAGGTCAGTTTGCCCATTACTACTCATTGACTGCAATGAAAGAGCCGGGCCCGGGGGCATCTGTGTGACACTACCACCTGGAACAGTGTTGACTAAAGAGAAAATAGACTTTGCAATCTTCTATTTACTTTCCCTTAAATACATTTTGGAACCACAGGCTGCTGTTTCCCATTATAGAGAGCAGTTTATTGCACATAGGGGTGAGCATTATGGGAAAGTTATGAGAGACTGTGACCTCCAGCCATAGATTGTCCCATTTGTCATAGGCAAGCAGATTCCCATATCCTATACAGCAGGGATCCCCAACCTTTTATACCTGTGAGCCACATTCAAATGGAAAAAGTGTTGGAGAGCAACACAAGCATGAAAAAGGTTCCCTATTGTGCCAATAAAAGCAATAATTGGCTATTTAATAGCCCCTGTGTGGATTGGCAGCCCACAGAAGGCTCTGTTTGCCATTATACTTGGTTTTAAAGTACTTGCCTCCAAGCCAGAAATTCAAAAATAAGCACCTGTTTTGAGGCCACTGGGAGCAACATCCAAGGGGTTGGTGAGTAACATGTTGCTCACGAGCCACTGGTTGGGGATCACTGCTATACAGCATATATATTCCCATTATTAACAGGATACATTCAGTTTTACTGGATCTATAGACACAAAGCACCCAAAACGTGCAGGTGATAAGTAATTATTATGAAAATAATTCCAAAATAACCTTAATATATCCTTTAGGCAGCCCATGGGGGTCGGCTAACAGAATTAGGAAATTGTGTATCTTCCTAGAAAGACACATTTGTTATTTTGTTTTCTTTATGCTAAGTTCATTAACAATAACATTTATGGTTCAGGGTTCCTTTAAGTCTAGCCCTTGGGGCAGGCAGATGAGTAATTTCTAGGCGTGCGCTCTATGTTCGGGGATATCCTGCAATAACATGGCGCGTGAGGCCAGGGGCTGGGTCGCACTGATCGAAACATTGGTGCCACGGACAGACGCAAACTCCCAGCCCTCTGGGAAACACCTCGAAATCAGGGCGTTTCAGCAGTGACATGAGAGCTATCTGGATCATTGGGGCTACGGGAGAATTTCTACACGTACTGGAAAGGAAACAGGTTTCTTTGGGTGTGCAAAACAAAACATGACCCAAATGTGCGACATCAAATACAGGAGTGATGAATACGCCAGGAGCGCTTCCCAGTTAGAAAGTGAAGTAGAACTGGTTACTGATCCAAAGGAACTTTCATAGGACTTATATGAAATTACATTCTGTAGTGCAGGATCCTATCTGTGGGCTGCAGGGAGCTGGGTGCATCCAGAGATTTGGGGTGAGAGCTTATTTGTGCCCTGGGTACCCCTGGAACTATAGCAGGGTGACTGTTACCCCTAATCTCCCCCTAACTGGCCTTCAGGCTGGGCCCCCTTAGCTCATAACAAGGTCACAGATATATAGGAACATTGGGGTGAGTGATTACTTGTGCCCTGGGTACCCCTGGGACTATAGCAGGGTGACTGTTACCCCAATGTTTCTGTATATCTGTAACCTTGTTATTGGCTAATGGGGGCCCAGCCTGAAGGCCAGTTAGGGGGAGATTAGGGGTGAGTGATTATTTGTGCCCTGGGTACCCCTGGGACTATAGCAGGGTGACTGTTACCCCAATGTTTCTGTATATCTGTAGCATTGTTATAAGCTAAGTGGGGGCCCAAATATTGGACTACAAGAGAGATTATAAAACCAAAAAGTCTGAGCACTGCTGTTCTACCAATCAGTGTTTTTTATTAAGAACTATATTTAGGTCAGGTGGGCCGGCCTGTAGCCATTGTTACTGGATGGTTTTCCTGGCTGCTACTGCCAGATAGCCCGTCTAATGTCAGATATGGATTTTCATATCAATGGCCAATATTTATTTATTAAGTACTACTGAGTAGCCAACTCATTTCCATACTTTGTCATTGGGGCAAAGCTAGAGGCAGATATGTTACCATGGCAATGAAAGCTGTGTGGCAGCACCAGTTAATACACATGAATACAAATGTGCTGATGTATTAGGTTCTTCATTTTGAGATCACTATGCCTATGTTGAGAATAAACTAATAAAATCCTATCTACAAACAGTAATATTTTCACTTTAACATGGGCGGTTCAGAACTCTTTCTACCTGGCACAAACAGAAACTCATATCGAGAGAGGACAGAATGTACAAACACAAAGCCCCAGCACAGTGAGGAAGCAATTCAACAGGACAAACACGCTACTAGCCAGAAATTACATTCAACTCAAATACCAGGTAAAAAATGTACCAATACAGTGGGAAAAATATTTCTTTAAGTGTAAACCAACAAAGTGACAGAACCTGTTTTGCCGCAGCAAACGTAGTCCTCCTATCTCTTTAAAAAATAGGCCAAATGGTTGGGCCTGCAGGTATCGATGGGTGCACACTCAGGTACAGGTGTAGGAATAGGGATCAATAGGGATTCAATTCTGTGTACCAGCTGGCAAAAGAAGTACTTAATATCAAGAAGGAACACAGCCACAAGGAGAAATAGCTTCTAATATTCTAGTGGCTGCTGACTAATGACACCTGTGGCTCCCAAAGTGTGGCCTTTCTCCCCCCTCCATTCTGGAGGTTAGTTTGGTCCGACATCACTGCCCTACATAAACAAGCCCTAAAGCAGGGACGGCAGAGCTAGAAACCCAGTCTGAAACCTTCATTTACAGAGAAAATTTAGTTGAACCTTGATCCAAAATCAAAGTTTCCTCCATTTCTAGTATATTTTCCCTCTATAAAAAACTTACAAGCATGAGAAACTTCTTTAAATTCTTCTATCTGGATTTGATAAGCCAGCTGCCAAAAAGACTGAACTGGGAATTTCAACCACTGCTTGTAATCTGCATCACAGCTCAGAAAAGACCAAGGGATACTGGGAAGTAGTATGGCAACACCTATAGCTATTTAGTCTCTAGTACAGGGATCTCAACCACTTGACAAACACAGGTATACTGTCAAGTAAACTCTACTCATCACCCAGTAAACTCTAGACCGGTAAGTCCGATACCCCAGCTGAAGAGTTATAAACATAGCCATGGGGATGGCAGAAATGTCCAGAGGAGTGCCCTGCCCCCCCACCCCAATCCCATATGATAATGACATGAGCCTTGTCACAGCAGGCCCTCCCCATGCAAAATCCCTGCACACACTCCCGCTCAGCACTCCGCTCATGCAGCATTCAGGGGCTTACCTCTCACTAGCACCTCCTGGTGGGATGCTCGGCTCCCAAGGGCATTTGTCACCTCGCAGACTATGGTCGTATTCACTCGCTCGTCCACTTCATCCACATACAGCACATTATCTTTAGCTTTCACCGTGTTAGGGAGCGGCGAGCCGTCGGCCCTGCAAAGAGAATAGCAGTCAGGTCACTTCTGAAAGTCATGGCTAATACATCTTGTATATCTTTGGATATATCTATAGTTTATGCAAGTACTCATCAACCAAAGCACAATATATTTATTGGGTACATAAACCCACAGTATAAGGCTGGCAAATGACAGAGGGTTATGGGTTTTGGAAGGAAAAGAAATAAAGGGAAACAAGAAGAGAGGAAATTGCCAGATCGTTAGATCATTATCCTTTTGTTCTTGTTACCTAGGGGACATATCATTAGAAAAAGGATGGATTCTAGGTAACCTGCCTGTTAATGGATAACGTAATAGCAGGCAAAGTTTGCCCAGATCTCGTAACCCATAGCAACCAAGGGGCATTTAGAACAGACTCAAATACAACAATGGAAGCAAACAACTTAATGGTTGCTGTGGGTTTCAAGTCATGGCCAAATGCTGTCTGTTACTTACATTTCATATAAGCTTATACTGCTGCAGGGCTTTGTTTCCCTAGGCCATTATTGTAGCATTTATGAGCTACACTCCTTTTAGACTTATCTTTGTGGTCCTAAAATCCATGCTATGGCAGCACTGGAATCGCACAGTATTTGCACTTACGTTTTCCAGGTGTATACTGTAGGTTGGGGGTTCCCATGAGCATTGCAGGTAAGCGAGGCCCCGAGCCGTTTCAGATACCAGTTGTTATCGTATCCTTCAATAGTGACAATTGGGCTGTCTGCAAGGGAGCAATGGTCAAAAGCTTAAAATCAGATGCCCGAGTAATGCAATAGCACAGGAACAGACAGACAAACAGCATCAAAAAGCATGAAGGAAGCCATGGACACTGCATGTGGAGAATTCGACAGAACTGACTTTGAGAAGTAATGCCAGTGTCGGACTGAAGTATCTAGGGCCCACTGAGCTGCCAACCCAGGGGTCCCACCAACCGAGTCGCAAACCAGCCTCCACCCTGCCTGCACTGTGTACCCTCCTTGGTGCCATGATCAGGGGTGGGGGTGTAGCCCCCAAAGTTTATGCCAGGGAGCAGGTCAGCGATCATTAGCAGTGGGTCACAGACAGGTATTAACTGTGGGACGTGTGCTGAAGCAACAGCCAACATTACAGGATGTAGAATGAGAATATTAAAATACTGAAAGTATAATAACCTTACTGCATGCTTGGCAGCATAGCCAGAACACAAACATACTTACATTGTATGGACAGGGTGATGGGAATCACAGACTCCTTGGAATCGTAGGAAATAATGCAGATGACTTCTTGCTTGTCAGCAGTCCAGGTTGGGACGAGCTTGTAGTTGCTGACCACCGTGTATGTACCATCTGTGTTATTATTCATTGTGGTATCAAAATTGCCTGGGAGTGTTGATCTCCAAGTGATCTGGGATGGAGGCCTGCCATTGGCTGATGCACATTTTGCCACCGGAACCTCTATGTCGCCGGCAATTACAGGAAGAGCTTCAGCTGAGTTTCTTGGTTCAGCTACAGAGGGACAAGCAGGCAGTGAGTATTTAGGGATGCAAAAAAGTTGTATGTACCAAAACAAGACAAAAGACATATCTGTAGGGGGCAGTGTAAATTCCATACCCATGTCCATACATAGGCCAATAAAGCTGCCAACTCATCCCCTCCAAAGTTGGCAGCTTATTGGCTCATGAAAAGGGCCTTCCCTTTAGCTTGCCAAATTTATACCTTTCAAAAAATCTGCCCGATATCTACAGGGCAATTTTAGAAATCTCAGCATAAGCCCTCATTATGATCAAATAGTTGGCCTGAGGGACAAAGGAGATCAGCCCAATTTGTATCAGCTCATGAGCAGCCATGAAAGTGGAAGGAATGTGTTTTTGCCATCTGTACCCACGTCAGCTATCAATGAAAACATCCCCTCAAATCACTGCATTTTTGCACTTACCTTTCACACTGAGATATGTAATGCCCCTACGGTTGCCGCCTGGAAAGGTGGTGACCTCACAGATATAGTTTCCTTCATCAGAAGCCCGCAGCAACTTGATAAGGAGCGTGGCACTGCTTGGGCTGGCAGTCAGATTGAAATCATTCTTGTTCTGCACATGGATGCCAAACTGGGGGCTGTAGGTAGCAAGGTTTGTGCTATCTTTCATCCACATTATCTGAGTCACTTGCATATCAACACCATTGTTGTTAAATGTGCAGGGCAGAGTTATTTGCTGCCCCAAGGTGCCAGTTACCTTCTCGTTGACATTTATCTCCTGTGCCTGCAAAACTGAGGAAAATTGGAGCAATTAGTTAGGGTGAGAGCTGACAACACTTTAAAAACAGCAAAGGGTAAGACTAAAGCTGGCCATACACGTGGCGATCTCACGATGTTTCGTACGACCGTCGGTCGCACGAAACATCGTCAGATCCGCCACACACCATTCAGGGCTGAATCGGCAGGTAAGGAGGTAGAAACAATAGGATTTCTACCTCCTTCTGCCGATTCAGCTCTGAAGGGAGAATTTTGGTCAGGCGCCTTCTATGGCGCCCGATCAAAATTTTCTAACTTGGCCGATCGGCGAGCCGACCGATTTCAGCAGCTTCCTGCGATATCGGTCGGCTCGCTGACATGCCATACACGCACCGATTATCGTACGAAACGAGGTTTCGTACGATAATATCGGTGCGTGTATGGCCACCTTAAGATTATCAACAGCCATTACTATAACTGCTATCCCCTCTCTATACCCACAAAAAGCTGCTATGCAGGGCCCAGCTGTGTGCTGCTGCCCCCACTTGGATCCTGCAGGGCTGGTTAATCCATAGAGATGTATACTGCA
Source organism: Xenopus tropicalis (assembly GCF_000004195.4). Classification (NCBI taxonomy): domain Eukaryota; kingdom Metazoa; phylum Chordata; class Amphibia; order Anura; family Pipidae; genus Xenopus; species Xenopus tropicalis. Next base: position 109,213,452 of record NC_030683.2, on the reverse strand, counting down.
TGGGTGCTTAGAAACCAGTTCCGCTACTATTTTCGTAGATATGATGAAGAGGTTAGTTCCGAAGGCACGGGATAATCTAAGGGCAATAGGGCACAGCACAATTTGTGCATATCGACTGTGTTCCACTGTCCTAAGAGCTTGCTGAGCAGAGAGGTCGGAGGCTGGGGGTTACAGTAAGGATAGAGAATTGCCAACAGAGAAACCAAGAGCTGAGCACAAAAAAGAAGAAAGGGCAGAGAGCAAAGCGAAGGCAAACAATAAAAAGATTTACAAGGAAAGGCACTTGGAGGACAAAGTGATGGGTATTTAATGTGCATACAGATTGGGAGACCAGAGCCGGGATGTGACAGAAATAAATCACAGTCTGGGACAAGGAGACCTTCCTGAGATGATTCAAGGTGGATACAATAAATCTCACAACGAAGAAGGGCACAGTATGTGTAGCTGTGTGCCAGCGGCTTACAATGTTATGCATAATGCATGGGCACTGTATCAGTGCGAGGGAAACAGCAGATACAATGTGAGCGGCTACGCACTAGAAACAGAGGGGCAATGTATCTAGCTGAGATGCAATGTGTAGAACCACAAACCAGGAGGAGCAATATGCCTGCACATAAAGGGGCAAGAGGGAAGATGTATCAACAGCCAATGAAGAGTTTCCAGTCAAACTGCAGGTCTATCTGCCCTAGGGGGCTTAAGTACTAGATGGGGGCCCCAGTTTGAGTGTAACATGTGGCAAGTATGATATATGCATACTTCTACAGCAATAAAAGGGTAACAGGTTTTCATTGCAATCAGACATCCTAGATTTATAGCTAAAAAGGGATCAATGCATTGTCGCTACTGAACATAATAAAAATCTATGAAACTGGAAATTTCCAACACTGCAGCAAAATGACCACCAAACACCCCTCCAGCAACAGGGAGTTAAATAAGAAGCAATCAAATCTATCCAATCCATCCCATCAGGTTGCACAAAAAATGTATCACCTCAGGGATTAGGTATGGGTAGAAAAAAAGCATTTCCTGGAAGGGAAATAAAATTAGGAACTTTTAAAAAGATACAGTCATAGAAAGAGCAAATTGTATAAAAATAAATACATCTCAAGCCTGCTGCCCCACACACAGCTCCAAATGGGGACACAAAGCCTCCTGTCAGAATAATAAGCGACCACTCATTCGTCATGGCAAGATTAATGATCCTCTGTATCTGCAGGTTCCATGCTTCCATTTGCACCACCGCATCCAAGAGAAACAGAAAGCCGAGTACACAGGCAGATAATATTGTCCAAATTATTAGTATTTATAGTGCCAACATATTCTGCAGAGATTTACAGAGAAGATACAGCATTCCCATTGGCCCCTGCAGCAGGGATGCTTACAATCTGTTGCGTGTTTGGAGTGTGGGATGAAAGTGGGGTACCTGGGAGAACATACACACTACTTGCAGAAAAATGATCTGAAAATGATCCCCAGCGCTTCAATTCTACCCACTCTCCCAAATTGCTTAATCACATATAATTCATATGGATATAACTGTACAATGTTATTGAGGAAGGCATGGCTGGCTTAAAGGTACCCAGTGCTGCTCCTGCTGATAGGCAAGGTAAGAAAGAAGCCTTAGACCGCTCTTTACTGGGCTGAATTTCCAGTTTATTCACTCAAAATATAGCTTTACCAGTGCAGAAAAAGCAAATGGGCTTCATAAATGCCCCTAGTTATAGTGGATAAATGCCCTGCCTTCCCTGTGCCACTGGATTCACTACTTAGACTACCCAAAGTCTTGCCTTCCTATCCACAACTGATGTGGGTTTCTGCAGCAAGTGTTAATAGTTAAACATTCCCCTTTTAGAGGAATCTATAAGAGGAAATGTACACGTCTTCCCCTGCAGAAAGTTAAAAGCACCGTACATCCCATCAATACAACGTTCCCAGCCAGTATTTGTCTGTAGCCCAGCCATTTCCTGATGAATGTAATTGTATCTCCTGTTGTATAAAGGATTCCTCAGCACTGAAACTTCAACAGCAGATTGTGGCCTCTCCACAAGGAAACCTAAAAAAAGCCTTTATTGTTCTGCAGACAAAAGCTCAAAGCCCATAAAAACACTCAAATTCCTCGGCTGTTTCCATGAGATTAAACAGCATCTATAGGCAGCAATCACCTGTAAAGCGTTCGCCCGGCCTGATTTTCCTGTTGGATAATGCTGGAGTCTCACCAACATCACTAGGATACACTGTCAACACACCCTGAGCACTATTGCCACCGTGCAAACAAACGTGCAAGGGAAAAGCCATGGCACAGCTCACTCCATGCACTGAACACGCGAGACCTAATATTAAGTTGCCTTATAGCGCAAGGTACAAACAACAGGTGCTGGCTTTGCATGCACAAATAAACAAAAAGTGCATATTTTCTTCAGCTTTGTCGCACCTTGCACTCCCAAACCAAATATTGAGCATGACGTACATAGTACAGGTATGGGACCCATTATCCAGAATGCTCAGGACCTGGGGTTTTCCGGATAAGGGATCTTTCTGTAATTTGGTAGGAATTCTACCTCCCTCTGCAGATTCAGCCCTGAACGAAGATTTGCTCGGGCGTCTTCAATGGCGCCTAATCAAAGTCTTTTAACCTGGCCAATCAACAAGTCGACCGATATGCGAAGCCTTTTGCGATGTCGGTTGCCTCGTCGAGCCGCCATACACGCACCAAATATCATAACGAAACGAGGTTTCATACATTGTCATCGGTGCATGTATGGCCAATAAGGATTAATTGTATCTTAGTTGGCATAAAGTAGAGGGTATTATTTTATTCACAGAAAAAAAAGAAAATTTTAAAAAATTTGAATTATTTGCTTATAATGGAGTCTATGGGAGATGGCCTTCCCTTTATGGATAAAGGGTTTCCGGATAAGAGATCCCATACCAGTATAACATTACAGGAGTGAGCAGTTAACACCATTTGAAAGCTGGAAAGCCAAAAAAGACCAACTGAAAAGTTAATTAGGATTAACCATTCTATAGCATATTAAAAGTTATCTTAAAGGTGACCCACCCCTTTAACGGCACAGGAATAAACAAAGCAATAAATAAATATACAGTGAGAGAGATTAAGTGCCACATGATGAAAGAAAGAGGAGGAAGGAGCAAACTTCCCCATATAGATAATATGGAAACTAACTGAATCAGTGAAGGAAAATTCCATTTGGAAAAATCATGATTAATTGCCCCTATGGAACAAACTCCCTTTTAGACATTGGAGCAGTGCTGGGTGGATAAGCAAAGCCCAAGGTCACCAGCAGAGAACTAAACTTGGAATTCAGGCATCTGGGCCAGTTTGCACATCGGCACCGAGGTCACTGGTTTGCCCCAAATGTAAATGACTGAGCCCCCGGCTTCCCTGACATTAGCAATTAGCCGTCGCTGGGTGATAGGGTGACACTTGCTGGAGCTGTTGCAGGGAAGCATCAATCTGACCTGGTGACAGCGGTGCCACGGGGCAAATGCCTTCACCAGCAGCTGACTTACTACAGGGCTCACGTGGTCCAGGCTGCTGTCCCACTGGGCACATTCCCTATTTCTAGCCCAGAACATAAGGGAGCGGCAGATCCGGAGCAGATGTTGGCTGAAGCAGCAATTTAAGGAGGGTGGATTGATGGACAATCATACGGCACTGTGTGTGTCTTTCTTCATCTTTTATTTTAAAGGGGAACTACACCAAAAACTGTTACACTAATACAGCCTATTCCCAAGGAGAGAAACGCAAAAGGAGCTCCTTTACCCCACGTATAAAGGTGCAGCATGCTGCCATATCAATCTATCATCCACTGAGCAGGAAGTGAGCAATCCACAAAGAATATGCTGACAAGCAGCAAATAGATCACACTTCTCCTAAATAAGGAAATATTTACAAAGAAGCGAGAGCAGCACAATACATCAAACGCCTGCTGCTTTGTAGCCAAAACACACAAACTCAAGAGCTTGGCTGCTGCTGAACTACAACTTTTCACTGCAGCCATCAGGTGAGGAGGCATGGGGACTGCAGTTGAGCAGTGTCAATAGGTACTCATTGCTTTAGCCTTTATAATGCTCTGCCCAACCACAGAAACCGCAGGCTGCTGGGATGAACAACAGCCGAAACAAGGAGACGCTTCATTAACCACAGGCACTGTCCAAGCCTAATTACTACTAACGATGCACAGACTCACAGGCGCCATCACACCCTGCAACACACGGAACTGTGAGAACATATATAGAGTGGGACAGGGAGATAAGGCCAACTGGACCTTCTGTCCTGCCTTAAAGAGCCACAAATGGAACTTATTCCTTGTCATCTTAGCACTCTGCTTGTTTGGCCCTGAACCCATATTTGGATCCCAAAGTAACCAGCAAGCATCACTGCTGCTTACTTCCCATTGGTTGAAGCGGTCATTCATAATAACACACCACAAGCTGGCAGTTTTGGGTGGCAGTTTTGCTTGTAGGAACCCTCTGCAGTTACCGGACAGCAAACTGGGGCAATTACCTGAATTCTGTCTGGCACAATCTACAAAAAAATGATCCAGGCAGCACAGTGTGGGTAGTAAGCAGCTTTTCAGCACTGTGTTTGCTTGGGGTTCCTCCAGGTACCCTAGTTTCCTCCAACATTCAGGCCGGTTCATTGGCTCCTGATAAAACGGAATCTGGTGTGTGTGTTTGAGAATGGGGCATAAGGAATTAAAATTATCAAATGCGACAAACCTCCATCAGTTGGTGATGTCTACATTGGCCAGCTAAACAGATAATCCGTGCAGGCTTTCAGGATATAAGGGGCCCCTTCATCAGGCTGATTATGCTGACATGAGACACGCCACATGGTGCAGAGCCAGACACGCTAACAAGAGCAGAGCAGGACTAGCGAATCCAGAACACCTTTCATTGCAGGTCAGCTAAGGTTATCTAATCATCTGCCTGAAATGCCACAATCCAACACTGGCGACATATACACCGGCCTGCTGTTAGTAATGAAAGGACAAATCCGCAGCTCTGACAACAGGCTTTGCAGGGGGGAATAGAGACAACATTGAAGCAGAGCTTATCCTTCAGTGCAATAAAAAAAGGCAGGCAGGGAGTCCTCATACCTCTAAATGCAAGAAGAAATGCTCTGGCCGCAAAACCAACTATTTCCCTCATACCTTAACTGCCAGTTTCAAGGGAGAATGATCCCTACACACAGTTATTTATTGTTCTCAGATAAAGTAGCAGTTATAGATATCCTGGTGTCCTAGGCTTTCTTCCCACCATAGAGCTCAAGAGAACAGTATTTATTAGTGACCACAGGGGGTGCTATTATACAGAAACCAAGGCATGCTGTAGCACATCTATAGAACCAGTTACATTACTACAGAGCACCCTGCCAGCCATCGACCACCCAAGTACAAAGGTAAGATAAAACTGGGTATTTATTTAAGGCATTTAATTATAAATGGGAGCCATTAGGCACGGGCCAAACGCTGTTTTCCTTATTCATACAGGAGCCCGGCTCAATAACACTAATCCCATTCCTGCGTAATGCACCGAGACAAGTCCTGAACTGTTTATTGAATTGGCATGCTGGTTTGCATAGAATAACCTATTGCCACATAATGACAGTGCAATAAACAGCTTTGGGGTTTGGCAGCATCACTCGGAGGTCTGTAACACGAGCGCTGTTTGTGTACGTGCGCCCATTGATTTTACCATTTCCAAAGCGCCAACATATCCCCCTGTGCTGACTAACAGGCCAATAATCCAAGTGGGAAGGAGGTCACTTTCTTACTATGAAAACATCCAAGGAGACAAAATAGCTTGTTAATTGTAGCTGGCCAGAATAAAGTTTTATTGTTTTGTATAGTGCAAGCAGTACCACTTGTTTGGCCAGGCTACTAATTGCTTACTGAAATACGGGCCTTAGTAAATAATAGTACTATACTATAGTACTATATACAGCAGGGGAAACTAAAGGCTTTAAATGCAGCTTATGGTCCCCCACATCCCAGTTTAAAGGGGGCCTTTTCTCCTATAAATTGATGGAGTGTCCAAACCAAATTAAGCAGCGCTGGGCACCCTGTTGCACCACTGTACTATGGAGCCATGATACTGCTGCACATATATTCATGCACAGCATCCACTGCCATGATATCTATGGAGCAAAGACCATGGCTCCCATTTGGCTCATTGCACACAGTGATACATATTGTATGAGGCACTGTATAGGGCTCTCTGATGTTGGACCGATATAACCCTTTGTACCCAGGATTCTCTTATGCAATTTCCTTCCACCCTTCTCACTAGGCTCGCATGGAGTCTTATTCACTCATCCCTAAGCGTGCTGCGTTCTTTGTGCAGAGGAGCAATATACACAGATGCTGCTGTATATCGATTCATTCACCTAATGGTTTGACAACTCTGGCACAGTGTTGTGCCAATAACGTGTTATAACGTTACCCAACCTCCTTATAAACACACATCTCGCTCACTCCCTGCTGCGGTGCCCCGGATTGGGTTAATCCCTCCCCTCCCCCCACTGTTTTACCCCCTTCTCTGTCTGTCACTGCAAAGGGGCCGAGATCAAGCGCAACAGAGCGTAAGCCAAGGCAGCAAAATTAGGCACACGCAGAGCTAAAGGATGGCATGGGGCCCGCGATGAGAGCGCCGGGACACACACACAGGGACTGCAGGCTGCAAGAACTAAGGGAAACGAATTGGGGGGGTGAGAGGACTCAAGGGGAGAAATATGAATGACAACAAGACACAATGCACTGTGCATGAAATGGGAATTAGAGAGGCAGGTACTGAGTGATGGTACAGATAGTTTCTCTAATCCAGCATCATTTAAAGGGAAAATACACCATCTATCCTACACACATTATCACAAATTTTGCAGCTCCTTCTCTTGACACAATCTGCTCTTACTCTGCACCCCTGTTTATTAACAATGGCTTCTCAGATGTTGCTGAACTATAACTGTCACCATTTCTAAACATACAGCTAAGCTTTTAAGCATACTGGGAGCAATATATTGGCAACCAAGATTAAGAAATGAGGCTGTACATACTGTCTTGCAGTTACAGCTCTAGCCCCCTGCTTTACAGCCTATGCCAGGGTTGCTGCCCCCAGCACCATCTTGCCATACTACAAATAATGTCCTAAGCGCCAACATATTCCGCAGCGCTGTACAATAAGTGGGTTTCATACATTGGGCAGAGTTAACATATAAAGCAATCAATAACCGATACAAGAGGTGAAGACAGCCATGCCCAAATCAGCTTACAATCTACAAATGATACCTCACTATACATTTGTAGAATACAGTGGCCTGTCTCTACTTTTCCATTGTGGATGGATATTTTTTTCTAGGTTGCAGGACCTTGCCTTTCTACATTCCCTCAATAATGGGCCCTGAGGTCACATCCCAGTAGAACAAGCTCTTCCAAACCGGACCCCACCAACCCCCATCTCGCTGTGTACCGGCGCTTTGTTCCACAGCCTAAAACCACAAACACAAGCTTTCATGGCAAACCAATAGGGCTGCAAAATAAGTTGCCCCTTAGCAGCTCGATCAGGATTTGGAAGCGCGCCCCTGCAATTGTACAAATCGGGCAGCAGCACAATTAGGGAAGAACCGGGAGAAAAAACTGGTGCAGCATGAATGAAAGATAAAAATATGGACAAAATCCAGATGGCAAAATGGGCAAAAGGGTTAGAGATGCTGCCATCTGGGTAGGACCTTGACTCTACCCCCTGCTCTCTTTCAGTCCCACATTATTTTAGAAAAGTTAAGGCTGCCCAACCTGCAGCCCTCGGTTGTTGTTGAACTACAAATGCCAGGGCCCCGGTGCTAGCATTTGTAGTTAACAACAGCTGAAAAGTTAAAGGTTGGAAAGGGGCACTGGCAACTAAAGGGCTGCAGATAGGGACATAGGGCACCACTGTGTTCCAGATGCCATCTTGACCTCCTCTGCAATTACCAAATCTATTTCTACCCCCACCCCATACCTTCTACCCAGTCATGCTTGCCCCCCCTACCCCATGACACGACTGAATCATTGACCCCACTGCCGGCCAGCTCAGCCCTTGAGGTTTACTGATCAGCAGGATTTTCCAGATTTCTCACTATGACACACAACTAACTTGGTTCTGTGGGGAAATATGGGATCTGCTGGTAGATAAGCATAGTAGATAGCATAATTTCAGATATTTAGTGAAAGTTTACAAATTCTTTACTTGGAAGTTACAATGAGCGACCATGGAATAGGAATGCCCAGGGACAGTCAATGAGACACCATTATTGCAGCTCTGCAAGTAACTGTAGTAATGTGACAGCTGTCAGACTGCTGGGAGATATTGCCCTACTATACACAATAACCCACAGCTGCAGCAGCTTTACAGAAATCAGATACATCTAACCACAACCGAGTTTCTTTACTTTGCCTTTGAATAGCTGATGCTCCTTAGCAGGGTCCAGGGTGCCCCCCAGGTCCTTGAAAGAGTGTTCTGCAGCATTTGTGTAGTCTGTGTGTGTGCACTTAAAAAGTACACCCGTAGACAGTGATATTCTGGGATAATGTGCAATTGGTCTTTATGTTTTATGGTTTTTGAATGATTTAGCTTTTTGCTCAGCAGCTATCTGGTTGCTAGGGTCCGAGTCACCCTAGCAACCAGGCAGTTTTTTTGAATACTGAAAGATGAACAGGAGAGGGCCTGCATAAAAAAAAAAAAAAAGTAATAAAAGCAAGGAAGGGCAAATAATTCACAAAAACTATAAATATTAAGACCAATTTAAAGGCTGAGCGAAGAATATGACACCTTAAGGCTGATGGCGGACAAGGTGTAGGGCGGATATTTTCGGCAAGCGGAAAAGCGCTTGCTGAAAATACCGCCCTACGCCTCCTACATGTGCCTGTACCCGAATGAGATACGCTCAGGTGCAGGCACATGTAGCAGAAATACGCATAAAAACCCGAGAGAATGCAAAGTCTCGCATTTTTATGCATATTTTGGCTACATGCGTGCACTTGAGCGTTTTCCATTCATTCGGGTGCAGGCACATGTAGGAGGCGTAGGGCGGTATTTTCAGCAATTGCTTTTCCACTTGCCGAAAATATCCGCCCTACGCCTCGTCTGGCATCAGCCTTAAAGGCGAACTACGCCTTCTATAAGCAGAAATTGGCTGCCATCACAGTCTTATGACCAATGTCCCCTCTAATTCCCTCTTGGCTATGCACACTTGTTAAAATTGTGTGCACATTTTTAAAACAGTATGCCCAGGTCAGGATACAAAATTTGTTGTTTTTACAGAAAATTCTTTGTGCGCACCACAATTTGTTGTGTGCGCTGGCCTCAAAACGTGTGTGCGTGCACAAGCCAACACCTTACAGGGAATATTACTCTTTACATAATCCACTTGCCCTTTATATGTAAAAGCATAAACTCATACTTATGGGAAAAGTCACCTTCCCTACTGGGCAGAGATTTCTGATGGCATCCAACACTATAAGGGTGCCCCATTTGATCTAATCATTGGCCAAGTTCTAGTCGGACCCATTTATACCAGAATATAGGTGGCAAAAATCATTTGCTAACTTGGTCAGACAAGTGCATCTTTGAGTGTGGCCAACTTTAAACTCCGCTGCAGAGCTCATCATGTGCCCATCGCATTACCAGGCATGCAGCATGTGGGATTTTATAGGCCTCCAGTTTCACAGGAATAAAGCTGCTTCTGCCTGCAGCAAAAATCCACTTTGTTTGCCTGTATAAGTTGCCCCCAAATGGCAGATACATTACTACAGCTCATCAGACAAACTTATTTGGATGCAATGTCCAACTATATCTGACTGTACTGCAGCTGCATGACAACCAAGGGGTTAACAGCGACAAGCAGGAGAGGTGATCCAGGCGGCTTTTCAGTCCTGCAAAACTCCTCTCCAACTTCACTTTTGTCTGACAACAAAGAGGGCCAATATTATCCAGTATCGGTGAGAGAGCAGAGAGCGCTGGGGGGTGGGGAAACACAACAGTCTGAAAAGCAGAGCAATTCCCCCCCCAGTTGGGGTGTGACAGTTTGTAAAGTGGGACTCTAACCTTCGATCCCTCTTTCTACTATACAATAACCTCCCCCCTCCTAATGCCAGCCAGGCCTCACCTCCCCCATCTAATTATTACACATGCATTCCCAGGATTCCTCAACTAACTCATCACAGGCTAGCCCGCACTCACTGCCAGTCGGGAGACAGGTCAATAGAGAAATGGGGCGACTGGTGGGGCAAGGAACTGTACAGTGGGGAGGCAGGGCATCACAGAACTGGTTAAATAAGAAAGTAGTTAATAAGTGCAACTGGGAGTGTTCCGACTGTGCACACAAAGTTGTGGACTGAGTTGCACAGAACTTTCCAGCATGGTTTATATGCACCCATAATGGGATGGAGAATACTGAGCTGCATAATATGCATTTTCTACTGTCTGCTCGCTAGTGACTGGGTCCTTGTAGGGCCCAAAATCCAGCCCTGAATCACAATATAAAGGGAGTAGAGTCAGTGTTGGCTTTAGGTTACCATATGGGCAGGCAGCTGAATGGTCATTATCCTTCTGTACAAGGCCAGTGCCATATTGCTGGCGTCTGACTGTTTTGCCTGCTAAGCTAAGAACCAAAACAAGATGGCCAAAACTACTAAAATCTACCCTAAACACGAAAACCACAAATATTTGCAAAAATAAAACCTGTTCTGTGCAATCAGGTTTTTTTGCACTTCCCACAAAGAAGCCCCAGGGACATAGAGAGATAAAAGCCCACTGGCTGATTTCCACGTCATGAAACTCAGGGGTGGCTTCTCATTGCCTCATATGTTACAACAGGTGTATAATAAATTTATAATAAGCAAGTTTCAGTGAGTCATGTGACATGTGTATCACCAAGCACCAGTTACAACGGATAACATCTCTAAGCACTGTTTATACAGATATCTCACAGGTATTTAGAAATACATACAAGGAAGTAAAGAGTATTAAAATTACAAGCTCATAGAGAAGTACAAAAGATCAATAAACATAAAATGTCACTGTCCAAAAGAGCTTAAAGTCTACTGCAAGGACAGACAGATGCTGCTCCACAGATGTTATACATATACACACAACCTCTCCCATCCACCCAAGAGGAGCCAACATATACAGAAAAACAGGGTGTGGCCATAAAGGGGTTAATTTAATATAGATCTACATCTAACGCTGGATGAGATCATTGGGATTCTCTGGCTCAAGCTTATTCTACCCACAGGCCCCTGGCATCCATAGGTAGGGCATACACAGTCATATTGTACACATGGACCTCCAGCTATTATTAAACCGAAACTCCATAACCCCCCCCCCCCCCCCTCTAAAGCAAAAGCAAATTAGAAAATGAAGGCTGTTGAAGTTCAATACAAGCTCAAGTGCCAAGAGTTGAAGGAGATTTTTCTTTGCATTCTAGCAGAAATGTCCACCCTGAAACAACCCCCGCCAGCCAATGCAGGGAGTTACTATTCAACACTATTGGCAGGTTTGACAGCCCAAATATTGAGAATGAAACTCTCACCGGCAGGGAGAGAGGGTGTATTACCTATAGAAGGACAGGGGTCCCAACTACATGGGGACCCAAGACCCACAAAATTGGCACAACTATACAATCTGGATAGAGAAAGGCTGTTAAAGGTTGGGGGGTGATAAGTAAAGGGACTGAGCATAATGTGCACTGGGGCCCCAGGGCATTTACTTACCCCACCAGGCACAAGACCTGTTACCTATAGCATTAGCTCCTTTTACTACACACTTTTCCCTTCAATGTAAATTAGAGCAGAACATACTGGGCCTTTATTCCCCATATTTCTGAATGTGTGTACTGTATAGCATAGATGGGCATGCTAGGAAGCAGCAATACTACTCATCTTTGCCATATTCGGATGAATGGCTGGGGTGAATAATACATTGTAATGATGGCTGGGGTGAATAATACAGAGTAATGATGGCTGGGGGTGAATAATACATTGTAATGATGGCTGGGGGTGAATAATACAGTGTAATGATGGTTCTTTTGGGCAGGGCCCTCTTCACCTCTTGTATCGGTTACTGGTTGCTTTATATGTTACTCTGTATGTCCAATGTATGTAACCCACTTATTGTACAGCGCTGCGGAATATGTTGGCGCTTTATAAATAAATGTTAATGTAATGTAATGTAATGAATAATACAGTGTAATGATGGCTGGGGGTGAATAATACAGTGTAATGATGGCTGGGGGTGAATAATACAGTGTAATGATGGCTGGGGGTGAATAATACACAGTGTAATGAATGGCTGGGGGTGAATAATACAGTGTAATGATGGCTGGGGGCGAATAATACATAATGTAGGGTACAGGAGGGCACCTTACATATGGGGGGATGTGGGGCAAATAGAGGAGTGGGAGAATATGGGGGTGGGGGCGCTAGTGAGCAGCTGACAAGGTCACTATTGCCCAGCCCAGGTTGCTATGTAATGTTGATCCAGGTGAGTATCCGCACACCGATGCGGAAAGGGCAGGGCACGGGAGAGGCCATATTGCACAGCTGCTGGGTGTTCAGACACCAGTTGATCCGCTGGGAATGTCAGTGAGTTAATAGAAGAGGAGAGGGAGCCGGGCACCCTATAGCACCCCATGGGATGAGTGAGGGGCTAGTAGCGCAGAGGCACAAGGCTGGCACCTACCTGGGCACAGCAGCAACAGTACAGAGCAAAGGCGATACATCCTGCGGCTCCAATTAGCAACCTTCCCTCTCAGTTGGGCTCCCTCCTTCTCTAGCTCGGTTCCCGGGGGGCCCTTGCGTCTCAGCGGCAGTACTGCGGGCACCCAAGCCTCCTATCCCGGTATGTGTTGCTCCGCTCCGTGCCCCACACACACACTGGCTCCGTGCCCCACACACACACACTGGCTCCGTGCCCCACACACACACACTGACTCCGCTCCCTTCTCTCCCGACTCCCAGCCCCTATCTCTGGTTTCGATCTTCCAGCTGGTGACATCACTCCCTCATTAGCATGCTGGGCCCCGCCCACCGTTCACCTGTTCCAGCAGGATTAACTCTTTCATGGCCTGGGGCAGCCCTACCCACGCTTACACTAAAGAGATGGGGGAGGTTAGGGCAACGTGAGGTGAATGGAAATCAGGGATATTACTAAATAGGCGATACGCTTGGCGCAGTAGCCTGGAGAT